>NC_083318.1:46687823-47304542 GCF_963455315.2 Globicephala melas | reverse complement strand
AGGCGGCTGGTATGGAAAGCCATGGATTCCAAAGAGGACTGTGGGTGTGTGTGCTAGGGGATGGGTGGGCAAGGTTTGGAATAAGTACAAACTCAGGAGACCTTCAAGATGGTGGAGGAGTAAGAAGTGGAGTTCACCTTCCTCCCCACAAATACATCAGAAATACATCTACATGTGGAACAACTCCTACAAAACCTACTGAATGCTGGCAGAAGACCTCAGACTTCCCAAAAGATATATATATATATATTTTTTTTTTTCTTCCTTTTTACTTTTTGTGAGTGTGTATGTGTATGCTTCTTTGTGTGATTAAGTTTGTATAGCTTTGCTTTTACCATTTGTCCTAGTGTTCTGTCCATTTTTTTTTTAAGTATAGCTTATAGTGCTTGTTACCATTGGTGGATTTGTTATTTGGTTTGGTTGCTCTCTTCTTTCTTTCTTTCTTTTATTACTTTTAATTTTTTTTATTTTTAATAATTTTTCATTTTTTATTTTAATAACTATTTCCTCCTTCCCTTCCTTCCTTCCTTCCTTCCATCCATCCATCCATCCATCCATCTTTTTTTCTCCCTTATCTTCTGAGCCATGTGGCTGACAGGGTCTTGGTGCTCCAGGCAGGTGTCAGCCTTGTGCCTCTGAGGTGGGAGAGCCAAGTTCAGGACACTGGTCCACCAGAGACCTCCTGGCTCCATGTAATATCAAATGGTGAAACCTCTCCCAGAGATGTCCGTCTCAGTGGAAAGACCCAGTTCCACTCAATGACCAGCAAGCTACAGTGCTGGACATCCCATGCCAAACAACTAGCAAGACAGGGACACAGCCCCACCCATTACCAGAGATGCTGCCTAAAATAATAATAAGGTCACAGACACCACAAAACACACCACTGGATGCAGTCCTGCCCACCAGAAAGACAAGATCCAGCCTCATCCATCAGAACACAGGCACTAGTCCCCTCCACCAGGAAGCCTACACAACCCACTGAACCAACCTTAGCCACTGGGGGGCAGACACCAAAAACAACGGGACTATGAATCTGCACCCTGTGAAAAGGAGACCCCAAACACAGTAAGTTAAGCAAAATAAGAAGATAGAGAAACACACAGCAGATGAAAGAGCAATGTTAAAACCTACCAGTCCAAACAAATGAAGGGGAAATAGGCAGTCTACCTGAAAAAGAATTCAGAGTAATGATACTAAAGATGATCCCAAACCTTGGAAATAGAAGGAAAAAATACAAGAAACATTTAACAAGGACAGAGAAGAACTAGAGGGCAAAAAACAATGATGAACAACACAATAAATGAAATTAAAAATTCTCTAGAAGGAATCAATGACAGAATAACTGAGGCAGAAGAACAGAAAACTGACCTTGAAGATAAAATAGGGGATATAACTACCACAGAGCGGAATAAAGAAAAAAGAATGAAAAGAATTGAGGACAGTCTCAGAGACAACTGGGGCAAAATTAAAAACACCAACATTCGAATTATAGGGGTCCCAGAAGAAGAAGAGAAAAAGAAAGGGACTGAGAAAATATTTGAAGAGATTATACTTAAAAACTTCCCTAATATGGGAAAGGAAATACTCAATCAAGTCCAGGAAGTGCAGAGAGTCTCATACAGGATAAATCCAAGGAGAAACACACAAAGACACGTATTAATCAAACTATTAAAAATTAAATACAAAGAAAAAATATTAAAAGCAGCAAGGGAAAAGCAACAAATAACATACAAGGGAATCCACATAAGGTTAACAGCTGATCTTTCAGCAGAAACTACGCAAGCCAGAAGGGTATGGCAGGACATATTTAAAGCGATGAAAGGGAAAAACCCACAACCAAGATTACTCTATACCAGCAAGGCTGTCATTCAGATTCAATGGAGAAATTAAAACCTTTACAGACAAGCAAAAGTTTAGAGAATTCAGCACCACCAAACCAGCTTTACAACAAATGGAATTTCTCTAGACAGGAAAGAGAAGGGAAGGAAAAGACCTACAATAACAAACCCAAAACAATTAAGAAAATGATAATAGGAACATACATATCGATAACTACCTTAAATGTAAATGGATTAAATGCTCCAACCAAAAGACAGACTGGCTCAATGGATACAAAAACAAGACCCATATACAGGCTGTCTACAAGACACCCACTTGAGACCTAGGAACACATACAGACTGAAAGTGAGGGGATAGAAAAAGATATTTCATGCAAATGGAAATCAAAAGAAGCTGGAGTAGAAATTCTCATATCAGACAAAGTAGACTTTAAAATAAAGACTATTACAAGAGACAATGAAGGACACTGCATAACGATCAAGGGATCAATCCAAGAAGAAGATATAACAATTGTAAATATACATGCACCCAACATAGGAACACCTCAATACTTAAGGCAAATGCTAACAGCTATAAAATAGGAAATCGACAGTAACACAATAATAGTGGGGGACTTTAACACCTCACTTACACCAAGGCACAGATCATCCAAAATGAAAATAAATAAGGAAACACATGCTTTAAATAACACAATAGACCAGATAGATTTAATTGATATTTATAGGATATTCCATCCCAAAACAACAGAATACACTTTCTTCTCAAGTGCTCATGGAACATTCTACAGGATAGATCATATCTTGGGTCACAAATCAAGCCTTGGTAAATTTAAGAAAATTGAAATTGTATCAAGTATCTGTTCTGACCACAACGCTATGAGACTAGATATCAATTACAGGAAAAAAAATCTGTAAAAAATACAAACACATGGAGGCTAAACAATACACTACTAAATAATCAAGAGATCATTGAAGAAACCAAAGAGGAAATCCAAAAATACCTAGAAACAAATGACAATGAAAACACCACGACCCAAAACCTGTGAGATGCAGCAAAAACAGTTCTACGAGGGAAGTTTATAGCAATGCAATCCTACCTCAAGAAACAAGAAACATCTCAAATAAACAACCTAACCTTACCCCTAAAGCAATTAGAGAAAGAAGAACAAAAAAACTCCAGAGTTAGCAGAAGGAAAGAAATCATAAAGATCAGATCAGAAATAAATGAAAAAGAAATGAAGGAAATGATAGTAAAGATCAATAAAACTAAAAGCTGGTTCTTTGAGAAGATAAACAAAATTGATAAACCATTAGCCACTTTCATCAAGGAAAAAAGGGAGAAAACTCAAATCGATAGAGTTACAAATGCAAAAGGAGAAGTAACAACTGACATTGCAGAAATACAAAGGATCATAAGAGATTATTGCAAGCAACTATATGCCAATAAAATGGACAACCTAGAAGAAATGGACAAATTCTTAGAAAAACACAATTGCGAGACTGAACCAGGAAGAAATAGAAAATATAAACAGACCAATCACAAGCACTGAAATTGAGACTGGGATTAAAAATTTTTCAACAAACAAAAGCCCAGGACCAGATGGCTTCACAGGAGAATTCTATCAAACATTTAGAGAAGAGCTAACAGCTACCCTTCTCAAACTCTTCCAAAATATAGCAGAGGGAGGAAAACTCCAAAACTCATTCTACGAGGCCACCATCACCCTGATACCAAAACCAGACAAGGATGTCACAAACAAAGAAAACTACAGGCCAATATCACTGATTAACAGTGATGCAAAAATCCTCAACAAAATACTAGCAAACAGAATTCAACAGCACATTAAAAGGCTCATACACCATGATCAAGTGGGGTTTATCACAGGAATCCAAGGATTCTTCAATCTACGCAAATCAATCAACGTGATACTTCATGTTAACAAATTGAAGGAGAAAAACCATATGATCATCTCAATAGATGCAGAAAAAGCTTTTGACATATTCAACACCCATTTATGATAAAAACCCTCCAGAAAGTAGGCATAGAGGGAACTTACCTCAACATAACAAAGGCCATATATGACAAACCCACAGCCAACATCATTCTCAAGGGTGAAAAACTGAAACCATTTCCTGTAAGATCAGGAATTCTTGTTCCACTCTCACCACTGTTATTGGTTGTCCATGCTCACCACTATTATTCAACATAGTTTTGGAAGTTTTAGCCACAGCAATCAGAGAAGAAAAAGAAATAAAAGGAATCCAAATCGGAAAAGAAGAAGTAAAACTGTCACTTTGTAGATGACATGATACTATACATAGAGAATCCTAAAGATGCTACCAGAAAACTACTACAGCTAATCAATGAATATGATAAAGTAGCAGGATACAACATTAATGTACAGAAATCTCTTGCTTTCCTACACACTATTGATGAAAAATCTGAAAGAGAAATTAGGGGAACACTCCCAGTTACCATTGCCACGAAAAGAATAAGTTACCTAGGAATAAACCTACCTAAGGAGACAAAAGACCTGTATGCAGAAAACTATAAGACACTGATAAAAGAAATTAAAGATGATACAAACAGATGGAGAGATATACCATGCTCTTGGATTGGAAGAATCAACACTGTGAAAATGACTCTACTATCCAAAGCAATTTACATATTCAGTGCAATCCCTATCAAACTACCAATGGCATTTTTCACAGAACTAGAACAAAAAATTTCACAATGTACATGGAAACACAAAGACCCTAATAGCCAATGCAATCTTGGGAAAGAAAAATGGAGCTAGAGGAATAAGGCTCCCTGACTTCAGGCTATATTACAAAGCTACAGTAATCAAGACAGTATGGTATTGACACAAAAACAGAACTATAGATCAATGGAACAGGATAGAAAGCCCAGAGATAAACCCACACACCTATGGTCACCTTATCTTTGATAAAGGAGGTAAGAATATACAATGGAGAAAAGAATGCCTCTTCAGTAAGTGGTGCTGGGAAAACAGGACAGCTACATGTAAAAGAATGAAATTAGAACACTCCTAACACTATACACAAAAATAAACTCAAATGGATGAAATACCTAAATGTAAGGCCAGACACTATTAAACTCTTAGAAGAAAACATAGGCAGAACACTCTACGACATAAATCAGAGCAAGATCCTTTTTGACCCATCTCCTAGAGAAATGGAAATGAAAACAAAAATAAGCAAATGGGACCTAATGAAACTTAAAAGCTTTTGCACAGCAAAAGAAAAAATAAACAAGACAAAAAGACAACCCTCAGAATGGGAGGAAATATTTGCAAATGAAGCAACTGACAAAGGATTAATCTCCAAAATTTACAAGCGGCACATGTAGCTCAATATCAAAAAAACAAACAACCCAATCCAAAAATGGGCAGAAGACCTAAACAGACATTTCTCCAAAGAAGATATACAGATTGCCAACAAACACATGAAAGAATGCTCAACATCACTAATCATTAGACAAATGCAAATCAAAACTACAATGAGGTATCACCTCATACCAGTCAGAATGGCCATCATCAAAAAATCTACAAACAATAAATGCTGGAGAGGGTGTGGAGAAAAGGGAACCCTCTTGCACGGTTGGTTGGAATGTAAATTGATACAGCCACTATGGAGAACAGTATGGAGGTTCCTTAAAAAACTAAAAATAGAACTACCATATGACCCAGCAATCTCACTACTGGGCTTATACTCTGAGAAAACCATAATTCAAAAAGAGTCATGTACCACAATGTTCATTGCAGTTCTATTTACAATAGCCAGGATATGGAAGCAACCTAAGTGTCCATCGACAGATGAATGGATAAAGAAGATGTGACACATATATACAATGGAATATCACTCAGCCATAAAAAGAAACGAAATTGATTTATTTGTAGTGAGGTGGATGGACATAGAGACTGTCATACAGAGTGAAGCAAGTTAGAAAGAGAAAAACAAATACCGTATGCTAACACATAGATGTGGAATCTAAAAAAAAAAAAAAAAAAGGTTCTGAAGAACCTAGTGGCAGGACAGGAATAAAGACGCAGACGTACAGAATGGACTTGAGGACACGGGAAGGGTAAGGGTAAGCCGGGACAAAGTGAGACAGTGGAATGGACATATATACACTACCAAATGTAAAACAGATAGCCAGTGGGAAGCAGCCACATAGCACAGGGAGATCAGCTCAGTGCTTTTTGACCACTTAGAGGGGTGGGATAGGGAGGGTGGGAGGGAGGGAGATGCAAGAGGGATGAGATATGGGGATATATGTATATATATAGCTGATTCACTTTGATATAAAGCAGAAACTAACTCACCATTGTAAAGCAATTATACTCCAATAAAGATGTTAAAAAAATATAAAACAAATAAATAAAAGAAAAAAAATTTATCAGTGCAAACAAAAATGCAATAATGTGCACCTGCCCTGATAATATTAGTCCAGTACTGTTATTTTCATACAGGAGATACAAAAGACTGCCACTTTTATACTTAGGACAAGAAACCGAAAATGAAATCTTCATTATATCCTCCCTCATGTCCCTTCAGTTCAATTTGTTAGCACATTAGCACAGGCACAAGATGAGTGAGATTTCTGTGTCTTCCTTGTCGAGAAGAAAATACTGCTGAAGCGGACTCTACTTGCAATCTCACCTTTTGGGATACACATTAAAAAAATGTCATAATCCATGAAAGGTCTAGATTAAATGCAGATTCAGTTGAAGATACATTCCTTTGGTCACACATATTTGTTCCACAAGTGGCTAAAAATGTAGATATTGTACCATCCTCAATAAAATTATGTTCCATTGATGCTACTTTTTGCACTGTTTGTGAGAGTGCACTAGACTGCCTTTTGGCAACTGTCTGATGAGTACACTCTGTCAGAGTGACACTTTTATATTTAAAATACAAATATTTTATAACATAAACATTAATTATATTTTTGCTTTCACCATCAATCTCTCTGTAGTTCTTTATCCTCACTGGAATTAGCAGTGATAATTCTAAGTGTATGTCTCACCACACATAATTTCTAGCAAGGTTATCTGAGGCAGCTGTATAGCATCCCTCCCCTGCCCCTACTCTTCTACCACTGCTCTAAGCTTCAAGGTACCTCCACCCAAAAAGCTGTATGGCTTCTGCTAATATAAACTTCCTTTAATCAAAATTTTCTACAGATTAGAGACCAACAGTAAGCTGTTGGTCTACTTACAGAAACTCATATATGAAAGAAAATGTGAAGTAACATGGTGGCCATTAAAACTCTTCATACCTAAATGTTCCCTTACCCTAGGAAATACATATTCATATAATGGTTTTGGAGTACAATCCAAAAAAGGACAGCGTTCTATACTGTTCAGTTTTCCTATTAACAAAAACCCTGAAATATGTTTACATAGAGATTCCTGTTTCTTTTTCAACTATTTGGAAATAAATGACAGTTCTGGGGATCACTATTAATGGGAAGGGTTGGTGTTTGCTCCCAGTGACACCTCAATCACTAGGGGAGGCCTTGCCTGTATCTCCTCTGCTTTTTCTTGGTACCAGAAAAACGAAGGCAGTTGTTGTATCAAATTACAGTTGGGAAATTGCTGGGATTAATACTGAAGTGAGCCATGTAGAAATTTAATTTCTCACCCTCCTCCAATGTATTTATCAAATAAATTTAGCTATTCAGTACATTGGGGAAGTAAATGTAGCAGTTAATTAGAGCAGTATGTTAAATTAATGTCATACCCCACAATAAATGGCTTTGTGTTTGCTAAAATGATCACACTTAGAATCAGCACTAGGAAAGGAAATATCTAAATGGTAATGGATTCCTGAGCTAGGCTAGAAGAAAGAAGACTCTTAGAACAAAGGCATAGGGTGAAGCAGCTAAGAATGTACGCCAGCAAAACGGCACGTCAGCAAATGCAAGGACTGTAAACATTCATCTGGCTACTTCCCAAGACCTTGAGGAAAATTGTCTTTTAGTCTAATTCTGTGCTTTCAACCTCAAAAGACTGTAGTTTGAATGGAGGGGTTCAGGGTTGGCAGTTTCTAAGTTTATTATGTGGAATGTGACATTTTTCAAAAATTATGTTTGATTATTTAGATGAGAAGCTCGAGATTGTTTTAGGAAAAAAACTGGGTATGTTTTGAAGAATTATTTTAATAGAGTATGCAGATAATGAAATTGCCAGGCTGAAGCAGCCTCTGTCCAGTTTTTAGCACAGTCGAGATTTATTGAATAAATATCCACTGAACCATATTTGATTAATAAGCACGATCTAATTTCTCCACTTTTTTTTCCAGGACCAAGTTTCATTTTTAATATAGCACGTCTGCTCAACTATTTTCAGTATCTGCAATTTCTTATGGGTATATGAAGGGAGATTGTTGCTCTCCCATACATATTCAGTTTAGCTACAAGAATCAAAATAACAAGATTTCTCATGTGCACAGGCTTCTTCTGATAATTTCCTAAACCCACAAACTGTTCTGGCGGCATCAGGTTGAGGAATATATAAAATATTGAATTCTAATTTCTTCAGCTTGGTAAAGTTGACTACTAATAGCTACCATTCTATTTGCGTCTCCTTTTTTCAAATCCCTCTTTTAAAATCAATTTTTCAAAGATAATTTATTATTTCTAGCACTTGAGTTTGAGTGAAAGGTAATTCAAAAGATGTTTCTGAATTATAGAAATTCCAAATAGCAGCGTCCTCCGATATGTCCAAATGTCTTAAAATGGTATGATTCCTTTTCCTATTTAGATTATAATTCCACCTAACTAAATGTTCTTCTTATAATGTGATTTTTACATCCACTTGGTTTATCTAAATCCATTTATTTTTACATTCTAACCCCTTGGAACTATATCCTTTGTATCTGGTTCTCTTCTCTCATTCATCTTCCCATCCATATTTTGCTTCTCTTCTAAGTCTACCTTCTGTCTTGTCTTTGCCTTCAATCTGTGGTTCATTTTCCATCCGGGACAACTTCTCTGAGACCCTTTCTTGCAAAGTTCTTATTCAAGGGTAATCACATCTTTAATCTGTTTCTATAACAAGGAGATAATATCAGAGCCAAAGGGATATGCTAAAGTCAAAATAAAATGGTAGAAGGGTTAGCATAGTTCTCTAAGAGCAAACCAACACGTAGAATCTTGCACACTTGATTGGTCCCAGATGAAAAGAAGATGTCCAGGAATAAGAAATAGACAAGCTCTTATCATAATGCGTAGTAATCTTAGGAAGAGGATCAGAAGTCAACCAGGCCAAGTTAGTGATCTAGATGTGTTACTTAACTGTATGGAATTAGGAGAGTAATGGCAGTCATCTCAATGGGTTGCTTTAAGCTTTAAATGAGATGCTAATGAATTCTGAGCACAGAATATAGTGAGAACAAGCACAGAAGCCACAGAAAGTTCTGACACTCTTTAAAGCCTAGACATCCAAAGAAGGCAGGGGCTGGGAGGGACATAAGTGGTTTACTTAAAAGGAGAAAAGAGAGTAAGTCTTCCTCTGTACGTTTGTTCAAATTTTAGCACAAAGGCAAATTACAGCTTGCTGTTTATTCATTCATTGCAAGTTCACTGAGTACCTTCGGTCTATGCCAGGAGCTTTTGAAATCTGGAAAAACTGTAGGGCCTATTATTAACTAAAACAAGGGAGAGTGGAAATGGGCACCGAGAGATAATTTCCCATTGGGTAACGACACCTAGAGTTAATGATTTTATGTTTTTAAGGACTGCGACTGTGATTTGTAAATCTGGCGTGGACAACCACGGGGAATAACAGCACACAATTAAGAAGGAGAGGTTCTTTTTGTTCTTGCAGTGATGCTTGGCAAGGAACTAGAACTTGCTTGCTGATACAACTTCACCAATCTTCAAACTTTCTTTCTTCCAAAAGCCGGTTCCAAGAAGTGTTAAATTATTGCCAAGACATTAGCCCTCAGAAGATGTGTGCCACAGAGGAGAAAGATGTCGCAGAGGAGAAAACAAATCTAGCTTCCTGAATACAAATGTTTACTAATGTCACTGAAATGAAGGCCAGTCTAGGATATCTAGATTGATTTAAGATTAGGTCTTGACTTAAGAGAGTTCTCTAGCATCAGCTATATGGAGTGGAGTTGTGTTTAGCTTAATAATTCAAAGGGAAAACGAGCAGAAAGTTTGGTTACCAATTTGTCTTTGTCAGTTACTTTAACTTTGATGGAAGAACTGCTGGACTGCAAATCCATTAAAGCTTGTAGGCTGACTTGCTTACTTGACTCAAATCACTAGCTATGCACCTGACACTAATATTGCCACCCACTGAGAATTGTGTCTCACTTTGACTTATGACTAAAAGCTCCAAACACAAATTTCTAACTATATCCCAGAGTCTGCCTTCATTCTGGTGTCCCTTGGACACATGAGTCAAATAGTAGAACCCCCTAGTACTGCCCTTGTATAAAGTCAGATGTACATCAAAGACAACTCAGAAAAAACAAAGGGCGATATTTGATATTGGGCATAACTAACTAATAGTTCAGTAATAGAGACATCTATGGATCAACTATAGGACAGTTGCAAGAGAATGTGGAAAATGGGAAAGCATATTTTGGAATATGTGTTTTAAGTTTCTGCAAGCCAGCAAGGGGGAGGAATTCACTAGGTGAATGGAAATATGAATCTGAAGTTCATAAGAAAAGTCATGGCTAGATACTTGAAGCCACAGGACCAAAATCAATTAAATTAACAGGGCTAAGGAGAGAACCCCACATATGTCAATATTAAAGAGTGGGTAAGAAAGAGATGTCAGCAAAGGAATGAAGAGGCAATGGGAATGTACAAGAGGGAGCAGTGGCCACTACTGTCTAAGATGAAAAGAGGGCAAATAAAGAAGCTAAAAAGAAGCTATTGAAATGGGCAAGAGGGAAGTCACTGGTATCCCTATAGTTTCAGTGGAGGGGTAGAGATGGTCCCTAGGTGATAGGGGGGTTAAAATCCTACAAATTTGCATTTTATAAATGGTTAAACAAAAACACGAAGATGGGTATTACACCTCTGGGATTCCCTGGCTTGGCCATTTGCTACACACACATATGATCTTAAGCCAGTAAATAAACTTCTTGAAGCACACTTAAAAGAAAAAGAGCAATAATTACTTCATGGAATTATTGTACCAGAGATGATATAGATGTATGATATTTAAGAATGGAATACAAATCATTAATTCTCATCACCTATTAAAATAAATGTCTGTTAAAAATTGCCCAGTGTTTTAAGTTTTTTAAAAAGTATAATGAAGGGCTTCCCTGATGGCGCAGTGGTTAAGAATCCGCCTGCCAATGCAGGAGACACAGGTTCGAGCCCCGGTCTGGGAAGATCCCGCATGCCGGGGAGCAACGAAGCCCGTGCGCCACAACTACTGAGCCTATGCTTTAGAGCCCACGAGCCACAACTACTGAGCCTGCGCGCCTAGAGCGCGTACTCCGCAACAAAAGAAGCCACTGCAATGAGAAGCCTGCGTACCACAACGAAGAGTAGCCCCAGTAGCCCCCACTCGCCGCAACTAGAGAAAGCCAGCGCACAGCAAGGAAGACCCGACGCAGCCAATACATACATACATACATATGTACATAAATAAATACAATTTATTTAAAAAAAAAAGTATAATGAAAAACAGCCCTTGTTTGTTTTTCAAAGATGGTGCTTTTGGCAAATAACTATGTAGAAACCTGAATATTTTCTTTAGTCAGCGAGCAAATCTTACTCCCCCAAAGCTAAGGTTATTTCAAATTTATAACTATGTTCTAGTGATACTAATCTGAAAATGTAAAAAGGATTTGACCAAGTTTTAAATACTATTTCAAAACAGATCTAACTAGTAAATTTTTCATTTTTTTAGGTTAAATTATTTAATCACCTTCATACTTTAATTAAATGATTAAGGATAATATTAACTAATAATTTTGAGGAAAAAAAACAAAAGACCTTGAACTTGTCAAGAACACCCCCCAAAAGGAAATGATCTCACTGGGAAAAAAAACTGACAATATTACAATGTTATTATTGAGAGATGTGGACTTTTTCCCAGAAATTCCAGAATTCAGAGGATTCTTCACCTATAAAAAGAGCAGAAGAGATCAACCATGTGGTGGTGGAATGTTGATCATTCTGGGATATGAAAAGGTCCCAGGTTTCCCAACCCCTTAGCTGATCTTTACAGATAACTAATGAGGTATGTTGAGCACCACACCCCTGCCTCTTCACTGGGTTCCTGGCTACCAGACACCTGACCACTGGGGCTGCTTTCCCTGATTTGTGCTCCATTCTCAGTTCCACTTGACTCACTATAAGAGTCTCCTGATGCCCTGATGGACCTGGTGGTATTGGTTACAATTCCACAATTGTTTGGTTTGGATACACATTATTAATATTGTATATATATTTCTATCACCACACTTCCATATCGTTTTGCAATTATCCATTTAAATGTTATCTATCAGTAGAATATAAGCTCCATAAAGGCAGGGGTTTTTCTGTCCTATTTATTATTGTATTCTTAATACCTTGGATCTGTGCCTGGTGCATAACAGGAACTCACATAATATTTGTTGAATGAAAGAGGCAATATACCACTTGTTTCCTTTAGACTGTTCACTCCTTAGCACATTTAAGTGTTTAATAAATGTCTGTAAAATTAAAAGTGAACAATTTAGTAGCCTGCATAACTAAAGTTTCCTGAACCAAGAGCAATAAAGGGAATATTAGAAATTAACAATATTCTACATTCCATGCTGACGTTTTCAATGAAAACCTGGAGAGGGAAAAACCCTTCATTTTCTGCTTGAGCATTCTAATATCATCTGATATTTAAAAGATGAAGACAGGACATTTGGGTTATAAGAACAAGTCATGACCATCTGCTTCCCATTCAAGAATGCCCTAATCTGGGTATTAATTAAATATGCTCTGATAATCTATTTCATTCAGTTCATTTATTTCTGTTGTGCGCTGAAACTATGAGATTATACTACAAAGAAAATACTCTGAAAAATGTAAGATAAAAATTGTATTGAAAGAATTAATTACTCAAAATAATACTGTCTTTTCTAGCAGAGAAAATATTTAAGTTATATTTAAATATAGGTACATAAACATGTTTTCAAATAAAGAATATTCATCTTCCTGCTGTAATTTGAAATTACATATTTACAAACTTTAATATTAGGAGTATGTACTTACATGATTTTCATGAATAAATAAAACACATTAAAACTGGCACAAAAGTTAAAATATAAAAACCTCAAATTATAAAATATTTAAAGAAGTGTAGTTTTACTGCTTTCAAGCTCATAAAGCGTGTAAACTCAAAAACACAGTACTCGGTAGATTTCCCAGAGTTAATTATTTTAATGAATGGATTAGAATACTTTGTCTTTACCAATCCATTTTTTATGAGTAAATATTTCTAGCAAAGAATATGAGAGTGGTTTACAATATTCTGACAAATATCGAGAAATGCTGGCAAAGAACATTATGAGTTTCAATGTTTGCTATCTCTCTAAAATTAGGTTAAGTTATAGAGGAACTGAGTAAATCTTAAAGTTTGCTAAGTGCACTTACACTAAATTTGTTGAGTTCTGAATGTCTACACTTCTTGTCAACTGGCCTACACCTATGCTGTCTGCTATGTAGTTTAGGATGTACCTTGAAATATGTGTGATTTGTTAATTCGATGAGTCAGTGAATATTAAATAAACTGTCAAAGTTCCAGCATTTTCCTATATCACAGCTGGGCTCCTGCAGTTCCACCCACCTGTAGCTCAAGTCCTCACACTTGCCTGCTTATCCAAACAACTGGCTTAGACACTCTTGCAAGAAACCTTTCACAGCCGCTCTCTGACAGGATTTCTTCATCTGAGTCCTGTAGCAACAGCACTATGCAATATGGTAGCCACTAGCTACATATGACTATTTAAGTTTAAATTTAAATACAATTTAAAAAATCATTTCCGCAGTTGCCTTAGCTACATTTCAACAACCACATGTGGCTAGTGGCTACCATATTGGATAGCACAGGTATGGAACATTTCTATCACTGCAGAAAGGTCTATCAGGCTACACTGATCCAGACCAAAGCATATTTCCATTCATGCTATACTAAGAACAAAAGATACTATTAATGAAGAAAAGGTCAAATCAATTAGACAAATCTTGAGTTAAACAGACATTTATGCGTGTATGTATGTTTGTATTCACTGGCCTTCTGGGAACATTTAACAAATTAATGTGGGGACTTCCCTGGTAGCACAGTGGTTAAGAATCCACCTGCCAATTCAGGGGACATGGGTTCAAGCCCTGATCCAGGGAGATCCCACATGCCGCAGAGCAACTAAGCCTGTGCGCCACAACTACTGAGCCTGTGCTCTAGAGCCCGTGAGCCACAACTACTGAGCCCACGTGCCACAACTACTGAAGCCTGTGCACCTAGAGTCCGTGCTCCACAACAAGAGAAGCCACCGCAGTGTAGAAGCCCACGCACTGCACCTAAGAGTAGCCCCCGCTCGCCACAACTAGAGAAAAGCCCATTCGCAGCAACGAAGACCCAACACAGCCCAAAATAAATAAATAAATTAATTAATTTTAAAAAATTAAAAAAAAAAAAAGAAATATCTTCATGGAACTTTAAGATTTAAGAATTGAAGATAAACACCAGCATTTTTCAAAGTGGAGTGTGAGTATCCCTGGGTACAGAGAGTGTAACAGAATCAGTCTGCAGTTGCTCAACTTGTCTATATACTCTTTCTAGAATCAATCTGCCCAATAATATGCCTACAAGTAAGTTTTTATGCCAGTTTCTCCTCCCCTATCTCCCCTTTGACAATCATCTCCACCTTACAAAAAAATGATATACTTCTCAGCCCACCAGAAATTTACCATGGGGCACTGCCCCAAGGAAGCATCTGAGGTTACAAAAGAATAATTTAAAACATTGGTTATTTGCAAAGTCTCTTGCAATCAATGCACATAATCCCAGAGAGGCATTTCCAATAAAATTTTAATTTCAATTTTGAATATAAATATTAGCATATTGATAAATAATTATGCTGTTGCAATCACTGTTGCATTAAGCATTATTGACAATTAATTCTAATAAAAATTTAAAAACTCATAGATCTTTAGTGGTAGGAAATTTTAAATATTCAAATTATATACATATTTTTGGCAGTGAAGAATGATACAGTTCTCTGAGGTACTGGAAATAGAAATTCAAGGAGAAAAATCGAAGTTCGAGGAAAAAGAGCAACATAAAATATTGAGGATCTTGTTTTTGTTTCTTTTAAAATTGGCTGTGATATTTAGATTCCACAAAATACATTTAAAAGAATAATGGAAGAGTGTTGTTTTAAGATATCAATATTTACAATGCACTGTGAATTACATCTTCTGTTACCATTTATAACTATGAAATAACATCAGATGACCACTTAAAAATGTTTGGAGGAGGGAATACAGTTTTTGAAAATTCCTTCTTTCACCAACAGAACATAGCATGCCATCCCGCATCATATTTTTGCTGGTGTTTGAAATATTATAATAATAAAAATGACAGCTAACCTATACTGAGAGCTATTGTGCGTAAGGCAGTAAGCATGTTTTATATATATTAAATAAAAGAATGCTCTTCCCCCAACTTTATTGAAAAATATTTTACAAATATAATTGTATGTACTTAAAATGTATAACCTGATGATTTGATATACATATACACTGTGTAGTGATTAACAAGAGCAAGATAATATACATCCATCACCTCACATAGTTAACTTTTGTGTGTGTGTGGGAAGAATGCTTAAGATTCACTCTCAGAAACTTTTAAGCATCCAATACCATATTATTAACTATTGTCACCATGCTGTACATTAGATCCTCAGAACTTATTGTCCTTATAACTGAAAGTTTGTACACTTTCACCAACATCTCCCCATTTTCCCTCTCCCCCGGCCGCTGGAAACTACCCTGCTATTCTCTGTTCCTGTGAAAACGACATTTTCTTTTCTTTTTTTTTTTTTCTTTAAGATTCCACTTATAATATCTCATCTAATCTTAAAAAACCCTTTCTGGTATGTATTATCATCACCTCTGCCTACAGATGAGGAATCTGAGCCACAGGCTGGTTAAGCTAGTAAACTAAAGTTACATAGCTATTGAAAATTGAAGCTGGAATTTAGCCCAGGTGAAACCAGGCTGGTCTTCATTCTGTGATTCACTGCACACTATTACCTACTTAGATATGTTTTCCCACCTACATGATCAAGTGTTGAAAGCTTATCTTTTCAGGTAGGTCTGCAACTTTCTCTATGCTCCACAATACCCAAGGTTTAGTTTTACCAATAAAACAAGTTTAATAAGCATTTGCTGCTTACACATTTAGAATTTTTAAGAATTTCTCTCCTCCATCTAATAATTAAAAGTGGCTCTCTTGAAACATCGAAAATTAAGGATTATAGTGACCTTCTACCCTATTTTTGGTAAGAAACTTAAATCCATATATTTGACTAGAAAAAGTGGAAAGATATACAAAACAAGTTTAATAGTGATTATCTTTTGGTATTGTCATTAACTGTTAGATTTAGATCTTTAGTTTCTTATCGTTTACATTTTCCTATCCTTTAGATTTTCTATGTTGGGCATAGATTACTTTTGTAATAAGAGAAGAAACTATTTGTTACTAAGCCACTGTATAGAATTCACAAGCACATAAAACAAAGGGAAAAGAAAAGGATCCAAACAAGCAAGAAACAGCACCATCGACATAGGAAGAGTGAAGCACAGGAGGTGAGTCGGAAGGTCTGGCCTGAACACTGGGGAGGGCTCATTTCTCCTTACCTGGAATCAGGAAGCCACAGGGCCCTGGCAGCCCTAGGAGCAGGGTACACATTCAGACAAAGCAAAAGCAAAATATTTCACTTGTTAGAGGCTATGAGAGGAATTTCCAGAAATTGTGTACTCTTCATTTCTCCATACATTTTAAAGAAAACTTAGTCATTTCCAATGGGTTATTTCTGTGATTTATTTCAAAATAAATTCTTTCCTTGGGCTCCTCATATAACTACTCTGTCTTCAACAAGTATGGGAAGAAACAGTAATTATTTATTGGAGTTTTTCAGCTATACCCATGAAATCTAGCAGCCCATGGTTTTCTTTTTTCTTTTAAATGAACACGATGAAGTTTTATTTACAGAAGTACAACTGGTTAAGAACTATACCTTGACATGTAAATTTTTTGGAGGGAGTTGTGAGTAATAGTTTATCTGCCATTTCTCCAGGACCAGCACAGCGAGCAATTCCTGGTTCTTTGTATTCTGACTTTACCCAGTCGGATAACCACTGCATGTTACAATCACAGTAAAGAGGGTTGGCTCCAATTGCTCTGTAAAACAACACAACAAAAGCACACACAAGTATGGAAGCACCGTTATTATTTGCTAAGGGACCATAATTTATGGTGATGCTCAGTAGAAAATCCCTATAGATTTATTGATAAAAATTTAGAAGAAAATGGAGGCATTGGGGATTCCCCATTTTCCTGAATTATGTGCAACTGCGATTTAGTGAGTTGTCACCAGTGTTAACACTTACCTGGCTTTACAAAGTCTCCTTGTATTTGCAGACAGGTTTATATTGTGTGCAAGCACATGCCAAATGCACATTAACACTTCCTTCATTCACCAATGATTTACTTAGAACCCAATCATTATGCCAGGTTCTGGGGACCCAAATATGAATAATATATTATTTTTAACCCCAAAAAACTCCTTCTGCAAAGGAGATTAACATAGACTCATACATACAAGTAATTTTCATTAGAAGTGGTATAGCAGAAGAATTTACAAGATAACTATGAACAGAGGGTGACTCTTCTGGGAGACTGATGGTTTAAGAAGTCTGAGCTTTTAGATATTTAGTTTCAAGTATGTGGAAAAGGTTGGAAAGGATGTTTCAGGGTAAAGGACCAGTAAAACGCAAGAAGATAAGGAAGGGCATAAAATAATAAAGATGCATAAAGCTAGTTCCCCAGAGCTTGGAATTCCATTGGACGTTTGTCCCTTTAAAGTTTTTCATTTTAGAACTGTGGTTCCTACTCACATAAGCAGTTGTAGTGATAGGAAAAGTAATCAAGATAATGCTTGATTATAAACACTAGCTATTTATTGTATCATTATGATATACAGGAATTGTGCTAAGCCATTTATATGAATTACCTCATTTTATCCTAAATAGAAACTCCATGAGATCAACATTATTAACAACCCATTTTACAGATTAAAAAACTGAGGCCAGAGACGTTAACCAATGGATTCACAAATTTGCCAAGCTTGGGCACGAGCAGTGTGTGCATAAAGTAGCATTTAAAAACTGATTAATGCTGATTTATAATTAACTTCAGATTAGTAATGTTTCTAGATATATAGTCTAAGCAAAATTATTCTATGAAGAGACTTTCAAAATATACTTACAAAACCGTAATACTTTATATTGCAGCTGTTTTAATGCCAAACTCTAGCCAAGAATTGAAGTAAATGTTATGCTCATATGTATGTCAGATTCAAACCTTTCTTTTAAATTAAAAATGAGGAAAATGATGTTTTTGAGTCATTTGATCTCATCTGTACTGACATTTGCTAAGTCCTTACTATGCCAGGAGAAACAGTAAAAACTGTGAATGGAGCATAGCTCTCTCCGGTCTGGGGTATAAAAGACAATTGCATAAAATGAAATACATGCCAAATAGGATGCATGACAAAGAAGATTCAAATTGCTCTCCCTGTTGGGGAGGAGGGTCACATAAAGGACAATCCTACTTAGCTCAAGCAGCACCTTTCCCGTAGCCTTTTCTGATTCATCACCCTAACACTAGCTGAACAGCCACTTCCTTCTCTAGGCGGCATTCCCTGCCGCAGTGCCGCAGTCCTGCACCCCTGAGCCAGGGGTCTCATTTACATGGGATCTCAGACAAGTGACTTCCATGGAGTTTGCAGAGAAGTGGCCCTGATGTCAACTTTGAGGTCGGAGCAGGGGCTCACACATGAAAAAATGGAGGTCTTGCCTCCAGGGACCTAGTAGTTTAATGTAATGGAAGGGATATTGACAGCAGCAGTCCCATTGACAAAAACCTACACTGATAACACAGCCCCTATAAGGGAAATTCAGATGTAGCATGATTGACTAATGGCTCCTATTCTCTGCCCATCCCCTTCTCTCAATTTTCTAAACTTCTTATCTTCTTGGGGTTTGGTAGACTTTGAAGAGGAGGGCAAATCCAAGAAAAAATATGGCAAGTAACCTCTTCTGGAGAACCAAGGGCCAACTGATATTGATATTTAAGCTGAAGCAGATAACTGTCACCAGGTGATGCCAAACTCAGCCTGACCCAAGAAGGCTTTGGATTCTAGGGCTGTTCTCTGAACTTCCTTCCAATTTGCCAAGGCCTTAACACTACAGCTAAAAATAATGGAACAATGGAATTTAACCCAGTTGTGTGCTTTGGACCTCATTATTAAATTGTTTTATTGTACTTCCAAGAAATATGGAGGTACAAACAGCCTGCTATGAGAGAGAATGCAAAGGAAACAAATTTCAGCCAATATGAGGATTTGGCTGTTTCCCTCTCCCACACCATAATGTCTTAAATTTTGTCTAATTTATTTCTGCATGGTGCCACAGTCAGTGCTGAGTAATATTTGCTAAATAAATGAATCCAGTTTGAGCAAATCAGGATAGGCTTCCTTGAGGAGGTGATATTTGGGATATGACTTGGAAAAGCAGGGTTTGGGCAGACTGAATTGAAGGGGAGCTGATATTTAGAATCAGAGAACATTAAAGAAAAGGCATAGGCTAGGAAGTTGGGGAGCCATGTTTGTAAGAAGAGACATTTTTGAAAGCAAAGAGAGCTCAACTAATGGGGAGTTAGGGCCAAAAGGATAAATAAAGGCTATTTTGTAGAAGGCGCCATATCTAGATTGAAAATCTTTACATCTTCTTTAAAGATGGAACCAATCACATTTTATGATGTGACAATAAAAATGGACCATTTGTTCCAAACTCACTTGCCAGGGAGAGTTTGACCCTAAACCCACATTCATGAACTAGATACTCACAGGTGTGATAATGCAGAAAGATCGTTGAAAGCACCTTCAGGCACAACTGAAATGTCATTTCCATGTAAAGAACTAAAAGCAAGAAAAAGCAAAATTAAATTTCCTATTATTTCAGGGAGTTCAGAAAAATTCCCATGCATATATGAGACTTTAGTTTATAACAAGCTTTTAAAATTAGTGTAGAAAAGATGGTATATTCAATAAATAGTCTTTACACAACTGGGTATCTATTTGGGGATGCAGAATGTTAGTTCCTTCTTCACATCATATGCATAAAGTAAATTCTAGATCGAAGAGTTAAATGTAAAAATAAAACTGAAAGTGTATTAAAATATAGACGAGCTCCTTTTTATAAACATGGGATATGGAAGGCTTTTTAAAGCTCTATATTCTAAAACTCAGAAATCATAATGGAAAAGAGTGATAAATTTTGGCAATGTAAAATATATCCATAATATAAAAGATTACAAAACAATAAGATCCTACTGCATAGCACAGGGAACTATATTCAGTAGCTTGTAATAAACTATAAGGGAAAAGAGTATGAAAAAATATATACATATATATCTGTGTGTGTACATATATATATACACACATACACACATATATAACCAAATCACTTTGCTGCAACCAGAAACTAACACAACATTGTAAATCAACTATATTTCAATTAAAAAAAAAGATTGCATATAAAAAACAGAATGGGAAATATCTGCAACATATGTAAGCTATAAGGATTAATTCCTTTGTAAAAAGACCTGCAAACTTAGAGTCAAGTGCATAAAGGCAGGTATGTTAATAAGGAAAAGACAAAGTAACCACAGAAAATGGGAACTGATACAATCAGGCTCATAGAATAAGAAATACAAATGCTCAATAAACAAAATATACTCAAATGTTCTAGTAATTGGAATTGCAAATTAAAAGAGGAATGGAAAATAATGTTCCATCTGTCATATGACAAAAATGAAAGGATTAATAATACTCAATATTTACAAGAGTGCTTTGAAATAGGTACTCTGTTAGAATAGCATTGGTGGAAAATAAATTTGTAAATTGTTTGGGGGACAACAAGGTGACTACTTTTGGTATTCTCCTAATATGCTTGACAGTAAGATGGATGTATAGGACGTTCATTCCAGCACTGTATAGAATAACGAAAATTTGGAATCAAACCAAATGATAGTAAAGATGAAGATGCTTAAATAATTTATGGTCCCTTCATTCTATGGAACCCTCTTTACCAGTTAAACAGTTGAGGAATATTACATATGATGGAATGGAAAGTCTAAAGTCTAAAGCATATTGTTAAATAAAAATAGTCAATGACAGGCTAAGAAAAACCCTATTTATGGTTTTTAAGTTATACAGCTGTAGGCATACATATATAAATACATAAAAACAAACATAAAAAAGGACCAGAAGAGAACACTGAACTGTTTAAGTGTCAATTCTGGGGAGAGGATTGGGATTGAGGACCACATTTTATTTCATGTACTTCAAGAGAAATTTTGTATAGTAAAAATATGTTGTGTTGCATTATATAACTTTTAATGAAATTAAAATTTCCTATATTTCTTGCAAAATTAGATCTATATAAAACTACATCTTAATATCATATATTATCAAATAAGTCACCCCAGCAACAACATGTTACAAAAGAGAAAATTATGTTGTCCAAGTAAAAGCTGTTGAGAATTGATGCCGTAAGATAGAATTTTCCCATTTCCAAATTTTTAGTAAATTCGAATTTATATAACCCAAAATACCCCAAAATAAACAAAGCAGTTAAATCATTAAAAAGACGACCCAAAATCCAGATGCCTGAGAAAAGAAGTATTCTGTTAAACATAAGATGCTTACAGTAATCGAAGAGACTTCAATCCATCGAAGGTTCGAGGAGGAATGCATCTCAAACGGTTGTAACTAAGAATTCTGAAAGCACACGTAAGCCAATTTGTTTTACTCAAGTATCCCCAAATGGCCAAATGTCATTTTTAAAAATAAAGCAGTTAAGAAAAGGGTTACTTTAGCATCTTATAAATTGAGAATATTGACGCATAATATCCTTTCAATCTTTGTGCTGTTTCGCCAATACAACATATTTATTTCTAAAATACAGTCTAGAATGCTTCCTACCACTGCTGTTGCTGTTGCCTCAACCGTGTCCTTCCTAAGGTGACTTCCTCTGAAAGTCTGTCTTAAGGATCTCTCCCAAACCTGCCACAAATGCAAATTATTCTTTGTTTCTTTTATAGAACCCAACATTTTTTTTTTTTTTTTTTTTTTTTTGCGGTACGCAGGCCTCTCACTGTTGTGGCCTCTCCCGTTGCGGAGCACAGGCTCCGGACGCGCAGGCTCAGCAGCCATGGCTCACGGGCCCAGCCGCTCCGTGGCATGTGGGATCTTCCCGGACCGCGGCACGAACCTGCGTCCCCTGCATCGGCAGGTGGACTCTCAACCACTGCGCCACCAGGGAAGCCCCCCAACACTTTTTATACTATCTGTATTTGTTTACTGAGGTTTTTATTTGTCTGTTTCTCCCAACAGTATTAACATTCCTTGAGGGCAGAAACTCTGTCTTGTTTACCAGGAATGTCCAGTGAATTAAGGAATTAACTTAGTACCATACTTCCTACTCACAAGGTGAGGAGCTGGGTCATGTTGCTGAAGCTCTGATTAGAAAGGGTGCTTATTCGGTTGTTACTTAAGTCTCTAAAAGAGAAAAAGAAAAAAATGGAGTCCACTGTTACCATAGAAATTGACATATTAGTGATTCTTAGAAAGAAAAAGTTCTTCTTGCTCACAGTTATAGCAGCATTGTTAGGACTCAGCTTTTATCTGAAAATAACAAAACATTGGGTAATCCTCTGGGGTAGACTGTAATGTTATTCATAACTATTCATGCCCAAGCCTGCTGAAATTAGAAGTGACCATGTGCCTTGCTTTGGCCAGTGAAGTGTGGGCACCAGCGCTGGTTTCACTTCAGAGCAGAAGCTTTAGAGCTGAGACTCTTCTCATATCCCTTTGCTCCCACCTCTGCAAGGCTCCTATGTTCCACAGAGAGGCCGTACCCATTGCCTGATCCCAGGGCAAAGACACGTGGAGGCCATTCACAACAGACACATTGGATAGGTGAGAAATAAACCTTTGTTCTTGAAAGTTTCATCAGTAACACATACTTTATCTTCACTGTCACATACAAATATTCAAACTGGATAACTGAAAGAATCCCTCATTTAGTTACATTACAATGCCATCATTAAAAACAACACCATAATTAAAAACTTTGCCTGGCAAAGTCACTGGCCCCTAGATGGTCCTTAGTAAATGTCTGTTTAATAAATGATAAGTAAATGAGAGAGATGTGGAGTTTTTATCAATGCTAGATGGGTATTTATAAGTGTAATTTGTACTACAGGTTGTAATTTATATTCAGTGAACTTGATCTTATTTTTATTATATATAATATATACATGATATATATAATATAATGACATATAATACATATTATAAATATAATATTGTAATGTATATTAATATATAATAACATCTATATAATGACCTATTATATATGTTTAGCGTTTTGCTTTAGAAAAAATTAGTAAATATATACATACATTCACTCACATATATACGACAATGGGATACACATATTAGTGAATATTCACTAATTTTTATCTAAAGCAAAATGCCAAATATATGACTAAAGGAAGATTCATGAATAAATGGAAGATTATGGGTCATAATTTATGTTCATCTATGTCTCTGTATTTATGTTCACTATATTTTTCTGAAGCAAAATATGTGAAGAAATGCAAGGTTCAGAAAAGCTGCTGAAGATTATCCACATTCCCTTATTAAAATACCAAAGTATCAGTAAAATGGACCAATGAAATTGTGAAAATGGCAGGAATGTTATAGGAGCTTTATAATCCATCTTCTTAGTTGCTGAAGTACTATGGCTAAATTTAAAAAAATAAATAAATACATCGATACTAGCAGAAGTTACTTGCCTAGAGTTGTATAATGAGTCACTGGTAAAACCATTTCTGGATCTACAAATTCTCATTTTTCATTTCCAAACTGGTTTTAAATAATCGCATGCTGTCTCACAAATGACCCAATTCTGCTGAAGTGACCCTTTGGAAGTTGCAGCAATTTAATGGTTTATTTAACAGAACAAATGTATGTAATCAGTTCTTGCTGCTATTAAATAAATAACTAGAGGCAGAACAAGATATCTTAGAGGATGTTCTTTTTGCTTAATTTAATCATTTGTCATTTAAGCAGTTCTACACACTTCCTACGAAGTGTTTGGTTTTCACATACATTTAAGGAAAGCTGAAAAGGATCAACAGCCTCCACGTGCTTAGGGTAAACTTCACAATGAGAAACATAACATTTTCTGCTACCTAGGTTTCTAGAATTCACTAATTAGGAACAAACCCTGTTTCTTCTAGGAACACTGGAAATATAAGACAGCATATTTACTCTAAAATCAGATAGATGTAAAAAAGTATTTCCCTTTATATCCATTATCGTTGCTGATTTTTTTGTTTTGTGACAAGTTTTATCAATTACCAACAAGGCTACTCTAAGTGTGACATTATATATAGTAAGATTATATCTTTTTAAAAATATAGTGTGCATAACTAGATTGAAATGAAATGTTTGTATGTTTACATATAATCTTGCATTTACAACTTAAAAATTGTAAAAAATTGTTTACATAATGAAAGAGAGATGCTACTTTAGGAGGACATCAAACCAAACTGGTAAAAACAATTCAATGTTTGGACGTTTATACTCAGAATGTCAGTATCTTTGTCAAGTTTACCTAAATACTATATGAGTAAATATGGATTTTATAAAATAAATTTTAATACTGGAAGCCCATATGTTAATTCATAGTGTATTAAATAAGAAAATCAAGCCTAATAAACTATATTTATAATATATTCTCAGTAAAGCTATTACTATCTACTCTGTTTTATTTAAAGTCGAGAATAAAAACATTGTTTTCCATTTTTTTCTCCTTGGATTGTCATAAAATAGCTCATATTCATCTTCAATAGAAGTATGCAACTTACTGCCTTTCTGTAATTCTCTGATACTTAGACTTCATTGTATTTGTACTTTGAATAGAGGAGGACCTTTTTCTAAGACGCACCATTGCCTGATTGATATTCAATGAAAATGTGGCTAGTGATCCAGAACCACAGTGAGCAAGAAGGGAAGCATCTAACTGAAGATGATTTATATAATCTGAAAGGTTCACTAAATCTTCTGCCCCTTGCTATCCCCATTTTCATGAAATAAAATAAGAAGTCAAAGGCAGAAAAATACATTACTCACATAAGTGTTAAATGCTTGTAGTTAGAGAGTTCCTTAGGAACCAGTGTAAACTGGTTTCCATCCAGATACCTGAAAACAAAGAAACAATATTATTTTTTTAAGAAGTAACAATAGTGAATCCTCAAATAGTTGAACAATATTTCACTCTCAGCTGAAGCAAGGAAACACTTGGAAATTTCAGCTTTAAGATGTCATGTTCCCAGCTAGGACTGCTATTTAAGAGAAGTAAAAAACCACAGTTGTCCAATCCAGCAGAATTCTTTTGTGGATTACTTAGGCTAAATTATAAAACCAAGGAGAGACTGGTGAGTCTGATTCCTTGTGGTTTATCTAAGAAGGAAAGGCATGTATCCAACCATTTGTGTGTCAGCAAGAAGGGTCATTCAATCGCCTATATTTTAAGTCAGTCTTCAGTTCACTTGTGTTTATGTGGAAACACCACCATGAAATGCATTCACTACTGGCAGGAAGTTGCTACCACCAGCAAGACCAATCTTTGCTGCCTTACTTTGTATTAACACACTTAGTAAATAACAACGGATGATTCAAAGGATATATTTGGGAATTTGAATGTAATTAGATATCAGTTAAAAAAAATCTTAGAAACAGTTCTCCCCTTGTACATCTGCTTGGTGATATTAATTTTAGAAGGTTTCATAGAATATCACAACATTTATCAAGTGCACAAGTACAGCACAGTAACGATACAGTAGTAAGAAAATAACCACATGTAAGTCAAATTTCCCTTTCTGATTAGAGTCAGAAGAATGATCAGAAAATAAACAGTCTTTGGGCTAACAGTCAAGACACAGAAGTAAATGAATGCTTAAAGGTATATCCATGACGTCACAAAAAGAAAAATAATTTCATCTCCTCCCAAGGCTGTTCTTTCCCAGAATGTAGACGGTGATGGGTAAAAATGTCTTTCAGCAACTTGGGCCATCTGGTTATAGATGTGTCCACAAACAATTCTGCCACATTGGGCATGTTGCCCACCCTGCCCCAGGGCTGTGGCCTATCTCCAGATCCAAGGTTGAGGTTCGTATTTTTGCTGGATGTAGAAGTAGCTGAGAAACTGCCTAAGATAGCTATCTATTTCAAATACTTAAGAATGAAAAAAGTTATATAAAAGGCACAAGTTATCAAAATATGTAATGAACATGTGATTAAGAGTCAGGCTTTTTATGACTTCTTATGCCTATTCAAATTTTCTGACTTCATGTTTCAACTTCTCTCCCCTCTTTCTTTTCTCTAGCTAAGCGTTTCTTGGTACCACTAGAGGGAAGCATAATCCCATGTACTTCAGCACTTTTCCTTTACTCTAAAAAGCATCCCAACACAAAGCTAAAAAGGTTCAGAATGTGCACTATGAATGCTTACAAGTAAAACAATCTAAGAGGGAAACTATATGGAACTGATTAAAAATAATGGATACCATTTGTTCAAAACTGTCCACCACTACATACTTATATTTGCCAAATTCTTTAATAATTTAATATAATATGCACATGGAAATTTTCTAATACATGCATATATGTTACTGGAGAGAGGGATCCTGCTGACTTGGTATGCTTCTAAGAATAAGCTCTTGGGGAGGTAAAGCTAGAATTCACAGGAGATGAGTTAATGTCTTCCTCATCTCTAAAACGTATTTTCTTTAAAAAAAGAATTATTTTTTAATAATTTGTAGAGGAATAGATTGAAGACTCAACTATCTGACAGAAGAAACACATAGATGGCATAGACAAATGAATCAAGCAGAAGTAATTTAACAAGGAAATTAAAAGACATTTAAAATTATTTGATGGGAATCAGGTAAAAGGACAAAAGCATGGGTCAGTTAAAATGGTAGAAGGAGGGATTTAGCATCAAAGGTGATCTAAATGTTATGCTGGGTATTATGTCCTTGGCTGGGGTGTTGTTATAATCAGTATTTTGCATATAGAATACTCTATAGGCATGTATCTTCCCAACAGTGGATGGAGGGTAATCTTCTGAAATAAATACATATCAAAATAAGAATTAAGAATTTAATCACACACACACATAAAGCAGTGCTTACAGTTAACTAACAACTGTGGTTGGTAACAAAAGAGAGAAACTGAGCCCTTTACAACAGTTCAGCTTCAAGAGGGAAGGTCACACACTTTTTCTCAAAGTATCAATTCAGGACCAAATTAGAATTCATAGAACTGCACATGATTTGAACATAAGTTCCTTGATAACTGAAGTGGCATCTTCTTGAACCTCATTGCCTATGTTCCAGGTTGCCAAAAGTTTATCAAATCTGCTCCTTTGCAATACTTGTACATTTGTGCATGAATTACAAGTAAACATCTGCCTGAATTACATTTTTGATACATGGTTTCACACAGAAAAAAATAAACAGAGGCAAAGTGACTCAATCGCATATCAAGCATTTGTCCATGGTTCTTCATATACAGATAAAGGAATGAAATGGAGCCTGCATGCACCATTGTTAAGCAGCTAATGCTTAGGTTTATTCCGTTCCACATACAAAGCATAAGGCAGCTAAGGAAGTGTGTGCGGTGCTTAGCATCTTTATACGTCTATATTGGCTATGTAATTTGTAAATATCAGTTCTGAAAATATTAGGGATAATTGGCCCCATGCCCTTTATGATCTAAGGGACTCTGATTCAAGTCCAAAGGGCAGTATCTCCTTTTAAGGGTAAAGATTATGTCAGCTCCTTCCACACCCCACGTATTTATGTATCCCTTGTGTGAGATATTCTCCAAGGGGACACACGGTAAAGAATAATCAATCATATGAAACATCCCAGCCACCATAGATAAACTAAATACATAGCATTTCTTAAGGTGCATTTGATGGAACATGAGCATTGCAAGATACTCCATGAGAAAAGGGCTATGGAGACAACAAGTATGGGAACTACCTCAGAGTTTACATCCTCTCTCGGAGCTCAGACTGCACACTAGCATAATAAAGGCTCTGAGAAATCCTATAGTGAGAAACAAAGAGAAACACACAACCAGCCTTTCCCAAGGGGACCTGAACTAGCTTTTATATTATTTGCTTAGGGTTTTCCATGATACTAATGAATGGCCCACAAAATGAATGCTATTTGCAAACAAGACTCAAAAGATTTTTGTTTGGTCTCCATTTCCCTTGGTGTGTGAAATATTAATCCTTCAGGAAAGGGAAAGACAAGCTCTACTTACAATTCAGTGACATCTCTTGGAATACCTTTGGGCAAGACCTTCAAGGCTTTGTTGCTACATCGGACCACCGTGTCCAAGCAGGTACACTCCGTAGGACAGCGAGAGAGTGGGGAACAACTATTGTCATCATTTCCTAAATTGCCAAAAGAAATACAGGAAAACCCAGATTTGTGGCTTTGAAGACGCTAGAAGGGATTTTATGCCTTTAGCTTAACAAACACAAGAGTCTTCAGCCATATGATGACTTATGTATAGGATATTAAGTATTTACAAATCGACACCGTACATTCTGTGCAGGTCTCTTTTCAGACTGCCTAGGGCAGAATTCCATAAAACAATTCACAGTTTGTATTATCAATACGATTATAATGTGCTCTTTGTTCAGTTGTTTATACAAATTATACTTTTAATCAGAATATGTAAACTGAATTATGGAGAGATTGAAAAGAGACAGACAGGAAGAGACATAAAGGGACAGATTAGTTTTACATGGTTAGCAAAAAGTATATGGGCCCCTCATTTGAAACTATACGGCTCAAATGAGCTCTTCATTTATTGCCAACAATTATAGAACCTATGTTCTACCTACATTACAGGGCTATTATGAGAATTAAATGTGATGATATACAGAGAGTACTAAAAAGTGAAAACTATTATTCTTGTTAGGTTTACTAGAATTTCTATTTTATGAGTCAATTGCTTTTATCATTGGTAGTTAAATGGCAATTACTAAAAGAGATGCTTAGAATAGTAAAGAAAAACAAAAACGAAGCTATTTAAATAGTATCAACCACAAGCTGGAAATTAGAAAATCTTCTAAAACATTCAGAAACACAAACCAAGTAGAGCTAGATGTGAGAGTACAGTCTGAGCAAGTAAGTGCCCTGTTGCTAAAACAAAACAGCAAAAACAAAGCAAAAAATGCATAATAACTATTCATTGCCTGAACTATGATGTACTGTCTAATTATGCCCCACAGCATCAGAACAATCACCAGAGAGTGTCTGGTGGTCACAGACCTGGCCAGGTTTTCTTACCATCATCACAAGTGAAGTCTTGAATGGCAACATCCTGGATGGGGATTTCTTTGAGGAAGTAGGGTTTCTGACATCGAGGATTTCCCGTTACAATTCTTTTCTTCCTGAGCCATTCTCCCAACCAAGCCAGGTAGCAGTTACAATTAAAAGGATTGGCCAAGAGGTTTCTAAGCGCCACATGCAAACAATGCAGAGCTCAGTTTAGAGGTTCGCTTTCTGACTTCTCAAAACCCCATGCTACCATTTTCCCGTACTGTATCTGTTGGAATGATTCCTTCTTAGTCTTTGTATTCACCCCACCCCCAATTCATGCTCAGTCACACACAACATATGGGATGCGTTCTTTGACTGAAATATCTATGTTTGGAACTTAAAAAATAAGAACAATATTTTCATATAAGAATTCTTCAAATCATTTCATATGAAAAATAAAGTGAAGGTGGCAATTCAGGGTTTAGGCAGCGAATCCTGATAGATATCTCATTTAGAGATAATTTAGACTTGTCAGAGATCTGACTTACTGTCAAACTTCCCTACACTGATAATGCAGTAATTTAATATAAAGATGAAGGCTGATTACCTTATATTATTGAGTTTAACCTGACAACAGCTATTTCATTAATTTGTCATTTCAAGATTTCCATCTCTTATTTGCTCCAGAGAATAGGTTTCCCATCTGAACTGACAGCTGAGTTGATTAAATGCCAGTTATAAAAATGAACTTACTTCTACAAATCTCAATACTTTTGGCATCTCACCACTTCAGCACAAACCTATTGACAATCCCATTATTTATAAACATGCCATCTTTAATATGCACAAATTAGTCACTTGATGGAAAATGTCACATTTTATGTGGAAAGAGGATTAAGTACCTTACTGATGGATGGATGCTTCCCTCAAATTATTTCTTCAGGGACTTGAGCTACGTTGAACATGATTTTTTTCCTTCTAACTACCTTTTCAGTTAAATTAGTATTTTTAGATGCCACCATTACCAGGAAGCCATATCAGTTATAAGGTTTATCATTTCAAACACTGCTTTTTAAATACTGACATACAAGGGGCCTGAAACACTTGGAAAGTTTGTTTGTTTTCTGACACTTTCTGAGTTCTATCTGTAGACCTACAAATATTCTTTATTCTCCAACCGTCCACATAAAATGTGCTCTTGGATAGGCTCAGCCTATTTCTTTAATACCTTCTTAATATCACAGTAAATGCCCTCTGGTGAGCTTTTATTGTTGGTCTGGTCATCCTAATATATCTCCTGTCATTGTGAATGATCCTTTTGAGTACACTTTGTTGGCAATAACCCTATCAACTCTGTTTTTATAATACTTATATTGTGAAGACTCCAATGTGAGAGCACTGGGAAAAACAAATCTACATTTCTTTTATTTGTAAAAGAATAAAATAATTCTCAATCAAATTATAAGAGTATCATTTATAAATTAAGCCACATCACATTGTTATAAAATCAAACGACTGAAAAATACCATGATTTTTGTTAAATTTTAATATAGGATAGTAGGCAATGTTTTTAGAAAAATTAAAATAAGTTTAACATGAACAAATTTGTCCTTTTTAAGAAAAGTCTAAGTCTTTGATCTCATTTTTATGAACTGCTTAGTAATACATTAAAATCTTATCAATAAAAGTAACAAATATAATACACGGGCTCGATTAATACATAAATGAAGACTATTTTTCATACTTACAGAGTAGATAAAGAATGGAGAGTATCAAAAGCCCCTGGTGCGATTGTAGTAATTTGATTATCATATAAAGAAAGCAAACGCACAGAACTGAGTCCTGTGAAACTGTCGTTCCCTACGCAGCTTATACGATTACTTCTCAACATCCTGAGGGAAAAAAATACAACATCATTAAGGAGATAAAATATCAGGCAATCGATTTTGCCTATCTTAAGACCGAAACAACCCCTCTTTGCACATGTGTAGCATTCATCCCTGCTTTCTGAATGTTCCCCTGTCACTAGGAATTGCTGTAGATATGTACAAGTCATCCACTGGTATCCCTGGGAGATTCATTTCAGGACCTCCCGCGGATACCAAAATCTGTGGCCCTCCATATCCACGGGTTCTGCATTAACCGCGGATGCTTGAATCTGCAGATGCAGAACACGTGGATATGGAGGGCCGACTGTATGAAGAACCTTGTGCTAGAATAAAATGCTTAGAATTGTCAGTGATAACATTCAGTTACAAAAACTCATGAGCCTCAGCACCAGCTTACAATCCCATCTAGGGAGGGCAGAATGTTTTCCTTTAATGATACAATTATGTTTGCACTATTACATAATGTCCTAATTCACCTACAGCTCTCTAAGCCCTTGAAGCCCCATGATTTATATATTCTAAAAAGCATTACATTTGCTGCTGAAGAGAAAGGAGGCAAAAAGGAAAGAATCAATAGCCACAGAAAATGAAGAATTGAGGGCATCTCAGGGACTCACAGCCAAGTCAATGTCAACACGGGCTGGAGGAGGCAAACCTGACTGAGCTTCCACAAAGCCTGAACAAATTATTTGTTTTGAGTTTAGACTTAAAAGGAGGCAATACTTAAGAGATCCCAGTTGTTCACAATAAAATTCCTCTTGAAAAAAATTCTGACCATTTTTTCTTTAGTCATTGCCATTAACAGGATTAACACTTTTGTCATTTCTTCATCACTGCTAAAATTTTAGCTGTTTCTCGATTCTTTTCCCAAAATATTTATTTGTGGGGCTTAGAAAAGGAATGAAAAGCTTCTTAAACTCCCATGTAAAGATGAACAGTTGCCATAAACTTTATTCAGAATTTCTGAAAAGTTAGTATTTTCCTTAATGCTTCTAGACATGGGTTGATCACCCTAATAGAAGACTGCAAAAAGAACAACAAAGCATTCCTTTAAAATTCTAGATTGTCCTATAATAAATAAGAAATATCAGCTGTTGCATTCTGCTAAGTCGCAGACAACGAGAAAGGATAATGCCCTCCTTATCAAGGCATCGTTTTATGTTAGGAAACAAATGCACAACAGAAAAGTAGTCCTATCAGTACTATCCTTTGTCATAAATAGTAAAGAACATTTGGTCTTAATCTTGTTGGAGTCACGGACTCCTGGGAAAAGTCGAAAAAAGTTTTGCTTTCCGTCACTGGAAAAACCCACAAGCACACATATGTACCACATTTTGCCTGCAACGTCGGGGGTTCAAAGACCCACTGAAATATGTACATGTACGAACTAAGAGGTTTACTAGTCCTAAAGGGTTGAGAAGTCTACAGGCTGTGAGGAGGGTCTTGTCAAAATCTTTATAGCTCCAAGCTGAAAGAGACCACTTAAAGCAATAGCTATGTCCCAATAAACCCACAGAAGAACTGTTAATACTCCTAGCTTGGTCTAAATGATCTGTTTTGCTGCTTGAGGTACAGTGGGATTAAGTAGAGAGTCAGTGGGTGTCTGTCTCAGGTGCCAAAACACAAGAGGCACAAAAACATTGCTAGAAATATAACAAAGGAGAAGGCTGAATTGAGAGAACTTGTCTCACAGAGAGTCCTGTGACTGGACCCAGCCAGAAAAAAATACTTTGATAAACTCTTTGGAGTGGTGCTATGGACAGAACTGTGTCCCCCTAAAATTCATATCCTTAAGCCCTAACCCCCAGTATGACTGTATTTGGAGACAGGGCCTTTAGGGAGGTAGTTAAGGTGAAATGAGGCCCTAAGGGTGGGGCCCTAATCTGATAGGACTGGTGTCCTTAGAGGAAGGGGCACCAGAGCTCTCTTTTCCCACACAGAGAGGAAAGGCCATGCAAGGACACAGAGAGAAGGTAGCCATCTACAAGGCAAGAAAAGAGTCCTCACCAGAAACCAACCCTCTCAGCACCTTGATCTTGGACTTCCAGCCTCCAGAACAATGACAAAACAAATTCCTGTTGCTTAAGTCACTTATCTTGTTACAGCAGCCCAAGGCTATCTAATGTAGGTAGTTACAGGCTCACCCCTCATCCTCCCCTCCCCATCCCGACTCACACGGCCCCCTTAAGGAGAAGGTTCTAGTTACAACAGTCACTTGGCTACTATTCAAGAAGGGAGACTTTTGCCTGCTGCAGGATTTATGATTTTCTGAGTTACCTGAGGCAGCTTGGGGGAGAGGAATAGGGGCAGGAGTAGATATAACCCCTACTTATAGTATATAAGTATATCTTCTCTGTCCGCATTCTACACTCCCAGGATCTCCTCCATAAAAAGACCAAAGGGATATTTGCATTACATTTTGCATTTCGAAGGGACTCCTAGTTAGCCCATGGGAGCGGTCAGCAGGTGGCAGGTTGGCTGTGTTGGATGGTTCGGCTCCAGGCTACCGCAGGAAGCTCTCCTTTCATGGGCAGGGGCTTTTTTGAGTAGGATATGAATTGGGGATGCTGCTGGCTGGGGAAATGCCTTCTCCCTCTACATCTGATAAAGGGCAGGCAATGAACTTCCTTGGCTCTCAGTTACCCTGGGCACGAGGCCTCTTGGTGGCTGCACGGGGCAGGGTGAGGGTTTGGGGGAGACAGTAGAGCTTGCAATTCCCAAGGGCGTGTCTTGGTTACAAATAATTTCCTTCGTGTCTTCCAAAGGCTTCAGAGTTTCGTTGGTGTCTCTTCCAATGTTTAGGCCACCACTTTTGTCAAACATAATTTTATGCTTTAGAGATTATGAAAAATACGCATACACACAGAAGAAAATTCAAGTAACTCAAAGTGTTGTCCTTACTCGTCAATTCAAACCCCATCTTCCTTGGCCAACAACCTTCTGGAAACACACAGGATTTCTTTTTCCCAACCTCCCTACCACTGAGTAAGTAGGCATACACTTAGCATGTTTTCTTTGAAATAGACAGTAAAAGATATACCACCAGCCAGTTTCTCTCTTTTTCACTAAGACCTTGCAGGGGCAGATGAAGGCAGTCTCCAGCTAGGCTTATTCTGCTGCAGGTGTTGGAGTGGGTTCTGAAGCTAGCGACCTTGGGCCAAGAGAGAGTATTAGGTGGAGGTATTTGAGGAAAAGGAAAGAGAATGATTGTTCTAAGGAAGAACAGAGGAGCCAGATCTGTACAAGCACTGGAGCGAAGATAATCTTTTTTGTTGAAGATTCAACAGCCAGGAGAGGTTCTTTTGATCATTTGCAAGCAGCATACTGAAGTCAGAGGTATCAGAGTCAAGGACTGTTTTTTTTTTTAATAAGTTAATTTATTTTATTTATTTATTTTTGGCTGCGTTGGGTCTTTGTAGCTGCGTGGGCTTTCTCTGGCTGCAGTAAGCAGGGCCTACTCTTGGTTGCAGTGTGCAGTCTTCTCATTGCGGTGGCTTCTCTTGTTGCAGAGCTTGTGCTCTAGGCGTGTGGGCTTCCGTAGTTGTGGCACGCAGGCTCAGTAGTTGTGGCACACGGGCTTAGTTGCTCCGTGCACGGCCTGTGCGATCCTCCCGGACCAGGGCTCAAACCCATGTCCCCTGCATTGGCAGGCGGATTCTTAACCACTGTGCCACCAGGGAAGCCTCAGGGACGTTTGCCTCTACAAAATGTGCGTGTGTGTGTGTGTGTGTGTGTGTGTGTGTGTGTGTGTGATAGAGAGAAAGAGAGAGAGAGAGAGATACAGACAGAGAGAGAGACAGATACAGAGACAGATATAGAGAGACAGAGACAGAGCAGACATGGGGGGGGGATGAGGAAAAGCAGGAGCTATTCCCCCTCCCAGGAATATAATGACCTGGGAATTACAATCCTGTGGTAGAAGAATCACAATGCAAATAAGAATACTTACAAAGTTTTGAGGCTTTCCAATCCCTTGAACATCTTATGCTGAACATTTTCCAAACGATTACTCGTGAGAAGTATTTCGTTTACACCAGCTGCGCCTTCAAATGCTCCCTCTTCAATGTCTGTGATCTTATTGTTGCTAAAATTTCTAAATAAAAATGGTTGAAACAAATATTTGAAACAATTTCTTTCTAACAACGAGGGCACTGAGACAACATGTCTGATCATTTTCTTCTACTGAATGAACGTCTTCCACAAAAACTCTAAGCTCTTCACTGCCTGGCATTCCCAAGGCTCTGAAAAGTCACCACTTCCTGATTCCATCAAGCCAAAGTGATAATAATACAAAGGAGAAATATCTATGCTGAAAAGTACCAGCCTGATCAATGATCTGCCAGGGCCCCCAGGGATATAAAACTCTTGAGGTCAGGTACTGAGTTGTGTAAACTTTTATGTTTGCCGCCACACTTCCTAAGAAACTTTTCAAAGAAGTGCCCGATTAAAACTGTTGAATGAATTAATGACTCAAAGAAGACAACTGGATAGAGAAAAGAAGGAAAGACTATGTTTGCATTTAGATAGCATCAGAAATGTATCTGAATCTGAGATTGTTCCCAGTTAAACTTCTCATGTAATAATATGTCAAAACAACCAACTTGACTGCCAGTATTTTGTATCATACAAAATACTAAGGCTTGCCCAGAGGGCAAGAACATCCAGTTGAGGTAACATCTTCCTATAGGTTCTCTCTCTTTCTCAAGGCTCACTCCAAGACCAGGGATGCCCACAGAACAAGGATCATTTTTAGGTACCATTTTATTCCTTTCAGAACACTGCACATAGCAGCTGCTGAATAAATATGTATTGAATTGAAAAGCATCTTAGAGCTAAAAAGAAAAAGCAGTTAACGTCAGTGAAAAAGGAGGACAGTTAAGAACTTAGAAACTCTTTGGGAGGCAGTGTAATATGTGGGTCAAGTGCACAGGAAATTCTTTCAGTCTGCTCTGCCACTTATAGCCTATGTGACTGTGGACCAGTTACATATATGAAAGCACAAATATCACAGAACTATGCTTCTTTCCTTCACCTGATGCTTCCTGTTGTGTGGAGGGTGCTCCATGGACCCTCATTCTTGGCCTCTGTCCTGTCCCTCTTTCCATCCACCTTGGGTGGGGGAGGGTTACTGTCAGAGTGTTGCTGAAACTGCTGAGCTTATAAACTTATTTTAAAATATGAGTTGCGGACATGTAGTAACACAAATGAGCTATCAAGTCAGTTTACCAATCATTAATTTTGACTTTCTTCTAATGTAAGTTTAATGAAGCAAAAAGTCAAACAGTTGACATGAATGTGCTGAAAGAGAAATAACAGCATGGTTTGGGGAACAGTAAAGGAAGTTACAAAACATTACTGAACTCATCTCTAATGCACTTAGTTTGCTGGATTCCTGCTGTGGCCACATAACAAACTAGCTGTCTGAGTTAAGGTAAGATGCTAGGGTTCTGCTACAGAAAACATGGTTGCCATCACTGGAATACATAGGAAAGAGCCAATTACTTAGGTTCCTCTCAGAGTTTACCCTAAATTCATGTCATAGGTAGTCACTGTATAGACCTGTCTCTGAATCTTTTGTATTTTCCAATTTCCTACGAAATCTAAATAAAACTGCAAAGGTATAAGAAAACACAGCACTACAGATATTTAAAAAGATGGTTAATATACGGCTTACATTTTACGTAATTGAGGAAGTTTCTTGAAGATGCCTGTAGCTTCCAACACTGTAAATTCATTATTATTGAGGCGTCTAGGGAAAACAGAAACAGAAAAGTTTCATTCCCAACAGTCAGGAAGAGATTAAATTTTATTTCTCGTACAGAATTATAACATTATTTAATGAATATCCTAAAGCAAAATATAGGACACATATCACAGAAAATTTGTGGGAAGTACAGATCTTTTCCAATTTATCCCATATTTTAATGACCAAAATAAAACATTAAGAAGCACGTAGTGAAGAAAACCAATCATCGAAATTCAAAACCAACTCTCATTCAGTAATCTGTAGAACAAAGTTTCTCAAACTTTTTTTTCCACTATTACCCCTGCCTCCAAAAGCACTTTAGGATATTTTATTTCTAGTCACTTCTCCATAAATATGTATCAACCAGCTTTACTGATATACAGTTTACACACCACACAATGTACCCTTTTAAAGTGTACAATTCGGTGGTTTTTAAAATATTCACCAGCTTGTGCAACCGTCTTTGCTTCCTAATTCCAGAACATACTCATCATCCAAAAAAGAAACCCCATACCCATTAGCAGTCATTCTCAGTCTGCTGCCCCCCACTGCCTCAATCCCTGGCAACCACTAATTTACCTGCTATCTCTGTGGATTTGCCTATTCTGAATATTTCTTATAAATGGGATCACACAAAATGTGGCCTTTTGTGTCTGTTTTTTTCACGTGGCATAATATTTACAAGGTTCTTCCATGTTTAGCATAGGTTAGTACTTCATTCTGTTTTATGGCCAAATTACATTCCATTGTGTGGACATACCACATGTGTTTATCCATTCATCAGCTGATAGATATTTGAGTTGCTTTCACTTCTTAATCATTATAAATAATGCCGCTAGGACACCGGCATACAAGATTTTGTATGGCTGTATGTTTTCAATTCTCTTGGTTATGTACATTGATGTGAAATTGCTGTGTCACGTGGTAAATCTACGTTTAACTCCTTGAGGAAGAGCCCAACTCAAAAGTTTCTCAAAAGTGCTGCATCATTTTACCTTCCCACCAGCAATGTATGAGGGGCCCAATTTCTCTCACCTATTACTGTCTTTTTAAAAAGCCATTCCACTGGATGTGAAGTGCTTTCTCATTATGTTTTTTTGTTTTTCCTCATTACGGTTTTGATTTGAGTTATCTTCATGCCTAATGATACTGAGTATTTTTTTTTTTTTTTTTTGTGGTACGCGGGCCTCTCACTGTTGTGGCCTCTCCCGTTGCGGAGCACAGGCTCCGGACGCGCAGGCTCAGCGGCCATGGCTCACGCGCCCAGCCGCTTCGCGGCATGTGGGATCTTCCCAGACCGGGGCACGAACCCACGTCCCCTGAATCGGCAGGCGGACTCGCAACCACTGTGCCGCCAGGGAAGCCCGATACTGGGTATTTTTTCATGTGCTTATTGCTCATTTGTATATCTCTTTGGAGAAATGTCCATACAAATAATTTGACCACTTTTTAACTGGGTAAGGTACATTTTAATTGTTGGGTTGTAAGAGCTCCTCATGTATTCTGGATATGAGTCCCTGAGCAGATATTTAGATATATTTAGTCGATATTTAGATATATGTTTTACAAATATTTTCTTCCCAGTACTGATTTTTAAAGGTATAATTAAAAAAAAATCTTAATTTCTTAAAACACACACAACTTTTGCTGAAAGATGAATTAGATATGAATTTCTAAATTCTTGAGTGACAAGTAAACTTATTTAAAGTGTTATCATGCTGGAAGATAAAATTTGAATTATTGTTTGTGGTATTATTGGAAATAAATGTAACTCCCTACATGATAGTAAATAGAGAGTTCATGGCTTTTACTGCATGGTCTCCATGCATTTCTAAAGTCCTGGACCTATGAAATAGCTTCATGAACTAACAGAAATTTTAAAAAGCATCATTAAAACCACTAGGTAGTGAGTTTCTGCCATCTTTTTGAAAGCATTATATTATTTTTAATTATTCAAATTGCTTAAAATTCATTAAGTAACAGGCATGAGTATAGGCACTGTGTGAGATAAACTATAAAACACAATCTCTGTCATCAAGGGGCTATAATCTAGTTGAAGACAAGAGAATTATACATGCACAAAAAGACAACCAACTTTGCAAAGCAGTTAATGAAAAATACCAGATGGTGCTAGACATAAACATTGCTAAGATGTTCTAAAAATGATGAGGTTTCACTAGGTTTTTCTTGGATTTTTAGAAACACTAACATTAAATGTCATACTTTTATAAATAAAGTCAGTGAAGACCAACATACATGGGCACAGAATCTATAAATGATTCAAACATATTTTAGACCCTCGTATGTGTTAGGCCCTATGTTAGTGTTATAAATATAGATCTGATTACACTCTGTCTTTTTAGCTTTTCCTGCTATGATATCCATTGTTCAGAAAAAAACCATCCTTTGTGCTTCATACTTGGTAAACATTGAATCCTTCCACTTGTGAGTCAGTGAAGTAGCACAGCTGATAAAAAAAAGACTCTGATTGAATTCATAATTAACACAGATTCAAAATGGTGACTCCAAACTATTTTATTTGGTTGCTGAAAAGACTACATTAAAAATCTATTAAGTGCTTAGAAATGGGTTTGGACATAAGTAATATCCAAGAAATAAATATTAAATGAATGTATTATTATTAGCACTACTAAGTGCTAACTGAATTTTTGAGAGGTGAGTTAACTTCTGTAGTTGTATCTTGGGCCAGAAAGATGAAGTAAGAAAACCTCTAATACATATACTTGTACAAAGAAGAGTTATGCCAATGTGTGTCAAATAAAATTAATGTAATTATTGAGAATGAAAGGGCAAGACAAAAATCCCAATGCTTTGATGCTTTCATTCCTGCCCTCCCAAATAGGATTTTGTTGGGAGATGAACTTACAGCTCTGCAGTGTACTGGGGAATGTGGTCTGGGATTTTGGCGAGTTTTTGATTGGAGCAATCTACTGTGGTCCCTTCACAGCGGCACTTTTCAGGGCAAGCCAGATCGGCAAAGCAGTCCCCACTTAATTTTGATCGATAATCTTCTGTACCTAGTGAGGATTCAAGCCAGAAAAGAAGATACTGAGTCTGAAGGTTAGAATATTTGTTTATTTGTAGGAAGAAAAAAGTAAGATAACTATAGATTATGCAGCAGGGAGACAACTTGGGGAATTTTGGTCAATGGATGTCAGGAGAGGGTTAAAACAAGGGCTTGGAATTTGCTGGAAAAAAGAGTAACCAGATTCACAGGACAGGAAAACATTAACAGAGTTGAGCTTTTCACAGCTGTACTTTCTGCTGATCCAGTTATGAGCCATTCTAGACTATTTGACAGCTAATCACACAATGGCTACTAGTCGTGAAAAAGTTTATTTTTTCTCTGAGTCAAGAATTTAAAATGTATCCAGTAATAAACATATGCCTAGATATCATTTTCAATTAGGGCTTTCAAGGCAAATAGATGGACTCAGGTTTTTAAATTTTCTATGGTCTTTTATTATTCTCTCCCTCTCACATAATCTTCAGAAATGCTTAAAAAGCCCTCTTTTGTTCATTTTGATTTTATAAAAAGAAACAAGTAAATCCTGATTTAAGCCTCAGCAGCTTGTCATGCTGTAGAAAGCTGCGTGACGTTCCATGGTGCTTGACGGAACCATGTTTTACTCATACCTGGCAACCACATGGTTAGATCAAGCACAACAGAAAATCTCGCTACATAACCACTACACCATCCACTAGGCCAAAGGTAAGACCAAGAGGAAAGATGAAGGGAAGCAGGAGAAAAGCTACAGACGTTCTGGAAACGTAATACTGTTTACATGACATGCATTCTCCCCGCAGAATGTTTATGACCATAGTAAGAGTATTACTACCGAAGATTCCCTGGAAACACAAAGAAGGGGCTATACTGAAAGGTGCCTCCAACGTTCCTCAGAACTGCAGAATGGAAACAACAGCTTTCGGGAAAAAACATCCAGGAAGAAGTTGAAGGTGCGCTACAAGGACAACAGAGAGGCTCAAAAGATCTGTGGTTTCTTCTTGGAAAAAAAAAAAAGGGTGCAAAAGAGTGAGACTAAAAGAAGATACATCAGGATTGAAAAGGGAGGATATCATGTTTCAGATCAGACACTTTTACTTACAGCCAAAATGGTGAATTCCTGCAAAAGTAAAGATCACCGAGAAGGAAAGAAAGACAGTAAACCCAGTTAAGATTAACATACACGTATATAAAACTCACTCAGGTCTCTTCCTTCCTCCCTTACTGTGGCAATTATCGGGGAATGGCCTGGTGTGACAAGAATCGTCATGCTTTGTAAACTTTCATAATCATTTTTTGAAGCACAGCAGTACAGGAAAAGCAATGGCATACAAGATGCACCGCACAAATTAAGTTCTTGTCAATTCCTCTAAAAAAATGAAGTCTCCACAAGATAAATTTTCTTTGAGTGCTCACTGTAATCTCTAGATGCTATCCAGAATGGTGGTCGGCAAGTAGACATGTAAAATGAAGTGAAAAACTAATCGTGAGATCTTCAAGGACTATCACCGGAACACTTGGATTAAACCTTAGGTTGTGGCTTACATGCTTCATAATGATCTTTCCAACTTATAAATAATGTCACTTAATTGAAATGGAATCAGGATCTCGGAAGAAGTTTGCAAAGCTGAATATAACAGTTTCATTACATTTGCCAATTAATGTTGTGGCATTTATTGAGGATCTGTTGTATTGTAGTTTAAGCTTTCATTTAAAAAGTGAAATAAGGAAATACAGGGAACAAAGTCTAAGTGACAGATACACGAGGTATTTTACATTGAAAATAATCTGCATTCAATGCAATGGTAATGCTTATTTTATGGTTGCTCTTTAGGCAAGCTCATATTTTAATTAAAATCTGGAAAAAAAAAGGGAGGAGAGGCCCAAAGAATTCTTCTGAGTCCTGACTTCTATAATTATTTGTTTAAATCATGTAAATTGAATGACCAGAAATTGACGATTAAGCCATGATATCTGACATAAAAGTTTTGGTTTTTTTTTTTTTCCCCAAACCTATTTTGGCTGCTGTTAGTAAGAGGACAAAACTGTATCAGAATTTATGAAAACAACCTGACTTTTGTTCCTTATTTGGTGAGTTTGAAATATTAATTTCTAAATTATTGATAAAGCATATTTAAATGTGAAAGATTGAATAATTTGATAATTATATTCACTTCTCTAATTTGGGGATTTAAGTAATATTGATGTTTTATCCTATAGGGGTTCTGTTTTTCAAAATGGCTTTTTCTGGGTAATAGCTATCAGATGACTTTCTACTTAATAATTGGGTAAAAACACTGAATTTTAAAGCTTGCCAATGAAGGCCAATCAACTGTTCTTTTCAACATGTTACTTCTTATGCAGCCAGTGTAATATATATATTACTGATCATTCAAGTCAAAATGTGTAATGAAACAAAATCTGTTAAATGCATACAATTATTCATATTATAATTCAACAATGGCAAGCAACGCATATCTCCTTAAAATAGAGACCAAACCCAGAGTTCTTCTTAAGAAAATAAGTACGTTTTTTCATACTAACACCTGATAAATATTTTTTTAATTTATAACTATTAAGATATATTATAGTCTAGAATATAGCCAGGATATTGTAAATGTAGCCAATGAACTACTAACATGTATTTTTATATAATGGTTTAAAACAAACAAGTCAAGAGGCATTTTACACAATTGGCAGGCAAGGAAAAAATAAGTAAAGAAACATATTTCAAAGAGCTAGTTCTAGAATCATCAGCCTTGATAGGGTTAAGACTGCAGTGGTAAAACATTTCAATTATTTTTCTAAGAAACTTTCCATTCATTTGCCCAAGTTATCCAAGGCACTTGGTGCCCATGAACTTCTGATGCTTTCAGGATGGATGTCAATATTGTTTTCGTGGAGTTATACTGTGACTCCAGAGATGTAAGAATTTTAAATCACAAGCAAAGTCCAACTGCACATAAATCAGCAGGAAGTTGCTGCTTTGGTATAAAAAGTGAAGCAACAGCAAGCAAAGTAAAGCAAAAAATAAGGGATACTTTTTTAGTATAAAAAATCTCTATAAAAAAGTAAATCTCATGATGGAAAACACAGTTCTGTGTGTTTGAGACTGATTTCATGTAGAACTAGTTCTTTGACAACAGAAAGGTCTCTGTCTTTAAAACCAGCTTAAGATGCTATATTTTAAAAACAGGTTGAAAGGGCAGATATACAACATAAGGAGAGAAAATTATTTAAGTAGAAAGCCATAGATTGAAACATTTTAGCTACTGTGAGAAATTTCAGATAATGTGCCAAAGTGAGAGAGAGAGAAAAAGGTGGGAGTTTAATAGTAATATGTTTAACATCAGAAGCTGCATGCAAAGGTCAGGTTTTCAGGAAACAGCTACAAGTGATCTATGCAGAAGGAAATATAGCTACAGAGTACCCACTGGATTTTCCAAAGCATGCATATCAAAGTTTTAGAAGCTACATTTTATAAGGTGAGGAAAAGGTGTCTGCAGTTAGTCCTACTACCGAGCAAAACCTACCTGGAATGAAATACTGTTCTTTAGCTAAATAAAAAAAGAGAAAAAAAATAGAAGATGCACCTGAATGTCAGCAAGCAGAGATATGAGTTATATTAGATTAAGAATGGACTAAAGTTACTATAGATAATTAAGTGAAAATGTATATTCACAGCAGTGGCTGAAGTATAATCATGTACAGTGAGTAGGAAATGCATCTGGAACCATGGACAATAAAGGGCTTTGTTTTGATATTAGCTTCCTAGTATAAATTAACTGCCGAATGTGAAATAACTCCTGGAATAGTTAGGTAGCATACTACCCAAAACATATAGAATGCACTTTATTATGAGAAAATAGAAAAGATTATACCTAAGCAAACAGTAAATTTCAATGAAGTAAGTTTTCCCTTTAATATTAATAAAATGCATCTATATTTCACTTTTTATAAGTAAATGTAATATTCCCAAAGTGTTAAAAGATGGCCTTTTGGAAAAAGAATGTACCCTCACAGTCCTATTCAAAATGTGAGAATGCAAAACAAGAAAACAGCATTCAGTGTGAGAAGCAAGGAATCCAGAGCTTTTTTTTCCCTCTACTTCTGAGCCTGAGCAAATCAAGTAACCAAATCTCAGTTCACTTTCTTAAAGAAATGGAAACATGATTAATTACTTTACTCTTGCTCAGTGAAAAACAATACAACAAACTTGAGACTTACAGCCTTTTAAAGGCACTGAGTTAGATAAAAGGCCCCTGTTAAATTCAAACCCTGGGATTATAGTATGAAGTATCCAGGCGTCTTTTTTTCTTTATTTCTTCTGCTGGATATTGTGTTAAAAAGGTTACATGTAGGAGTGCTACATGAATTGTGACTACAGTTCTTTTCCTTCATGGGCAGAAGAAAAAGAAATACGATTCTGCAATGTTTGGTAATTCAGCTCAAGGCCAGCTGTCTGTACATCTCACTACTGTTTTGGGTAACGCTGCGGAAATGTTACACAGAGTAAGAACTTACCTGAACAACGGAATTTCTTGCTTTTGATCTGTCCGATTCTTTTATTTGCCAGACGCCGGGGGCTGGTGCAGCGGGCACCACTGGTCTCGATTGGGTTGGTATGAAGATAATCCGCCAGCCACTTGAGATGGCAGTCACAAATAAAGGGGTTCTGGGCCAAATGCCTTTCAGAAACACATACAGAACACTTTTACACATGACTTGCAATGAACTCAACTCTCCAATTCAGAGTGAATACAATGGTCATCACGTTTGATCCAAATCCTATATACATACATGGTTTGAATGGCACGGAGAGGTGAAAAGGTCCCCTTGGCGATGGTCTGAAGCTTGTTGTCATATAAGGAGAGGAGGTTCAGGTTGTGCAGATCCTGAAAAGCATCTACCCGAAGGCAGTTTATCTTGTTGGCATTCAATAATCTGTTTGATTAAATAGTCGTAGGATTAAAGTGTAGTATCTCATTAACCCATCTTCAAGACTCTGTTGTTCTTGAGAAAACCCAATCAAGAAATCCATTTCTTTTACCCTTAACATTAAGTAATCATTGAGGTATCACAGGCTGAAGATTTGGGGTCATGGCAGATAAAGCATGGGTCATGTCTAATGATTGGATTGACTAAATCGAGTGGTACTTATACATTTATTCAACAAAAATTATTAAATATATTCTCTGGAATGTGTAGAAGTACAGCAATAGACAAAGGTGGGTGAGAGCCAGTTTCTCCTGTCAAGGGCACCATAAAGTTCTTATAAAACATTAGTCCCTGGAGCTGCTCTGTGAAAAAGAAGTTCAGTCCATTCTCAAAACGGTAGCCAGAGTGAGACTTCTAAACATAGACCAGAATACATCACTCCTCTCTCAAAACCATGCAACAACTCCCAGTTTGCTCTGAATAAAACCTAAGACTTGACAATAGCCCATAATGCCCAATGGGGTCTTTGGTTCCTTTTTTGAACTTTACAACCTCCAAGTTTTCTATTCCTGGCTGTTTCAGCTCCAGCCACACAGGTCTCCTTGCCAGACTCTCTTCTCTTCTTGGAAGGCTCTTCTCCCACATGTCTGCCTGGTTAACTATGTTGCTTCTTCGAGTCAGCTGCAATGTCACCTTTTCCATTCAGCCTCCCCCCGCCACTCCCTCCAATACCATCAGCCTGTCTTTGCCCCTCCCCTATCCTTAGCATCTCAATTCCTTTACTTTAATCTACTTTTTCTATTTTCTTAAATACACATTTCTTTCTGTTACGTGTGATTTGCTTATTTATTATGTTCTTGCTGACTGCCATCTGCATGAACCCTCTCCCAAGGGTATAAGGTCCAGACAACAGGGATATTAGTCTATTTTGTTCTCTGTTGTTTCCCACATGCCTGGCATGTGCTAGGTGCTCAATAAATATTTGTTGTTGAACGACTACTTTATAACCCTCTTGGAGAGTGGCATTATCACACGAAGACCCTCATTCTGCATTATACATATCCATTTCACTTGGTTTAACATAATATCCCACAAACTTGTTTTTTCTCATGCAAACCAGTGGTATTCTGCATCAATATTCTGTGGAACTGTGGTTTACAGATCACACTTGGGCAAACATCATTCTTGTAGGTTATATGTCCCTGTGTCTGCCCGACTCTCCACCTGCCTCAACCTTCTGGCCTATCAAGGTCTCACAGAAGGTCCACCTTCTCCAGAACAAGACTTTTCCAGAATACAACTGCCACCCAACTAATGTATTCCTTCCTCTAGGAAGTCAGTCAGTGCTACCTAGTCTTGTCAACTATTTTATAGAGGCCCTCATGTTTGCCCAAAGACAGTTTAGCCCTCCAGGGGCAGAGAATTTTCTTTGATACTTCTTTTTCTCTGTCACCATTCAGTTCAGAGCTTTGATACTTCGGACTTTAACAAAATTTAGTAGCTCAAAAAATATGTGCTATGTGGTTTGGGTATGATGCTTTCTTATCTAACACACTGAAAACTGTTTTCCCATTTGCCCACCAGAATCTCTGTAATTCAGGGTATTCCAGTTTTACTTGCCTTTTTAAGACCTCAATTCCCTGCACATGCAAAGCTAGGACTTTCTAGTGGTGGTTCTCCCTGCTGTACTCTTTTTTTATCTTCCTTCAGAAACTGCAGTTTTGGTTTTCTCTGTGATCTATATAATACTTTCTTAAGAGCTTAGAGGCATGGTTTGAGGTGTGGACTGATTAATCCTATACCTCCCCACTTGGGGCCACAACACACGGCCCACTGGCCATGTTCCCTAACTAGTGAGCTAAGAAAGGAGCTGGAAAGCACAATGCTAAGGACAAGGAAAAGATGCGGAGCCTGGAAGACACAACTAACGAAAGTGCCGTTCTGAGCACTTTGGACTTAGTTTACATTCAGGTGGTCCAGAAATTAGGGGGACAGTACTGAACACTACTTTCTTTTGTTCCTTCCATTTACCTACTTCTTCTCCTCAATATCTCATCTGTTCAAGCAGATCTAAGATGTTTAACCTAACCAAATTCTCAACTAACCATAAAGAGTCTATTGTGCCACATTAGCTCTGGCAGGCTTGGTCTAGAGATAGAACTTAGGGCAGAGGGAGAAAGCTGGCTTTTTTAGTAAGGTTTATCTACATACAGATTCCCAGTGTTTATCAACCCACTTGTTACAACAACTACCAATAAGTGTGTGTGGAAAGAAAAAGGTGCCATTTTTAGTGTTGGTACCAGGCAGGACAGTGGTAGCAAGAGAACGTAAGTGAATGGTGAGGAGAATAATGCTAAGAAGATGTGAAAGAATGACACAAAAGTAAATAACAAATAGGCAACACTTGGCTATAGTACCTAGCTATACCTATAATGTGTATAGAGTCATCCTATTCAAGATCAGAAACAATATTTGCTAACTTCACTGCAAATGAAGGGTTAAAAAATAATTTGATGCCCAAATAAAGTCACTAGGTGACAAAGGTCAGTATTTATCATGACGGATTGGTCTGTTGTAAGATCAATTTATTGAGTTATGTAGCATTAAGAAGAGAGAGAGAACGGAACAGAATTGACAGTACTATACATAGTGAGGTTAAACAGTTTTGTTAATGATTTGCTTCATTTGTGTGTCTGTATGAACAGACACATGTGTGTATATGTGTACACATGCATATGTGTACATATGTGTATATGTATATGACACACATATGTGTATATGTATGAACTGTGTTGTGATATAAAATATGTTTCTGCATAATAATGAAAGGTTTAAAATGTGGATAATAGGATGTAATTATAAACATACATTTATCAAGTAAGGAAAAAAATCAACCTTTGGGCTGTTTGTGAGACCAGGAATAAATTTTTACCAAGTAAGTGGTTCAAACCCCAACTCCAACAAATACACACATCCAAAAGAGAAAATAGCATTCTAAACTTAAGAATTTTAAAGTAGACTGACTGTGGGCTAGTTGAGAGAAAAAATTATATCATACTCATCTTTCTATCCACAGTAGCTAGGTCAGTGTGTACCCCAAATGAGATACCCTATAAGTGTTTGGTGATTTGAATAGACTTTGATGGTCCAAAACTAACAATCTTAGTATTATCGTATTTTTTCAATCTCATTTTCATATGAGCATTAATTAAGACACCTGGGGTCAAGTCTTATTCTTATAAATATGTATCATAAATACTTCTTTCGAGACCAATAAGTTGTAGCTATTCTCTAAGCAGAGTGGTCTTTAAAGACAAAATCCAGGAAATTGACAGATAATTCTCTCACTAAAGATTAGTTTGAGTGTTACCACTCTGTCCTAGGCTACTAAACACCATCTTTGTGTTGGGGGATGTTATTCTAGTATTGTCACTGTTGCAGATTCTTTGGACAAAGGTGGATAAACATATTACCAGGTCTTTCTCCTTTCCAATTATTGGTAAATCAAACCAGAGAAATTTCATAAAGGGCAAGGATTCCACAAACTATAAATGACAGAACAGCCAGGATGCCCACATTTATGACAATGTGGAAAGAAAGGTTTGGGAACAATTTCAAAGTGTTGTGTCTTCAAATAAATAACCATCATCAATGTTAGCTCCACTAGACTAATCTTTTCCATTTCATTAAGCTATGTCATTTTGGGTCAAATTTTTCTGAAGCCTCCATGAAATACGAGATGGTACACTGGCTAAAATATATATTTGGGTTCAACAGATCAGAAACAATCAAATACTTACAGTAGCTGTAAGGAAAACAGTCCTTCAAATAAACTTTTTGGGAGTTCTGTGATTTTATTTCCATAGAGGACACTGGAAAAACATGATTTGAACAAACAAAAAAATTAGACATCAACCAGCAAAACAAATTCAGCCAAACATATGTATTCAGGCATATAGGAGGTTAGTAAGCTCCATACGTCATAAAAGCCATAGTTGAGTAAACAAACTTCAATTTGCCAATGTTTTTTCCCTGATTATAGATTAGACGTAGCTTATGGTAGAAAGTTTGGAAAACATAGAAAAACAAAAAAATTAACATAATTTATAATTTTATTCCCCTTTCATAGAAATATCCACTGTTAAATTGTCATGTGTTTCTACACACACACACACACACACACACACACACACACGCACACACACACAGTTCAAATGTAATGAGAGCACACAGTATATAACAAAGGAGAATAGCAAATGTGGAACCTACTGTTCTTTAAAGGGATGAGGTTTAGGATTATCATAATAGAAAACAGTGAAAGGAATCCACATAAGTGTAAAATTTTCGTTTTAAACATATAATGTATATGCATAAGAAATGTAAGATTTGTGAAGACAGTGATCATTAATATTGATACAGGAGAATTTTTAAAATGTATGTTCCCCAAAGAAATACGAATAGGAATGTATTGTCATGTCCCTACCTCTGATTAGCCACTAAGTGTAGCCACAAAGTGCAGGGACCATGACTTAATTACTTCAGCATACCTGGTGCCTAGGTTTTGACACACAGTGATGTTCTAACATTGGATTGATGAGTGAATATTGTTTGAAGAGTAAAATGAGTAATAAATTAGCACAGGAACAAATTAAGGAATAAATTAATGTATTCACAGAAAGGGTGAAATGAGGGGATTTCAACAGCAAATAAATGAAAATGATTGACTCATCATGCTGGCTATTGACCACAGATCTGCAATGATGCCCCTCTATTCTCAGGCCTCAAAAGCGGAGGACCACAATTATGTGTAGGAAAAGACGAAAATTATATTTTTAGAGGAAAAATTTGACAACATGTATCAAGAGTCATAAAGATGTTTATATAAATTTTAACTTAGTTTCTCTCAAGAGTTTAAGAAAAAAATCGGAGATAAACACAATATTTTATCTGTCAAATGTTGTTCATGGAATAATTTATAACAGTGAAAAATTAAATACAAATAAAGTGTATCCAAGTTCCAAAGAAGGGGATTGGCTAAATATATATTTCACATTGGTAAAAATCATGTTCTGAAGAATATTTAGTGAAATGAAAGTATTCATGATACAACACTAAGTTTAAAAGAGCATAATACAAAAGAATATATTATAGTATAATTTTAACTTTGTTTAGAAGAATATATACATATATACATAGAAAAAAAAGTGGAAAATCTCTAGATGGTAAGTGACTTACTGTCCAGAGGTCATTTGAATTTGAATCTATATATACTGTCTTTATTTTTAAAATATTCTCTAGGATGGGCATAAATTACTTTAAAAAGTCAGAAGTATTCTTTTGGAAGAGAAATAAATGATGTCATAAAATGTGGAGGAGGGTGGGAGGGAGGGAGACGCAAGAGGGAAGAGATATGGGAACATATGTATATGTATAACTGATTCACTTTGTTATAAAGCAGAAACTAACACACCATTGTAAAGCAATTATACTCCAATAAAGATGTAAAACAAAAATGTGGAGGAAAAAGCCAAAATGAGAATCAAAATAATTAATATGTTTGGCAGCTGTACATGATTTCTGTTTGGAAAGGAGGAAAATAATGCAAGAGAGATGAATCAGAGTGAGGAAAAAGCTGTTGCCTTTTAAGATGTCAGTGAGAGGTGGGATATATTACAAAATATGAAGAAAATTCTTAAGGGAACAAATAAAGCTGGGTGCTATGCTGTACAATGTGACATTTCATTTGTATAGATTCCAGTGGTATAGTTATACAGTATAACATAAAAATTCATTTGTGTAGAATATAGATTTTTTTTAAAAACTTAACACAATTAGAGAAGAAACGATTTTAAAAATACAAGAACAAAAGAGAGAATTCTACATTGTCGGGCTCAAGGAGGTAAGGGCGTTAAGAAAGGGTAGAGCAATAATAATATATATCTTAAGGTCAAGAATAAGAGAACAGAGGGCTTTAGGGAACAAATGATCAGATCAAGGTGGCACCAATTCGGGATATTCAACGGAATATCATTCAAGTAATGCACTCAGCAATAGGTATCGTACACTCATTATGTGCCAGGAACTTTGCCAGGTTCTAGGCTTCGTGCCCAATTAAACTGAATCCAGCTGTTACTTGTTCAATGTTCACCATTGGCCCGTGTGCCAGCCGCTGATACAACTGAGATGAATAAAAGGTATGGCTTCGAAGAGACACCCAAAAGGGCTATTTTGAATATTGAAGGAGTTTCACATTTTGAACCCATCGAGATCTAAAAAGGAAACAGGATGTGTAAGAACTGTGGGGAACCCACATTAGAATCAAAGGGTGAGTAATTTAGTAGGTTGTTCACTTGGGTCTTTTGTTTCAAAGGTTGGTTCAAATAGCACAAAAGGAGGACTAGCTAGACAGTGTGACATACTTACACTGTGAACATTTTCTTTTCCAACAAATCATTCTGTTTTCTTTAAGATCATGATAAGAAAATAGATGTTTACTATGAATGAGACAATTTGGGTACAGGGGAGAAAAAGACGAAAATCACAAAAGGATGTAGGAAATCTGTAAGTGTAGGTATAATTGGGTATATGGAATATCATAAAAATATTATAATAAATACTTGATATGATGGGGATGAGATTTCTCTACAAAACGGTATAGCAATACTAGGGCTGAATAGTTTTTTTACACACAGTGAGATCGAAATGGTAGGAAGGAAAAAGGGATTTAAAAATATCAAAAGTCCAAAGACCAGGACAGAACAATTGGATGGCAGCCAAGAAAATAGGGCCAAAGTCTATAAAAATGAGGGAAAGGAGTATCATCACATAAAGATACAAACTGCAAGAGGGCCAGTGAGAATCTTGCTACACTCATAAGAGGGAAGGAAAATTTTTAAAAATCAAGATAAAAATAATTCAGGTGAAAAGAAAATAAATACATGAGTAATACGCACAATTTCCAAATACCAAGAATGACAAATTGGGTAGCTTTTCTACAGTTTTCTTATACATGGCTTATCTTTGCCATTCTATATACAGTACAGTTATGCTGATAGAGAATTTTTTATAGTCGTTTGAAACAACAGGGAAATCTTATGGCAGCTTTTGTACCTGCTACAAGAAGGAAGGCTAAGAATACTAAACCGAGTTTCACTCTGGTGTTTCAATACTGGGACAGTAAGACACAGCAACCACTGCTGGCCAGTCTTTGACTTCTCCTGCCCTTGTTGAAAGCAGAAGACAGAACTCCTACTAAAGCGAAAAAATGTCCAAAATAGAAACCTACATGTTGGCTATCATGAAAAAGGTGCAATGAGCAGACTTACTTTCCAAATAAATGTTAAAGAGCTATACTTACTTATAAATGAAAAACCACGTGTACTTGAGAATTAAAACACTAAGCAAATTTAAAGAGAGTACAGTAAAGAGAAAGCAGAGGTCGCTACATTTTCAATGAAAACCAGTGGTAAATGCAAGGTACTGTGCTGGACAGTTAACATCAGTCCAAGAAAAGCCTGTAGGAAATGCAAATACAGCAATCAAGCCTTAGACTATAGACCACTGTGGAATTTGTGAGCTGGTTAGTGAAGAGAGGAAATAAGAATTAGTGAACTACAATAGTTTGTAAAAGGTTAGTGAAAAAGTAAGAAGAGGGGAAAATCATATTCTGAGGATCTTGGGCATAAAAATTCCCTGGGATAATTAAAATCCAAAATCATACACATTGATAAGAATCAGGAGAAGAATTTGCCATGGTCTTATTGTAATATCTCTTGAAAGTTTACTCTGTGTTTTTAACAAAGCCAGGAGAGGAATAATCTCATCCCCATCTTAGAGATGAGATAACTGAAGAACAGCGAAATTAGTAACTAGCTCTGTGTACCAGTGAGTTAGAGCCAGTATTCGAATACAAGCCATCCAGCATTCTAAAGGAGATATGCTTAGCCACTATGCTGCACTGCTATAACACTTAATATAAAGTTATTTTGTTAATATAAATATATATAATTATAATATAATATAAATCCAACCAGTAAATGAAAAATAAAAAATGTTTAGAGGCAAGGCTAAATGTACTTGTACGCCAAGTTCTTAAGAAATGATTATTAAATATTATAGAAATTTTGTTGATGTCACAGTGAAAGTAATAAAAAGCCCTGAGGATAAAATGATTTCATAGATGCATGTATTTTGAATGATATTTTGTTAATAATACGTAATACACTGTTATATAATAAAATATGTTAATATATAATAGTAGTATATAATATATATAATAGTGATATATAATAATATGTAACAAAATAAATGTTAATAAAAATAAATAAATGTTAATGAATTTAATAGGAGGGACCTTAAAAAACACTCAATAGATGAAATCCAGTTTTCTCTAACATATACTATTTTGGTAATTGAATAAAATATCAATTTATTAAATAAAATGCATTAGAGGTATTTGGCAACATACCACCTTTAAATATTTCGCTTCTTTAGCAAATGTAGTGATTAAATTAAGCTGGCTATATAATTGAGTACAGCTGCAGTAAGACATATAAAAGCAACTTGTACAAGTAAACACCTCATTTAAAGAAAGAAATGTGGCCTATTTGCATCCCTCTTGCAGTTAATCTACATACACCTAAGTCACTTCACCCCTTTCTGGAAGACTTAAACTCCTGGCTCACTATTTCAGTCTCCAACATGACTCTTTTCCAGCAACCTGTCTTTCACCATATTTATCCCTCTATCCTCGTGGCTGTACCCGAGACCTTGCCATTACCAACAACTGCAACCTTTTCATTATTTTAATTTCAAGCATCTGCTCCCCTCAAGTCATACTGACTTTTTCTTGCTCTGTCTTGAAACACTCCGCACACTCCTACCTCAGAGCCTCAGTATTTAGCTGTTCCCTCTGTTTTTTTAATTATTTTATTTTATTTTATTTATTTATTTATTTATGGCTGCGTTGGGTCTTCGTTGCTGCATGAGGGGCTTTCTCTAGCTGAGGCGAGCTGGGGCTACTCTTCGTCGCGGTGCACGGGCTTCTCATTGCAGTGGCTTCTCTTGTTGCAGAGCACAGGCTCTAGGCGCACGGGCTTCAGTAGTTGTGGCATGTGGGCTCAGCAGTTGTGGCTCGCGGGCTCTAGAGCACAGGCTCAGCAGTTGTGGTGCACAGGCTTAGTTGCTCCACGGCATGTGGGATCTTCCCGTACCAGGGCTCGAACCCGGGTCCCCTGCATTGGCAGGCGGATTCTCAACCACTGCTTCACCAGGGAAGCCCTGTTCCCTCTGTCTTGAATGCTCTTTCTCCATATCTCTGCAGAGCTCACTCCTACAATCCCAATCTTCAGATCTTTGCCCAATATCACTTTACTGGGGGGCCTTTGTTAATTGTTCTATTTAAAATTTTAGCTCTCCCCTCCTCTAGCATTCCTTATCCCCTTTCCTTTCTTAGTTTTCCTTCATAGCACCTGTATCATCAGATATACTATATTTTCTGTCCATAGTTTACTTTATCATTGGTCACCTCCATGAGGGAGGGATTTTGGTGTTTCGTTCACTCACGTGGGGACTAGTACACAAGAGGGGCCCAAATACATTTCTGTTGAATTTATGATTGTGTTTAAATGAAGAAAAGGGTGATTGCAAATCCGGGTAGTTATATATTTTATGGAGGGGGTAAATAATTTAATCTTTGGAAGGCCAATTCAGAACATGAACACAAAGAGGAAAATGATATTAGTTATAATATATGGACTTTCTCTGTGATATCACAGCTATTTGATTTTCTCCTAGCTTTTCTGTTTTATAATATTATAAGGCATTATGTGGGTATTCCACTTCTGGAAAAAGGTTCCTACTTTTCCATGTACTGCTATGATTTGAACTAGAAATTCCTCAGTGACTTAGCGTCCTGACTGAAATGCAGTTCTACAAGGAAAGATAATGCTTTTCTATAGCTTTCCAAAAGAACTATGTACATGAGAGCTATGATCTTGAAGACTAAGATCCCAATTCAGCAAACAAGTTCTTTTACATGTGTTGTCATTTCTTTTCCAATTTGCCGTTAGTTTATTATATATGTAGATTAGTACATAAGTTATAATCATTAATTATAATAAATATATATTTAATAAATATAATGTAATTTACTGTGATGAATGATTAACAAAATTAAAATGATTACTCTTTTATTTAACTTATTATTTCTTTTTACCATTTAATTCTCACAACCACAAGTGTCAACATCATTAAGGCAGTAGAACTTAACAGTAAACTCTGCAAGCAAGCAGATATAAATCAGAATTCTCCATCCATTTCTCTCTTTTTTTGACATTTAATGGTTATCTTTGAGGACAGATACTTGAAGGACCAAGACTTTGTACACTGACTTGACTTTTGTTCTGTCCTTTTGTATGGCTGGGAGGTTGGCTCTGTTTACTTTGGATAGTATTACTGTCCAGGATGGTATGTACTTTACGGACAATTTGGGTGATGTAATAGAGTTTTGCATTGCGCTTTGCGATTTTAGAATCTGACAGCCCACCCTGAGAACAGTGCATGACTGTACTTTACACTTTCTGCCAATAGTTGTTTCCCTGGTCTTGGACTTCATCTATTAAAATAAAAATCCAAAACAAAAACCAAACAGAAATGAACCTAGGCAGACACTGCAGGTGAAGTGATAGTTTTCCATTTTTTTCTTCAAAGAAAACTGCAGTTTTCTGCGCAGACCAGCATAGCAACTTGAACATCCATGTGCCCAAAAGAGCTGGTCCATCTCCTCCCCTTGGTATGACTGTAAACTGTTATATAAACCAAAGGTGTTTATCTGAGTATCACACATGTGTATCCTGAAATTCTCACTGGCTACCATTGACTTCTGAAGTTTCTAAGTGCCCTGCAGTAATTTACAACAATAAGAACCCTTCTCTAAGCATCACCCCTTAAAAAAATACCAGATTTCATTTCCAAACTTTAAAATTAAAATTTGAAATAAAAGCTAACTCTACTCGGTGGACTTCTGAAGATTTTGTACAAGTTTGAAGGAATAATGGCCTTTATAAATTCACTTCAGAACCACTTTAATTTACATAGCTATCTCCCTGGAAGTCCTTTTGACATTAAAAAGCTCTCATACCTTCTTATCTTTGCTCTTTGAGAGATTAAAGCTGGTCTGTCAGGGAAGTCTTTAGGTGACGAAGCAGGGGTTGGGGGGCCCTCTCAATGGTCGTCTTCCACTGTTCTCTGCAAGACTTCGCCCAACATCATTCTAAAGGGGACTGTAATTGTCCCCAGAGACAGCGGCTATGGGCTTAAGGATTATCAACACAACACTGACCAGAGCACTCCAAAATAAACATTTTCCCTTTACTTCAGAAAGAAAACATTGTCAAGAAAAGGGCTCATACTCTTGCTCTCTAAACAGCAGAACTGTCAAACCTTAAAATATATACCCCTAAAAATTGGCTAATTTTAGTGGCAGGTAGCAGTTCTCCATAAAAATGATGAAATTCACTAAAGATTCATACTAATTATTATTAATAATTCATAATAAAAAACTGAAAGAGTATATCCCTTAAATCCAAATTTAAAACTAGAGCCACTATTCCTTGTGCATGCTGCTTTCCTTCAGTGATGAGGTCAATACTTACAGTGAATTCAGAGAGCGTAGTCCTTGGAAAGCATCTGGTGCTAGCTCAGAGATCTGATTATTGCTCAGGTCGCTAAGATTAAAAATAGGTTAGGTTAAACTAAATAGAATATCAGTGAGATTTACTGCAGGAGAAAGCTATTTATTGCCTTTGCATGTCAGTTTTGCACCTATCAATACATATATAAAATTTGCAACATGAAACATCTGAAGCATCCTACATTTAAAAAAAAAATCACACTTTTAAATCAATTATTGGCTATTTTCCTAAATTATTATTAAAGATGGCATGTGTTATTTTTGAAAATAGAATATTTAAGAATTTGATTGCATAATATATTGACCACGTACATTCACACTAGTGTGAATTAATATGCTAAATTACAGAGAACTTTAAAAATTAATAGTTTAGCTTTTAACATTACAATATTATAGAACTAGCAACAGATAGTCACATCATTTAATATTTAATCTGTCGAGTACTTATTCATACTTAAATGGATGTCTTCGCATGGTCATGACTTGTATAATTTTTAAAAATTACACTGATTTCAGAATATTATTCACTCACATTCTTCTAAGCTTTTTATATGGTGAGAAAGCTCCAGGAGGAATGACCTTGATTGAGTTCTGTTCCAAACGTCTGCAATGAAAAAAAATTAAGTTTTAAATAGAAATGTGAGCTCCCAGATGTGTTTAATTCAAGCCATGTCAAGAAGCAAAGGTGATATGCTTTATAAGTGATATTTTCTTTTTTTTCTCCAAAAAGACTACTAAAATTAATTGTGCTCTGCCCTAAATGTGGTACAAGATTGGGAATAAAAACAAAGCAACTCTAAAAACAATAAAAATATTCTGATTTTTTAAGCATTACAAGTTCATTAATATTTAAGTCTGGAGTTTGTATAAAAGAAAGAACACCTGTAAGAAGCTAAGTTGGGAATACGTTTTGCTAACTTCAATATCAGGAAGAAATACGTTGTAACATTGAAAAGATGTAGAACATGTTTTACAGATAACTATAACTCTTCCACAAAAGACATTATGGTTGAATACTAAATTTTATAAACCATTTCCTCTACAGAAAGCATATTATAGCTTGAAAGAATTGTTATATGCAGAAAATTAATTTTGAAGCTTCTTCTGAGGCAAAAATCCTATATTCTAAATTTATAAGTGCTACAGATATTTTCAGTAAAACTGTCTGGACTCTGTCAATCCATTATGTGAATATTTCATGTGAAAACCACTGCAGCAAAGTGCATTTAAACACAACTGCCGTGTTTTTATGATGCGCTAAAATCTGAGAGGTGAAAATAACCCTCTAACATTATCTATTCCATGGTTCTGCTATCAAAGGAAGACAAGATTTTACCCATCTAGTTATGAAAGACACAAAACAGTATATTTCACAGGGTGTTTTGGTAAATATTTTAGTCCATCAAAAAATGTTGTCTCTCAGCCTCATTTCTACCCATATAAATATGCTAATACACATTTCCCATCCCTTCTCCTCGCTTCTGCTCTGTATCCCAGAGAGCTGACTCCTGTGAACCATTTAGTCCAGGCTCAGTTGCTAACTGGCTTTTGTGAGACTTCATCAGTGAGAGGCACTGGTGGGAGACCCAAGGTGGGACGAAGGGAGAAGCCAGGGTATTCTCCCCTTTTCTGCCTCAGGATATGTCCTCAGCAGTGGTCTCATCTCTTCCTTAATTTTAGCTCCTGCTAAGGGCCAGATCCTAACTTTGTATATCATCAACTTCTTAGTTCTCTGTAGCCCTGGGGGTGGAAGCAGCTTTCTAATCTGTGTCACTTTCTAGAGCTGTTTAACTCATTTGTCATATTAAATCCCTCTGTTGAAATACCTGGCATGAGCTCCATTTTCTTGCCCAAATTAAAAAAAAATATATAAAAAATACACATATATGTATATACATTTATATTGGTATATTTATGTATAAATATTATATACAGAGAGAGGCCATATATAGGCTATATATGTGCCATATACAGTGATTTTTATTGAATGTTGGTAATACTTTGACATTATATGTATTACAAGCATTTAATGGACATCAGATCAACATAAATAAAATATCACTAGGAGGTAAAGTCAAATTGCTTAAATTACGGTCTTTTCTGATTCAAAGGCCTTATATTACAATATCATGTTTTCTTCAACAGTCTCAGTGTTCACCCTCTGACCTCCTTGTCTCTAAAGGTAATGGGTTTCCCCAGTCTTCACTGCTCTTGAACTCACTGTAGCATATGATATTGTGAACAATCCTTCCTCCCTTGGATGTGACTCTATATGTTCCTGATTCTCGCTCTGCTTTTCTCTTTCTATTTATGGCTTCATTTTCTAGTCCTCCAAATTGAGTTATTCCCCAAGTTTCTGTACCTTGCTCTCTCACAAAAAGGTAAAATCTTTTCTGTAACTTGCAAAATTAGTCCAGAAAGCGGAAGTTATTTTGTTCACATTAAAGAAAAACTTAAACTTAAGCTATTTACGAAATATGTTAAGGAAGCAAATTAAAATCACTCATATTACAGTACTCAGATCCGTGAATCTTACTTTAGTTTTTCTGCACGCATATTTACTTTATATAATTAAAATCTTACTGTACAGAGAATTTTGACTTGACTCCTTTACACTCAACATCATATCATCCATGTTTTCCTATATCATTAAAATTTTTGGAAGACATTATTTTTAATGTTTTCATGACAATTCAACTGTCAAAATGTGCCATATTTCCTTAATCATTCCTTATTGTTAGCCATTGAAGTTAATAATTTCACATCAATATTAATAATATTGTTTAGTTATTTTAAGATGACTACAGCACAGCCTCCTTTTGAAGCTTTCCTTTACTTTCTTAGGTATGGTTAATTGTATATTTCTCTGTGCTCAAGGGCATTTTCTTCTAAACTCCTCTGCTCTTATCTGACTTCATTCTATTTATTTTTCACATATCCTTCCTCCACCGGATTGTTGGCCCCTAAGGGGCAGATTTACCCTAGAAGACAAGAAATAAATCTAATGAAGCAAATATGAATTTCCTTCATATGGATTATTTATCTAGGTCTTAAGAAAGGGTTACTTTTTTCAAAAGCTCTAAGTATAGCAAAGGATATTTTAATCATTTCACTGTTACATTATTGATTAGAACATTATGAATTGATGGTTTAGAGACACACTTTTTTTGCTGTGATCCATTCTTGTAGTTGGATTTTAAGAAGTTTAAAATGTAATTGACGAAAATATAGTAAAAACAAGCTATAGATGGAATACTCTTGATTAAAGGACTTTCTTCAAATCCAGGCCAATGAAACGTCATTTCATTTTGTTAAAGATTTTCTCAAAATAATATAATGCGATATGAGAAAAAATAAAAATTTTTAGTGTCTAGCAGGTTTCTTTCAACAGTCATGCAAAACTAGATCATACAATTACTTTTCGTAAATATAATTTCAGTTTCTTGAAAATAAGGAATCAGCAATTATTCATTCATTCATTCAATCTGCAAATATTTAATGACGGCCCTGTGCAACATATTGTATTACATAATTGGAATTCAATGGTGATCAAAAGCAGATATGTTTATACACTCATGGACGTTTTATTGATAAAGTGTCCAGTTTTACAGTTATGTTTCCAACTAATTTGTTCAATATAAGTTTTTTTAAAAATGAGATATTCAGTACTGAGACTTCTGAAATGTCAATAACATTAACTTACAAATGTGGTCAAACTAATTCTATCGCTTAATATAATTAAAAAACTTCTTTAGAAATTTTAAAATTCATTTATTATTTTAAAGTCTCAGAACCTAGAATACTTATAATGATCACTAATTGTTCTAATGGCTTTTAAATATATATATATATATATATATATATATATATATATATATATTTTTATGGTACACGGGCCTCTAACTGTTGTGGCCTCTCCCGTTGTGGAGCACAGGCTCCGGATGCGCAGGTTCAGCGGCCCTGGCTCACGGGTCTAGCCGCTCCGTGGCATGTGGGATCTTCCCGGACCGGGGCACGAACCTGTGTCCCCTAGCATTGGCAGGCGGACTCTCAACCACTGCGCCACCAGGGAAGCCCTTAAATATATTTTATTGTAACTTAGTTTGTGTTGAATCTGCAGTTAATTTCATTGATAACTATTCCTGCTAAAGCAAACAAAACAAAAAGATATAAGTGGGCCATCTATTTTTTTAGAAAATGCATGTTCAAAAAGTTACAAAACAAAGAGAATTCATGATGAAAACATATTTAATTTTATATGCAAAAATAACAAACATAATATAGCAATACTGCAGGTATTATTCCTTACTGCAATGTCCCATGACTTAATCTACATATGGCAAACCATATCATTTACAACATATGCAACAGAAAGCTGAACAATGACATGTACAATGGATTTGCTTGCTTTTCTTTATTTATCTATTTACTTCCAACCTTGTTCCAAAAAAAGAATATTTGAAACGAAGCTTATATGGTTATTTACATTGACTCAGCAGCTAATTGGTTTTTATGGCACTGTCTAGCAGTCCGTTAAGGCACAACATAATTGCCTCCTTCATTCAAAGAGACAGATTCTCACGCAGGAAAATATTCTACCACTGATAGATGTCAAACCGTAAGTTTTAAAACGTTTAAAAATGTCCATTTTCTTGTTTTCAGTGGACAAACAATAAACTAATGTGTACTTCCTGTAAACTTCTAGGTCTCTAGGATAAATAATTTCTGTGTTTCATTACAAGAACCTCATAATGTATTTGACAAACTACAAACAACACACATCTCAAATGTTGCCCTTCCTCCTAAAACAAGAGGGGGACTATTAAAACCAGATTATAAAAAATACGGAGGAAAAATATTAGAGTTTTCAGGTAAAGGTTAAAAAAAAAGGAAGGGTAAGCTGGGACAAAGAGAGTGGCATGGACATATATACACTACCAAATGTAAAACAGATAGCAAATGGGAAGCAGCCGCATAGCACAGGGAGATCAGCTCGGTGCTCTGTGACCACCTAGAGGGGTGGGATAGGGAGGGTGGGAGGGAGATGCAAGAGGGAGGGGATATGGGGATATATGTATACGTATAGCTGATTCACTTTGTTATACAGCAGAAACTAACACACCATTGTAAAGCAATTATACTCCAATAAAGATGTTAAAAAATTACATACCTAATAACACAGCTTCAAAATATAAGAAGCAAACATTGGAAAAAAGTATAAGAAACAGACATCCACAATCATAAAAAAAACAAAAACAAACAAACAAAAAATTCCAGGGTTACAAAAAGAGATAGTGTAATGGCTGAGATATATTTGCTTGCTGTAGATAAAATCCACCATAATTAAGAGCCTTCCAAATGCTAGCCCTTCATAAAAAAAATAAAAAATTAATATTTTAAATTTCAAAGTAAAAATAGATTTAGAAAACTGAGTAAGAGAGGGAGAAAATTTTATAAACCCCATATGATAAAGGAAGACTTTTTCATATAAAAGGAGCCAGAACCTTTTTCTCCACGGAATGTATGTGAACAATTCCAAAACATTTCATCGCTGTATGTACGTATATCTCAAAGCAATCTGCTGCTACACTTCATCAAAACAAGAAGGAAATTTTAGTTAGAAGTTCAATTTTAGTTAGAAGACAGTTTTCTAACTGTTCCAATCAAAAAATTCACAAGTATGTTTAACCAATAAAAAGAACTTTTTCCTCCCACTCCCATATATCTCTTTCTCTTGTTCTCTACTGCTTTTTTTTTTTAAAAGAAATATATGTCTTCACACTTTTAGAGTTCCTAAAGAATGAATAGCTACCAATATACGTCACTTTTCTGGTGCCTATTTCAAAGATGGTAGAAAACGGGAAATTATCAGTAAATCTCTCTGCTGTAATACTGTGGACACTTAAACCTGGAAATTATGTGCAGGTATAGCTGGGCTCTGTGGCATATAAATACTTTACCATGGTTATCAATGAGCAGATCTTACATCAGGAAAGTATACAACATACAGTGTAATTGGGTAGTTAAATATTCCAACTAGTTCTGAAGACATTTACACTATATTAAACAACATTAGTTTATTTTAAATGACACTTTCGACTCACTAAGCTTTCAATACTCAGGCATTCGTTTCAATATTTTTCAAATTAAATTATCTTGATAAACTATAAAAAATAACATCCACATGCCAAAGCTGAAATAGCTCTCCCAAGAGGAGAATCACATAATTTATGTTTTGTATATGTATCGACATAAAGATAAAAAGTGGAGTTTAGTGATTAAAAGTATGAGCTTTATACAGACTTGGATTAAATTCAGAATCTGCCACTGATTAGCTCTGTGGATCTTGCAAAAGTTACTGTTTGTTTCTCTGTGTCTCAGTTTCTCTATCTGAAAAATGAGAAAATAAAACCTACTATAAATGTTTTGGTAAAAATTATGAGATGTAAAGAAACATATATGGTACGTTTTTTCCTGCTCAAAAAATAGTGGAAAAAATTAAAATGAGGATATATATGTGTATATATGTAACATATAATATATGGCATTATATAATATAATGTCTATAGCATGTATTAGTCACACATATACACACAGATTATAGAAAGGAATAAATCTGACACATGACTTGATCTCTAATGTGAAATAAACATTTATGGTTCCAAAACACATTTTAAAACAAATTAGCAAAACAGTTTTGCAGATAACTCCCAACTGTCTATTAAACACATACACTCAAGCATCATTCACATACATGGAGGCTGAAAAAAAAATACAAATGGTTGCTATTTCCATGATCAACATGATTAAAATAAAGCCCTTACTCTAATTTGAAAACTGAAAAACTCAAAAAAAGTTTTTACACCACCAGTAAAGTATGAGTTTGGATTGAGTGTTCCTGTAACATACAGCCCAGATGCTGATTATACATGGCAATAAAACTGACAGTTCTTTGCATTTTCCCCATCTGCTTTTAACGTAAATGGCAAAAACAGCTGCCAAAGAACAGAACAGATTTAATGGGGTGACGGCTGGAGCTGCAGAATGACTTTAGTTTTTGAGTCATGGACTGCTGAGTGTAGCCAAATATTCTCATCATAGGTAACACCAGTCCTGCATTTGTAAAGGAGGAAGCAGCAATATTACTTTGACATCAGGGATCCTCTTGCTTATTACATAATAGTTCTAAAGTAAGTACTTTATATTTTTGGAATATTACTTCTAACTTGAGCAGTAAATGCATGCCATTGAAATCCTTCAGATGTCTCTACATAAAATGACCCAAGATTATCTTAGACTAGAATATTATTGCTGTTATGTAATTGCGATTTCCAGGACTTTTTAAGTTTAACAAATATTTTTAACAGCTGAGTGAATATTGGCCTCTAGAGACACATACTTTGCATATAGCTAGCATTTTTGCCTTAAGACTCTGTCCATCCTAATTGATTATCAGCGATCCCTATGTTGGGATGACTTGTTCCTGAAAATTGTCCACTTCCTTTATCTTATTTTATTTCTTGTGATGTCATTCTGGGGACATTTCCCTCAGTGCAAATTCAATTGATGTTTTCATAATAAAAATAATTCTTTTTCCATTTGGTCTTTAAGCATTTAAAGCAAAACAAAAATGTGTGTGTGTGAGTTCCTATTGACCTCATATTTCAGGCAATGAACTTCTGAATGAGTGTTAAAATTTTTACGTATATATTTATATGGACACACTCAAATGCAAAAAAAAAGTACATTCAATACACAGAATCACATAATTTAGATTTAGAGGGAAAAATGGGCTAAGACACATGGCTCGCCGATTTCAGGGGCAGAGTACAGATTCATAATGTCAGTAACATTCAGTTTTCATAATTTTTCTTTTGCAATCCAAGAAAGACAAATGCAAGTTTTGCTGCTTTGTTTTTCATTATAACTAAAACCTCTTGGACGCTTAATATGAGTTAGGCACTGAGCTAAGTCCCCCATTTGGTAATAATTTTAGTTTTAAAAACATTATGCAAATTACCTTTATACATCATTTGTTTAACAGTATTACTCAGTGAATAGATAGCAACTAGCCTTCTCCCCGATGCCTGTACTGAGTTATTGTCCAAGTCATCCGTCATTTTCCCCCTAAAGTTCAGATAACACTGTGATCACTAGTAGAATTTGAACCAAACAAATTTTCAACTTACTCTTTCTAGCTGATTTTACAACCATAAATCAATAACTTAATTCTTTAAAAAAGTGACAATTTCATTCACCTGAGAATGAATACTACTTTGTGCCCCAGCTGTTTTCATTTCTATGTTAAAGTCTACATAGGTCTTATTTACATCTGATGGGTCTCCATTTCTTTCCTGTAGAAGTTTTTAGTGACTCAACCACAACAGCACTTGGGTCATTTCTTGGAATAACTTCTCACTAGTATCTGCTGCTAAGCCTGTCTTTATCATGCCTTATGTAACTGTTTGTATCACAAGTGGATTCTCTACTCCATGTTAGAGTGATTTTTCTAACTAACAAATCAAATCATACTACTACACTGCTCAAAATTTCCCCTTGTATCCTGTTAACATCAGGACAGTGATTCGTCGAGATTAGGCTTGTACTTTATGTTCTAACAACTAAAACTGTTTTAATTTCTCAAAGACACATGACTCTTTCACTTTTCTCGGGCTTTGCACATGCTCTTTCCACTGTCTAGAAAGCCCACAATTTCTCTGCCTTCAAAACACATCCTCATACCCCAAGATTCTTTTAGTCTCCCAGGGAAATCAAGATATTCCCTTCTCTGTGCATATGTATTTCTCCATGCATATGTATTTTATTACTTATCATATAGCTTTTAAAATTTCTGTGTGTGTAAAGCTTCAATTCCCTGCATTGTAAACATTTTGAAAGCTGGAACTGTGACCTCTCATCCATAATGCCTGATGCAGAGTAGGCACTCAAAAATATTTGTTGACTATGTAGTACATGAAAAAAATGTTACTTTTCCACATGCCATTGTCTGCTGCAATAATGTTCCTCAGACTCCTTGGGATTTTTAAGAGAAACCAGTTGGAGCATCTGCTTTGCCTTACCACTCTAGTCATTTTAAGATCTCTTTTTCACCAATTTATTTATAATTTTACCATACTTATTTTCACATCTTAACTCATATTACAAAAGTTTGATTCATTCTTCTATACGTTTCTCTTATGAAAGGCACTGTGGTTTCCTTCTGAAATGATCAAACAACAACAACAAAAGCATATAAAGAGTGTGTGTGTGTATACGTATATATAACATACACATTATACATATAAATTTTTGTGAAATTAGGTACAAATAAGAAAAAAAATCAATATATTGAAAAGGCAACCAAGAGAATGGGAGAAAATATTTGCAAATCTGATAGAGGGTTAATAACCTAAATATGTAGAGAATTCATACAACTCAATAGCAAAAAAGCAAATAATCAAAATAATAAATGAAGAAAGGAACTAAATAGATATTTTCCCAAAGAAAACATACAAATCAAGAGTAGGTACATGAAGAGGTGCTCGACATCACTAATCATCGGAGAAATGCAAATGAAGAACACAATGAGATATCACACAAATCAGGATGGTTATTATCAAAAACATAAGAGATAAATGCTGGCAAATATGTGGAGAAAAGGGACTCTTTATACACTGTTGGCGGGAATGTAAATTGGTACAACCATTATGGAAAACAGTATGTGGTTCCAATAAAACTGATATTGAACTACCATATGCTCTAGCAATCCCACTCCTGGGTTTATACCTGAAGGAATTGAAATCACTATCTTGAAGAGATATTTGAATCTCTGTGTTTACTGCAGCTTTATTCACAATAGTCAAGATATGGAAACAACCTAGATGTCCTACAACAGATGAATGGATAAAGAAATTGTGGTATATATACAATGGAATATTACACAGCCATAAAAGTAAGGAAATCCTGTCATTTGTGACAACATGGATGAACCTGGAAGGCATATGCTAAGTGAAATAAGCCAAACAGGTAAATACAAATAATGTATGCTATCATTTACATGCAGAATTGAAAAAAAAAATCTGATTTCATAAAAACAGAATAGAATAGTGGTCGCAGAGGTTGGTGGCTGGGAAGATGAAGGTCAAAAGGTATAAATTTTTAGTTATAAGAAGAATAAGTTCTGAGGGTCAAATGTATGGCACAGTGACTACAGTTAATAATATATTTCAAATATTATATACTTGAAAATTGTGGAGAGTAGAACTTAAGCATTCTTACCACACACAAAAAAAGAGTTAACTATTTGAGGTGATGAATGTGTTAATTATCTTGATCTTGGTAATCATTTCACAATGAGTAAGTATATCAAATCATCATGTTGTAGCCTTTAAATATATACAACTGTATTTGTCAATTATTCCTCAGTAAAACTGGAAAAAAGGAAGTAAATTGAGGGAAATAAGAGCAAATAATTTTCTTTTCATGAACCTACACTCTTAATAAAAATGAATTCTCTTTACAAAGATGATTATCCTACTATTTCATTCAATAGGAATTAAAGATTGTTCAAGATATGCATATAAAATTGAGAATTTTGTCAAAATAAAGATGAAAACGCTCCAATGATTATTAGTGAACTCAATAATGGTCTATGGAACTACAGGTTTAGTTTAGTTTTAAATGTATTTTACCTAATTTATCTTATACTATTTTGCTTTGGAACTATCAAAATTGCTGTAGGGATTACACTAAGCACGGCTACTAATGACTAAGAATTAAGTGAGATGTTTGTTGTGAGGAAACTCAGTGGCGATCTTAGTTTGTATACTGAACAATGAATTGGCTTTCTGCATTCTGTAAGAAGCTAAATTATTATGTCTTTTTCTAAGCTCCTAACTTATGATGAAATCATGATGTGAAAACTTCAGAGATATTTTATCGATATTGTCTAAATAGTAAAGTCAAGGTAATTTACATGTGCTATAAAAATTAGTCAAACTGTTATGTTATATTTATTTTTAAAATTTATTTTCAAAATGTGGGCATAATTAAAAGAAAATGAACCAATTACACAGCATGACAGCTGTGCTATTAGCTGAGATATTCCTGAGTGCATGTTAAATAGTCAAAAAGTCATGCTTGATATCATGAGTACCTGTAACTTTCCTAATAAGCTAGTATAGGTTATTTAACAACAAGTTGATCAAATCTAATTTACATATCCCTACCAACAGAAACTTTGAAATATGCAGATTCAAAATTTGGCAAGTATTATTTAATAGAAATAAGGATGCCCCTTTTGGAAGGGGCAAATGCAGAAATAGCATGCAAAAGGGTTAAACACAGGAAGAGTGCCTAAACAGAAATGGAGGGCAAAGATGTATTTTTAAAATTATATTCAGTATCATAAATGCAGTTTGTAATCAGAGCATTCAAGAATCATTCTCACTTTCATTTCTTTATAACTATGCATGCAAATGATCCAGAGTGAACAAAAGGGAAAAAAATGTACTCCTAACTTCATATCCAACCTCTAATACTGTGAATCTCTTTGAAATAGGCTTCTTTACTACTAGCAGAGTAAAAGCAGTCCAATAAATTTATACAACAAAGTGAGTTCCCTTTCCATTTTACCTATTTGAATAGTACATCCAAAACAAATACTATAACTTCTGAAAATTTGCAATACATCTTAGAAAACAGAGATAGCCCTCATAAGACCCGGCCTAAGAACTTTGCTACCATACTTTCCTTTCCCGAAATTTGAACGCTTCCTTATCTTCTCTCAGACAAATAAAAGGAAGAATTGTATGGCTCCCAGCTTTGGAGTCCTGAAAAATGCAACCAAGATTAAAAGCAGTAAGACCTAAGAGTGAACAAGACATACTAAATTGTTCAACCTATGTTTTTACTAACTGTTCTCCGCGATGTATGGAATTTCTGTATAATGGTTTGGACAGGTGCTATGCCACAGAAAATCTATAACTGGATTGAAGAGAACTAAATGTCTACTTTACAGCAATCTATCACATCACATTCAAAGTATTACACCTCAAGACAAGATTTAAGAAATTAATTCTGAGGATTTGATATATAGAGAATCAATTTGCTATTAATGATTTTGTTGCCATGGGTCAGGCCTTGTATAGACTTGCCTAAGGCATTCCATGTGTATGAAAACAAGGTACCCAACCAACAGTGTTCAAAGCAGCCAAGTGCTGGAAAGATTCCAGGGCAGCAACAACTTCTTTCTTCTAAACCTAATTTTACCTGATATTACACATTCTATTTCCCCCCATCTATCTTCATTAGTCCATACTCCTTTGTCACATTTTCTTTTACTAGGAAGAATGGAGGCTTGGAGGCTCTCCTGATTGTATGTCCCAGACCCCCCACCCCAGTACTGTTCTTCTCCCTGCCCACACTGTGCTAAGTTTTGGGACAAAAATGGTGAGGAAAAAAGACATGATCCTGCCCTCATTAAGCTTGCAGTCTAATAGGGTAGTTTGACATTAACCAGGATATCAAATTAAGCTGTGATAACTTCTATGTAGACAAAATCTAGGGAGATATGAAATTACTTAATAGAGACTAGGAAAGAAGACAACAGTTGTAGATATAAAGTCATACGAAACAGTTCTTAGTTTTGTAAACATTCCTATACCTTCATGCCTTGTCTTTCTCTATGCTCCTTCTATGTTCCCTTCACATGTAAGTTTCTTAAAGTGTCCTGTTTTTCTGATATCTACCTCTCTTCATTTTTTTCAATCATTCCTTTTATAATATCCCAACAAGCTAAGCCACATCTATCTTTCTTTTGCAGCTGGAGGGAGGATGGAAAACAGGCTTTGGAGTCAAATAAATCTAAGACTGAGGCCAGTTTAGTCACTTCATAATTGAAGAGTTGTTTTTTTACAAGATTTCTTAACTTTTTTGAGCCTGGTCTTTTTTTAAATAGCAAAATGAAATTGTCAACTTTTGAGGGATTTGAGGTAAACGTCTATAGGCTTTGTTACAGAGAAAATGTGACCTTAGAGAAAGATGTCTAAGATGTCTGTAAAAAGATTGAATTAATTATTACATCTAAAGAAGGAGGGTACCTATTAGATACTGGCTTGGTCAACCTAGAGCAGAAAAAAGTTGCTCTCAGATGCATGTAGAGAGTAGAATCCAAGCCAGGACAGGAAGCAGGGAATTTAACAAAGGAATTTTTAGTTAGCTCATTTTAGCTCATTTCATTAAGCATTCTATTCATAACTTTTTTTCATTAAAATTTCTCTTATTGATTTTATGCTTAAAAAGCATCATTTCATTTTTCTATGGGAAGAGAATGGACTGCTCCTTCAGATTTTTTTTTAAATCGTGCTTAATATAACTCCACCCTTTCAGAGATAAATCTGCTTTAAATGTTTAATTTTTACATTATCCATTCATTCAATAAATATTTATCTTATATTTATCAAGGGCCTACTATGGGCCAGGAACTAGATTTGTTGCTGGGTGTTCAGTGGTGATTAGAACAGAAGCAGTTCCTGTCTTCATAGAGCTGCTTTAGTAGTGAAGACAAACACACAACACAAATATATTTTATATATATACATATATATATATATATACACATATACATATATGGATATATAGTTACAAAATGTAATAATTAAGTGCAGTCAAAATCAGATTCCTAGTCTGCAAATGGGAGGACAGATCCTGGACCATGGTAAAATCATCAGGATAATGAGGCCTCTTGGAGAAATAAAACCAACCTTTATCTAACACATGCCTCTGCATTAGTTTTCCTGTTTTATTTAAATTGCACAAATACACCCATCAAAGGTCAACGAGAAGATCAAATGCTACAATATGTGCATAGTATCCCACACTGCAGGCATTAGATAAATGCTAGTCTCTTTTCTATTCCTTCTTCTCCAATTATTTCAATTCTGACTTTAAAGGAATAGTTCCCTTCTATATCTTAACAAATTTAAGCACATACCACAGTGTGAAGTTATAGTTGCAAGCACAAATCAGATAAAAGGAAAGGGTGAGGCAAGTTTTTCTACCCAGATTTACAGGCAGTTGATCACTGCTACATATCACACACACATACTTTCTTTTTGTCACAATATGAGATAGTTACAGGAATAAAGACACACTAGACAGTAGGAAGTCAACTCAACATTACTGAATGAAATGTCTGATAATTTTCAATAAAGAAATTCTATTAATAATTTACTGGTAAAATCCAATTTTAAAACATTATATGAAAAATATGAAGGGAGTTTATAATGTTCAGTTCATCATGTATTAAAAATATAGAATGTATAAAAAATTTTAAAGATGTTGCTAACTTTATTTCTACACTTTATGAATCTTACTGATTTTTTTTTTTTTTTTTTTGCGATATGCGGGCCTCTCACCGCTGTGGCCTCTCCTGTTGTAGAGCACAGGCTCCAGACGCGCAAGCCCAGAAGCCTGGCTCACGGGCCCAGCTGCTCCGCGGCATGTGGGATCCTCCCGGACCGGGGCACAAACCCATGTCCCCAGCATCGGCAGGCTGACTCTCAACCACTGCGCCACCAGGGAAGCCCCTTACTGATTCTTTAATTAAAAAGTAAAAGAGTAATAAAAGAAGTGAGTCACTAAGCTAGTAAGTTGTGCCACTATAATGAATGGTAATGGGTGTATTTTGTTGGAGTTGAAGATCAATATGATTTATTACCAGATGCTCTACTGATAAAGCTGATAATGTAATAATCAGAGAAGTAAAATTCACCTAGAGCTTCACATATGATTTCATCTCTACTTATGAATTTATTATAGCTTTGCCTGATGAACCACCACCTCAACACAGACAAACTCATTGGGACATATTAGTCAGTCTAACTTTTATGCTACTAAATTCCACCATCATACAGAATCTATAGAGCATACAAAATGTAAGAAAAGCTCTGTGACAAAAAATAAAACAGACTACATGAGATAAACCATTTGAAATGTTTCATATTCCTTTCAGTCTGTTATGTCTACAACTCACTCCTCTTTTGTCAACCAGCAACAGCATTTTTGTCTCCTTTTCTATCATCAGGATTTGATCAATCCCCTCCTGGGCCCAGAACAATCTTGCTTCCACATATATATTATCTAACTCTCACACTCTCATGTCTCTCTAAACCTATTCTTCCTCTCTGACTTTCTAATGACTGCAGGTTTCTGCACCTTAAAATAAACCCATCTGTCCTTTATCATTGCAATTGTCTTCTTTAAAAAATCCTTTCTCAGCTAAACTCTTCAAACTACTCCATGTCTGCTCTCTCCAATATTCATCACCTCTGACCTTTCTTAACACTCTGAAGAGCGGCTTACTTACCTATCACTCTATCTTGAATCCTTCAAGAACAATGTGCTGGTCAAATTGTAAGACCTGTTCTCAGATCTCCTCTTGGTTCATCGCCCGGAGTTATCTGACTCGGAGGATCATTTTTCCCAGAAGCTCCTTCCTCCCTTACCTATTGTGGCCCTCTGCTGTTTTTGTTTAGTTCCCTCGGGTTTCTCTTCTGTTTTTCTCCTTTCCATTGGCCATCTGATGGCGTTAACCATCTACTTGTTTTTTTTTTTTTTTTATAATATTAATTACTCCAAAATCTTTGCCTCCTGTCTTGTTCCAAATTATCATAGTCTGTATTATTTTAGTGTCTCTAAATATCTTACTGGAATTTCAGTATCTCACAAATTTTGCTCACCATCATCTTCCTTCCTAGTTTTGGTCCTGTTCCTCAGCTTCTTATATACAACGCCATAAACACCATCTCCCCAGCCCTCATACTTGAAATTTTGGCATCATTTTTGAGTCCTTTTTCTCATCTCATCAAAGGCAAAATCCTATTAATTCTGCTTCCGTATTAGCTATCATAGCTGCTTCCACATCACCATTCCTACTATTACTTACTAGCTCCTGCTCTCATGACATCTCCCCTCGACCAACATAATAGTATCCTAAGAAGCCTTAAGCCTGGTTTTCTCTCCTTTTGCCAAACCACTAGTGCACAGCTGTCAGATTAATTCTTCTTAGAGATTCAAACTCCTGTGTTCAAATGCATTCCAAAGAAAGATTTAGATCCTTATACTCTCAAAGTCCTCCATGAATTAGCTCCAACCTACCTTTCCAACTTTGTTTCCTTAACTCTCTCAGGTACCAAATACCAATCAAATTGAGTTCCTGTGTGGCAGTATCTTGGATTTCCATTCTTATCGCCTATGCTGATAAGGTTCATTACTTCTGAAAGCTCTTTTCTCATCTTTGCAGTTCCATTCACTAATTATCCTTCAAGGCCTACCGCACACGTTACCTCCTACATGAAGGCTTGAGATCGAGGTATCATTCAATGAGTACTATCGTCTAAGCACATGAAGCTCTACATGTGTTAATTCTTTCACTACAAACTGACAACACTTGGTTCAGATGAGGAGATAATCCCATAGAGGATAAGTAACTTGCATACAGTCTCACAGCTAGTAAATGATAGGTAGACCTAGGGTTCTAACTAAAGCTTTCTGACTCTAGTTAGCCACTGTAACTTGTTCTCCACTTTACGCCCTCTGTAATAAATACCTTGAACTTACATTTAGGTCTTTAATCCATTTTGAGTTTATTTTTGTGTCTGGTGTTAAGGAGTGTTCTAATTTCATTCTTTACATGTAGCTGTCCAGTTCTCCCAGCACCACTTATTGAAGAGACTGTCTTTTCTCCATTGTATATTCTTGCTTTCTTTGTCACAGATTAGGAGACCATAGGTGCGTGGGTTTATCTCCGGGCTTTCTATCCTGTTCCATTGATTTATATTTCTGTTTTTGTGCCAGTACCATACTGTCTTGGTTACTGTAGCTTTGTAGTATAGTCTGAAGTCAGGGAGCCTGATTCCTCCAGCTCTGTTTTTCTTTCTCAAGACTGCTTTGGCTATTTGGGGTCTTTTGTGTTTCCATAAAAATTGTAAAATTTTTTGTTCTAAGTCTGTAAAAACTGCCATTGGTAATTTGATAGGCAAAGCAGAAATAGAGTCACCGATGCAGAGAACAAACTTACAGTTACCAAGGGGGGAAAGGGGGATGGGATGAATTGGGAGATTGGGATTGACATATATACACTACTATGTATAACTAATGAGAACCTACAGTTTAGCACAGGGAACTCTACTCAATGATCTGTGGTGACCTAAATGGGAAGGAAATCTAAAAAAGAGTGGATATATGGATATGTATTACTGATTCACTTTGCTGTACAGCAGAAACTAACACCACATTGTAAAGCAGCTATACTCCAATAAAAATTAATGAAAAAAATAAAAACCTTGAACTTTATTTTTTCCTCTCTTACGACATGTATTACTTTGTACCTCATTTTATAGCTTTTAACTTGCATGTCACTTGATGGAGCTCTGTGGAGAATTCATGCTGCCTTTATGTAATAATAAGTGTTTACTTAATAAATGCTTGTGCCTGGAGAGATGGATATACTATTTCTCTGTGGGAACAGTTACTATGTCTTTCTACTATCTACTCCATCATATATTACATCTTCTAAGATGAGAGGCCTTATGTAATCTGTGGCTTTAGAATTAGATGGAGATGTCGTTTTTGAAGCATTATTTTCCATGATGCCTCAACATGCACCTCTTACTCTAATTAGACTCAACTGTGCAATCCCTAAAACAAAATGCTCACTGCCACCTCTGCCCTTTGTCCCCAATGTTTCTCTGTCGCAGAATGTCTCTTGCCTCTTTCCAAGCCGTATATTGTTCTTCTTTCAAGGTTCAGCTAAAAAATACAAATGTCTTTTATGGCCAAGGTAGTGTTTCATCAATTAAAAATTTGATGAGAATAATATTATTATGTGCATACATATATTCTTTGTCTGTGTCAAGTACTGCATCTCTCTAAGTACACTTTTAAGCACATATTAAATACTTTAAAATAATGTTAGTGGGGCTTATGAATTAAGATTATTCTCATATAAGATAAATTAGGGCAGTTAACAGTTGAAAAAAATAATGAATAGTTCTTGAAAATAACTTAATTTTTTTGGTGCCTACTATGAAGGCCTATCTAAAGAAGTTGATCCTACTTTATTATTTTAACCAAATATGTCCCAAAATATTGATTTAGTTCAAATTTAGAATTAACTTCTAAAACAGTATATGGTAGGCTGGGTGGTTAAGAGGTGCTTTCTTAGTTAATAGATATTAAGGTAAAGATTTTTCCTAATGCTTACTTCCCAAGATGGTAAAAGTAGTCCTCTTTACATCTTATGTGACCTTGTTTTAGCCACATGACTTATATTTGGCTAGGACACAGAAATGAATCCAGCAGCTGCATACAAAATAGGTATGAAATATTTTGTTGAGAGAATTTAATTTTTGATGGAGGTAGCCATTGGCTCAAATAAGCTAAAATGCTCACTAATTTAAAAATCTTATACATTTTGACTTGATAATATTATCTTTTTTATCCTTTGTGGTGGACTATACAACGGTTCAAACAAAACAGTGAAACTGCATTTTAAAACGTGTTGTCTTGAGAAGGCAGACATCATCTAGTTATCTTGTTTCTACGATTTATTACCCCAGCTTGGTTTTTCTTTTATTTTTCACCACTCCAAGCTATAAATGGGCAGAAGCAGATCTCCAGAACCAATTGGATAAATGAGGTACTCATACTCTTATTTTTCCTAAAGCGCCTAACAACACCTTCTGAAGAAAACGGAAAGTATTATTTTTCCTTGAAATGCATTCCTTTTAATTCTACCTGTGTTGAAAAAAAAAGAAAGAAAAATCCTAGCCACTTCAATAAGATATTTAATTAAACAGAGTCAAGGTCAATACAATTCTGAAAGAAACATTTGTCTAAGCTAATGGATCAGTTTGGCCTTTGATAAACCCAGAATCTCCTAAAGAAAGTCATGGCTTGGGTTATTGGGGAGGTGGGGGGATATGAGGGAATTCAGGGAACATACATTTCCGTGATAGTCTCTGGCAGATTTGTGGGGATCTCAGTGAGACCTTTCCCACGGCAGTCTACGATATTGTTGCTACAGGTACAAGCAGCTGGACAATGCAAAACACTGCAAGACGGCGCCATAAATGATTGGTGACCTGAAAAAGAAACAAACGGAAGTTGTAGTTCTTCCTCCTCAATCTCATCATTGTGAAACACACAAACTTAGCTAAAATAACAAAGCACGTTATTAAACAGAAATGCATTTCTCTAAATACCTGATTATAAAATGATACTATATTTCTACAATATATTTTAGGAAGCATGCACGTATGTTTTGGGGTCAGTACCGATAAAGCAAATGAGCTTTTTAAAACTAATTACAAAAATGATAATTTTTAAAATTTGAAAGATTTGTGAGAGAGGTTAAATTCTGATTTGAAACTAGAATTCTATTCAAATTTATTATGAGTTCCAAAAAAAGCAGCAACTTCAGACTAATCTATATTTCATTTCTAATAAGCTTAGATAGAGCATGGTCTTTATTGAATTTAAGTAGCTTAACTTACTTTAACTCAAAGAAGGAAAGGAAAACAGTAAAACTTCCCTCTTGGTAGACATAACTGTCTAAATAAGTAATCATGTGCCAATAAGTGTGGGGGAAATAGATGATGCTAAGTTTGATTTCTGGGTAGGTTCAAAATTACCGCTTTTTTTGAAGTTGTAATAATTTGTATCAGGTCATTCTGTTAGTTGTAATCTAGATGATTCCTTTTTTGACTTTGTATGGCTTAAGATTTTAGGCTAAGTAGTTACCCAGAGGTATGTATTTTACTACTCAGTATTGAAATTTTACTGTTCAAATGGTGAACAACAGGCTCTCAGGCATTTTGTACCAAATAGGCATCTGCAAACGCTGGGTTTGTCCCTGCAGCAGGGCCAGACCTCTCTGCCCTGCAGAGAAAGGGCTCGAGTGGTGGTGATACCCGGGGAGGAAGCTACAGGCTAATTACTAACCAGGTCCCTCTCAACAAGTTCTCACACTTTACAAAAATAGTCTCAGTCTAAACAAGAAACGTGAACTTGCCTTCTTCCTCATCTAGAAAACAGGAAGGAAAAAAGTGAAAAGAGAAAAAAGTGGTTAGTAACGAATTGTTAGTCATTTCCTTACTTAATTTTTTATAAAGCAATCAGACCTACTGAGCACATTCCATGACATTATAAGAAAATTTTGTTTGGGTTACAAAAAGCATGAGAAAATACATAAAAAGGTCTAAAGGATAGTAATAAAATAGAATCCTGAACTAGTATGTCTTCTCACTCTTCCTTTAGGAAACTGCTATTTATGATGCATTACAAATATTTAAAATGTTTGATTTATTGTTATTTTGAACAGACACTTCTGAAGCAGAAATAATTTATATGGATTGGGAATCAGACTGCCTAGGTTGAGATCCTTGGACTTAACTCTACAACCTTCGACAAGGTTACTTACCATTTCTTTTTCTCAGCATTTTAAACTTTAATGTAATGTTACATTTCTCGACAGATGTTATGAGGGAGGTAAAAATGAGGTAAATATTTGTGAAATACTTAGACTGATGCTTAAGCACATAGAAAGAACTAACTGAATGTCACCTATTGATACTTTACATAACCGGTGTCTTATTTTTGTTTTCAGATTTTTGTTACTAAAGTTAGTCATTTATCTCTTAGGTAGGACTGCATCACATGAAAAGTCTTAGAGCCTATGACATCATCCCTAACACAGAGGATTTCCACAGAGTGATTAGTGCATAACTGCACATTAGTGAGGAACAGTGAAACCTCTGAAGCATGCACCTTACACAGTTCCTTACATCATAGCATACGGGAATATGAAAACAGAAAGGTTCTTTCTCCCTTACCACTGCAGACAAATTCTCGTTTTTGAACCTCAGCTACGTTATGGCCCCTTAGGTGGGATGGCCCCATACACTGAGTGTAGAGGCCCACCCGAGGCCTTTGGCGTAGCCAGTCCGAGAGCCAGGCCAGGTGGCAGTCACAATACAGGTTGTTCGAATGGAGTCGACTAAATGAGAGCCAAGAAGTTTAAAGCAAGAAAACAGAAAAGAGTCATTTCAAAACTTGGAAAATTCATTCATAATAACATGTAACTTCATCTCTACCTATAAATAGGTTAAAGCTTAATAAATGCCAATCTAATTATTTTCCTAAAAATTAAACTGGTTTATAACCACAGACTCAAGTCCTTCTTCATCTACCTCTGAGCTAAGCAAGTATACAGAAGCTTGAACATGACCATGAAAATCTTTTGCCTGCGTCTATTCAAAGGGACAAAGAGACACAAAGAAGTCCAAGGCAAATTGCTCTGCAGTCCCAACATACTGGCAGCCAGTGGGGGTGGGGTGGAGGAATGGGGAGGTCTGGGCTCAGGCAGGGGTAGGAGGCATGTTAAGAAAAGTTGTGGCTCCCAGTTTGAAATACCAGTTAGTCTTGTCATTATTAGTCTCTGTGGCAACTGCTGGCAAAACTTTTTTAGCAGGTCATTTTCATTTTTTGCTGAACCCGACAGAATAATAATTCAATATAAACCACTTCTTTTCACATCCCTATTCTGATTTCCTTCTTTTTGTTTAATCGCAGTAAAAGGGATTAGCTGCTTTTGGCTCTTGGGGACATAGCCTCAAAGAGCAGGAACTGAAATTAAAAGACATAAATGGCTGGGAGTGAAGTAATTATGCCAGCCCCCTCTACGCTGGCAGGGGTCCACACCAGATCATGGATCCCTTCCAAGTGGTAAATAGCACTTCTCCATTAATAAAATATCAGACAAATGTATCCACTAAATTAGGTAAATGACTTCAAACTGGCTTTTATGTTTTTTCAAACTAAAGAAAAGGACATCCAAAGCTATAAATCAAAGCATCATTCCCAGAATCATCTATGCCATGGTAATACCATTTTAGCCCTTTTTAGCTGATGTGCTCGATTATAACCCAATAACAGTAATGGATATTAAAACATGGAACCCAGTCCAGAAAGCTAATTGGACCATAAAAATGGAATTTTTAAGTAGCAATGATAATACAGAATAATGAAACAACCAAAGCAAGGGAATTTAAAGTCAGATGACTGTTTTACATTCTCCTTGAGCCTGGAGGTATGGAATAGACTGTCTTGCATCCAAACTAGACAGCATGCCACAGGACAGAAAGGCACATTTTGGGAACGCTGGGTGACCTCTGGTGAAGTTTGCTTGGAGGTCAAAGTGGCATCTTTTGGAAGCCACAAGGCACATTCCACATCATTGCTCTCTAAATATTTCCATTGAAACCAAGTACATTATGATGATTCAATTAGATGTGCACACATTTGAAATGAGAAAAGAATATAAAAATTTAAAAACCTGATTAGTAAGACAAACTGCAGTGGATTTCCACAAGAAAATAAGACTCACTGTACTCACTATACTATTTAATTTGTTTTTAAAAACTTAGCTAAAACTAATGAGAAACCAACTTCATTAAATATAGTTTGAGTGAACTGGGCTCTTCATTTTGCCAGTTAGTCTCAATCTGATAGCCCCAAGAAAACAAAACTTAGTTATGCCTGCTTACTTTTAGAATGATTTTATTTTGCTATATTATATTCCAAGGAAATTATATCCCATGAAGAGCTCAGTTTTAGTGAGGAAAAAATGACATTAGTATTGGTATTATCTAATTCATTAAAAAGTGGCAATTCAACTGATTTTTGATTAAAGAGAGAAAATAAATGTAACGTTTTCAGTTATAAATTATTGTAAAACAAAAATATTTTGAAAACCCTATCAAAATATATTTACTCTACTTAAAAACGCATATTTTTTCAAAAAGTCCAATGCTTGGTTTTGTTTCTCACCATTTCTCACATGTTGTATATAATATATATTTTTAGGTCAAGGTGATTCTGAAACCCAGTTCAAATGCTATTTATCACTGAAAATGCTTTAACTAAATACCCCACCCTGGGCTTTGAGGATTAATTTTTCTCTAAGAGAAAAAGATAGCTGTATCAAATACTTTTATTAGAGAATCATTTTTATCCATCTAAAATATTTTAATGTCCATCTGTACCTCCTGAAAAGATATTTTAAAATATAAATGCTGACACAACCTTGATTACAGAAGCACTAAAGGGTGATGCTGTAATTTTACGTCACAAAGAATGCTGGAGAGCCAGTTTAGCTTTATTAGGATTGCTTGCCATACAGTAATAAAATCATAGAGATTTACCATTTATCATTTCTGACAGTCAATCAAGGAGTCTTCCATTTCTTAATGAAATGTGATCTCCACAATAGCTCAAAGTAAATGTTTTTCTCCCTCCCCCAAACTTCCCATAACACACATCATTTAAAAGGAAGCTTTCAAGTTTTCAGAATAATAGTTCATTTATTCAAATATCATATCCAGAACTTTTAAAAAAGTGGTGTTTCCCTTGTCTACCCCATGATGATCTAGTGGTCATATTCTTTACTTACTAAAAACAGTACTTAAGGGGAATCATTAATTGATTAAATTGACTTTATATATATATTGTGGCTACTTACAAAGTCCTAAGTTTAGGCATATGGTTGAAACTTGCCACAGAAAGTCTAGTAATGTTGTTATTGTTGAGAGTGCTGTAGAATAAAAAAAGGTTAGAAATTTTAGATATGAAAATTTATTGATCACTCCATATGTTAACACAGAAAAAACCTCTTGTGATTATGTTTATGCAGAACGATTACCTGGTAAAGATGGCATCAAGAATGAACTGTATTATACACAAGACGATAAATAAATTTCATACTTTAACATATTACTATGCATTCATCAAATATTTATTACTAATTTGTGACTTGAGTCATAGTATCTTTGACCATGTAGCTTTATGCACTGTGCACATACATGTCGATTTACGATACTGGTTAAGAAATGAACGTGAGATAGTCACAGTTGGAAAAATTAAACAGTTATATTTCCTTTAAGGGTATTATGTATAATTAGTGTCCACGAGTAAATGAACCCATTTGAATTCTCCAATTGAAATCTCATAGCAATGGCACAGAATCAGTACTTTCAGGTCCTGGAACAGAGTCCTGTTAATTGTTCTTTACTGTGGACAGCAGCCGCTGTTGAAATTTGAGTAGGAAGAACAATATCTATATTTGGTACTTGCATTGGGTAGGAAAGAAGTGACATGCTGTAGCAATATAGTAAAAGCTTAATATATTCTAGCGGTTTTTAGTTGCAGCCACATATCCTGTTCTTTGTTTAGTGCTGTGTAGTGATCATGGTTTCTTGAAGCTAGGGTCAAGAAGATGGGTGGTCAAGGGAGATACGGTGAAAATAAGTATACTTCTCACTTGGTTCAAACTTTTCCTAATTTCCCTCTAACACAAGCATTGTTAGTTGTATTATTACTACTATTTCTACTACAACTACTACTCATTCATTCATCAAATATGTCCTGAATTGCTCTTATTTTTATGGTAACATGGAATTTCTAAAAATAAGTCAGGCATAAATCTTGTCCTAAAATAGCATACAGCCCAACTGCAGAGATGAATTATACAAAAACTTAGAGTTAGTAAGATTTAGAAGAGAGATATCTTTTTGTCTCCATTTGGAGAAGTCTGATTGTGACAAAACAGTGAAAAAGACCATTATCCCAGGAATGGGTGAGCAGAGTGTGGAGATGACAAATGATTCCAGTATACAGAAGATACAGTAGGGTGATGACTAAACAGGGCAGTTGCTGAAGAAGGCAGGAAAGATGGATCTTGGTACAGGTGGATGATGTTTGATATTCAAGAAGGGTTTGAATTAGAGGTTGCACATTCACTTGCCTACAGAGGCCATGCAGGAAACATACATGAGAGAAGCAGGCTGCTTGTAAAGAAATAAAATGGGGAAGAGAGACGGGGAAGAGCAGACCGATCCCTGGGGACAAAGAGGACCTTGGTGATAGTGATGATATTCTCTGTTGTAGCAACTAATATTCAGCTCTGATGGACTGCTGCTCTGCTGTAATGGAGAGCTGCCAAACAATCTGATTTTCTCAAGAGAAACTAAAAACGGAAGTTTTTAGATCAATCTTCCTAATTTTTAAATACTGGCAACTAACTCAAATATTTCAGAGTCCACGGGCCACGTCTGTTTGGGCTAAGCAAGATACATTGAGGCCACTTTAGGCCAGCCGGTGGCTATGGTTATCAATGGTGGGATATGGGGTGTTCAGGGGTAGAGGGATTTACTTAAACTTCTCAGTAAAGTAGGGCACGACAGCTACAGATCTAGAACATGCACTGACTCTCTTTACTATCCAGTTTAGCAATGTATTGAATGATATAAGAACTAATGCAAATGATCTGAACTAAGTCATATAGAAAAAAACCCACTGAATGAAGGATCTATAAAGCACTGAATTGGTCGGCTCATGTTATCCGAAAGCCTCTAGTATTTTCCTGTACTCGAGTGAAATGAGACTTTTTTTCAAGCACCATTAAAACATATCCTGATGTCTGAACTAAAAGGTTTCACTTCTCAAAGGGATTTGCTTTAAATGACCCCTTTTCCTACCCTCAAAATTTATGCTGATTTTATATGGCTTAAATCTTCAGAGTATACAGCATACTGAAATGTGATTTGGGGGACAACTTTTCTTTTAAGCAATTCACACTAGGCAGACATGCATTAATTTTGGACTATATTTTCTTATAATTCCACACAAAAGAGCTATCATTGCATGCCGAAGCCAGTGGCTATCAATTTGAAGACTTTTCTCAAAATGTTAATTTGTTTAACGCAACTAAAAAAATAAATTATCTCATTATTTTTATTCAGTATTGATGCTGGCAAAGCAATATTGATATTAATACCTGGTAACTGAACAATATGTGGAACCAATGAAATTAAGTTATTTTGAAATTAACAATAAATATAATTTTTGATTAGGTATGATGACATGTATGTGTTATGGCCATGATCAATTCCTATTATGAAACAATGTGAAGTTATATGCTGTACTTCTTTATTTGTGAACACTTTTTCCTGCATGGAAGTCTATTTCTATGTTCAACCTCAAGATTTTCTCTATGTAATGAGAATATGTTCTTGTACAAAGGACATCCTGGTGTGTAAATAAGAAATGTTAGCCTTGGTAATCATGTAGGCCCTCTTGGACTTAGATCTTGATTTATTCTTTCTTATTCCCTAGTGCTAAGCATAGGATTTGGCAGAAAGTCTGATATTGAATGGATTTGAACCACTATGTTTCAATTCAATTCAATTATGTCCCTTCTATAGAAAAGAAAAACAAACCATATAAAACTGGCAACTCAAGCAATGTATTTCATTTCTGAATCTAGTGTCCAAAGAAAAAGAAAATATTTATCTACATTTAGTTTCCAATGCTATGTTTGAGACATCATCTTCTTATTAAGAAAATAAAGTTAATTCTAAACCCTATCAATGAGAATTCCACAAAAAGTCAGTTCGTTTTACATGCAAGCGATAAACTGCCTCCTTGCTTTCATCTACCTTGGCTTTTCCTTCTTGAACTTTATTCATTCTCTCCCTTAATATATATTTTAATCTAACAAATTTCCATCAATGGTTCAGTATGATTACCCCCATCTTCTCCTGTTTGGCCTCAGTATACTCATATATTCACACATGATTCACAGAATCAAAATTTTAAAATATCCAAAACATTAGAAATCCAAAATTTAAGGTGATGTGCAAATTAATGCTCTTTCATTATTTCCTCATAATAAAAAGATATATCTTAAAGAGTCATGGATGATAAAAATAAGCAAAACAGGTAAATTTCTTTCTGCAACTCTATATAAAAAATGGTAACTCTATATTAAAAAAGCCCCAGACCAGACATTTATAATGGGTAAACCTTTGATCTACTTGACAAGAGATTATGGATTAACAAAGTCAGTCTTTCCAGCGTTCTAGCCAATTTAGCCTTAAATTCTTCATTAATTAATTTCTCTAATGGCTGCATAAATTATGAGCATTAAAAGATTAATATATATTAAAAGAATGTCTGCTTGACTATATATTTAATATAAAATATTAAAATTATTTGGAAAAAATTCACATTTTCTTGTATTGTGCTAATTTTAATTCTTTTCTTTAGCAAACAAACTCTGTCCATTAGATACTCTTTGAGACCTATCTATTAAGGTCCTCAAAAGAGTTCCCAACATTTTAGATTTTGATTTTAATTCCATGAACCACGAGATGTTTATCACACTTTGGTGTGTTTCGTGATAGTGGGTCTTGCAAAAGTCACCTTTTAGATATGTTGCTAACCTGACAAAATATAGGAGGTGACTGTTTTCTTGAACTTCCTGCTTCTAAAAACAATGATACTAGTTTAGAACTAAAAAAGCAAATGAATAGTTATTGTATTTGTGGGTAAAGTGTTTTCAATGCCTAGCACAGAGCTTGACACATAGCAGGAACTTTCTCTCTCTTCCTCTCTCTCTCTCTCTCAATATATATGGAGCACTCAATACCTCCTCAGTATATTAAACATATATTAGTTATTCTATAGCTAATAAGTATTTAAGTTCTTTTACTTAATAATAAAGTACTTTATGGGATTTAATTCATTCAAAACATTTAGCAAATTTTTCATTAAATGTTTGGTATCATTCATATTCTCAGTTAGGTGCACTGACTTAATAACAAATTCTTTGACTTATTCTGCTCTGTTCAACTAAGTAACACTTGTGGTAGTCTCCTCACATATAAAGTTTAGTGACATTGACTATGGTTTTGACGTCAGACCACTATCATGAAATCATAGTTGTATCGCAATTATTCTCACTCTGAAATAGCATTAGTGAGCTTCCTATATTAAAAATGGCTCTGGAACACAATTTTAAAAGTGGCCTTACAATTACAATGTGTACAACAAGCACTTTGATTTTGTTTTCCTTTAGAATAAGTTAGATTGTTATCAACAGAAACAAAGGTGATCTCTCATGTGGTTAGAGAACAGTATATACTCTCAGAGCTATTTACCTCAATCAACTCATTCTTACATAATTCTTTAAAAATAATTAATAACTTAGCAGCACATGACACACGGAGAAATTTGATTCATTTACTTGCAAATAAAACCAAAATCATATAGAAAATATTGGAAAAATAAGCCATTCTAGTTGAAACAATCAACTTTTTTCAGAATTACATTCTGCTCTTCAAACTCAATTTATAAAGCAATGGGATCTTTTTCTCAGGAGGATTTCTGGATAACATTTAACACATGGACTGAAAATTCAAAACCTCTTCACATTTAATTCAGTTTCATATTTCTGAACAAACTGAGTCAGGGGAGAATTATAGCATAGAAATATATTTTATTGGGGGGAGAAATCAGTAAGTATACTTAAAAAGTTAGAAAGGTGACTCTTTGGGGAAATTTTTCAGAAATGTACAGGTGGCTTAAGCAGCTTGAGTAACTCTAGTTTTCATTAAAATTATTTTTCATTATAATTAACAATGCCATTAAAATTATTTTACAGTGTCAAAGGTCTGTAGAGATTACTCAGTTACCTCTAACCAATTTTGTCAGCCATGTCTGTCCAGCAAGGAAAGACAGAAAATGTCAATTATAATTCAAATCTGTGTGTAGTGCTTTACAAAGTCAGTAGTGAAGACTTTAAAATGGACCTAGTGGGCGGCTTATTAAATTTAGACAGTACCTTTCAAAGTAACCTTACAGAGATGGTAAGTTATCTAGTTAAAATGACATTTTAAAATGAGAAAATGTCTTTCCATTGCACAGCAACTAAAACATACCAACATATCAGCTATTAAGATTTATTTTTTGTTGTAATGTTTCCTATGCAACTGATGTTATCTTAATATATAGCAATTCTGGGAATTCTCACAAATCCTGTGTATGAGACTATTTTATCATAAGGAGAAACACTTAAAAGACAATACGTGTGAACATTTGAGTGTCGTTTCTAAATCAGACAATTTTACCTAAGCATATAGATATGCTATGCAAGGTTTTGCACACACACATTTCAACTCTTCTCTGTATTCGCTGTGAGTTATTTAAGGGCTCTCTTTGGGAAACCATTTTGACACAAGGTTTCAAGCTAACAGATAAGCATCCACCTTAGCACTCCCCAGACACAAAGCTCCCGTTAAAAGAGTAAGAAATAAGTGGTACTTACAGCACCTCCAGGTCCCGGAGAGCCCTAAATGCCCCATCTTCAATACAGCTGATCTGGTTGTAATCCAGTTGCCTGTTAAACAGATTAGAAGAATATATGTAAGAGATTGGACACTAGCAGGGTTAGGTGAAAGGGAGTCTCCTGAAGGGTCTCTGAAGCCTTGGCTGCACTAACTGAAATGCTCTCACAAATACACTCATCTGCTTAAGAATGTCACAAGCCATTCTGGCGTCGGTGCCGTCACTGAAACCTCTTTTTGTTCTGAACTGTGTGTGCAAATAGCAGCCCTTGGAAAGCTCCAGTAAATAATAACTGCACCTTATATTAAATGCCATAGGAATGCAATTTCATTACATCAAGAAAAGCTATCCATTAAGAGCTTTCAGCGTCATCTTGCTGAAACAATTTCATTAAGGTAAAGGACTGTAAATCACTTAATGTCACATGCACCCCCTCAGTGACCTAACAGAATCCATTTATCAGAGACACCCAGCTGCATGTTAATTTCACTATCCTTGGCAAGAAAGAGCAAGAATACTTTTAGGTTTTCTTCTTTTAAAAGCAGTTTTCTTTCAAGAACTCCAAATCAGGAAAGAGAAATGACGTCCCACCTATCTCCTTGCTATTCCCAACTAGACATACACCTTACAAAGCTACCAGTTGTTTTATATTAAGCTTCACTATATGCAAGCATTGTTATCATTAAATGCGACTTCTTGGCACTGTAAATATTAGACTTTTCAGTTAAGGAACTTCCCAAATTACACCACTCTCCAGAAAACAAGTTTTTTAAAAGTATTAAGAAATTTTTAAAAATTTGCTTTTCTCAAAGCTGCTAATTTCGGCCCCAAACACTATGAAACACATATAGCAGCAAGACTGTTAAAACATCACACATCTCTACAGTCAAACATTTAAAAGCTGTATCAGCTCATTCTAAATAATACAGAATTCAAATAAATGAATGTTCTCCAGAAGTTTAAGTACTCATTTGCTAAAATTCAAAGACTGAAAAAAATGGCTGCGCCAAACTTATTTGCTTTTTCCTGCCGCTTGTCTGGGGAATTAAAATTTCCTTCTTCATACTAAGAAATTTACTTGGTTGAAATGGACAACTAAGTACTAAATCCCACAGCACTCTCCTTTTTGTTTAACAAATAAGCAGTTTTTATTTAAATCTAGTAGCTTGATGCTTAGCAATATTATTATTCCTGTAAAGAAAAAGTATTTTAATGCTTCACTTGAGATAGAAACAAAATGTTTAATGAAATAGTCAGGTGAGCTGTCAGCTCTGCATGCGTTGGGAAGGGAGGTACATGTACAGGGTAAGACTATGATCCTAATACAAATGAATCTTGTCCTTGTTTCAAGTGCAGAATTCACCAAAAGGGCTAATTCAAATCTGAGGTCGGTTTTTAAGGGAAATGTTGCAATAGCTGTTTCTCTCACAAGACGACTGAATAAAGGTGAAGTGATTTAAACCAGTGACTTTCAGAGGGGCCTTTTCAAAGTCCTTACTTTAGAAATTATTTACATAGAGAATGTCTCATGAAATATACATCTCATTTTTAAGAAGGTCTCTGGAGGACATAATCATATAAGAGGCTACCTTGATGCCGTGCAAATGGTGCGTACTAAGATGTGCAATATAAAAAACGTGAGCCCTTGAGAAGATACAATCTTATTGCTTGTATAAACTAAGGCTTTCCCCAAACAACAGCTACCACTCATGCTACTGTAACAGCTGAAAGCATTTCTGCTTATTAGGAAGTATGCAGAGGTATAATTTTATTTTCTAAGAAGACTTTTTAAAGACTCATGATGTAATATGGTTGCTGCAGTTCCAAGAAAACACTTAACATTCTTGAGCACTTTTGATTTTTACAGATTAAATTCATTTAACAATTAAGTTAATAGCCGTTTTTTATTTTTAAAGTGCTAAATATATATCTACACTACTATTCTCTAACCTCTTGAACAATTTATCAAAGCCATTTAAATTAGCACAATGGCATGAAGTGTTACCCTTGACACACTACAAAAGAGAAATTGTTTCCAGACAAATTGGCAAAATCATTTAATGCTATCAAATTTGCCTAATGCAGTCTCCAGGTTAATCTGTAAAAGGGTGAGCTGTATGTTTGCCCATATCTTATTATCCTTAGCTGTCAATGTATAAATCAGTGCTGACACAGCTTCTTTTAAATCATGCATACTATACACAAAGGGGAAGCCCTAGTTTGCCAGAAAGCACTCAAGCAAATCTTGTCTTACAAGTACTGAAAGACAGATTACTTTTTGTATACCACTAGAAGTTGAGACGCTGCTGGAAACTTTTCTAATTTTACCCCTCTTTAACGTTACTCATGGTTATATGCTTCTTCTGATTCTTAACAGAAATCTAAGCCCTTACTGGCACTAAACCATTAAGAATATTCAGCTCTCATAGGACCAAAGTCGTCCCTAAAAGTTTCCTGAATGCCATCATATCTCAGTTCAAATATCTTCTGAGAAGGAAGGTATTTTGTGAAAACACTACTCATTTGAAAGGACAATGAAAATCGAAGTAAATAATATTTTCAACAGTGGGTAGATTTTGTAGTATCCAAAGGTATGTTTATGGAAAGTGTTGTACCCGCATGACTGCTCATGGGAAAATCTCTCTGCACAAACCTCTATTTGTTTGCATATGGTTCAAGATAAACAGTGTCAAAACTCCGCAAAAGTGTGATTTATTTCAGAGTTTCTGGACTAATTCTCTTCACCTTGTTTCCTCTCATGCTACTCACTTCCTTCTCTACCACCTCGCAAACCCTGGGCACTCCTGCTTTCTGTAAACAGGAAAGGATCTGTTCAGTCAAGAGTTTAGTGACATGTTTAGACGTGATTATAAATTGTGCCGTAAAATTGTTCCGAATTAAGGAATTAGTAAGAAGAGACTTTTTTTCACTTCTCCAAAAAGTAATGCTACAGCGATTTACCCAGACATAAGGTAAATGTGTTGATCTTTAGATGATAAGAGCACTAGGTGCATCAGAGACGGCTTGAGGATCCTTTCCTGACACAGGAGCTACTTCCCAGGGGGAAGCAAGCCAGTGCTTTTCTTATTTTCCCAGGAGAAAGAACGGTATGGATAGTACCACTGGTGGTTTCTTTCAAACATCTAGCCTACATGTTCTTGCCCAGACTGCTGTGTCTTCTCCTCATTTCCTACCCCCAGCCCTCCTCTCTTGTTTCTGTTCAAATTCCGACCCATCCTCTCTGATCCTCCACTGTCCTAGTTTGTAAGAGTGTGACTTGAAGGCACTGCTTTATCTTTAATTTCATGAAAATAATGTTGTTAAAAAATATATTCTCTTTAAGATTTCTTAAAGAAATCTTAGCATTAAGCTAATGCTTAATCTTAGCATTAACATTCTATGATTCTCTTTTCAGTGGCAGATGCTCCTCTTCTGATGCTCTAGAATAACTCTAGACTGCCTATTTTATTTTTTCCTAACACTGGTAAATTTAGTCTTAGAGAATGCAGTATGTTTTTATTAAGAGAGATCACTCTGCCTCACTCACATAAAATTTCGAAAGCTGATCTGATTGTCTTTAAGACTAAAAATAATTTAGCCTAGCTTCAGATTTTGATTAATTCTCAGAATGAGAGACAATATATAACATTGCTAGGTGTAAATTTTACAAAAGAGGTATATTAAATGACAAAAACGGTTGGACATTTGCTTACTTGGCATCCTGAAATATAACTGGAGACACTGCACTCTGTTACTTTTTTTTTTTAACATCTTTATTGGAGTATAATTGCTTTGCAATGTTGTTAGTTTCTGCTGTATAACAAAGTGAATCAGCTATCTGTATACATATATCCCCATATCCCCTCCCCATTCTGTTACTTTTAAGTAAGTCTTTTTCAGGATTTCCTGTTGTCATTTTTAAAAATCTAGATACCATACTGTTTGAATTACATACAAAACATACCTTCCTGCATTAACTTTAGTTGGTTTTGTCCTTACTCATAGAAAATTCATATTTCAGTGCAGTGTCCAAGTAATAAAGTCTTATTACTAATTTTCTTTTTATAAAAATTAGAACACCATAAAATATACTTAACTCTGAAACAATAGTGAACATAAAAATTCTTTAATAATTTCTAAGCCAGGCAGAGTTTCTCAATGTTTCAACAAAATTATTATCACTATGCTCCACTTTCCCAGGGTTTTTTAGGTATGAGAAACAGAAGTTTCGTTCATATTTATCTCACCACTGTAAGATGACAAACTCCAAGAATCTAGTTGACTTAAAACACATCAAAGTGACTACAGTCAATATGAGGGAAAAACAACATTTCACTATTTTATAAGCAACCTGATAAAACATAAATATAATGGGAGAAAAAGAAAAAAAAATGCTGGTAAGGATATGGGCAGGATCTGTTCTATTTCTTCCCTGTGTGTATAAAATTCAGGTGAATATGAGTGCCTAAATATACAAATCTTATGCTAATAATGATTGTTTAAGAAGCAGTTCAAGATTTAAATTATAATACATAGAGGGAATAAAAAAATTTAAATTAATCCATATAAATGAACATCCTAGAAGAGAAGTATCAGCAAACATTATTTACCTTGGCATGAAAGCTCATCTGTTAGCCTGGACATTAATGAAGGAAATAACCAAGGAAAGGACTCTTCTTAGGAACCCAAAATAATTTATGTTATTTGAGAATTTAACCCTTTTGCAATCTTTCAAGTAACATTATGTTTTTCTCATAGGAATAAAGAATCTCAGTTTTTATTGGAATAAGCTGTGGTATAAAGTTATATCCATTTGATAATTTATTAGAAGGAAGCTAAAGGTAGTTCTAACAGAGATGGTAATAGACACTGGAGGAAAGACAACTAAGTTGACCTTCACGTTCTGGTAAGTCTAAGTAGACTAATCAAGGGAGGTAGAAATTGAAACTGACAATGATAATTGCTAGCATTTATTGAATGCATAGCAAATGGCAGGGTCTGTAGATATACCCGTCTCATTATTTCTCACAATTACTTGAAAAGGTAGGTATTATCATTATTCTGATTTTATAGATAAGAAAATGAGGCTCACAGAAGTTCAATAAATTATGCAAAATAGGTAGTAAATATTTAGTGAAACCTTGATTCAAATTTAAATCTATGTATTGCTGAAGCCCTCACTAGATACACAGGTGGCTAGGAAAAGAGATTCAGGAGCTATTCATTCTGCGAATGGAGGTTTCTGCTGAATTTCTAATGGCCAAGTTTCAAGGAAGAAGCCAGTAGACGAAGAATGTTACAGAATTTCAGAAAAGGAAGAGATTACCCTAGGCGAAAATAATTGTGTGAGGAAGAGAAAAAAAATCCCCCGATCCCTAAAAGATGGATAGAATCCAGTAAGACAGAAATAAAAGTGAGCATTCCCTATGGAGGAGACTGGTTCAAACAACACTTGTGAGCAGAGGTTCTACACTGTTCACAGTAAATGTCTGCAAGAGAGGGGCCATTCTGATGTGAGCGAAGAACTTGTGTGCAGATTCGGGGGGAGAGAGGGCTGGGAGCCTGCATGGGTGTCAGAACATTGGGACTAGTCAGAATATCTAAAGAGACTAGATGGCATGCCATTTGATAAAAGTCGCTGCTCTCTCAGGGAAGAGCCTATATTCCTACAGACCCTGCAGAACTTCTGTAGACAATACTCTGCTAAATCCCCAAGGCTTTGCCATAATGCCTATAGCAAAATGTTTTTGTTTTTAATAAGCTGCATGATTTTGAACCAGGCAGTGATGGGATGAAAAACAATGCTTTATGAAAACAAATCTGGCTGCAATGTTACAACTATCTAATGAGAATATAAATTGGAGATCAAAACTCAATTAGCAGGTTATTGTAATTGCTCAGAGGTAGAAAAGAGTGGCTCTCCAGGGTTGGGGAAGTAAGAAACCTAAAGATCTGTTCTGTCTCAAGGACAACACGCAGCCACAGAAAGATCATGACACTTACTATTTTATACTGATATATATGTGAATTAGATTCCTAACTATTCAATTAAAACATCTTGCGTTTTTTTTCTTTTTAGTTTTTGTGTTTTGGAAAATGTTGATGAAGATACGTTATTTAGACTCATTTTTACATGAGAGAAAGCTATCAGTAATAAAGAGTGCTAAGGCACCCAGAAGAAACAGCAAAATGAGATGCTGGAGAGGTTATTGGTAGCAAACTTGACCATAGTTGTTGCGGATTATCACAATTCAGTGTGGTTTTTTAGACTGAGTTTAAACCAGGCAAATTCTAGGACCATGGACAGTTCCCATGGTACTGACTGTGGCAACTGCTGAGTTCCTAATACATTTTACATCTAAGAACCCAAACAACTGCTGGTTGCTGGTTGTCCCCTATGTCCACAGGCAGCATTCTGGATGTTAAGAGACGCCCTGGTCCTTATACCATAAAACTCAACTTCATTTGCTATTTATCTAAATGAAGAGCCATTGTTACAGGTTTGTTCAGAAGGTTCTACCTCCCCCTAAAGACCTGTATGTGGTATTTAATCTAACGCTAAAGATAGCAAGCCCCTTGAGTGAGAAACCAACCTCGCCTTCGAAGTCTCTTCAGCCTCAGGCTTACTGAAAACACTTTTGGGAGGAGCTAGGGGCACTAAAAGTTACAATTTCAATTTGATATACATGGATTTTATTTTTATGATAATTATGTAAAAAGTATGTAATTAAGTATGACAAGAAATGTAGTAAACTAAACATGAAAAGTAGCTGATTACGGTAGTCATTCTGTAAATATGACTTAATTTATAGGACAAAGCTAAAGTAAGTCTTGCATTTGAATGGTTAAATATATAATACACTCTTCTGGTTGTTACATATTTATTCTATATTACGTGAGCAACCTTGTTCCCGTATCATCATGAAGAATGCAGATGATAGAGAAAAAGAAACCAGTAGATTGATATTTTAAAATAGAGAAGTGTGAAAAAATAGCAAAATATGTCTTTCTGTGTACCTAGTATAGAACTGTGAATTTTCCTCCTATGGGTTTTAATTGATCCATTAATAAAATAAATTGAAGATGACAGAGTTCCAGAAAAAAATTAAATTTCTAAATAACATAAATAGCTGTGTAGCAACGTACAGATTAACCTTCTCTTTCCTATTTGCCAAATCTTATCACCAAGAATCGGTGCATCCCAAATTGGGTTATCTGTTTCCTAAAAAGTCATGGCCATGCATTCTTGTTTCCCAAATGATACCATGACTTACTCAAAGAGAACCAAGTTAAATCATCTTATAACTTAAATCATCTTATAACCCTTGTCTGTAAACTAATGTATGTTATAAAAGAATGAATATAAATATTTTCCTTAACCTATTTGTTAACAACAGGTAGTTTTATTGGAAAAGGAGGGTAAGATTCATAACAGATGAAAATTTATTGGAATTGGTATAATGCAAGCAAATAGAAAAGGAATGTATCTATTAATGAACAGTAAATAGTAAAGTTTGGAACATAGAGTACATTTTGAGGATATACCGCAACATGAAAGAAGAATAAAAACCAGGTATGACGTACTTTAAAAAGTCTACCTAAAATAATGCTTGTTGGAATTTAGTTATTTTAAGTATTCAGGTTCAACTCATTAAAGAAACTAATGTAAGGTATGTTAGAGTTTGCTTTTGTAGTGTGAGTAACTATTGGCTATCCATTTGATTTTTAAGTTCATATATTTGCACTTCTTTGCTTAAATCTTAAGATAACATGACTAGAAATGATTTCTCATAAAAACAAGAGACTCTTGGAAAAATTTTATATTCATAAAATACCTACTTAGAGAATAATCTTGCAAGTCTCAGCAATAAGGCAAGATTTATTATAATTTGAATATTCTCTTAAATTATTCAATTAAATGGAAATGCCTCATACATACTTGTAAACAAAACTGGCACAATGTAACATGTCTTTGTTCAGAAACTGATCAGGAGGCAGCCAAGCCTTTATTAGTCAGTGTTAAATATATTAAATATAGATACAAAGTTTATCAAGGAAAATCATATAAACATTGATTATCATTTCGGTGAGGCATCATTTGGTAATGATATGGTATCAGTACTTGAATTCATACTTGGAGAGTTCAAACACACAGATGTAAATCCTATGTAAAAGTGCTGCCAGTGACTTTTATAAACACTATTATTTAGTTGATATTTTAATACGATCTTGTTATTCTCATGTACAATGCCAGAAAAAAGAAACTGGTTTAAGTAGCAGGTGGAGAAAATTGGGTAACAAAATAAAATATAAAGGTTTTAATCCAGTTTGGAAATTAATAGAGGTAAGCAAAAAAGTTATGGGAAGTTCTCCCTGGAGATGTTTAAGAGCAAGATAAATGTCCAGCTGTCTAGAATAGTTTTACTGTGGCTTGCCTGGAGGAAGAGGAATAAAATCTGCTAATTTGCAAAATTTCCACAGCATCAATTTCATATTGTCAGGATACTGCCTCAAGCATATTTAGCCAATCCACAAGATTAAAGCAAGCGCTTCCAGTGAAAATCTTCTGATAACTGGAATTTGTTCTGAATAAGGCCTGAATATGTGGTAAATCCAATAAACTCGGTACAGTGCATTAGACTAGTCTTTTAGACAGCGCTATACAAAATATCGGCTTGATGCAACTAAAGCACGTATTCCTTCTGTGCAGCCTTACTTCTGCTCTTTTAGTCCCTGAATGACTCGAAACACTAGCCATTATGGCACCATGCAGGGTTGTCCAAACTGTAAACGTACACACTGGAATAATAAATAAGACAAAGCACTATACCTCTCCTTCCCACACTGAATGTTAATAATATTAATAATGTCAATATTTATGGACTTTTACTGAGTCATTACTTGATGACATACAGTTACCATTTTAACAATAATACAAATTAAAATTTACTCTCAGTTCTAACATATTTTACCAAATATCCTTCTTAATTTTTAATGGTAAAACTAAACTTCACACAAAGTCCCATGAAATGGAAATTTTTTTGAATAATGTAGTTTGAACTATTTTTTAATTATAGCAAAATGCTTTTTAAATGTGAAATTTTAGAAAATTGTAACTATGATCTTATTTAATTAAATAAACCTGTAAATGCATTGTGGTGTCTCAATGTTGTCATGGTCTTTCTCACTGTTACATGGAAGGCATTGAGAGGACCAGGAATAAATTGTTCTTTTGATCATCACATCATCATTTAGCACTCACATAGTTTCTTAAGCCCCCTTTCCTCCATAAGAACAGAAACCTCCAAAGTTAAAATCATTTGGATGCCACTCTACTCGGCTTCCTCCATATGCAGATTGCTATGCTTCTTACCACTGCTGCTATTCCGAATTAGTATTGGTTCGCCTTGAAACAAAGGTAATATTCCTTACATCATACACACACACACACACACACACACACACACACGCACACAATACACACACACACACATTCCACTGCACTTTAATTTTAATCCTCCAAACCAATCGAAACCCAGAAATCAGGCCTTGCATAGGTCTTAATAAATTCTTACTTTCTCAGTCTGCTTTTACCGGCCACTACTCACCAGTATACAGTATGAGCCAACCTCCTTGAAGATGCCTTTATATTTTCTTTCAGTAACTCTTTTCTAAAGTATTCCCTGATAACGTCAAGCAATATCAATACTTTTATCTCTTTCTTTCCTCAGTACCTGTTGCATTTAATTTGTTTATAAATCAGGGTCCTGTGTATATTCATTTAGTACTTTCTGATAGATTTTTTTCCCCATTATTGCAGCTCCATGTCTAATTGACCCATGATAGACATGGGTCTATCTGATTGATTACTAATATTGCAAATTAGTTTATGCTCTCCTTTCCTCTCTCCTTAGTATAAAATTTTCAGTGCTAAATTTTAGCAGTTGCTGAATGAACTTGCTGAATGAATACTGTACTATATTTTGTAGCATATTACTGTTTTAAGGTTTTTCACATATGGTTTTTCTCTAATAACCACAGCAAATGTAAGAAATTATTATACTGATTTCATAAAAGTAAAAATTAAGGCTCCATGAAGTTTACTGATTTGTTACGTTTACAAAACAAAAAAATGGCAAGAGATTCTGAGATAGTCCTAAACTCATCTCACAGTATACATAATAACTGCCTTTAAAATGGTAGAGAGGGGGGATGATGTCGTGGGGAGAAATATTGCAAAAATCCTCTAAGTCAATATTGCTTTCTTCAAAGTACAAAGGCTAGCATTTTACTTTTCTTTTTATCTCTAAACTTTTAAAATCACATTTTTAAAGAATAAATGAAGAGGAATTAAGGAAGAATCCCACCATGACCGGTATCTCACTCCCAAATGCATCCTTAAATATGGGAGAAGGATTACTTAATAGACTTGGATTCCCTAAATATCTTTGCTAAGATTAAAAGCCACCTGTTTTAAGGCTTTAGAAAAAATACTATTGTAAGATTGCAAGTGGCATTCTCAAAGGGTGGTCAACTTTGGCCATTACTGTCCTTTTACAGAGACATATAGGCAACTCGGGTAGGTGCTACATTGGGATCTTTATGTTGTTCTGATCAGATGTAATATACAGCGGCAGTTCTGAACACCCTACATCTCTGAATCTATCTGAAGGCTTCCCTACGTCTTCATTAGAGATGAAAAACAAAGCAAATAAAATCTCTTTAACATGTAAATGCTCATAAAAACCTAGGGCCAGGATTTTGGCGGCTCTACACATTTATACTAGAAGTCTATGTTTTTCTGTCTTTACCTATACACTTAAAAAAAGTACAAATTAAAGTGCAAATTTTAAAAAAGTACAAATTAAAAAAAAATTTACATTGAGGAGAGGATGTAGAGGCCATAAATTGTAGCTTTATAAACAGTCCTCTTTGACGAAGGAAAACATCTGTCTCACTTTTGCTACTGGGAGAAATATTGTTGGATCCCACCATGGAGAATTCGGAATATAAGTTAATTCTTAAAGTGCCTGCCCTGTTTATTACTAGCTAAGAAATACTGAATTCCTGATAGTTAATCTCAGCACACAGGGGCCTTTTCCCCCCACATTCCAAACTAATGGAAAAGCTACAGAAAATGTTTTACATTTTAGATTCACGGTGAGTCAAAAACCATCATTTTAAAAGGCTAACAAGGTATTTTTAAATTCATTAAGATATATATCAATGATATTAGGATTGCCACTGTGATCTTAAACCTGGTATGTAAAGAGCTATCCACACTTACAAAAACCACATCTACACAAAACACCAGATTAAAGATTTATCAAGGGATAATACAGAAACGTAGTTTTCTTTTTCTTTCTTTTTTTTTTTTTTTTGCTTTTTAAAGAAGGCTATACATATATTCTTTCATAAAGATATAAGATGGAAAAGATGCAAGAAAAGTATTCACACAAAGGGAAAGACAATTTTCTCATTCTCACACTGTTGGCATTTAATGAAAATGGTGATCTAAAAGCTATTTTAAAAAGCTGTAGCTCTAGGCCACAGGTATCTCTAACAAGAAAATATTATCTACTCTTTCCAGAAAAAAAATATTCTGCATTTCCAATAAACACCGATAACAAGTGAAAAAGGAGCTATTGAAATTAGCTCACAGTAAGGGGAAGAAAATACATTGTAAATACCTTATAATCAAATAATTTCTTTAGATTTCACAAGATTAATCACAAGGTTTGAAGAATGAATTTGATAACAACTTCAGTTTCAAGACATCTTCTAAACAAGAATCTCTTCAGATAGCTTGTGAAAACAATTTAAAACTCATTGTTACAAGCTCTCCTAAGGAAGCATAAAGATGTATATAGGCTTTCACCATTTTTTTCTGACACTTTATTCAATATAAATTAAACTTGGAAAATGGGTAATTTAAAAAAAAACAGTATCAATTAGGAAAAATACTTACAGATTTTTAATATCAACTGCCCCACGGAAAGCTTTCCTTGGAACTGCCTGAATTTGGTTTTCACTGAGGTCACTAAAAATAACAAAAAAAGAAAAAAGATCAAGTTATAAATGTTATTTAAGAATTATTTTAATCAATGTGTTTGAAAAGTGATAGGACACTTCCAAAAAAAAAAAAAAAGGAAAGCTAAAATAATACTAAAGGATCATAATTAAATCCATAGCATTAGATGCAATTTCTAATACAAATATTTTATATATCTAATATAAATTAAAAAGTTGGACTAAATGGTTTCTTGAAGTAATTTTTCAGATATTTAATTCCATAATAAATTATTAAATATGGTTCTCTTAAATTTAAGAGCTGATTCACTTCTGTGTAATAAAATATATTTTTTAAAACAAATAGTAAATTGTTCATAACTCAATTTCAAGGGGTTCTAAAGTTTTAGTACTTCATATTTCTCCAATATCACTAACATAACTTAAGACGTATATAGGAAAGCAGTCCCTTTTAACATCCTAGAGAAGACTGGGCAAAAACTGATAAAACCTGGGCAGTGTGATTAAGTTTTCATAGCACTTTAAGCAATCTTGAAAATGGAACACGGCAGTACTGGCCCAACAATAAAACCCACAGTTCTTGCATGAAATATTAGCAGCAGGTTGATTTAGAACCTTCTTTAAATAATTCTATTATAACCATAAACACAGACTGTCTATATTTGCATTTTAATTTAATCGAGAAATACATTTTAATCAAGGGAAAAAAAGCACTCTTTGAGTTGAAATGAGAGTTTGTAAAAATCATTCATCTCGTGAAATGGATCATTATTTTTCCTTCAGAGTTCAGATGCAATTCTATAAGCTCACATAGTATTACTAGCTTTAACAAGTAGGATATAAATACACATGCAAGAAATGTCACTGAAAAGAGGAAATTTTAAATAACACTACCACATAGCAGAAAGCTGAAATATCAAATAAAGTATTAAAGTAACAATGAAGGTACTAAAATTATCTTTAAATTCAAGATAACTGACGCACACAAAGAAAGATGAAGCTACTGACCACGGGTACATGCCTGCCAAAACGGAGTCATTTTCCAATTTTGTGGAGGCATATTGGATGAATTCACCAGCATTCTCTCCCCCAATGCTTCTTATGACCAGAGCTGGTTGCTCACACACTTCTCGTCACACAATAGAGATAACTGGCAGATACAGAGATTTACTGTGTGGTTTTGACCTCATTAGCACTAAGTTTTAAACAAGTGAGATTTGCATTTATATCTCAATATCTGCAATGTTCAAATAAAAAAAAGTTTGCTAAGCAATTTGTAGAGAAATAATGTTAGTCTAAAGAGTAAAGGTCTTTAGCAAAAAAGCAAAGAAAAACACATACATATTTTATTCCAAACAGTAAGTTTGTAATATGTGCTTATGTAGGAGTTAAGGCAGCCATTCATGTCCTAAGTGAACTGTTATCAATAGCTTCAGTATATCCCTAAGAGTAAGAAAACTTCATTTCCTTAAAAATTGCTTATTTCTCCAGCTTGTCGTTGATCTCAGACTGACTTCCCTCCTTTGTTTAATTACATCGAGTTAAGAAATGTTTAATTGCATATATTTAAAAGCTTAATGTCAGAAACAGTGCTCAAAGGAGGCTACTGAGCTAGGAGAAGGTAAAGAGAGATACTGGAGAAAGAAAATTCAGAAAGTAGTAAGAAACGAGGAGGGAAAAAACTGGATTCAAGCAAATTTAATGCTAGAGCACTCCGTGAAAACATATAGTGTTTTAATTGTTGTGCCCCTGTCAGTTCAATGTTTTCTCACCACTTATTTATTTTTCCCACTTCTCCTAGAACAAAGACTGCTTTAGAGACTGTGTAGGTGAATAAAAATGGCAGAGATGTTGGCTTCAGACCTTGCCTGCTTCCCAGGCTCTGCAGTCTTCCCCTCCCACCAGCTGGGGCCATTTCATGCGCCACCTCGGGCACAGTTTTTCTAGGGTCATGGTCTCAAAGAGGGTGAGGGTGTGGTGGGAGGCTAGTCAGGAGGATGACTTCAGGTGGCTCATAGAGACATGGCTGAAGAGCACTGAAACAGAGTCAGAACACCATTCCTTCTGAATGTGATTTTAGTCCTTTTGACTGCCTCAGGCAGAAGTCTAGGGCATTAGAAGGGTTTTATTCTGCTAACACCTACCATCTTATCTTTTATAGAAGGGTGAGGGACAGTCAGGCTCAGAGCCTCCCTACGGTCAGTGGCTTATGTGTCGCTGCCCCCCTGAGTAGACTATTCTATGGGGTCTCTGCTCTTGTGCTCCGCTTACTCTGGCAGCCAAATTCAGTTGTGGATCTCAGGTCCCTTCAGTTAAGTGGGCAATAATATTCACCCATGACAGGAGGAAGAAACTTAACAAGTTTTCAGTACCTGCTATGTGCAATGCTTAAATTTTTAGAGATAATATAATATCAAATTTATGTTTTTTAACCTACATGGCCATCTTGTGAAGTAGATATTATTATCATTATTATTACTATTTGTTATGATTAAAGAAACCAAGCTTCAACGATATCAGGTGCTAAACAATGACAGAAAGTGTTGAAGTATCAAAAGATGTAGAGGAAATCCAGATAAATATTGAGCCAGGATGTGGGGATTTCTAAAGATGACACTGAGGGCTACTTAATCCATCTCAATATGTCCTTCCTGTGGCCTAAAACGTAGGAGACTTTTTCTTAACTCATCCTAGCCTCTGACTTATGTCATTTGCATTTTTGTGTGAAATACATAGCACAAGCAAGAGTATGGAGGTAGAAAAATAGAACTTCTATGGGAGTAGCTTTTGGTCTGGTTTGCTTAGAAGGTATAACATGCAGTGCAGTAATAGGAGATGAGGTTGGAAGGAAAAGTGAGGGGTGTGAGGAGTAAACATTCTGATACCGATTGAAGAGTGAGTTCTTATTTCAGCAGACAGTGGTAGCGAGGGAAGAGTGATGTATGGGAGCCGGACAGATACTCTTCCTTAGATTAAACTGGCAGTAGAATTTAGGAGAATACCAAGGGTCAAAGACTCAAATCTGGATAACCAGATACAAGATTTTTATGATAGTTAGGGAAAAAGTAATGAGAATTATGAAGCAACGTAATAACCATCAATACATTGCTTGTTTACCCTGGCCTTGTTAATGGATGGGCTCCCACCCTTTAGACAGAAAAGGTACAAGAGATTAAGAGTGGTATCAGGGATGCATGAAGAACCAAAACTTAGAAGTGAATTGTATGTGGATATGGATTAGGCAAAGAAGAGAGAGAAGATAGAAGTCATTTTGAACTTTGATAGAGGAACCATTAACAAAATTGGGAAATCAAAATTTACAGTGTCTATTATGAGTTTGGTTGTGGAAATTTTTCAGTCTCGTTGGAGAGATGTGATTTATATCTCACAGTTGGATGATAACAAGGTAGTATAGAATAAGTAAAGCATGAGTGGAATCTTAGAAAAGTGATCCAGGAGATCAGAGAAGTAACAGTCATTGGAGGCTTGGTTGATTCAGGCCACTTTCAAAATAGAAAGGGAATTTTTTGAAATTTGATGAAAATTACTGAGCTCAATATTTCTCATCTTCCAGTGTTGGTATGGGTGAGTAGGAGAAATCCAAGGAGAGAGGAGGTATGCCAGAGGAATTAAGAGTATAGGCTGCAGACTGAGAAGTGAAGTAGGTATTATTATTATCATTATTATTACTGTTTGTTACTATTAAAGAAACCAAGCTTCAGCGATATCAGGTATCAGGTATTAACCATGTGACCTTGCAAAAATTGCTTACATTTTCTGTATGTCAGTTTCTTCATCCGTAAAATGAAACAATAACAGTGTCTATATCACAGGACTGTTAAGTGGATTCAATGAAATACTCTTTAAAGTGCTCACAAAGTGACTGGCGCACAGTAACTACTGTAGAGGCATTGGTTACATATATATTACAATTATGCTACTAGGAGAATTTGCTCTGTGCCCCTAAGTATATCTGCTCTGTTCCTTGAAGACCATTGTAGGCAATGTGATACATTACTGATGGGAGTGCATTGTTCTGTGAACTATGTGTATGAGAAAAATGAGTCAGAACTACTGAGCTAGCAGGATAGTGCTGCCAAGGGAAGAGTCTGTAATTATATCACTAGGCAATAGAGTGTAAAAATATGCTTCCGAGTAGGAAAATGGCTTGATTGGAGTTGATTTTTAGGAAGATTGATCTGGAAATTGAAATTCGGAGCAGGCAAGGACAATGGGCAGAGAGTGGCACTGGGCAGTAGTGTGGAGAAATGGTGGGTCTCCAGTGAACTAGGTAATTCTTTTTGGAGAGCATTAAATAATAAAGTTGAGAGTTGGAGTTAGGTCCAAATATAAGGTCTTTGATGCAAGTTAAGGTGCTTGTCATCTTGAGGAGAGTTTGGAACCACTCAATTTTTCTGAGGAATGGAATAGCAAAATGCAAAAAGCGTTTGGGGAAAACAAGTGTGATAATTGGGGAGCTGGGATGGAAGACAAGGAGACTAAATTAGCTTTGTAAACTTTTGGACACAAATAAATGGAAAGATATTACATGCTTATGGACCGGAAGAACTAATAACGTTAAAATGTTCAAAGTCATCTACAGATTCAGTGCAATCCTTATCAAAATTCCAATGGCATTTTTCACAGAAATAAACAAACAACCCTAAAATTTATTTGGTCCCACAAAAGAACCTGAAGAGCCAAAGCAATCTTAAGAAAGAATAACAAAGCTGGTGGTATCACATGTCTTGATTTCAAGCTATGCTACAAAGTATAGTAATAAAAACAGCATGGTATTGGCAGAAAAACAGAGAGATCAATGGAATAGAGTTGAGAGCCCAGAAATAAATCCACACATATATGGAAACTTAATTTATGACAAAGGAGTGAAGAATGTACAATGGAGAAAGGACAGTCTCTTCAGTAAATGGTTTTGGAAAAACTGGACTTCCACATGCAAAAGAGTGGAACTGAACCACTGTATAACATCATACATAGACACTCAAATTGAATTAAAGACTTTGACATAAGACCTGAACCATAAAACTCCTAGAAGAATATGTAGGCGGTAAGCACCTTGACACTGGTCTTAGCAATGACTGTTTTATACCTGTTACCAAAAGCAAAGGCAACAAAAGCAAAATTAAACAAGTGGGACTATCTCAAACTAAAAGCTCCTACATAGCAAAGAAAACCATCAAAAAATGAAAAGGCAGCCTATAGAACCGAGAAAATATTTGCAAAATATTTATCTGATAAGGGATTAATATCTATAATGTGTAAAGAACTCATGCAACTAAACATCAAAATTCAAACAACCCAATTAAATGGGCAGAGGATTTGAATAGATGTTTTCCAAAGAATACATATAGATGCATGAAAAGATTCTCAACATCACTAATCATTAGAAAAATGCAAATCAAAACCACAATGAGATATCACCTCACACCTGTCAGAATGGCCATCATCAAAAAGACAACACATAACAAGTGTTGGCAAGGATGTGGAGAAAAGGGAATACTTTTGCACTGTTGATGGGAATGTAAAATGGTGCAACCACTATGGAAAACAGTATAGCAGGTCTTCAAAAGATTAAAAATGGAACTACCATACGATCCAGCAATCCTACTCCTGAGTATATATGCAGAGAAACAAAATCACTCTCTTATAAGAATATCTACACCCCTATGCAGCATTATTTACAATAGCCAAGACATAGAAACAACCTAAGTCTCCATCAGCAGATGAATGGATAAAGAAGATGTTATATATATATATATATATATATATATATATATATATATGCGTGTGTATATATACAAGCATATATATATATATATACACACACACATACATGCACAATGGAATATTATTCAGTCATGATAAAGAAGGAAATCTTACTATTTGCCACAACATGGATAGACCCTGAGGGCACATGCTAAGTGCAGTAAGTCAAGCACAGAAAGACAAATACTGCATGATCTCTCTTACATGTGGAATCAAATAAAAGTGGAACTCATAGAAAGAGAGAACAGATTGGTGGTTGCCGGAGAAGGAAGGTGGAGGATGGGAGAAATGGGTGAAGGTGGTCAAAAAGTACAAACTTCCAGTTGTAAGAATAATATGTTCTGGGGATGTAATGTAAAGCAAGGTGACCGTACTTAACAATAATGCATTTATATTTGAAGATGCTAAGATGGTAAATCTGAATAGTTCTTATCACAAAAGAACTTCTAACTATGTGAGGTAATGAATGTTAACAAAACTTATTGCAGTGATCATTTTGTAGTATAGCAAATATAATGTTATATGTCAATCAACCTGGAAAAATACAAACAAAAAAGTTACTGCAAATGCTCAGGCATAATTTGGAATTTTCCATATGAATTAAAATATTGAACATCTTAAATCTGAAAGCCTGGTTTATTCATTTTCTGAAATGACAAGGAAGTGAGAAGAGCTGGAAAGACTGTCCCGTTCTGAAGCTAATCTTGATATGAAGGATATGAACGAGGGTGAATATAAGTGGTTTCAAACAGGAAAGGTTCTACGTTCTTGGTATTTGCACAACTGGAAAGATATAGGCCTCCCAGAGGTAGGCCTGAGAAGTGACCCTAGTGGTCATCACCCTGGAGTTTCCCATTTTAGATCCTTCTCCTTCTACTACATACAAGCCATTCACAAAACCACTTCAGCAGTGTCTTCAACCAAGCCTCTTCCTCCCATTCTCTATTGCCATGGTCCCTGTTAGAATATCATCACCATTTCACACACGACTGAGATTCCAAACCGATATAGTTGCCTCAACTTATGATCCCTTCCAAGGCATCCGCCACATTGGCACCACAGTTATATTTCCAAAATTGACATCATGTCAAATAACCGCCTCCTGAATTCTTCTCCATCTCAGTTAAGAGGACACCATTCTTACACTTGTTCAGACCAAAAACTCTGGAGTCCTCATTGACATCTCATATTCTTCCACACCCAACATCCAACCCACCAGCAAATTCCCCTGATTCTTCAAAATATATTCAGAATTTGATTTACCTACACCTCTGCTCCCCTGACAAAGCCACCACCCCGCCTTCTGTGGATTGTCTTAATAACTTCCCAACTCTCTCTCTGCTCCTCCCTTTGCCTTCCTATAATCATATCTTGCCACAACTCCGATCAAAATTCTTCATTGGACTTATAAATTCTACCAAATGTAAAACAGACAGCTAGTGGGAAGCATCCGCATAGCACAGGGAGATCAGCTCAGTGCTTTGTGACCTAGAGGGGTGGGATAGGGAGGGTGGGAGGGAGACACAAGAGGGAGGAGATATGGGGATATATATATATATATATATATATATATATATATATATATATATATATGTATAGCTGATTCACTCTGTTATACAGCAGAAACTAACACACCACTGTAAAGCAATTATACTCCAATAAAGATGTTAAAAAAAAATTCTTCGCTGATGTCCCATATCATAAGGAGGGAAAAACTCAAAGCATTACAAGGTCTACAAGTCCCCCAAATCAACTGATTGACACCTTTGACCTCATCTCTTTCTCCTCCCCACCTCGCACACTCTTCTCCAGTTACACTGGTTTTCTTGGCATTTCTTGAAACCTTCAGATTGTGTCTCACTTGTGGGCCTTCTTTGATACTTTCTGTGCTTCTATTTCCACCTCAGATACTTTCTGTGCCTTCTATTTCATTCATTAATTATATTCTCTTAATTTACCTTTTATAAAATTATTCTTCCAAATCTTCAGATTATCTACATTTTATTTTGTCTTAAGCACCTAGTTCCTATCGCCATGAAATGCAGGGTTAAATATTGTTCAAGACACAGAGCAAATAGTACCTCCTTCAGCATAGTTCTTCTCCAATCCCCCAGCTGAGCCACGTGCTAAGATCTCTGTAACCTATTAGTAGCTATGTTATGCTGTGCAAGTCACCTACCCTCTTTCTCCATTTGTTCATCTGTAAAACAGCTAAGATAAATGGCTCTTAGGGCCATTTTGCCTGGTCCAAACAACAATATTATTCGTAATGTAAATTAATATTCAAATAACTAAATATCAATAAAATTATTACATAATTACAAATTAATTATAAAACATTCTTATTGCTTATTGGGAAGTCAGTTGTTCCCATTTTCTGTGCTCTTAAGGTGACCTGCACTCATATTTACTGTAACACTCCAAAATTTTTAGTTGAGTTCTTTTCTTAGATAACTGTCTCTCCTGTTAGACAATATGATAAATGAAGTTAGAGATTTTAGTTTATTTTGTTTGTTTAGAATTCCTGGCATATGAAAGGCCTTTAATAAGCAAAGTTTTATGGAAAGGAGGTAGGGAAAGAAAAATAAATTCTGAAGAAAAATCTTACAAAACATGGGAACACGCTGGATGAGTGTGAATAAGGAAGAGAGGCGATAAATATAAGCTTGTGGTTGAAGCCCTGATAAGCAGCAAAATCTAGTATGATAGACACAACAAGGCAACACAGGAGAGGTAAGTGTCACTGTTTCACAAAACCTTGGAGATATTAAACTAGAGCTCAATAAAGAGATTAGAGGGAGAAATACAGACTAATGAGTCTTTGTACCATAGTGAGAATCGAGCTATGCATGGTACATATAAATCTCCTTTCAGATGATATGTATTGATGAATTTCACATTTGCAGGTTAGTGTCCCCAAGAACCAAGATTTAGTGCACTCAAGATTTCAATCTCTGAAGGTGGGAAAGTCAGCTGTGTTCTTTTCTCTCTCTCACTTCTATTCTCTCATTCATGCATTCAAAAGCATTTATTAACAGCATAAAATCTGATGCAATCATTGCTTTGTGATAATTCTGTTTCTTTTATGATACATTTTTAACCAACAACTTGACCGCCGATTCTTCATAAATAGGGCTGTCTCTTCTACACATATCCTTTCTCTTCCACATCTTAAATATAATCTTATGTAGAGTAGTTTTCTTTTTAAATCATTCTTTGTCAGATGTATGAATGGTCTCTTTTTTAGGGATTGTCAGTGCTGTTCGTCCACTGAAAACTGTTTTGTCACTCAAGACCTCAGCAACTTCTCATACTCAGCAACCAAAGCTTTATTGAACATAGTAGTAATAATACACATCTATTTTTCTTCTACTCTCTAATATGCGTTGATAACAGTGCTTTCTTGCACTTAATAAAAAGTTTTAATCGAAGTTTTTACACAACTTACAACACTTGTAAGACCCCATAGATACTTAAATGTAAAAATGTGTTCATTTTAGAATTTATGAAATAAGACAATACTCAAAACTACCTTGTATTGGGCAATTAACTGTCAGGCAATACACTTGGATTTATTTAATTGTTTCTGTAACCATATCAGAATGTACTCTTCTATTCCCATTTGGAGGCAAGGAACTGGCATTTACAGAGGTTTCGTAATTTAGCTGCAGTCATACAGCTAGTAAGCAGTGGGGCAGGGATTTGAACTTGGCTCTGTTGTTCTCCAAACCTCATATGCTTGACCACTGCTGCCCTGCCTCACACAGGAGGTGGCTTCTGTAGAGGTCTGGCTCTCTGGTATTGTAGTTCGATGACCCAGGAGCTGTGGTTTTAAAGTGCGGTTCTAGGATCAGCCATAAGAGTCCTCTGGGGAGGCCATTTAAAAAACAGACCTCTGGGGCTTCCCTGGTGGCGCAGTGGTTGAGAGTCCGCCTGCCGATGCAGGGGACACAGGTTCGTGCCCCGGTCCGGGAGGATCCCTCATGCCGCGGAGTGGCTGGGCCCTTGAGCCATGGCCGCTGAGCCTGCGCGTCTGGAGCCTGTGCTCCGCGACGGGAGGGGTCGCAGCGGTGAGAGGCCCGCGTACCGCAAAAACAGACCTCTGAGTTCCATCAGGGATGCCAGGCAGAATCTCTCGGGGAGGTCCAGGATACCTGTGTTTTTAACAAGTCTGCTAGGGAACTGTTATTCCCATTGTCTTTGAACCCCACATTAGTAGCCCATTGGTACATCTCCAATAAATGGTATCTTCTAGCTTTTGTTCGGTTTATAAGCCTGGCATTCATTTACATGCATCCAGTTGGAAGTTGTGAATGCCAATAGGAAATAAAAAATGGGAAGCACCAAAAAATATATACAGTTCTCTGACCAAAGAAAAAGGCTGGATAAGAGGCCAATCTTTTGCATTGTGGTGAAATATACATAGCATAACATTTACCACTTTATGTTTATAGTTCATTGGCACTAAGTACATTCACACATGTTGTGTAACCATCACCACCGTCTATCTCCAGAATGTTTTGAGAGGCCATTTTAAAGACTTTTTTGCATAATGTAAAATCTTACAACCAGGACACTAATCTTGAAATAATAAATGATTTACAGTGTAGATAATGTTTATCCTTTCTCTTTCTTCTCTTCAAAATAGTATCATAACATCACCTCACATTAACACTTATCTTTCCAAGTAATATTTTAGTCACCATTTGGTTACCTATAAACACTTCAATTAAGTGCATTCAAGGAAGACATACCTAATTGGGTAGAGCCTTCAGGTAATGAGAGATTCTAAAAATAGTGCATGACAACAAATTTTAAAAATAACCTTGTGTACATTTTATAAGGGCCACTGAGCTAATAATCCATGTTTTATGATAACCCATGTGAGGTTATTTTTTTGACACATCCAAACACAGAGATAATCACAACAGTCGGAAAACACCCCCAGATGCCTGCAGTGGTATCCTGGAGGGTTGTGTACTGAGACAGGACAGGAATCAGGTTTTGGATAGCAACACTTGGTTCCACTCCATAAAAATATGTGACCGTGTGACCTTGGTCAAGTTACTAATATTCATTGAATCATGCTCTATTTTCTTTAATTCTAGAAAAAATATCAAGCATTGCTATGTCAGAGTTACTGCAAAGATTGAACGATCTGATACATTCTATGCAAACATGTGAAGTGCCTTGCCCAGTCTTAACACACAAAGGCACTCACACATGTTACCTTCCTGCACTTCAATTAGTCCAGTTCAGTTCACTTCAAGAGTCATATACTGAGGAAGTGTGTGCTGAATACACTGCTAGTTCTTAGAAATAAAATATATAAGTAACATGGGTCTGCTCTCAAGAAGCTCAGTTTCCGAAAGAGAAAGCAAGCAGGTAAGGTGATCATTATACTGCTGAACTGATAAAAATACCAGTTTCCTGAAGGAGGAAATACTTAATTTTGTTGTTGATTGGAAATACTTCATTTTGTCATTTTAATCATTGATTGGAGTGTTGGGGATGGTAGATAATAGTAAACAAACAAACAAAACAACAAAATAAAAAGAAAACTTTGCCATGGAGTTTCTTTTCTAATTTTTTATTGTGATATAATTGACATATAACATTATATTAGATTTAGGTATATGACAGTGATTCAATATGTGTGTATATTGTGAAATGATGGAGTTTCTTAAGTTTACATATGGACTCATGGAATATACAGTTAACCCTTGAACAACATAGGTATGAACGGCACAGGTCCACTTATATTCAGATTTTTTTCAGTAAATATACAGTCAGCCCTCCATATCCATGGATGTGGAACCTGTGGATACAGAAGGCTGACTGTAACACACTCACAATGTAATATGCATGCATGTATTCCTGTCAAACCTTTGTATATCCATTTCCCTCTGCCTGGAATATTCACAAGTAGTCCTTCACTTGGTTAATCCTCCCACTGAACCTTTGGAGCAGAGTTTAAATAGTCTCTCTTCTAAAAATTGTCTCAGAAATATCCTAATACTGGAGTAGGCTCTCTTCTTCATGCTCCTGTAACATGTCATACTTAACTGATATACTGGATTATAATTGCTAGTTTACTTGTTGACACATCCCACGAGAGCCAAAAGTTCCCGAGAACAGGTACTGAATAATTCATCATTGTGTTCCCAATGCCGAATACAGTGCCTGGCTGTGGTCAATAAAGTGTAAATAAAAATGTCCAGAACTGATTAGCAAATTAGTAGTATACTTATTGACATTTAGGTTCTCAAGCAGATTACTGATTTAATAGGTACTCAACGTCTTTCTTAGGATATATTACATGAAAATGTCATCATCTACTCTGGTATATTAAGATCATGATATACTTATTATTTTCTTCCCAAAGATATGGTAAAAAATATTCTTTTTGTGATCCAAATATTTTTACTGAGATCAGTAAGATAAAGGTAACAGCAAAGTTAGAATGATGGTGTTAGTACAAATGTCACATATTTCAAGTGGAAAACCGTCATTGAAAACCATTATTCAGCCTAAACAACAGTATCAGTTTCAGCTGATGGAAATAAAAACTCTAATTTTCTCAATATTAGGCTCAGGGATATATGTGACTTTCATAATTTAGTCAATAAAACATGGATGCCAACCAAGAAATAACAGTTTCCTGAATATAACTCCATGTATTTGTGTCAGGAATTGCACTATTCATGTATCGAGACATATCAAAGATGTGATGCTATTTTTTCATCAAAAAATTGTAATATAGCCAGGAAGACCAGGCATATATATATGAATAAAGAGCAAACACACACTCATGGTAACATGCATGAGAAAATTAAATAGTGAGAGATAACAGAATGATGTGACATATAAATCAAGAGATGCTTTTGCAAGGGGAAGGCATTTGTGTCTTAGGAAAAGCAATGGGGATAGTTTGTTAAGAAGAAATGGGAAGTTGTTTCTAAAGAGACCAGTATGGGAAGACCAGAGACATACAGGTATATTAAGGGTGACATATTTGGGGAGTGAATGGTAAGACAGAATTTTGTTGCATTTAACAATTAATTAGAAGGAAAGAGAGTTTGTATTGGGATTCCAGAACATTCAAATAAGATGACTATGGAGTTTTCAGTTAATCTTATTAGCAGTAAGAAACAAGATGAGTGAGTAATAAAATAAGACAAAACAAAAGTTTCAGAAATCTTCATGCAAGAATGACTAGAGAACAACACTTCACTACTTCAGAACAGAAAGTTTTGTTGTTTTCTCTTCCTCAATTGTTCTTAAAGGTACACTTGTCAATGAAGAGCCTTCATCAATATGTATACTCAATTCTGACTTTATAAAAACTCCTTGTCTATAAAGATAGTCAACCATCAGGCTTTCCTTCCAGAATTTACAGATTTCAACTAAAAAGTGATTCTTGATAATTATGAAAACATTTTCAGTGGAAGACAAGCTTCAGTTGAAAAAAACTCTAAATCAATGATTAATAAATAAAATTGGCAAACATCAAATCTCAACAAATTATGACCCTCACCAACAGAAAACTTTTGCAAATAGACTTTACTGAGATAAAATTTACATACCTACAAGTCTATTAGTTTATATTACACAATTTAATGGTTTTTAGATTATTTAGAGTTGTGTAACAATCATAACAATCTAAATTTAAAACATTTTCATTACTCCTGAAAGAAACTTTGGACTTATGAACAGTCACTTCCCTTTCCCTCCCCCATGTTGTAGTGTGTATCCACAGTTCATTTTTATTGTCAAATAATATTCCATTGTATGGATATAGCACACTTGTTTATCTACTCTTCAGTTGATACAGGCAATAGGCTTTGTAAGGCAATTTAAAAATCAATAACTGGGCTTCTCTGGTGGTGCAGTGGTTGAGAGTCCGCCTGCCGATACAGGGGACATGGGTTCGTGCCCCGGTCCGGGAGGATCCCACATGCCGCAGAGCGGCTGTGCCCGTGAGCCATGGCCGCTGAGCCTGCGCTTCTGGAGCCTGTGCTCCACAATGGGAGAGGCCACAACAGTGAGAGGCCTGCGTATGGCAAAAAATTAAAAAAAAAAAATCAATAACTACTTGTGCTGGGGACAAGTCTATTTGATATGCTCTTTGAATCCTTTGTGATAGTTTTGTACTGGTTTAATATTCTTTTTAATATAACAGAAGCCCAATTATTGAGCCATGGCCATCAAGGAGTGGTCACTACTTTAGACCAGCTTGAACCCATTTTACATACCATCCTCTCTTAGAAGGTTTGTTTGTTTCTGTTCAACTCTGTACACTGAGCTATAGTCTTCTTCCCCTAATTTTACCTCCATACACCCACAACAGCTCTACAATATATGATATGTTCTTTTGATCACGCTCACAGAATTTGTATAGGCTATAAAAACAGCTCTTGATGTGTTTCGTTTTGAATTTGGGATAAAACTGTATTCAAAAATGGGAATAGATGTATTTTCCTATCCCTGCTTTTTATCTACATATGCATATCCATACTGATATTGATCTGAATATTAAATTATATATATACGTGTTTTTTCTAAATCTATGTACATGTGTGTACAGACAAAGACAGAGACACAAGAAAGAGAAAGAGAAATACTGGAGAAAAAAGAAAGATACAGAGAGATAAAAACTCACTGTGAAAATATGGGTATATGGAGAGATATATATTAGTTATGTAGATATCTTATTAATATATCTCCCTATCTGTAATTTAGGTAGAAAAAGTGTAAAACATTATGACATAAGGAAGTTTTTCTGTCCAGAGTTAAACAGATCTCAATCATTTTCAATTTTTTTGACAGTTTAAAAAAAATTTTTTTTCATTTATTTTTGGCTGCATTGGTTCTTCATTGCTGCCTGCAGGCTTTCTCTAGTTGCAGCAAGCAGGGGCTACTCTTCGTTGCGGTGCGCGGGCTTCTCATTGCGGTGCCTTCTCTTGCTGTGGAGCATGGGCTCTAGGCACGCGGGCTTCAGTAGTTGTTGTACACAAGCTCAGTAGTTGTGGCTCACGGGCTCTAGAGCACAGCCTCAGTAGTTGTGGTGCACGGGCTTAGCTGCTCCATGACATGTGGGATCTTCCCAGACCAGGGCTCGAACCCATGTCCCCTGCATTGGCAGGCGGATTCTTAACCTCTGCGCCACCAGGGATGTCCCTCATTTTCGATTTAAAACAATCCTATATTATAACTCCTGATGATAATTTTAGAAACCTCACTTGAAGCATTCTCTGGAATATTCTCCAGAAAATTTATTTTCAATAGGAGGTAGAATGAAAACAACTGGCAAATAACATTTATCCTAAGCACTCTTTATAGATCCTCATTTAATCCTTCTGTTCCTAAAAAATAAAAGCAACTTTCAAGAATATGTTCTTTTTAATCAACATATCTCTCTTACTTGTTCTAAAGATTTTTAAAAGGTAGAATGTAATCTAATTGTGCTGAAATACTGCATCAGCTTTTAACAAAAGAGCCAATACTGCAATGCTGCTATTTTATTGCTCACGATGTATGGTTTCCAGTTGGGTATCCCATTAACCTCAGAGTGCAATGATATCATTTTAATTATATAAATTGAAACAGCAGTGTATAATACTTATATCATGTGAAAATGGATCCGCTTTATGTGAAAGTGTCTAAACTATCTTTCACTATGAAGCCATAAATTTGCTTTAGATGGCAAACTTGCTGGTAAATTTAATTACTGGTAATTTTATTTTCCTCCACAGTTTAACCTCTCTTAGAGTCTGACCGGGAATATCATAAATTTGTACTTCCATGGACTACTTTGGAAACTACTGAGTAATGATAACTTAGTATTTGCTCAGATTTTAACTTAGAAAAGCAAATAAATATAAATGTAGGTAGAAAATAAGTATGCCAACCTGTAAAAGTCATTGCATCCTAAATTCCTAATTTGTTAAAAAGTACGGTTTATTTAGTGAAACTTTAAAGTTATAATATATAATCAAATAATACACTGCACAGAAGATGACTATTTTTATGCATCTGAAGATCTAAATAGCTGTGAGTGGATAAGAAAAAAAATGAGTTTCACGTAAGAGAGAGATGTTTGCATTAGTTGAAAAGAAAGACTATATGTAGTAAAGTCTCATATTACATACTCATAGAATTATCTGGTATCATTAGAGTATTTCAGGGGTCACATCCCAAGGAACTCTTGCAAGTTTGGGGAGAGGATGGGGGTGAAAGAGAAGTGTTCCCCGTCAATGTTTCTCTCCTTCCTCAGAATTCCCCACAGGGTAGCTATCCTAATGGGAGAAGAAAGGAAGCTTGGTTGCAATGGGCCAAAGTTAGTACATTTCAACCTTAATTAAACGTGACACACACCAGGTGAGAACAATCCTGTCTTCCTGTGAACAGAGAGAAGAGTACAGCACGTGTTCAAGAGCCCCATCACTCAAACCAGAGGGTCTGGACCCACATCTGGGCTCTGCCACTTACTGGCTTTGTTACATGGGCAAGCTATTCCACCTCTCTAAACCTTCACCCCCTCATCTGTAAAATGGGGATAATAAAACCACCTACTTCATAAGGTTATTGTTTGGAAGAGCTGGGATAAAGCTTGTGCAATGCTTAGTGGAGTGCTCAGCACAGAGCAAGCACCGGATAATGGTAGATTTGCCACAGCTGCATACAAGTTTCTGTCTGTTCCCTCCCCTTCAAGGTGAACTTGAGGGTTTGGTCTCCACCTTAATCATCTGAAAGTTTCATCCTGGATGTGCCAGATATGCCCTTCATTAGCTCTATGACCTTGTGCCAGTGTTTTTTTTTAACTTCTCCAAGCTTTCATTTCCTAATCTTTACATTAAGACTAACATTAAGAACACATTTCATAGGGTTGTTGGGAAGATTATGTGAAATATTTAACACAGGACCTCACAAGTATTAACAATATTCAGTAAATGTTATATATGATCATTTTAACGTGGAAATATATAGCAATAAATAGGATTTGGGAAGACGTCCTATAATTTAGGTAGAATTTTAGCTTACCAATTTTATCTATAAAAGTACAATTTAGCAGAAAAGCCTTTTTCACAGTTAAACATAGTATAGTATCTGTGAATTATATTGCTGTCATTATCAACAAATACTTAAAACAATCCCAGTAAGCTCTTAGCTATTCTAAGATACATTTTAAATTCAGGGAATTTAAATTCATCATATACAGTTGCTGGATTACAAGGAAGGATAAGAGTATACGGGTATGTTGTAATGTTCTGAACGTAACAAAGCCATTTTATAATTTTTAAAAGGCAATCTTAAACTAATGTTTCCACTCAATGCACAATCCACTCTTGATTATGCAGCTAGCAGACATTTTAAGGAGATCCAAAGCCCACATTTTCTGATACCATGATTTCTGAACTATATCTAAAAAAGAACTAACTACAGATATACAATCTGAAAAGCAACTTCTGGTTCTGAATTTAGTGGGCTACCCTGGGTGGGGCCTCCTAGGTGGAGGAAGTGGGGGTGAGTATCTCCATCACCAGGTATCTGGTCACCTGCTCTGCCAGGAGAAAGGCTTCGATTCAGGAGCAGCAGGCAGGTGCTTCTCACTGTAAGCCGTCTGCTTTCCCAAGCGAACCATGTTGATGGGGCAGAAAGGAAACTGCCATAGTGCAGAGAATTAAACAAGATTTGGAAAATCAAAGAAACAACTCAGAGCTGTGTTGAAGTAAGAAAGAGGGAGAAAAGAAAGGGACAGAGAGAGAGAAGGGGTGACGGGGGGGTGCAAAATAAGAGAGGATGAGATTAAGAGGAAAAAACGATGAATGGTGTTAAGGCGAAACAAATAGCAAGACAACAGCAACTAGTGCAAAAGAAAAATCAGGGCTGAATAGTTTAAACTGCACAGTTCATTCCTGTTATACGCTTCGTAGAAATGCATTTCTACTCAGCCATCATTCTATTGTTTTAAACATATCCGCATTTAATATCCACAAACCTAAGAAGCAGGTATTCGTATCACCCACACATAGACGAGGAAACGGAGCCTGAGAAATTACAGGAACTTACCCTCAGCATTTAAGAGGTATTGGGGGAATTTAGAAGTGAATAGAAAGTTCCTGCCCTCAGGAAGCTAAACCTAAAATGACCCAGGATGGATTTGTTCTGGGTTTGGAAATATGTCAGGAGAAAGTACAAAGGCATCCTCCACATATATCCACTTTGTAACGTTGTTTCTTTATCTTGTGGTGCAGGGTTTTGCAGTTAGAACAACTCAACAATTCTACTTTGATCATGTCAGATTATACCTTTACAAGGAGATAAATTGGATAAAATTTACTTTAAAATGTCTAATGCAACTCAAATATTTTGTTTTGTCGTTGCCAGCTGTCAATGGGTATTGTAACCCATGGTACTTTACTGACTCTCTTTTAATAACAAGTGTCACAGCATTTCACAGACTAAGTTGACAGAGAACTTACTCTATAGCACTACTGACCGTTCCATTTGCTTAAAACACTATTTAAACGCCAGAATCAATCCAGCCACAATTGTGCTGTATAAGTCAATCTAGCGGCCACAGAATCAATTCCGCCCAACAAGTGTTCCAAAAGGGCACTTAAATCAATTTGCCACAAAAGTACTGCATAAAATGGTATATGCACAAACTCTACTTAGTTATTATACATAGAAAATTAGCTGCAGCAGATTCAGGGCTCACATTTAAGTGCAGTTCTTAGCCTCAGTATATCTGTGTGAGGAATATTCACTGATAAAATAATTCCAACACACATATCATTTGTGTGTCTATTAGTAGGAAATTAACCTACCAAGTAGGAGTAGTTTTCTGTTTACAAGATCTTAGAAATTTTATATGTCTTAATAAAATTTGATATATCCTTTTCTAATTGTACTATTTCTTTCTTTTTGCTGTTTAGGGAACAAAGGGACCATTTACAAAGGAAGCATTGTCTGCACTACCTAAGATTTTTTTTTTTTACATCTGTATTGGAATATAATTGCTTTACAATGGTGTGTTAGTTTCTGCTTTATAACAAAGTTAATCAGTTATACATATACCTCCATATCTCTTCCCTCTTGCGTCTCCCTCACTCCCACCCCTCTAGGTGGTCACAAAGCACTGAGCTGATCTCCCTATGCTATGTGGCTGCTTCCTACTAGCTATCTATTTTACATTTGGTAGTGTATATATGTCCATGCCACTCTCTCACTTTGTCCCAGCTTACCCATCCCCCTCCCCGTGTCCTCAAGTCCATTCTCTAGTAGGTCTGCGTCTTTATTCCCATCTTGCCCCTGGGTTCTTCATGACCATTTTTTTTGTTTTGTTTTTTAGATTCCATATATATGTGTTAGCATACGGTATTCGTTTTTCTCTTTCTGACTTACTTCACTCTGTATAACGGACTCTAGGTCCATCCACCTCACTACAAATAACTCAGTTTCGTTTCTTTTTATGGCTGAGTAATATTCCACTATATATATGTGCCACATCTTCTTTATCCATTCATCTGTTGATGGTTACTTAGGTTGCTTCCACGTCCTGGCTATTGTAAATAGAGCTGCAATGAACATTATGGTACATGACTCTTTTTGAATTATGGTTTTCTCAGGGTATATGCCCAGTAGTGGGATTGCTGGGTCGTACGGTAGTTCTATTTTTAGTTTTTTAAGGAACCTCCATACTGTTCTCCATAGTAGCTGTATCAATTTACGTTCCTACCAATAGTGCAAGAGGGTTCCCTTTTGTCCACACCCTCTCCAGCATTTATGTTTGTAGACTTTTTGATGATGGACATTCTGACCGGTGTGAGATGATATCTCATTGTAGTTTTGATTTGCATAAGATTTTTTTAATGGATTAATTCCAAAGAAATCATAATCTTAACATTGAGGGAGAAATGTGAGGTTTGTTTTATCCCACACAGGAAAAGCCATATCAGAAAGTGGGACTGAGTGACAGCTCCTGACAGCGCATTGAACTTCAGGACTGTAAGGGAGGTGCAGGGCCTCCAGGACTGGTAAGTGAGCAGAAAACCTGGGAATGTGACCTATGGTGCACCAGTGACCTACGTCCAGGCTAAGGCTGCTGGGTGACTTAGAATTGAAGAAAAAAAACTTCTGTGGAGGTTTAAAAAATATGTGTATTTGTAAACACACCCACAAACTTGCATTCTTTTAATACTCTTTTCTCGGAAGTATAGTTGATTTACACTATATTAGTTTCAGATGTACAGCATAATGATTCATTATTACTACAGATTATACTCCATTTAAAGTTATTACAAGATAATGGCTATAATTCCCTGTGCTATACAATATATCCTCCTTGCTAATCTATTTTATATATAGTAGTTTGCATCTCTTAATCCCACACTCCTAATTTTTTCCTCTCCCCTTCGGTAACCACTAGTTTCTTTTCTATGTCTGTGAGTCTGTTTCTGTTTTGCATATACACTCATTTGTATTAATTTTTAGATTCCACATATAAGTGATATTATACAGTATTTTTTTCTTTGTCTGACTTACTTCACTAAGCATAATATTCTCTAGGTCTATCCACATTGCTGTAAATGGCAGAATTCCATTCTTTTTTATGGCTGAGTAATATTTTAACATTTTAATATTCTTATTCTTCTGTTTTGGCTGAATTTGTATATTTTACTTTTTTGTAAGCATAGATTATTCTGACACAAATACTGGGGTCGCTCTTTTTCTTTGGTTACTCAAGTTACTTCACCCCAAATATGGATTCAGGTGCTGTAATTGACTTGGTCATAATTTGTGAAACACACAACATAACTTTCACTGTTGTATAGGAAGGAGTATAATTCCAAATGAAATATTAGATTTAGAATATGGCTTTTCCAAATATACTTAATGAGCAAGTATCTTAGTAGAATTCTTCGTAACATTTTGACTCAGCAGAGGAGGTTGCTAAAATTGGAAGAGAGTAAAAAAAAATCCTATTTGTAGTATTTTCATAATTAATAAAATCATCAAACCTAGCTGGATCAAAGTTTTCCTTCTTCGGTAATATAGGTATATGTTTTTCTGTAGAGCAGATCTTTGAAAATAGGATATGGTCTCATCTATCTGGAGTGATTTATATGTTCTCTGACAGTAAGTGAGGGGATAGGATGAAGTGACACTTCCAGATTCCTTCTATTGTAATACTTATCATTTGTTCTTTCTAATTAATTAGAGTGATGTACCATAAGAAATTCAGATAGGATAAAATGGAATAGAACTGTAAATATCTAAAATGTGGCTTAAAATATAAAATTCCAATATAAAATTAATAAAATTAATTTGTGATGCTGTTTTTAATATCCCTTTGAATGAAATGTAGCCCGACACTATAGAGGATCCACATGGCTCAGTCAATTTGATAGGATTTTATATTCATTCTTGTAGCATCACCTAGAGAAGGAAAGTGATATTGCTTTCATTTTATGTATGGAGAGACTGAAGTGGCATGATTCTCTAATGGTCTGCTAGAGTTAAAAGAAGTAGCATCAACATATGATGAAGATTCAGTTGCCCAATTCTAATTTGATCAAGTTCAGAATTTATCAAAAGTACTTTTCCTCAACCAAGGAAACTAAAGTTGATGACTCTGAAAAAAAGGTTACAGGTTCTCAGTTACTGACTATACTCTTGACAGGTTAGACATTTCAAATCATATTTTCAGGAATTCAGACACAAACACTGAGCTGTCAATCCTGAAATAAATCATAGCACTGGGTTCCAGATTGTATTTTAATTTTTTAGCATTAGTTATTAATTAAATAGCTTCAGTAATTTTATTTTTAAATTTAAATGTTCTGTCATACCTCTTTTGTTTTTCCTTATATTTCTAGTTTTTAATTATCAGTCATTTTTAATTCCTTATAGTCTAGCTAATACTAGCTAGCTAATATTATTGATGTTCTGTTTTCTTCTTTTTAAGCACATATAAATAAAAAAATAGGTTTCCTCTCTGTAAACTAGAAAACAGTGCAACAGAATGAAATTTATACATTGTCTCTACTTTTCAAATGATTTGACTGAATGAAAATATTTAACAATTCCCCATGGACGAAGTTTCCCCATAAGTAAAAAATAGTACGAATAAGTCAAAAACTAAGCTGTTTCCAAATGCTCCTACCTAGATTTCTTCCAGTCCCTGAGTATATAGACTATCACTATTTTCATAGTTACTAATAATAACAATTAAAAACAATTAAGTAATTTTCAAGAAAAGCAATGAATCTTTCACAGTTCAAACTGAAAGCCCTTCTAGGGATGACTGGAATATTCTTTTCCTGTTCCTCTCAAAGAAAAAGTAATTCTTAAAAATCATACTCTGGGTTGCTTAAACAACAATGGCCATTGGATCATATAAAAGTGCAGACTATTAGATACACAATCAGGATATTTAGCACTGTTAAACTAGTGCGTTACCAGCACATCGATATCAGTGAATATTCATGAAAGGTTAGGAAATACACAGATTTCTTAAGTCTCTCGGAAAGACAATAGATGTCAAGTTAGGTAGATAGACATAGATTTACTCATGTTACTTTCTGGGCTCCAAATGTGACTGTCTGGGTATAGGCTTGGTAAAATTCCAGCCTATCAAATTTCCATTGGCTTTTGACCAGTCATTTCTCTTTCTTCAAATTATTCTGAACATCTTTTCATTGAGAAAGATCTGTGGATTCTTCTAATACTATTTCCCATTCTCTTCTTTTATCTAGAGAGTCAAGTGGCCAAAAAATGCAATGATTCTCGCTTTAGTGCTATTGTGAACTAGTTGCTTCTGAATTCACTCCCTGCTTTATTTATCGTATGTGTGAGAGAGAGAGAGTGTGTGTGTGTGAGAGAGACAGAGGTGTTTTTAGGTTTTACTCTTTTCTGAAGAACTGTTTCTTTCCAACTAGCCATGGCTTGGCAAACAAAGATGCTCATCCTTCCTCTGTATCCCCCCTCCCACAGAAAGGGCACATACTTGTTGGCTTTCATAGCAGTTTGCAACCCACTTCTTTCCATGACACACAGGATATGGCATTCTCCCATGAGAATGTCTTACCAATTAGCTCCATCTTTTCTCCCCAAATCAAGAAAGGATGTTGGGATTCAAATGAGAGCCATGTTATAATATGGATAACCTTGAACAGACTTTAAAAATGGAATCATTTGAATTAAAGTTACTTCAGCTGCTTTAACTCATGTTATGCATGAGGCACCTCACAACTGGTCACCACAGCACCCAGCGCAAACCTCTGGCTCTTTCTTGGACAGTTGCACTGGCCTGGTCCCTTCTCCCTTGCTCACCAGATGCGCAGATCTCTCACTGTAGGCTCTGGCTCCTCATAGGAAGTGCCGCCTTTCCATCTGACAAGTCAAACTGCTGGGCTTAAAAGTTGTCGCCAAGAAACCTAAGGGTTTTTATTAATACGCATAGGAAGTCAGAATCTTACAGATAATGTGTGACTAACAGGAAAGGAGAATCAATATTGTGTGTCCAATGGATGGCCTTCTGAAGAATATCATTTCCTTCTGCAAAGCTACCTCCTTAAAACAAGCATTCATCAGGGCCACCTCTGTTTCTGTCCTGCTCCCAATTCCCATATATCAGGGACTCCTAGGTTCTGCCTCGAAGTTTTCTCCTGCTTTTGTTCTAGGAAAAATATTAGCAACAAATCAGACCAAAAACTAAAAACGTATAAGATATTTTCATCTTTCTCATTTGACACAGTAAAGAGGAACTGGGTGTATATTGGATTTTCTGAACATCACTTATTTGATGGAGTTACCTATTCACTCTCTGTACATACAGTTTTAACAATATGAGTAGCTGGTCTTAAATTCAGGATTGTAATATTTTGCATCTAGAATTCAGTTAACTATTTGAATAGATAAACATGTCGAGGGGGCTTTTTGAGGCAGTGATTCATTTATATAATGCATATTTTCTTTTATATGGTCTTAATTTGAAATTTGAAATTGTAAAGTCCTTGCTTTTAAAAGCTGCCTGATTCATTTCTGACAGTGAGGAAAGAGATATTTGAACGGTTCGTTTTGCATACTGACTTTTGGCTTTTCTTGGCTCCAGACTGGCTGGAAATCCTGGAAACAATTTCAAACACTTTTTCCAGACTTCTCCCACTATTGCTGCTTCATTCTTTCTTCTTCATTACCCATCCCTTAAGAAGTAGCACTTCCTCACACTCACGTCCCATTTCTAGGCAGAAGTGGTGTTCAGGGCTGATGGGAACCATGTAACAACCTATTGGGTTGATCACTCCTTTACTAATAAACAGAGACAATCAGGGCAGAAACACAAGAACCCAAGCCCACACTCGGCTCTGCTGTTAACAATACCTGCTTCCCCCTTCAAGCGCTCGCCTCCAGAGACATACTGCCTTAAGTGGGCAAACCACTGAGAAAATTCCCATCTGACAACTGGCTTCGAAGAAGGGTCAAAGGAATTAACCTGTGGTTAAGGAGGCAAGGGTTGGCTTAAGTACTTTAAGCACACAGACAGTTGTCGTGCACAAAGACTGGAGCAGCTGGATTCTATCTCTGATGATGAATGAATCAGAGCAACATTACAGTGGGAATGATGACTTTTAGACAAGAAGGACGAAGTCTCTATTGCATTTAGGAAGCAACCACTGTGGGCTAGGGCTTTGCATATTTTGTTTCATTTAGCCCACTTGACATCTTCAGGGAACTCTAAAGGAAACCAAGTTTAGAGAGTCGTTTATTTCCTTCAAGGCTGCAAAACAAGTTCAGTGGTAGAACTTGTGTTTGAAGCTAATTTTATAGAAGTGAGAAGTCCTTTCCACTATAGCAGTGATTCTTATATTTATGAGGGAAAAGGGAACTTAGAACTCTTGGAAACTCTCACAAAATCGGTGGACCTGACCCTGGAAAAATACACATGGACACACCCACAGGTCATACACATGTTTGTAGCTGGTGCATGAAATACAGACCCCAATAAATGCTCTGTGGTAAAGTGTGCTGCTGCTAACAGAATAACAGCAAAAACCGGGCCCAGTTACAGGATGAAAACAATAACCTGGAGAAGAAATGGCAATATCGAAAAGAAAGGAGATGGCATAAGCCCCTTTCAGTCTTCTGATTCTATGTAAATCCTTCTCAATATGTTCCTACAATTCTTACCTGTGGAAAATTCACTTAATTTTAAGACATTCTCTAAAATATCGTTTTTTAAAGGATCCAAATTAATGATAGAAATAAAGGATAAATTCTTGAAAATATGATGTTCAGGTAAGAAATATCACCTTTTAAAGTAACACATTCATATAAAAGCAAGATTCTGGAAAGAGTAGTCTTCAAGCACATTGAATTACTGAAGCAGAAACCAATTTATCATTTTAATAGCAGATAATTTAATAACAGTGTTAGGTGCAGAGCTCTCTAACAGAGAGCTGGAGAAGGGCAAGGAGAATGGAGGAAACTGACATGGCACTTAGTAGGCTGGGGCTCACAGGTACGGCCAGCGCTCTACTGAATCACCCCTCCGCAGCTCCCTTTGATGTACTGGATACAGAGAGGACACTTATGTTGTGCCCATGTAACAGGGCTGACACTATTGCAACGGTAAAGAAAGTATGGGTTAAGATATCTGGACAGAATGCAATTAAATCTTAAAGAATGTTACAGAGACACAGGCATTAGGAAGCAAGTGCAGAGATGAGTGGCCCTACAGTATCAGAGAAAGCTTCACGGAAGAGGTGGACTTTACAATTAAAAAGGTTCGGTGCTTTGTGACCACCTAGAGGGGTGGGATAGGGAGGGCGGGAGGGAGACGCAAGAGGGAGGAGATATGGGGATATATGTATATGTATATGTATAGCTGATTCACTTTGTTATAAAGCAGAAACTAACACACCATTGTACAGCAATTATACTCCAATAAAGATGTTAAAAAAATGTTAATAAATAAATAAAAGGTGTTGAACGCAGTAGAAGGCAGACATAGAACTGAGAACCTGGCAGGCTATGAGACTTTAAAGAAGTTTTCTCTTAAAAAAGAAATTAATAAGCAAGTTCTATGTTATTAAAAGATAGTGATAAAAATGACAATGGCAATAGTAAACGTTTAATCACACTCACTCTGTACTGGGCTACCCACTGTTACATTATTGCTAATTCTAAAAAAAAAATATACAGTGATTCTGTGTATAAAAATGTTCTCCATTTATAGCTGATGAAGGCTCCTGAGTTACAGCTTATGCCAGGATTCTAACATAGGTGTGTCTGATCCAGAGCCTAGAGACAAGGAACCCCACTATGAGAAAGGCTACCACAACTGCAGTAAAACCTACACGACAGTTACATTTAAATATCAGTTGAGTTGAATTTTTTTCTGAAGGCAACTTTTAGGGAAAACAATAGAATAAAAATAAAACAAGATAATAATATTATTGCACATTTATGGTTCTCACTTTCAGTGGGCCCCCCACCGTCCTCCTGACTTGAGCCCATCTTGTTCTTTTCCATTTGCCACAATGGCAGCTGGTGAGAGCGGATCACTTGATCATTCTCTTCAAGTTTCCCACCCTAGGCTTAGCCTCCTGAGTCTAGGAAAATAAGTATGTCTTCTAATTCGCTGAGAACACGGAAGCCCTCTGGAGAATGTTCTTTTCCTTCCCTTTCTACACTGACCCAGGAATCTGTAACCATGGTGGCCCCTGCCCACTTTGAGGATAACATCCTGTGTCTCACATCAACACAGACCTCTCTCAGCAAGTGTTAAACTAGTATTCCTTTTATGCTCGAGAGTCAAATGGTGTTGTCACTGACAAACCAACAGATGCTTCAGCCCAGCATCTGCCACTTTTGACTTCTTTGTCTTCCCTTGTCTTTGTCTCCTGGTTCTTTTCTTGCCACACTGAGTACCCCATATCTCAATCTCACGTTTTATTCCTCTTCTCCAGGAAAACCATTACATAATGATGATCTGCATGGGTTATTAAGTCACCTACCTTCAAGGCTTCAGCTATCCTCAAATATTTCAGGATGACTTCTAGAATGAAATACTTCCACCACCAAGTCTGCCTAGTGCATAGCAAGTGTTCAACAGATACTTGGTAATCATGGTTATAAAGCCATTCATGGTCTAGTTCCAAAATACATTTTTAATTTCTTTTTTAGGCTATTCTACTCCAATAGCTGATATTTTAGCCATGGTTCAATCAACTTGTGAGGGATGAATGAGTGACTGATCCCTGCAAGCGCCTTGAGCTAAAAGTTGTCTGCTTGGGCCAAAATGCATTTAAACTTTATGAGAAAATGTATCATTTCCATGTCTTGTCCCCTGAGGCACTGGTCTCTTGAAACTTTAGTTTTCCAGGATCTGTCCTTGAGAAATATTTTAGGCCTTTTCCGAGAAGGCAGCTATGTCTCATGAGGAAAGAAATTAAATCCCATCTGTTTGTGTCTGCACACAGTAAAATGTAAGTCAAAATTTCAATAGTCCTTTTAAAAAGACCAAAGTGAATCCTCTGTGCCCTACTCGATACTTCCTGTTTTAATAAAAGACTTTCTAATCACTAAAGCTGTGTGTGCATGCACAAATAATGTGAACAGTATACAGGAAAAATGTCACTGCATTCCCTGATATATTGCTATAAAGAACTTGGAGATTTCCCAGGCACGATATGACCTACGAGAAATAGAATTCTATTCAATTCTAATACTCTTATTCATGTGACTTATTCTAGTCACTTCTAAACTACTGGAGCAAGGAAAAGTAGCCTTTTTCTAATTTTAAATACATTATTAGCAAAATTTTCATTTTCATTTATTTTCCTCAGTCTTCTTTCACATCTCAAAAAGTCTTCATCTGTAACCTGTTTAAGCATTCCCTAGAAAAGTATTAAGCAGACATGAAACTTTTAGCCATCATTTCAATTGAAGGGAAAATTCCATGGAGTTCTCTGGCAATACAGCAAAGCCTCCTAATATTTCTTCTTCACTCTCAAGATAAATCTCACAGTGAACATGAAGACCCTGTTTCCGGCCTATGCCCTCTCCCATTTAGCCTCCAGAGCTCTGAGGAACTTTTTAAAACACAACTATAGTCACCTCTTCCTACCGTGCCGAGCTTTCGAAGTTTGTAAGGTGTGATTTTGCTGCTTTTCCAGTTTCACACTCTAGCCTCATCCGCGTTCCATACCCTTCATGAAACTGGTCCCCTTTCCTAACACACACCACCTCCCCCCACTTGGCTGGGTGCTCTGTACAGACCACCTGTCTACCTGCCCCTCACCCCGCACACACCTCCTTTCTCCACTGAGGAGCCTGAGCTCAGTAAGACCCCCATCTAAACCCAGTTTGCCTTTCCCCGAACATTCTCCTCCCCACTCACAACTACCACGTCTGTATTTTTCTAAGTTCTCACACAGTGATGTGTGCACACCTCGATGGAACCATTTGCGTGGTTGTAAGATTATTATATTCTTACTTTATTAAAATGATCTTAAAAATATGAGTTGGGTTCTCTGACTAGGCTAAATTATGACTGGGACATAATAATTACACAGAAAATGTTTTTCTGGATAAAGTACTTTAAGGTCCTTACAGCATGGCAATAAACGGGTTAACCAGTAAAGTTCTCAGCCGAGGCACAGTAGGCAGAATGCTTGTAGATGCTCTACAGAGGAATTATCAGAGTCAGCGACACATGGGCAGGCAAGACACACTATTAAGAAGCTTTTCTTGCACCTTGGAAGTTACGCTCTTCTAAACAACCCTCAAGGGCTATAACATCTTTAACTCAGAGAGACATAAAGGACACAGATTATGGGTATGTGTGTGCATATTGTGTATTTGTGTGAGTGCCCGTTTGTGTGTGTGAGAGAGAAAGGGGAAGAGAAAGAGAAGGAGAGAATGAATGAATGAATGAGTATGTTTGGATGAGGAAGTATGGTCCTCAGTTATCAGTACCTCTATTATTTTGCAGCAAATGCATATAGGAAGCAAGCAAAATAACCTAGACATGCTGTTGACTGTATTAAAACTGCATTTGAGCCAAATTTAAATGAAAGATTGGAATTTTTTTGCAAGAATTATAAAGACCTGATGTAAAGAAATGGTCACCTGTGCATGGGGCACACAACACATCAGTGAAAAGGGCATCAGTGAATGATGTTAAATCTAGGTTGTAAAAGAAGAGGGTCGGGCTTCCCTGGTGGCACAGTGGTTGAGAATCTGCCTGCTAATGCAGGGGACACGGGTTCGAGCCCTGGTCTGGGAGGATCCCACATGCCACGGAGCAACTAAGCCCGCAAGCCACAACTACTGAACCTGCGTGTCTGGAGCCTGTGCTCCGCGACAAGAGAGGCCGCGATAGTGAGAGGCCCACGCACCGCGATGAAGACTGGCCCCCGCTTGCCACAACTAGAGAAAGCCCTCGCACAGAAACAACGGCCAAACACAGCAAAAATAAATTAATTAATAAACTCCTACCCCCAACATCTTCTTTAAAAAAAAACAAAACAGAAGACGGTCTACGCTGGACCAGAACACAGCCGCCCCCCTTTGCCACACTGACCACCATAGGTTTTCATCAGTTCCTCGTGGACAGGGGATTTAAAGTCCATATTAACATCACATTGTCTAAACATTTGTTGTTTAGGAAGAGAATATTTTTTCATATGGAAGCTTTGCCGTTTCCAATTAATGCTGTTGTGGCCCTAGGTAAAAAGTCTTATTAACCCAAAGTTAGATATTTCAGTCAGGGGTAGAGTACAATTTTAATTCTACAGGGAAAAATCTGTACTCAGAAGTGCAGAGAAACTAAAATGCTTGGTAAGGGCCTGGTTTCACACGGTCATTCTAACTCCTTCACTGGTGAATTTGCTAATAATTATGCCTACCCACTTTCCCAAACATTAGAGTACAATTAAATGCATTTTAGTTGGACTTTGAAGAAACTAAAGATATCTAAATATAGGCGTACATTACTTTACAAATATATCCAATTCATTCCAAATAATAAGGGCCACAAAAAACTTCTGGAATTTAAAAGTCACAAAGATTCTGCATCAATCTGAGAAAACGGTAAGTTCAAGTTCAGTGGTAATATTATTTAAAGGGCGTCGTTAAACGGATGAGATCATTTCAGTGAATTTTGTGCAGTCCCTGGTTTATTCTTTGTGTTGTTTTCTATTGCCCCATATTTCAGCGTTCTCTTAGGCTGTCCACATCAGCTGAAGTTCACAATATACTATGCTATTTACAAACCTGCAGCAGTCAACATCTGTAGAAAGGTCTCAGAAATTTATTTAAAGACTGCAACATAAGCATATCCAATCCTAATAGTACACAAGACTATATATCTTCTTTGGGAGACTGACACATGGTTCGCCCTCTAACTAGTGCTAATGCATCTTTGCCAAGCCCAGAAGTAGTTTCAACTCCAAGGAGATGCAACCTAATGATGGATCGGTATAAACCAATCATGCTAACATTTGTATTTGGAAACCCTACAGTGTAGTACTGACAATATCTTTTTTATTTCCCCTACCATGTTTCTTCAAGTATATCAAGATGTTCTGCCAGGATGACAAGCATATGATTGAATTTAATGGTATACAAAGATAGGCCAGACTGCTTTCCAAAGCGAAATTTCAGAGTTGGAACTTGTATCAATTAATTGCACTTCTGGCAACCCCACTGAAAATTAAATTAAATGGTGGAACAATTTCATTAGAAGGCTTTGGCAAAATAAACCTAATAGATGGAAAGCTCTACATAATTAAAAATGGCAGGTGAGTTGCTTTCCGGATGCTTTTAAGTCATAGGTCTTAACTTTATGTCTTTCTTTCCTGCTTCGTAGTGAGTCCCTCAAGGGCAATGGCTGAACTATCTATAGTTTCCTAGCAGAGTCCATAGCACAAAGTAGGCACTTAATAAATATTACTAAATTCTCAAAGATGGATGCAAATATTAGTACACTGTGAGCTTTGTAATCCAAGTTTGAATCAAAGCCCCTCTACTAATGAAATGAATGGCTGTTATGGGTTGAATTGTGTTCCCCTCAAATTCATATCTGAATTCTTAACCCCCAGTACCTCATAATGTGACCTTATTTGGAGATAGGGTTTTTTTTAGAGGTGATCAACTTAAAATGAGGTCATTATGATGGGACCTAATCCAACATGGTTGGCATCCTTATAAAAAGGGTAAATTTGGACACCAAGATAGATGCACACGATGGGAGAATGTCACATGGAGAGGGCATGACTCTTCTATAAGCTAGAGAACATTAGGGATTGCCAGCACCGGAAACTAGGATGAAAGCCATGGAACTGATTCTCCTTCATGGCCCTCAGAAGGAACCAGCCATGGTGACACCTATGACTTCAGGCCTCCAGAACTGGAATACAATACATTTCTGTGGTTTAAGTCACCCAGTTTGTCACCCTTTGTCATAGCAGTTCTAGCAAACTAAAACACTGGCTTCAAAAAAGTCATTTTAGCCTCTGTGAGCCTCATTCATAAGATGGAAATAATACCTCAGCACTGTGCCTGACACGTGGTTAGTACACAGTAAACGGTAGGCTTGAAAATGATGAGGAAAATAATAATCCGTCCAACAAATACATAGTAGGCACCTTTTATGTGCAGAGACCTGATTTACTTTCTGGGTAATAGCTGTTAATAAGACTTAACGCTCACGGAGCTAACATCCTAATGAAAGAAGACAAATAGCAGATAAGTAAACAATACAGTATGTCAGATGATAAGAAACTCTAGAGAAAAACAGAGCAGGGAAGGAGAATATGAAGTAAAGGGTTGAAGGAATAAAATTTTATATAGTCTTGCCTGCATTGATAAAAATCTGAAAAAAAGATTTATAAAGGATATGAAGGAGGTAACAAGCTGTGTGGTGAACTGGGGGAAGAACACACCAGGCAGAGAAAGCAGCAAATGCAAAGGCCCTGAGGTGGAAATATTCCTGACATACTGTGGTAACAACAAGGTGGCAAGCGTTGCTGAGCAGAGCAGAGCAGAGGGAGCAGGGTGAGAGCTGTCGGAGATGAGGTCTCAGAGGGAGTGTGGGAGTCAAGATAAGACTGGGACTAGTAGACCTAGGACAAAGCCACTAGGCTTCTTGGAGGCCACTGCAGCACTGACCACTGCAGAGGAGATGACACAGTCTAACTTATATTTTAACAAGATCACTCAGCCTGCTGTTTGGAGAATCATAGGAAAGGTGTTAAAGTGGAAGCTGAAAAACCAGTTAAGAGGTTATTCTGATAACTGACTGCGTGTTGTAGGCAGCTTGGACTGAGTAGTGGAGATGACGGGAAGTGGTAAGATGCTGGATGTATTTTGAAGGCAGAGCTAACAGGATTTGCTTTAGGACTGAATGTGGAGTATGTGCTCAAGAGGGAAGTCAAGGATGACCCTAGTTGTTTGACTTGAGCAGGTAGAAGATGCCATTCATGAGAAGAGAAAATAGGCAGGAGAAGCTGGTTTGGGAAGCAGGACCAGGAACTCAGTTTTGCACAAGATAAGATGGAGATTTTGCCGATCAGACATCCAAATGGAGATGGAGGATAGGCTGTGGGATACAAGTCTGGATTTTGCAGATCAGACACTGGCTAGAGATGTAAATTTGGGACTCCTTAGAGGATTTAAGTTCAAGAAACTGCATGAGATCACTAAGTAAATTCGACAAAAAACGCTAACGTTTATTAAGTGCTTACAGCATTCCTGACGATTTTCTAAATGTTTTACATATGTTATCTCATTAATCCTTGTAGCTAACCCTAAGGTGATTCAATAGCTTGCATTTTACATTCTAATTTTTCGACTTTGCCCACTTTTACAGAGAAAGCTGTTTTTCATCATTTTAAGTATTGCTGATCACAGCAACGGAGAGCAACACAATCATTTTGCATCTAAATCAAGGGTCAGCAAACTTCTTCCGTAAAGGGCCAGATAGTAAATATTTTAGGCTGTGCAAGCCATATGGTCCCTGTTACAATTCTATGATTGCAGTGAGAAAGCAGCCATAGACTATACATAACACGGTGGGCGTGGCTGTGGGCCAATGCAATTTTATTTATAAAACCTGGCAAAGGGCAGGATTTGTCTTGTAGGCTATAGTTTGCAGATCCCTGATCTAAACAAATGACTTGAATTAATTTGACTTCGTGTTGATAACATCAGAAAACAAATATTCAGAAAAGGAGGGCAAAATATCCCAGTGGGCAAGGCACTCTCAATATTAAATTAGACGCTTTCAGATTTCATATTATGTTGCTCTTAAGATTCGGAGTATTCCAGAATCCAGGAAATTCCATTAAAAAATGTGACTTGGTGGGCCTCACCTGAGAGGACTCCAGGGTTCTAGAGATGGAAATATGATGGAAGGAAGAAGGACAGGTACATGTATTGAGGTATCGATTGCCTTAGCAATCACACAGTTGTTACCTAGATTGTTTAAGAGGCGGTATGACTTTGTGGAAGCTAATGGACATTTCGTGCAGGGAGATCATTTTGTGTATTGGAGTACTTAATCCTTTACTCTGGAAAATGGTTGTTTCCTAGTAGGAAGTCTCACAACTTCAGAAGGACTTTTATAATTTGAATGCTTAATATGAGATGATATATATGACAGGATATATAAATTATAGCTCATACTATCAGACAATAATTAAAGTTAACAATTCCAAGGATAATTAATAATATAAAGATATGTTCATTTTGCTATGGTAAGTGAATATGTAGGAGACAATATTCCATATGCGATAAGTTCTCAATTTTTATAGTTTAGGTAACTTCAAAATATTAATGCATATATGTGGAATCTAGAAAAATGGTACAGATGAACCTATTTGCAGGGCAGGAATAGAGACGCAGATGTAGAGAATGGACAAGTGGACATGGGCGGTGGGGGGAAGGGAAGGGTGGGATGAATTGGGAGATTAGGTTTGATATATATACACTAGCATGTGTAAAATAGCTAAGGCGACCTGCTGTATAGCACAGGGAGCTCAGCTCAGCACTCTGTGATGACCTAGATGGGTAGGATTGGTGGGGGGCGGTGGGAAGGAGGTCCAAGCGGGAGGGGATATATGTATACATATAGATGATGCACTTCATTGTACAGCAGAAACTAACACAACATTGCAAAGCAATTATACTCCAATAAAACAAAATGTTCCTTGCATCTGTAATCTTCTTTCCATTTCTACACTCTTGGTCAGGCCTTATCATTTTTCACCTCAACTGTAATATTAGCTTCCTAAACAAGCTTTTACATACCAACTTACTCCTTTAAATCTCTAGCCCTCAGCCCCCCAATCAAAACGTCTAATAGATGTACCATCACTTTTTTTTTAACGTGCACCTCATAATAATCACTTCTTTCTCCAAATCTGTTAAATGGTTCTTTAATGCAAATAGAGTAACATCCTGATGATAAAGTTCCTGCTCTAACTATTCCATCCTACCTTTTCACTTACATCCGTGATCCAGTCCAACCATTTATTGAACACGCTTTCCCCCTTCCCACCCCTCAACATTTCCCAAGGTTCCTACTCATCCACCCTAAACTGCAAGTCTCTTTTCTTATTTTAGTGGTGAAGTCCAATGATCTGAAATCCCACCTCTTACAAGAACAATTCCTTCCCCCATTTTCCCATTCCACTGCCTCCCATCTCTCTACTTGCATCCCAGTCTGCTCCGTGCTATTCTTTTTGAGAGTCAGTATCTGCCTCTTCCAGATGGCCATCCTCTGGAGTTCAGGAACCCTGTTATTTTTCATATTGGTATCTCTCCAAGTCTAAAACACAGAGCAGTATACTACAAGAGAGTCTGTAACTCTTTTAATTTAATTTAAAATTTAGAAAGGTATTTGATATCCTTACTAAGTGATGTTTAAGAGAACTTTTGTCTGAAACTATCTGGTAATATAATGATTTTTGGTTAGAATTAGTTATTCAAGGAAATTTACCCTCCAAACATATGCATCACTCACAGAAATTAACGATGAGCACTAGGGCTTCCCTGGTGGCGCAGTGGGTGAGAGTCCCCCTGCCGATGCAGGGGACACAGGTTCGTGCCCCGGTCCGGGAAGATCCCACATGCCGAGGAGCGGCTGGGCCCGTGAGCCATGGCCGCTGAGCCTGCGCTTCTGGAGCCTGTGCTCCGCAACGGGAGAGGCCACAACAGTGAGAGGCCCGCGTACCGCAAAAAAAAAAAAAAAAAAAAAGATGAGCACTAATCATTTAAAATCCATCATAGTGTACAAAGCATCTTTGAATAAATTAGAATGACGCAGATAAATTATAAATTATCACGAAGGCACTCCTTCTTCCAGGAAAGCGGGAGTTAAAAACCCACTAGCCAGTTGGGTATCCTTGTTCAGAGAGAAACTTGCCCAACCATACAAAATGGCCCTGCATTACTACTCTCTTTTTCTAGGAGATTAATTTCACATTGCATCCTAAAACTAAACTAAGAACTGAGGATACAATGGCTAAAACAGTTTCATATACTGAGGCGGGGCGGGGGCGACATGACAGTTTTATTGTGACATGAAAAGAATATACAATGTATTTTATCTAAACAGGAAGAGAAAGGAACATAAACAAACCAGTCTCTGGGAATATAAAAACACACATTTGGGCTTCTTTATTTAAGTTAATTATGCCATATTTTAACAAGGTGTCATTAGGGGGATTTAATTGGTTTTCCTTGTCCAATAAGTTCTTTTGTCAATTAGCCTTCTTTCACCTCTGGATAGATGATGTAAGCTCCACTTCTATGGAGCCACTGGGCACTTCATTCAACAGAAATGCCTGCTGTTTCCTCTTCTGGTCTTAAGTCAAGGCTATGCCAAAGCCAGGCCAAAAGGCTTTCTAACAACTACTGATGGTTTTGACCTGGTTGGTGGTTGCTGTATGATTCAGAAGTTAACTTAATAAAGTACATGGTGTCCACATACATAGATACTCTGAAGACTTTTTTTCCTAGTATTATTTTGGAAGTATTCTTTAATTCACAGACAATAATAGTACAGTTGATAACAGGTTTTTTTTTTTTTTTTTGGCGGTACGTGGGCCTCTCACTGCTGTGGCCTCTCCCGTTGCAGAGCACAGGCTCCGGACGCGCAGGCTCAGCGGCCATGGCTCACGGGCCCAGCCGCTCTGCGACATGTGGGGTCATCCCAGACCGGGGCACGAACCCGTGTCCCCTGCATCGGCAGGCGGACTCTCAACCACTGCGCCACCAGGGAAGCCCGATAACAGGTTTTTAAGAGGATGGGGAGGAGATGAGAGGATACAATGTGGTTAAAAAGATAAAAATTTACTTTTTGTAATTTAAAAAGAAATTCAAATGGTTCTCTTCTTAAGTGTATTTTAATCACAGTGAAAACTGTCCATATTAAAGCACAAATACTTAAATAAGTACTTTAAGCATAGAACACGCCCCCTCACATTTCTGTTTGCAACATTTTTCTTTGCAATAATTAATCTATTCAAGAACATCAGGGATTTTTTTTTAACGAGTTCTCCTAACTGCATAATTTTTTCCAGCTTGTAAAATGCCTGATAAGAGCTCTTCAGATTTTCCAAAACATACCCTTTATATCACGTTGTGAGAAATCCTTTGAAGGCAGCATTTATGCACTTACAACAGAATACTCTGGGTCCAGGAACAACAGCAGTTAACTCTAACATTGAGTAAGTCACTTTTCTTCACACCTCTGGTGGCCCAAGTTGAGGAAAAAAAAAAAAAAAAAAAGGCAAACAGTCTGCAGCAATGAATGAAGGCTCTGGAGTCCTTTCATAACATTCAAGTTGATCAGGGTCCTCGTTGAGGGTCTTACCTCATTTCCCACACATTTTTCTGACCTATTTTGTCTGCCTTTTCTCAGAAGGATTTTGCTTGTTCCACTGTCAACTAAGCGGTAAACTAATTATCTTGTTCAAATCCCTTTGTAACGCCCCTAATCCTATTAGTTATAAGAATGTCTGAATACTGATTGCAAACCTTTTTTTTCCCCCTTTCTTTTTAGAGAGAGCGAAAGGTCCATGGGTTTGGTCCTGGAGAATGGGAGTCTAGCCAGTTGATTGGACCGAGGCAAAGACCATTCTGGCCATCCAAAATCCCAGGCCACTGAAGCATACAGAAAAAACACTCTCCTGTACTCATTCATTCCTTCCTATTCTGTCTTTTACACACACACACACACACACACACACACACACACACACACTAGATTTAGTAATCATCTTCTGAACACTCCTACTCACACAGTAGAGCATGGTGAACGCCGGGCCCAGCTAGGCGCTCAACTTCACTTTCCTTCTTTTAACTGGAACATTTTAATGAAGAGGGTGACGCTATTACAGGAAGTCAAAGCAGCCATACGAAACAGAGGAAATGAACAAATGTTACGACAGACCTCTACCAGCCCTGGGAGTCTTAACTTCTTTTCTTCAAAGCACTCTCACAAGTCTTGTTAAAGGACTCTCTCTGCCTCTGTAGAAGATGCCAAGACCACTGCCTCCTGCTATCTATTACTGAGGGAACTTTAATCACTTTTCCTTTTTTGTTCCCACTGGGGAAGGAGCCAGACTGCTGTGAAAGGCCTGCAGTCAGAAGCAATGTTAAGGAGCATGAAATTTATCTGACTTCCACAAAAGATGTGTTCTGCCCTTCCCATTCTGCTTTTGCCAGGCAGGCTGCTCTGGGTTGGCTACATTGTCTTAGAAAAAACAAACATTTGCTTTAAACACAGAGGCACGATGCTACCTGTGAGGATCCGGTCTTCCTAGGCCACCTCTTCTCTACCTACAAAGGATATCTCTGTCCTTGGCATAGAAAGGCAACTGTTTTACTTTAATAAAATAGCATCTCACCCCACGCGTTATTTTTTCTTGGTAGCACAGGAAAGGATTGTTTAAGAAATGACCTTGAAGACATTACGGTATGTGTTAGAGGAGAGTCCCCTCTTTAACATCTTTCTGGCGTCTGAGAAAAAATATTACAAATAAGAGAAAAGTGCAGATTCCTCAGGTAAGAATACAAGACTGCCAACTTAACAAATTTCAAGTACTAAGCGCTTATATTTGATTTATCATCACCTTTAGTGGCCAACAGAGTCTGTTAACACACAGAAGGCTGGGTTTCTCCTGGACAGACTCCTGGCATACAAGAAAGAGTTAGTGTGTGTCGGTGTGTGTGCCCATGGTGGGTGCGTGTGGATGTCAGTGTACAGAGAAGGAGGTGCAGGCTGTGATGAAAGGCAGGGGTATCCACTCCTAGCCATGGCCTGCTGCTCTAGGGAAATTCAAGCCCTAATGAAAGTGCTAAGTACCTGTTAGCAGCAGTTTGAAAATAGTGAGAATACAGGCCTGGGGGTGGTGGAGAGAGTGGTGAGCAATTTTATGGTATCTACGTATTCTATTATCTGATGCAGAAAGGATTCTAGGCAGTTTACAGAAATGTGTTTGATGCAAGAAGATGCAGAAATAGATAAGTAACTTCTGATGAAGGGTAAGTTAAGAGTTGTTCACTCATGGAAACCCTTGTCCCAAGTAAGAAGCAGACTTAGTTCTGTGTTCCTGGCAAGAGCAAAGACACCCTATGTTTGAGATTAAAAGCATTCCAGCTCTCCAGGAAAAGCACATTTACTTTCCCTGATGCTGCAGCAGGGAGCACACCTACCTGAGAGGTCACATGATGAGATGGTGCATAATGTCCTTAAAAACATTTCTACATAAATACAAGAGTAAATATAGCAGCAGCTTCTCATAATATCCCTCAAGAAAGTCAGGGGCATAATAGCAAGTACGTGTGCTGGGACCAAATACAACTAAGCATAAGCATGTGAGCTGGCAGCAGTTGAGCTTGTGAGATACTATCTAAATCTCGAAAACTGAGTATGTGTCAGTAAATAAAAAGTGAAAGAAACAAGAAAAACAAAGAGCTTTGAGAAATTGTAAACTAATCTGAAAACAATAATTCTTACATTGTGTTTCCTCAGTTGTTTGGTTTGTGTCTGCTTCATTATGATATAACCAACATCCTACATCCTATACAATTTTAGAAACTCATAAATCTCTCATTGATTTTAGTTTTTCTTAAAAAAAAATCTACATGCAAATGTAATTTGTTATCAACCATTTCCAGCGATGGCCACTGTCTACAGAATAAAATCCACACATGGCCCAAAGGGACTGGACCTGGCCCCTCTTCACTGCCCTACTTCATTCTTACTACTCTCTTCTTCTCTCACTGATCACCTTTCTGTTTCTCAGATGCATTGAAAATCATTTATGCTGCTCGGATTCTGCATTTTTTGGTCTCTCTGTCTCAAATGCTGTCCAGTTCTTGATTCACTCTGCATTGACAGCTAAGCTCAAAGATCCTATTCTAAGAGAGGCGTTCCCTGACTCTTTCATCTAAAGTAACTCTTCTCTCTTCCAAGCATTCTCCAACCAAAGAACCTCTTTTCTTTTCTTCATATTTCTTGCTGTCATCTGAAATTACCTCATTTATTTTTTAAATTTATTCACTTATTTAATCATTCCTTCCAGTTCTTTGCTATAGAACATCTGTAATGAAAATAGGAACCTTTTCACCTTATTTATGCCAATAATTTTGGCATATACTTGTTCCCTCCATAAATATTGGCTTAATATGTGAATAAACCAAATTTTCCACTAGAAAAGACTGTCAAAATATAGATAGTGATTTAAATTAGTGTCCATTTTTTCAAGCTTTAGAAAATTTAGGGTTGCTTATGGGACTTCATGGAGAAACATGAAAAAAGAATTTCTGCCTTGATTATGAAACAGAGGAACCAATAAATTCCCACTAAGGTTACGTCTTAAGAACATTCTTAACTTATCATCTTTTCTTTACTAAAAGTATCTCCCCACGCGAGGTAAATGCCCACAAATTCGTGTGTTCAGTCACAGGCTGCTCCCCATGAAGCACCTTCAAAAGAGAGTAAAAATCAAAAGTCCACCTATGCCATTAAGCGACCTGACAGCTCAGAACAAAAACACAGGAAATGGACCTGTTTCTAAGTCATGAACGCCATGAACAGGAAGGAGAAGCGAGGCATATCTCAGCACCAGCAGGTCTGCGGTCACAGCTCCCACCTAGTCCCAAACTGATAGGACTGCAGTGATGAGGGCTAATGGGGAGTCCCAAGGGGGGAGCAGGACAGACAGCCACCTCCGCTGTCAGCGATTTCCCACTTAATATTAACGCTGCACAAATGCCCTCTGGAAGCAGTCAAATTAAAGTACCTGGAGCCCTCGTTTAACAAAAAGAGGACGAAGAACACAGGAGAAGCATTGCCAGGAACCCAAAGGAAAGTCTATAGCTGTTAGTTGGCAGGATAGTCTCTTGAGTTGTCAAATGCTGTATTTTCTGTTATGGCCACTTAGGGGCGCTGGAAGCCTGAGAAATGGCCGCCTGAGTCCAAATTTCAAGACTCCTGTGAGAAAGGCAAACAATGCAACAGAGGCATATTCCTGCTTACCTTCCTACTGCATAGCTGTGCTCCTCACCTGGATATGACTGTGTTTTCTTGGGTAATGATAACGAAAGAACTTCTGAAAAGGTTTCGAGGAAAAGAAAAGCAAGGAAGTGATTACCATGAATTAGAATAGGCAGGTGTGAGAGGAAAAGACAGGAGGGGACACGTGTGGTGTGATGGCAAGGTTTCTTCTCTGCTCTGAGTGGCAGGTATTTAGGCACTTGCTTTAAAGTTTTCTGTGTGTTTCTGTATGATCCTCTGTGTGTGCATGTGTGTGTGTGTGTTTCACAAGACACTGTTTGCTTCTGGTAACAGTCACCTTTCACAATAGAACTGCACAAATACATACTAAAAGTGAATTTGAATGCAAGAGTCTTTAAGGACAGAGATAAGAAACACGGCATTAGGTGCCAAACATCGGTTTCGATCTCTCTCCCTTACTCCCTGTGAGACTCTGCACAATTCATTTCATTTTTCTAGCTTTGGTTTTATTTTCAGTGTAAGTAGGTATAAAAATACCAACTTCGCAGGGCTGTGGTGTGGACAGATGAGCGTGAAGGCAATTAGCACAGTAGGGACCATGAAAGGGCCTCAAAACGGTTTTCTTCCCTTCTCCCCCCACCCACGCACTGCCTTCTTTAACCCCTTCAAGTTAGTAATTGCAGTCAGAAGCCTTAGAAATGAATGGAAACGAGGTTAAAAATGGTAGAGAACACGTGCTTCAGGGAAGTGATTTTAGATAACATTCTACATTTAGATACATTCTACATGTGGCTGGGGGGTGGGGAAGACCTGGAGAGAAAAAGCAACAATAATCTGCTGATCATATCTAATCATTATTGGTAAATTTTTAGAGGCCACTGTTACTACCTGACCTTGTTGTAAGGCTTCATTTAAAAAGAAGAATGCAGGCTTCCCTGGTGGTGCAGTGGTTGAGCGTCCGCCCACCGATACAGGGGACACAGGTTCGTGCCCCGGTCCGGGAAGATCCCACATGCGGCGGAGCGGCTGGGCCCGTGAGCCATGGCCGCTGAGCCTGCGCTTCTGGAGCCTGTGCTCCGCAGCGGGGGAGGCCACAGCAGTGAGAGGCCTGCGTACCGCAAAAAAAAAAAAAAAAAGAATGCAAACTCATAGTTTTCCCCACACAGCTTCGCTTCACTTGTTCAAAGACATCAGCAGTATTGAAACACACCAGCAGCTTGTAGAAGAACTCTGGCCTGCAGCTGTTATTAACTAACTCAGGACACAAATACCACACTCAAAAGTACCTTATGTAGACAAGTTTTTAAAATGCAGCCGTATGCTTTCAACCTTAATTTTATTTATTTATTTAATTTATTTTTAACATCTTTATTGGAGTATAACTGCTTTACAATGGTGTGTTAGTTTCTGCTTTATAACAAAGTGAATCAGCTGTACATATACATACATCCCCATATCTCTTGCGTCTCCCTCCCTCGCACCCTCCCTATCCCACCCCTCTAGGTGGTCACAAAGCACCGAGCCGATCTCCCTGTGCTATGCAGCTGCTTCCCACTAGCTATCTATTTTACATTTGGTAGGGTATATATGTCCATGCCACTCTCTCACTTTGTCCTTTAGAATCCACGATGATAAAGCGTTCACAAAATACCTTTTGCTTCTCTAAATGTAGACCCATCCTGTAAGAATACAGCTTTCCCTATGACCTTTGGCCTTGGTGAAATGGTATCCAACAGGTTCTAGCATAAGTACGTGTGCGTACAGACACAAGACACTTACTATATTATAATAAAAATATGAACTTGAAGACTCTTTCTCTAATGGAGCAACCCTCTGTGGAGGAAGAGTGGTTTAGTGGAAACTGTAGTGTTAGTAGAACTAAAAGCTATTGGTTTAGGTTTGACCACTACTATTCACAGGCTGTACAGACCTGGGCACCTCTCTCAGCTTCCCTTTAAGCCTGTTTCTTTGCCTTTCAGTTGAGGATGGTAACACCTTCTTGCTTATCTTGTAGATTTTCCAAGGATCAAATGAGATAAAATAAACATAATTCTTAAACCCTGGACAGCTATATCACAACCGTTGCATAGAGTTTGGTTAAAACTTAGACTACAGCGTAGAAAGTAAAACGTTCTAAATGGGTTCCATTCCCAACTCTAAAGTTACTAGGTTTGGGGACCCTGGGCAAGTCACCTGCCTCTCAGTCACTATTGACTTCTTTGGGGATAACAATGAAATCTTCCCCAGATGGCTGTTCTGAGGTTTAAATGAAATAATGAAAGCCTGGCCCCTGCTACACACTATTTACAATTATATATATATAAATTAATATATAAATTATTATCATTGTTACACACCAGGTAATTTTTTTATTCTGCACCAGTGGCTTTTCAGCCAAGTCTCATGTCCTGCTTTCTAAGCTCAGTTCTTCTTTCTTAAGTTATGTTTTAAGGTTATCCCTTTTTTTTTCCTTTGCAATACATTTGCAAAAATTAAAGCTACGATATGTATCTATTCCTATCTATCACCAGCATACAAATAACCCTACCTGTCAAACTCTGGAGTCCTTCCCATTAATAAAATATTCAAAATGAATTTTCTCCATGTCATCTCTGATGAGATAATCCACTGTCAAATCAAGTGAAATATGATTATTTAGAAAACTATTTTTCTTCTACCACCTTTCCTTATGCTGAACTCCTTATTCTCTGAAGAATTTGATTCCCTGTCTCCATGTTTCATTCTTTTCCTAGCTTCAACTTTCTGTCCATATATAGCATTCTACTAATTTTCCCCTTCTATTCAGCTTCCCACACAGTGAACGTTTTAGTTAATGAATGCTCATCTTTTAGTCAATGAATGCTGTGCTCCATCTGTCAACAGTTCTGGTGATGTCCTTTCTTCCGTATCACCTCCGCATTCCAGGCTCAGAGCTCCTTCATCCAATGCAGGTGTTGGTTGAGCGGCAGTCAGCTGGCATGAGTTAGTTACCACATTAGGCACTGAGAATGCAATGATGAAGCCGGCAGCATCCCTGCCCTCAAGAAGCTCACAGTCTGGAAAGGAGCACTGACCAAGAATACTCATTCACACATTAATGTGAGAGGGAAAAAATCGCAGCAACAAAGGTGACATCAAAGCTCAACTGAGGGTTCGGGGATGTTACAGAAGAGTGCTGAAAAACACATGTTGGTGAAAAAGACTGAGGTCTGAGGGAACGGCAGGCAAAGGAAGCTATGTATGAAAAAGTGTGGAAGCCAGCTGGGGAATGCAAATAGCTTAATGAAGCTGGAAATCAACCCAAACTTGAGTTTTCTCCATGTACAACTTTAAGCTTTCCACTAAAGAGCTACCCTCCAACATGAAGTATCCATTATTATCTTCTCTGATTTTTTAAAGACTCTATGCATTTCCTAGGAACTTAAAATTGAACTTACTAAAGGAATTTCTACTGCTTGAAAGTGGCTTTTTTTTTCCGTCAAACTGATTTATGTACAGGAAGATTTAGAAAACATATCTTTAGAAAACAAAACAATTTTTGGTAAGTTTTGATTGTAGCTAATTTTTAAATGGGAACTTAGTCTCTACAATAGATATATACCACACACACACACACACACACACACACACACACACACACATTTATGGACTTTTTTCCCCCCTGAGACTATTTCATTTATACAAATAAAAGCCATCAGAAGCTTGGGCAATATTTATTAAAAAAAAGAAAAGAAGAAAAACTTGAAAGTTCAGAAACAAATGAGCCACAGGTTTTAAAAAAATGACATTAAAGAAACCTCAAAGTAATAATAAAAAACCTTCAAAAATACAATAAAATGAACAAAGCACAAAACTTTGTGACAAAATAAAAAATCCTTTTCCATAAAAAGAAAAGCCATCTATTAAAAACAAAGTTTTCCCAAGTCATAAAGTCTGAAGGTCAAAAACAATCTAGAAATAACTAGAGCTAAAACAAAACTTCATGGAACACTTACAATGAACTTCAAACAGCGTTTAAAATGCACAGAAAATTCAGGGAAAATAAACAGTACAATTTCTGAGGAAATGGAAAAAGGTTTTCCTAAGTCAAATCACGCCTTATTGATCAACTAAAGTACTGGGCAAGAACAAAGAAGTATGCGAACAAAGGAAATACACAGACCTAATTTATTTGAACTCACAAATCTGATGTTAGTTAAGTCTCACTCACTGTTACTTTAAAATTGGAGTTACTGTGGAATTGGGGCAAATGAGGGCTGATGGATATGAAACTAACGGCTAAGGGATCGGAGATGGGAAACAAAGAGCAATGCCCACCTGGTAAATCTCTCAAAGCAGGAGGGCATCTCACAGCATCCTAACCAATGTTTCTATGACTATTTATAAAAACATAAAAAATGCTCAGAAAGGGGATGTATACATTAACTTCAAATGTTCCTTAGTGACAAATACTGCATTAAAACCATGTCAACTAGAAAACTGAGTTCTACAGAATCGTATTGGGCTACTGTATTTTTGTTGCTAATCCTAAGTATTTTAATAAATTTAACCAATAACATGAAATGAAGTTTGAAATAGGAAACTGTTATAAAATATTAAACATTGTTATTTAAATTATTTGGATATTTTAAATACTGAAATACACTGTATGAAACTGCAATAATAAAATGTACAAATCTTTAAGTAGAACAAAGCATGCCACTGATAATTTTAAAATATCAGTTTATAACATAACATACACGTGGATAGTAGCTAACTTTTCAAGCTTTATTTGTGAAAAATGGTCACTACAGTATTTGAAAAAATGCATACATGTGAAATTTTATTACATAAGATGCTATAATGTGGTTGGTATTTTTAAAGCTATGACAAATTTCATGGGCCTTTTGCATCTTTTTAACTTCATGACTTACTTTCTCAAATTATTTTTCAATATTTTTCTTTACTAGAATTTTATTCTGGAATTCCATAGATATCATAATGGGTAAGTAATCTAATTCAAAAGCAAGAACTGTCAGAGAACAATGAGACTTTGTCATTTTCGTGAAGTTAAGGTGCTCTGAAATTGATAAGCAGATAAAAATGTTTCATGGGTAGTTTTTGTACTTTCTTTTTTTTTTTGCAGTACGTGGGCCTCTCACTGTTGTGGCCTCTCCCGTTGCAGAGCACAGGCTCTGGACGCACAGGTTCAGTGGCCATGGCTCACGGGCCTAGCAGCTCCGCGGCATGTGGGATCTTCCCGGACCGGGGCACGAACCCATGTCCCCTGCGTCGGCAGGCAGACTCTCAACCACTGCGCCATCAGGGAAGACCCAGTTTGTACTTTCTTGATTCAATTTAACATTCCTGGAAAGTGTCAGTAGTCAATGGAAAAAGTGCCAATAAAAACATTAGCCTCATGCATCTTACTTCTATGTGAACTATGGGTAACTTGGCAATAAGCAAATTGTTTCATTTGTACATTTAATTTACAAACTCTATGAAACAATGCGAAATATTACCTTTGCCTGATAAATCAATCTAAAAAGGTAACCAATAGAGAGACATATCCTTTAACCATACAAGGGGTATGATAAAATGATCACATGAGCCAAGATTACATTCCTTTAATAAAAGACATGTAATGGAAATCTATACTTAAAACTCAAATATTTAAATGAACACATAATCACTATTTGTTAGTGGTGTAAATAAATACATATCAGGCTTACCACTTTCCTTACTTATGAAAATAATGTTAACACATAGCATGATGACTAAACATTTATTTTGCATTATGTTTATACATTATATTTTCCCTATTTCATTCTTTTATTTAGTAAACACATGTCTACTGTATGTACGTTAAATGCCACAGTACTAAAGCCTTAAAAGAGACGTCCTCTGTGAAATTGTAAGCAGTGAGAATCAAATACAGACTCCTGGGCAAGTGAGAATTCTACCATTAACCATTTATAATCAGAAAAATGCTCTCTTTTTCTACCTTGAAATACAGTTTAAATTCCAAATCTGTATAAACATGTTAAACACTGTATTTATCAAATTCTGGTTTAGTCACACTAAAATAATAAATTTTAAAACATCTAGTTTGTAGGTTCTTTGCTTTGGCAAATAGTCGGGTATTGCAAAAAATGCAGAGAATGAGCACTTGTGGTATGTTCACTAAAGGTGTTTATAATCTTTCCATTGCCTCAAGCCTTTTTTCTTGGTTTTTAAATATCCCTCCTCCATCCCAATTAAGTTGGTTTTGGGGGAAATTTAACGAAATAAAGATCCCACCAATCTCAATGTGTCCTATTATGTCTACATGTGAATGTACTTTGGATGTACTTAAAAAATTTGGTTGTACCTATATGGGAAAAGAATCTAAAAAAGAGTGGATATATGTATATCTATAACAGATTCACTTTGCTGTACAGAAGAAACTGACACAACATTGTAAATCAACTATACTCCAATAAAAATTAATTTAAAAAATTTAAAAACATAAAAAATTTGGTTGTTTTATATGCAAATTGTGAGTCACTCCTATGATGGAGCCTGGGGGGTGGGAGAGACACAAAAGGAATACAGGGTAAACTAAATGGCTGAGCAGTGGTAAAGAATGGTTAATAATACCTTAGAAAGCATAAGGAAACTTAAGGGAAAGGAAACAAAAGCAAGGTGAGTAGGTTATACACACATTATCTAAAGTCCGCCAAATAATTTTAAACAGAATTGCTGGAGTTAATAGTTCCAAATGATAACAAAAAAAGGTATTGAATATTCTATACACCCACTTTACTCTGAAGTTTCTTACAGCTGATTATTTGTAATTCACAATGGAAACAAAGCATCCAATTTGTGAGATCTTTGTGTGATATAGATATATTGATATATAAATTTAGGCCATCTCAGTAAAACGACAATTCAAAATGTACTAGGGGCTATGAAGTAGGATAAGGTAGATAAAAAATGAGCCAAGGGACTTCCCTGGTGGTGCAGTGGTTAAGAATCCACCTGTCAATGCAGGGGACACGGGTTTGATCCCTGGTCCAGGAAGATCCCACATGTCATGGAAAAACTAAGCCCGTGCACCACAACTACTGAGGCTGCACTCTAGAGCCCGTGAGCCACAGCTACTAAGCCCGTGTGCCACAACTACTGAAGCCCATTTGCTTAGAGCCCGTGCCCTGCAACAAGAGAAGCCACCGCAGTGAGAAGCACACGCATTGCAATGAAGGGTAGCCCCCGCTCGCTGCAACTAGAGAAAGCCCGCGCGCAACAACGAAGACCCAACGCAGCCAAAAAAGAAAAAAGAAAGAAAAAAAACAGCTGGAAGAAGCCTTCAAAACAGAAGGATGAGCCAAGAAATGACCTTTGAAACATGACTATCTCCTCATGACAAAGTGCAGGGGCAGCAGAAACACATTGTGATGTTATTCCATCCATGTATCCATTAGTACCATTCTGAAACAATTTCTGCAGATCTCTGATAAGTGTAGGCTGAATAATCTAACAAAAATGAACGTGAAAGCAAAGCACAGATGTGCCAAATATCTTGCATGGGCGTGCGTTAAGTACTGTCAAATGGAGAACACGGAGGAGGAAGGCAAAGGAAACATTCCGTCAGGAATTATAAAATGCTTACAGCCTCTTGACATCGAGCTGGATTTGATAGGCTGTGTATTACTGAATCATAAGACTCTTATCAGCTTCTCACAGGATTCCCCTCCTCTCATTACATTGTAGAAGTAAATCTATTTACGATACTTTTCTTAGCCTTTTGGGGAAAAGGGAATATTGAGACTTCCAATACAATAAGCTTCTGCAAAATATGAACAAAATGGTTCACAATACATTTTAAATGGATTTATAAGAAAATGTGACCCATGCTTTTAAAAAGTTCATCATTAAATTCAAAGCATTCATGCTAACTCCTTAATACATGTTTCTCCTTTTAATGTCAACAGGAAATCAACACTAAGGAGGAGACATATGGTGAAGGGAAGGACAGAGGAACTCATCATGAATCAGCTTTCTTCACTGAAGGAGAAAATAAGATGTTTATATTTTAAATGTTACTACAAAATGTTCCACCAGCAAGACTGGGAATTCTAAGTGGCATGTAACCATCAGACTTAACTCGCTTTCAAAACATACTCTGGATTTGAAAGTTATGCACGACTTCTTGGAAAAGGCAAAATGACTATTTCTGTATAATGGCATTCATCAGATTCCTTATCAAATTTAGGGAACTGATCTCCATTTTAATATCTGAACTAAGCTCTGGCGATGCTGATTAATATTTAATTTCCTCTATTCTAGTTCCAAGGACTAGTTCCAGAAGAGCAAAAATAGTGTCCTAATCTACTTGGACTTCCATAATAAAATACCATAGAATGGGTGGCTTAAAAACAGAAAAATTTCCTCTCTCACTTCTAGAGCTGAGAAGTCCAAGATCAAGGTGTCAGCATGGTTGGTTTCCAGTGAGAGCTCTATTTCTGACTTGCAAACAACCACCTTCTCACTGTGTCTTCACATGCCAGAGAGAGAAGGAAAGCTAGATTTCTGGTGTCTGTTCTAATCCCATCCTAAGGGTCTCACCCTTACGACCTCGTCTAAACCTAATTACCCTCAAGACCCCATCTCCAAATCTGTCACCTTGGGTGTTAGGGCTTCAATACATGAATTTAGGGGGAGGGGCACAATTCAGTCCATAGCAAATGTAGAAAGACTGAATGAAACAATGAAGATCATACATTTTAGGAAAGACAGAATGAAAAAAGGACAGTACAAAATAAAGATACGGTAAGGTTTGTGGAAAACACACCTTAAGTTCACTCCTGGTTGGTTGAGAAAAGTTACTGCTAAATCTAAGTGCTGACATTGCTACTGAGTGATTGGTTTCTAGCTGAATCTTGGCTTTTGTCAATTGCCTAATGGGGGTGGACCATCAGAGTCGAAGCTAAAAATTCTTAGTTAACATTCTCCTTCTCATCAACAATCAAAATATATAGATTTCTCTAGCAGGCTTGAACCTCCTGGGAAAACAAAATTTGTCTACTACCTGAAGAGTTACATAAATGACACCAAATGTTTTGGGAGAGGGAATACTGGTAAAGAATCAGATCTTATCCCATTTACTATATATGCAACATAACAAACAGTATCTATTCTATGATCATTAATGTGTAATGCTGATAATCATAATTATTGTGACTAAGCATTTTCAAACTGTCTACACCTGTCTTTCATTTGTATGTCTGTGTAAGTTGCTGGATAAGGAAGGACATTTTTCTGGGTTTAATTTGTGACTCAGATGTCATCCAGCAATATAAGTACTTTGTCTCAGGAATGAGGGTAAGGTTTCATGTTTTCTCCTACTTATAGAGTTGTTCAGGAAGGAAATATGCATGCAAGTATTCTAGATACTATACATATCTAAAGGATCTCTATGATTCATATTTTTAGTTACTAATACAAAACCTTGGAATGACATACTTTAAGCACTGGAAGAATACATAATGAGGTAGGAATACAAACAGCATCACAAAAGTTGCCAAAGTCAGTTTTTAACAAGGTAAATGCAACAGCAATGGACTGCTTAGTACTTTCCAGCATTTCTTCTTCAACTCAGACATAAATTGCCACTCCTTCTGTAGCAGAAGTTATTAGTGCTCTGCCATGTCTCCTTGGATGGATTCCTTTCCTATTTTTGTTTATGCCAGTCCTCAATATGATTTCACTCTCCATAACTGACAGGCTCCTTTCCAGCAGGGTACTCTTAAGAATGCCAGAACGTGTTTTACCTGTGCACACAGTGAACAGGGAGGACCTGGGAACTGGTTCCCCTGACCCCTAAACAGCCAGCCTATAACCAACGACCGTCTTGGAGCTGCAACTCCCTAGTTCCTGATCAGAACAAGTCTTGGTTTGAACAATGATGTCCTCAGCACTTGCTCATCTTTGGAATTGAACTAATGTGATCCTCTGCTAAGCTTTGCTTGACATCTCATCCTTTCTGTTCCCAGTTCCTCCTCCCTTCTTAGAAACACTTCCTGCAAATTATTTCACATAAATCTTTGTGTCAGAGCCTGCTTCTGAGGAACCCAATCTAAAACGTCCCTGCGACCTTCATATCTCAACACGTAACCTCTAAGCTGGTCCTGGCATCTGGCCATTCTTTATAATAGCAAATGGTGATTCTTTGAAACAGTGACTCAGCAACAAATGGTGACCTGTTCAGCAGCTTTCTGCTTTAACTGACATTATCCTCAACCTCGAACAATGCTGCGTTATTTCCTTTTTGTCTTTGTCCAGTGAGTGGCCACCTTGCTCCTCCCTAGGGCTAAATAAAATCTTTATGCTAATGCTATTCTAGCCTGGAATCTCATTCAACTTGGTGTCTGTTGGTCAAGCATATTTTAAATATCTGGCTTGCACATATAGGAATTTAATTATAGCTTTATATAATATATAAATGTATGATAACCAATACTTTGAAATGTCTGAATACATTTATGAATGACCAAGATTGTTACTGTGTTCCAGCAAGATTTTTTAAGAGAAGCAATAAAATAAACCACCGTTAGAAGATAAAAAAAGAAAATAATAATAATGGTTAACCTTCTTATAATACTAACCATGTGCTGTACTCAGCAAATTACTTTTTGCTCATCACAACCCTCAGAGGTATATCCTATTATATTGCCTATATTCCAGATAAAGAAACTGAGGAATAGTGCCTTTCAGTAACTTGCTGAAGGTCACGTGGTTAGCAAATGCACAGCTGGGCTCCATACACAGGGAGTTTGGCATTAGACTCCATACTGTAAACCACTCTGCTATATAGACTCTGCAAAAAAGCAAAGAAAATAGCAACTCATGCAAAACATTCAACTCAGGATGAAGAGGGAAAAGGGATCTTCTTAGATTTATGATTTTCAATGTTTGTTCAAGATATAATTACTCTTTGCACTGCTCTTAAAACTTTACTTAAGTGTTACCCCAATAGACAGACCTATTAATATGGTTAGGCTCTAAGAATTCAGATTTACAAGTAGTCCAGAGCATAAAGATAATGTGATGAAGGCATTCACTTTATAAATAACACCAACAAAAACACCAAGAACAAGAATGAAGCGGCTTCCGTCGGAGCTCAGGGAGAGGACTGGCGGGGTGAACACAGCCTCAAGGGGTTAGTACGCCACGGCTAGCCGGGAGGGAGTCCGGGAAAAAGTGTGGAGCTGCCGAAGAGGCAAGAGACTTTTTCTTCCCTCTTTGTTTCCTGGTGCACGAGGAGAGGGGATTAAGAGCACTGCTTAAAGGAGCTCCAGAGACGGGCGCGAGCCGTGGCTAACAGCGCGGACCCCAGAGACGGGCATGAGATGCTAAGGCTGCTGCTGCCACCACCAAGAAGCCTGTGTGCGAGCACAGGTCACTCTCCACACCTCCCTTCTGGAAGCCTGTGCAGCCAGCCACTGCCAGGGTCCCGGGATCCAGGGACAACTTCCCCGGGAGAACGCACGGCGCGCCTCAGGCTGGTGCACTGTCACGCCGGCCTCTGCTGCCGCAGGCCCGCCCTGCACTCCGTACCTCTCCCTCCCCAAGACCTGAGTGAGCTGGAGCCCCCGAATCAGCGGCTCCTTTAACCCCGTCCTGTCTGAGCGAAGAACAGACACCCTCCTGCGACCTACACGCAGAGGCGGGGCCAAATCCAAAGCTGAACCCCGGGAGCTGTGCGAACAAAGAAGAGAAAGGGAAATCTCTCCCAGCAGCCTCAGGAGCAGCAGAATAAATCTCCACAATCAACTTGATGTACCTGCATCTGTGGAATACCTGAATAGACAACGAATCATCCCAAATTGAGGAGGTGGACTTTGAGAGCAAGATTTATTATTTTTTCCCCTTTTCCGCTTATTGTGAGTGTGTATGTGTATGCTTCTGTGTGAGATTCTGTCTGTATAGCTTTGCTTTCACCATTTGTCCTAGGGTTCTATCCATCCTTTTTTTTTTTTTTTTTTTTTGCGGTAGGTGGGACTCTCACTGTTGTGGCCTCACCCGCTGTGGAGCACAGGCTCCGGACGCGCAGGCTCAGCGGCCATGGCTCACAGGCCCAGCCGCTTCATGGCACGTGGGATCCTCCTGGACCGGGGCAAGAACCCACGTCCCCTGCACCAGCAGGTGGACTCTGAACCACTGCGCCACCAGGGAAGCCCTGTTTTTTATTTTTTAAAAAATTTTATTTTAATAATTATTTTTTTATTTTAATTATTTTATTTCACCTTTATTTTCTTTTCTCCTCTTTCTTTCTACTTTTTCTCCCTTTTATTCTGAGCTGTGTGGATGAAAGGCTCTTGGTGCTGCAGCCAGGAGTCAGTGCTGTGCCGCTGAGGTGGGAGAGCCAACTTCAGGACACTGGCCCACAAGGGACCTCCCAGCTCCACGTAATATCAAATGGGGAAAATTTCCCAGAGATCTCCATCTCAACACCAACACCCAGCTTCACTCAACGACCAGCAAGCTACAGTGCTGGACACCCTATGCCAAACAACTAGCAAGACAGGAACACAAACCCACCCATTAGCAGAGAGGCTGCATAAAATCATAATAAGTCAACAGACACCCCAAAACACACCACCCGATGTGGACCTGCCCATCAGAAAGACAAGATCCAGCCTCATCCACCAGAACACAGGCACTTCCACCAGGAAGCCTACACAACCCACTGAACCAACTTTAGCCACTGGGGACAGACACCAAAAACAATGGGAACAACGAACCTACAGCCTGCAAAAAGGAGACCCCAAACACAGTAAGATAAGAAAAATGAGAAGACAGAAAAACACACAGCAGATAAAGGAGCAAGACAAAAACCCAGCAGACCTAACAAATGAAGAGGAAATAGGCAGTCTACCTGAAAAAGAATTCAGAATAATGATAGTAAAGATGATCCAAAATCTTGGAAATAGAATAAAGAAAATGCAAGAAAGTTTTAACAAGGACCTAGAAGAACTAAAGATGAAACAAGCAACGATAAAGAACAAAATAAATGAAATTAAAAATACTCTAGAAGGGATCAATAGCAGAATAACTGAAGCAGAAGAATGGATAAGTGACCTGGAAGATAAAGTAGTGGAAATAACTACTGCAGAGCAGAATAAAGAGAAAAGAATGAAAAGAAGTGAGGACAGTCTCAGAGACTTCTGGGACAACATTAAATGCACCAACATTCGAATTATAGGGGTTCCAGAAGAAGAAGAGAAGAAGAAAGGGACTGAGAAAATATTTGAAGAGATTATAGTTGAAAACTTCCCTAATATGGGAAACGAAATAGTTAATCAAGTCCAGGAAGCACAGAGAGTCCCATACAGGATAAATCCAAGGAGAAACACGCCAAGACACATATTAATCAAACTATCAAAACTTAAATACAAAGAAAACATATTAAAAGCAGCAAGGGAAAAACAACAAATAACACATAAGGGAGTCCCCATAAGGTTAACAGCTGATTTTTCAGCAGAAACTCGGCAACCCAGAAGCAACGGCAGGACATATTTAAAGTGATGAAGGAGAAAAACCTACAACCAAGATTACTCTACCCAGCAAGGATCTCATTCAGATTCGATGGATAAATTAAAACCTTCACAGACAAGCAAAAGCTGAGAGAGTTCAGCACCACCAAACCAGCTTTACAGCAACTGCTAAAGGATCTTCTCTAGGCAAGAAACACAAGAGAAGGAAAAGACCTATAATAACAAACCCAAAACAATTGAGAAAATGGAAGTAGGAACATACATATCGATAATTACCTTAAATGTAAATGGATTAAATGCTCCCACCAAAAGACACAGACTGGCTGAATGGATACAAAAACAAGACCCATATATATGCTGTCTACAAGAGACCCACTTCAGACCTAGAGACACATACAGACTGAAAGTGAGGGGATGAAAAAAGATATTCCATGCAAATGGAAACCAAAAGAAAGCTGGAGTAGCAATTCTCATATCAGACAAAATAGACTTTAAAATAAAGACTATTAGAAGAGACAAAGAAGGACACTACAGACTTTAAAATAAAGACTATTAGAAGAGACAAAGAAGGACACTACATAATGATCAGGAAGAAGATATAACAATTGTAAATATTTATACACCCAACATAGGAGCACCTCAATACATAAGGCAAATACTAACAGCCATAAAAGGGGAAATCGACAGTAACACATTCATAGTAGAGGACTTTAATACCTCACTTTCTCCAATGGACAGATCATCCAAAATGAAAATAAATAAGGAAACACAAGCTTTAAATGATACATTAAACAAGATGGACTTAATTGATATTTATAGGACATTCCATCCGAAAACAACAGAATACACATTTTTCTCAAGTGCTCATGGAACATTCTCCAGGATAGATCATATCTTGGGTCACAAATCAAGCCTTGGTAAATTTAAGAAAATTGAAATTGTATCAAGTATCTTTTCCAACCACAATGCTATGAGACTAGATATCAATTACAGGAACAGATCTGTAAAAAATACAACACATGGAGCCTAAAAAATACATTACTTAATAACGAAGTGATCAGTGAAGAAATCAAAAAATACCTAGAAACAAATGACAATGGAGACACGATGACCCAAAACCTATGAGATGCAGCAAAAGCAGTTCTAAGAGGGAAGTTTATAGCAATACAATCCTACCTTAAGAAACAGGAAACATCTCGAATAAACAACCTAAACTTGCACCTAAAGCAATTAGAGAAAGAAGAACAAAAAACCCCCAAAGTTAGCAGAAGGAAATTATAAAGATCAGATCAGAAATAAATGAAAAAGAAACGAAGGTAACAATCACAAAGATCAATACAACTAAAAGCTGGTTCTTTGAGAAGATAAACAAAATTGATAAACCATTAGCCAGCCTCATCAAGAAAAAGAAGGAGAAGACTCAAATCAATAGAATTAGAAATGAGAAAGGAGAAGTAACAAATGACACTGCAGACATACAAAAGATCATGAGAGATTACTACAAGCAACTCTATGCCAACAAAACAGACAACCTGGAAGAAATGGACAAATTCTTAGAAATGTACAACCTGCCAAGACTGAATCAGGAAGAAATAGAAAATATGAACAGACAAATCACAAGCACTGAAATTGAAAGTGTGATTAAAAAATCTTCCAACAAACAAAAGCCCAGGACCAGATGGCTTCACACACGAATTATATCAAACATTTAGAGAAGAGCTAACACTTATCCTTCTCAAACTCTTCCAAAATATAGCAGAGGGAGGAACACTCCCAAACTCATTCTACGAGACCACCATCAACTTGATACCAAAACCAGACAAGGATGTCACAAAGAAAGAAAACTACAGGCCAATATCACTGATGAATATAGATGCAAAAATCCTCAACAAAATACTAGCAAACAGAATCCAACAGCACATTAAAAGTATCATACACCATGATCAAGTGGGGTTTATTTCAGGAATGCAAGCATTCTTCAATATACGCAAATCAATCAATGTGATACACCATATTAACAAATTGAAGGAGAAAAACCATATGGTCATCTCAATAGATGCAGAGAAAGCTTTCGACAAAATTCAACACCGATTTATGATAAAAACCCTCCAGAAAGTAGGCATAGAGGGAACTTTCCTCAACATAATAAAGGCCATAAATGACAAACCCACAGCCAACATTGTCCTCAATGGTGAAAAACTGAAACCATTTCCACTGAGATCAGGAACAAGACAAGGTTGCCCACTCTCACCACTCTTATTCAACATAGTTTTGGAAGTTTTAGCCACAGCAATCAGAGAAAAAAAGGAAATAAAAGGAATCCAAATTAGAAAAGAAGAAGTAAAGCTGTCACTGTTTGCAGATGACATGATATTATATATAGAGAGAGAATCCTAAAGATGCTACCAGAAAACTACTAGAGTTAATCAATGAATTTGGTAAAGTAGCAGGACACAAAATTAATGCACAGAAATCTTTGGCATTCCTATACACTAATGATGAAAAATCTTACAGTGAAATCAAGAAAACACTCCCATTTACCATTGCAACAAAAAGAATAAAATATCTAGGAATAAACCTACCTAAGGAGACAAAAGACCTGTATGCAGAAAATTATAAGACACTGATGAAAGAAATTAAAGATGACACAAATAGATGGAGAGATATACCTTGTTCTTGGATTGGAAGAATCCACATTGTGAAAATAAATATACTACCCAAAGCAATCTACAGATTCAATGCAATCCCTATCAAACTACCACTGGCATTTTTCACAGAACTAGAACAAAAAATTTCACAATTTGTATGGAAACACAAAAGACCCCGAATAGCCAAAGCAATCTTGAGAACGAAAAACGGAGCTGGAGTAATCAGGCTACCTGACTTCAGACTATACTACAAAGCTACAGTAATCAAGACAGTATGGTATTGGCACAAAAACAGAAACATAGATCAATGGAACAGGATAGAAAGGCCAGAGATAAACCCACGCACATATGGTCGCCTTATTTTTGATAAAGGAGACAAGAATATACAATGGAGAAAAGACAGTATCTTCAAAAAGTTGTGCTGGGAAAACTGGACAGGTAAATGTAAAAGTATGAGATTAGATCACTCCCTAACACCATACACAAAATTAAGCTCAAAATGGAATAAAGACCTAAATGTAAGGCCAGAAACTATCAAACTCTTAGAGGAAAATATGGGCAGAACACTCTATGATATAAATCACAGCAAGATCCATTTTGACCCACCTCCTAGAGAAATGGAAATAAAAACAAAAATAAACAAATGGGACCTAATGAAACTTCAAAGCTTCTGCACAGCAAAGGAAACCATAAACAAGACCAAAAGACAACCCTTAGAATGGGAGAAAATATTTTCAAATAAAGCAAGTGACAAAGGATTAATCTCCAAAATTTACAAGCAGCTCATGCAGCTCAATAAAAAAAAATTAAACAACCCAATCCAAAAATGGGCAGAAAACCTAAATAGACATTTCTCCAAAGATAATATACAGACTTCCAAGAAACACATGAAAGAATGCTCAACATCATTAATCACTAGAGAAGTGCAAATCAAAACTACAATGATATCATCTCACACCAGTCTGAATGGCCATCATCAAAAAATCTAGAAACAATAAATGCTGGAGAGGGTGTGGAGAAAAGGGAACACTCTTGCACTGCTGGTGGGAATGTGAATTGGTGCAGCCACTATGGAGAACAGTATGGAGGTTCCTTAAAAAACTACAAATGGAACTACCATATGACCTAGCAATCCCACTACTGGGCATATACCTTGAGAAAACCATAATTCAAAAAGAGTCATGTACCAAAATGTTCATTGCAGCTCTATTTACAATAGCCCGTAGATGGAAACAACCTAAGTGTCCATCATCGGATGAATGGATAAAGAAGATGTGGCACATATATACCATGGAATATTACTCAGCCATAAAAAGAAACGAAATTGAGCTATTTGTAGTGAGGTGGATGGACCTAGAGTCTGTCATACAGAGTGAATCAAGTCAGAAAGAGAAAGAAAAATACTGTATGCTAACACATATATATGGAACTTAAGGGGAAAAAAATGTCAAGAAGAACCTAGGGGTAAGACAGGAATAAAGACACAGACCTACTAGAGAATGGACTTGAGGATACGGGGAGGGGGAAGGGTAAGCTGTGACAAAGTGAGAGACGGGCATGGACATATATACACTGCCAAATGTAAAAGAGATAGCCAGTGGGAAGCAGCCGCATAGCACAGGGAGATCAGCTCGGTGCTTTATGACCACCTAGAAGGGTGGGATAGGGACGGTGGGAGGGTGGGAGACGCAAGAGGGAAGAGATATGGGAACATATGTATATGTATAACTGATTCACTTTGTTATAAAGCGGAAACTAACACACCATTGTAAAGCAATTATACTCCAATAAAGATGTAGAAAAAAAAAACAATATAATTACTTTAGTGACTATACTATAAAAAAAAAGAGAAAAAAGAATGAAGCTATTTATGGAGCAATTACCATGAATCAAATATAGAACCAACAAAAACCTACTCTATAGCACAGGGAACTCTGGTCAATATCCTGTAATAACCTAAACGGGAAAAGAGCTTGAAAAAGAATAGATACATGTATTTGTATAACTGAATAACTTTGCTCTACACCTGAAACTAACACAACATTTTTAATCAACTATACTTCAATATAAAGTAAAAATTAAAACAAAACAAACAAAAAAATTTACCATGATTCAGGTACTATGTTACAGCAGTACCTAGATTATTCTATGAAAACTTCACAGACATTCTGTGAAGTAAAACTTTTATTTACCCCATTGTACAGATGAGAAAACTGAGGCCCTGGGAGTTTAAGATTTGTTTGTAGTCAAATAAATAAAGTTAAATATATAATCTGATATATTATCCAGTAAGGAGTTGGGCAGTAATACTAGTAAATAAATGGCCTTCACATCTTTATAGGGTCATATTTTGTCAATGCTAAGTATTTACTTATTTTATGATTTATGATTGCCTGGTAAGTCTCATGGAGTAGCCACTAGATGGAAGCCATGCAGCGTGGTTAGAGGTCAGAATCAGAGCTCAGGTTTAGAATGTGCTGGTGAGATCTGCTAAGTGCCAAAGATGGACAGTAAATCAAGAAGTTTCACGGTAATTGTCTTTTATCACAGTTTTCTTGACCATCATTTCATAACTTCCCAAAAATGCCCTACTGAAATTCATAAATATATACATTAAAAACGATAACTATCTACAGATACGAAGTTTTTTCTTTTTCTTTCCTTAAAAGCTATTCAGAAATTTCTTTCTTCTTGAAATTCAGATTCATCAGAACAGTGAGAAGAGCCAACATATTTATTAAAGTAGTTATCTAATACAAGGACTCCAGCTAAGCAACAAACAAACAAAAAAACCCTGAAAATTCATAGTTAACTTGAGCAATTCAGTGACTTTTCCAAATCTTATTTAATGCTGTCTCACCTTCAAGCCAAAAAAACCTTAAACTTGAAATGTTGAGAATTATTTTGGCTGATTAAAAATGAGATACTCTCATTAGGTTACAACTTCCGACAGTTGTTTACAAATGCAACTGTAAAATAACTTGGCTGTCCTCCCTTCCTTCCTTCCTCCCTTCCTTCCTTCCTCCCTTCCTTCCTCCCTTCCTCCCTTCTTTCCTTCCTTCCTTCCTTCCTTCCCTCCCTCCCTCCGTCCCTCCCTTTTTTCTCTTGCTCTCTGTCTTTCTTTCTTTGTCTTTCTTTCTTTATGCATTTGCTCATTGATCCCTATTCACTACTTCATCTTAACCGCAAGGGGACAAAAATTACTTTCAAAACCTCTTGTAACTTTCCCAACCACATGCAAGCCTATATATTTAATAAACTTGGCTCAGTTATGCCTTTGTGGCTATCTATGTATGCACATAGTGTAACATATTGAATCATTATTTAATATAGCTTTATCCTTCCTACCTAACATTAGAAGGCCTCTCTTGCCAGCACCTGGCGGTGCACCCAAGCATGCAGGGCATTCAGCTTTGGAGTCAGAGGAGCCTCTACTGGATTGGTAGTTCTGCTACTTACTCTTTTGTATTTTACTTCCCCTTCCTCCTTCCCTCTCTCCCTCCCTCTCTTCCTTTCTCCTTTCTTCCTTCATTTTTTGGGTAACCTTCTTATCCTCTACATCTTAGTTTCCAATTCTGTAATCTATGATCCTTCGTTCACAGTGTTCTACAAGGATGAAATTAGGCAATGTTTGTAAAACACTTGACACCTAGGATGTGTTCAGTAAATGATGGACAATATTTTTAGACAAACTTGAAGGACCACAAGGGCAAACATAGTGCCTGATGTAGTAACTGGCATACTAAGTGCTCCATCAATATTTGTTGAATGAATTAATGAATAAAAGACTGGTCATTTGGAGAGAGGAATATACGAGAGCTTCCAGAAGCACAGTGTGGTTCCCAAAGGCCACTCAGAACTACATATCTGCCTTAACCCTATGGGGCCAAGTTAGAATTCAGGTTAGTCATCTGCCCACAGTTTTTGCAGCACATGGACAGAGAGACCCTCACCAAAGCCTGTTGCTAAACCGACATGAATGGGATGGGGAGAAGTGGGGTTTTGTCTTGGGTAATTATTTAGGGAGATGGTGCAATGAATTGTGAGCCTGGTGGAGAAAGATGGGCAGTAATGACTTGGACATTAGAGGCAGTGGTTATTGCTTATTGTTGGAATGATCTGTTCAAAGTGCCTGGGCTGGCTCTATTTTATTCAAAGGATCCATACAGACCCTTAACAGAACCTCCATGAGCCATGTTTATGTGTTATATTGAGTTACTTTAAAGCTTTGGAGTTTACCAGGACTAAAAATTTTAAAAAGCAGAGACACAGCCCAGAGGAAGTCCCTGAAAGCTTGTACTTATTCTAAGATGGAGAAAACTGTGTGAGGTCATAAAACATAATCAATCTCCTGCTTTTAGTACTTAACTTCAATACAGGTAGTATAGTAATGCAACTGCATGTATACATTGGTGGTATATATACATATATGTGTGTATATACACGCATGTATATACAAATATGTATCTTATATTTATACACACATACACAAACACACACAACAAATCTTGTTTAATCCTTATCCTTACAGTAACACTGCCAGGTAGGGCCATCTTTCTCATTTTGAAGACAGGAAAACTGAGCCTCGAGAGGTTATGTTAACTGCTTTAGGTTATACAGGTAGAAAGGAGAAGAGCTGGGGTTGGTGACCAGTGACTTAGGATCTGGAATCACTATCCCCCATCCCTTTCTCATAGGAACAACTGAAGCCCATGGGAATTTCCAGTTTCTCTGAGTAACTCGCCAAAATATATCCAGATAGTAATAATTAGCAAGAGTAGGAAGTAAATAATATACGTAAATAGGTACAAATAGTGAGTTAATAACTAACTGGGAAGGTACTGAAATCCACTGATGTTTATTTGACACCAGTCCTTTTCTTTAACCGCTATGCTCTATCGTCTCAAAGTCACAGAGAATTTACCAGATCACAGATTAAAATGTCATTATGGATTACCCAGACAACCTAACAATCATTAAAATACCGTTCCTAGGGCTTCCCTGGTGGCGCAGTGGTTGAGAATCTGCCTGCCAATGCAGGGGACACGGGTTTGAGCCCTGGTCTGGGAAGATCCCACATGCTGCGGAGCATCTGGGCCCGTGAGCCATAATTACTGAGCCTGCGTGTCTGGAGCCTGTGCTCTGCAACAACAGAGACTGCGATAGTGAGAGGCCCGTGCACCGCGATGAAGAGTGGCCCGTGCTTGCCACAACTACAGAAAGCCCACGTACAGAAACAAAGACCCAACACAGACATAAATAAATAAATAAGTAAATAAAAATTTTTTTTAAAAATACCGTTCCTAGAGAAAAATGCGTTCCCAATTTTACATAGGCAACTTGCACATAAATCTTTAAGACACAAATGTGGGAATTGCTTTTTAGTTACTAGCAAAGTTAGATTGGATATTACTCTGGGAATTGAGAGCATGGAAAACCAAATATAAATTCTTGTAGCTGTTAGAGATTCATAGATTTGTACATCTAGAAGCCTCCTTTAGCCTAGGTAATGCACACAGGTAGAAGTCCAGCTGTCTGGACATAAAGTGTTACCTTTAGTGACCCTCATATTCTTGCCCCACTCATGGCTATAGTATGTGCAGAAAATGGGCAAGAATGTGAGGGGTTAACAGAAATCCTCGTGAAAGGTTTCAGAATTTATAAGAGGAGAGAGAGATTAAATATGCATATGTGTCTGTGTTTGTATTCACATTCTTTATAAAAATAATTTCAATAGTTTAAATTTAAAATTACAAAAATCATTAGATACGAAAAGTTATATATACACGGTGGGAGTTCTTGTGACATTTATTGGTTTCAACAGTTGACTTATTTTCTAGATATTGTAGGAGTATTTGTTTTCTAAGGCAACTGCAAGTGTTACTATATCTCTATTTACAGATGCTTTGAAATTGCAAGTGTTTCATGACACTTCCTTATCAAGATGGAGCAACACTGAGTCTCAATGGTGCCATCTACTGGGAAACTACTGAACTGTGAAAATAGACATAGTACCCTTGTATGCATTTAATGGAAACAGAAAGTAATCTGATATTCTTTTAATGAAGAAATGCCATGAATTAGTATTTTTTTTAATTTTGGGGGGCATTAATGGGTATAGTTAGTGTCCTGGGAAGCAGAAAGTTCCCACCACAGTTCTCTCACACTTGTTTTCTCCCTTTTAATTTGATGTAATTCCTGTGTGTGTATGTGTATGTGTGTGTGTGTGTGTGTGTGTGTGTGTGTGTGTGTGAGAGAGAGAGAGAGAGAGAGAGAGAGAGAGAGAGGAGAGAGAGCCAGAAACAAGAGAAAGTGACTTCTCAATTAATATTTAATTGCTAATGTTTAATAGTGAATAAATTAACAATTAAACACAAATATCAGTATGTGACAAGTTAGAGGAGTTGTTCTTAAGGCTAATATGCAGTTACTTCTCCCAGGAATTTCACCGGTATTTAAAAAGCCTTTGATGTCTTCGTTTGTGCAACAGATAATATCAGGTTTGAGTCAGTGAAATCACCCTCAAGCTTTCACTACTGCTTGTCAAAGGATCATCTGACTCTTGTATCGAAAGGAAACTAAATATTCAATATATCCCATGGCAGATCTAATTGTTACCCTGAACCTATAACTAGACTTTTGGAATGAAAATGACACCAATATGCTGCATTATCAAATTTTCAGCAAAACATAACAGAGAAAAATATTTTGTTACACGAATATATCCATAAGGTGGCAGATAACAAGTCTTAACTAACCATGTGTGTTTTACATACATTGTAAATTTACAACAATACATCTTGATTCCTTGTCTCAGTTTCCATCATCACTTGGAACTTTTTTGGACCACTTTATCTACCACGTGTGACTTCAGAGAATTACATCTAATAACAACCCAAGGGATAAAATATGCTGCTAAGTCAGATAAAAGATGTCTAAATTGTCATTTACTTAGTTTTAATGTGTAGATTCTTCTATTCGTATATAATTCAATAGATATTTATTGTCAAACCCTCATATGCTCAGAATATTGAGTTAAGACAGAAAATGTCTCTCTCCCTCCCAGTCATATATTCTAGTGTAGAAGACAGCCAGCAAACACTTAAGATCATTTCATATAGTGAAAAGTGCTGGAAACTTAACAAGGTGAAGGATAAAGAGTTAATATGTCTAGGGCTGGAGGTTGAAGGAAGGTATGTGTTCTTTTTTTTTAAATTTTTATTGGTTTTTTTTTTTTTTTGGCTGCATTGGGCTTTCATTGCTGTGTGTGGGCTTTCTCTAGCTGCAGTGAGTGGGGGCTACTCTTCATTGTGGTGCACGGGCTTCTCATTGTTGTGGCTTCTCTTGTGGAGCACGGGCTCTAGGCACACAGGCTTCAGTAGTTGTGGCTCATGGGATCAGTAGCTGTGGCTCACGGGCTCTAGAGAGCAGGTTCAGTAGTTGTGGCGCACGGGCTTAGTTGGTCCGTGGCATGTGGGATCTTCTCGGACCAGGGCTCGAACCCGGGTCCCCTGCATTGGCAGGTGGATTCTTAACCACTGTGCCACCAGGGAAGTCCATGTGTTCTTAGAACAAGTGAATCTGAGGCGACTAGAAGAGGTAGTTTTTGTGCAGGCCGAAGGGATAAGAAGGCCGCTCTGTAAAAATCTGGAGCAACAAGAGTCAAGATTGAAGGAAAAGCACATACAGTCTTGAAGTGGGAGTGAGCTGGGCAGGAAAGAAGACAGCTCTCATGTTATTAACAGAGGATGAGAGTGGTGGGAAATAAGTTAGAAGAGGAAGCGGGAGCCTAGCTCCAAAGCAGGAGGACAAAGATATAAATAGATCAACAAATAAGAACATAGTGAGTAGGTATGAAGGGAATTAGGATGAGTCCAGCAATGCAACAGGCTCTCATAAATGTCATCTTTTTTTAATCTCCACATTCACCACATGTGGTGGATATTACTATCTTGATTCCAAAGCCAAGGCAGTGAAGGACGAGATGAAGTAATTTGTTCAAGGTCTCACTGATCAGTATAAAGGAAAGCCCAGATTTGAACCCAAGGCTTCATTCTGTTTCCACTTGCTCATGTAGCTATATTCAAACTTATCACACTTGAGTGAAGAAAAGATTCTATAAAAGTAATGATAGGCAGGAGGAAGCTTCTGTGGCTGCAAGAACATTGAAGGCAAGTCAGATACATTTAAGATCAGACTTAACTTGTTTAACTGAACAAAGAAAGTTTTCCAAACAAGTCTTATGTAAACCAAATGAAGAGCTGAATGGAAAACATACTGAGCGGAAATCATACTTTTCTAATTGTTTTCAGAATAATTTGCTCATTCTAAAATTTCTCAGTTGCTTTAACGCTTGTGTTCAACTCAATTAACGGGATTTATGTCTTTTAAAACACATGCCAGAATAAGCATTATTAAAACAAATAACACTTTAATATTAATTTTAACTTTAAAAGTTAAATGGGGAAGGAAGGTGATATGATTTTTTTCTCCATTTGTAGATATTTTCAAAAAACATTTTCCTCAGTATCTAGAATCATTATGTAAGAGAAAGTATTGTACACTTAATTGTGCACCCCTGCATTCATATGTTGAAGCTCTAACTCTCATTTGCCTATATTTGGTGATAAGGCCTTTAAGGAAGTAACTGAAGTTAAATGAAGTCATAGGGTGTGGCCCTAATCCTATAGGACTGGTTTTTTATGAGGAGTGTCTTTTTTATGAGAGATGTCTCTCTCTCTCTCTCCCCTGCCCCCCATGGATGCATAGAGGAAAGGCCATATGAGGATACAGTGAGAAGGTGGCTTTCTGCAAGTCAAGGAGAGAGACCTTATAAGAAACCAACCGCTGCTGACATCGTTATCCTGGACTTCCAGCCTCCAGAACAGTGAGAAAGTAAGTTTGTGTTTTTTCAGCCACCCCAGTCTGTGGTATTCTGTTATGGTAGCCTTGGCAGACTAATACTAATACTAAGAAATGACAACAATACATTCAAGACTTACATTTTTAATATATAAACCATCATGTTTCTTTCTTTTTCTAATGATTTAGAAATATAAAGTGAGAACTCAGAGAACACATGCCTAAACAACAGGTCCTGGATAGAATAAAAAGTTGACTGATTTTAATACTATATCTTCATTAACTGAGTGTCTACTATGTTTCTATAATGGAAAAAAAGAATTGAATAAGTAAGACCACTGGTGACAAAGTATAATCAACCCTTCTTGAACTTAATTTCAACTATCTTTGATATATACAAATATAACAAAAGATAGTGTTGAGTAAAATGGTTAATCTCTTTGAGTTTCAGTTTGCTCATCTGTAAAATGGAAATAAAGAATCATTCTACATATGAACTACAGAGGTCCAAAATTTCCATACTTCATGGGAAGAGTGCATTGACCCTGCTCTCCACCAAGAGGTAGTGACAGCTGTAACTATAATAAAGTTAACTTGGGACTTTCAGATAAATAGGCTTAAATTGCTTTAGAGATTTTAACCTATTCTTAAAGCTTCTATAATTATATTATGTAAATTATTAAATGTGGTAATATTTGAAAAAGACTAAAGCTTAGTAAGTGATCAAAAAATGATACCTATTACTATTATAATAGCTGAAACACTCCTAGAATCAAATACTTCTTCCAGTCAGTTACACTTCCTAGCACTTTAAACATTTACAGACTTTTCATGTGCTCAAATGAGATATCTTGTTCTCTCACAGTATACTTGTAGACATTCCTTCCCTGAAAGTATCCAAACTTTATTTTATCTTTATTATCATAATTACACAAAATATGAGAATACTTAAATAGAATGTTACGTCTCATCTAGGTCATCAAGAAGAGATTCTTCAGATGCCATAAATATGTTAGTTGTTCAAAGACAAAAACATCTAGTCAAAATTAATCAGTCTCTGCAACCTGTGGAATACCACTAATGTACTAAAATCTGCATTAAGGGATTACAATAGGTAGAGGAGAGAAAAAGGGGGGGCAGATAATGGCTGATAATTCCAAAATTTTATGAAAACATGATACACACACAAGAAGCTCCAACAAGCTCCAAGTGAGATAAAATCAAAGAGGTCCAAAATACATGGGAAAAAAAAGAAACAGACAAAATTGAAGGGAGAAAGACAATTCATAAATAATAGTTGAAGACTTCAATACCTAATTTTCAATTATGGATAGAAAACTTAAACAGAAGATCAGTAAAGAAATAAAGACTCAACAACACTATAAACTGACTAGATATTACAGACATGTATGGAATATTCCACCTAGCTATGTAGTAGAGTACACATTCATTTTATATGCACCTGGAACATTCTCCAGGATAGACTATATGTTACTCCCTAAAACACGTCTCAGTACATTTAAAAGCATTGAAATCATACATAAGTATGTTCTCTTACCAAAAAAGAATGAGATTAGAAATCAATAACAAAAGAAAATTTGGGAAATTCCCAAATATGTGTTAATTAAACAACATACTCCTAAATAGCAATGGCTCAAAGGAAAAATACTAAGGGGAATTACAAAATATTTTAGGGTGAATGGAAATGAAATAACAACACAGTAAAGAAAACTTATTTGATGCAACTAAAGCAGCACTTAGAAGGAAATAAATAAATGAGAAAAATATCCCATGTTCATGGATTGGAAGATACTCTCCAAATTGACCTATAGTTTCAAAACAATTGCTATTGAAATACTAGCTGGATTTTTTTGTTTGTTTGTTTGTTTTGCAGCAATCGATAAGCTGCTACTAAAACTCATACATAAATTCAAGGGACGCAGAATTATAAAAAAAAATCTTGAAAATAAAGAACAAAATTGGAGGACTCACACTTCCCAATTTCAAAACTTACTACCAAACTACAGTAATCACTGTGTGTTATCGACATAGGCATAGACATAGATCAGAGGAGCATAAATAATTGTATAGAAATAAGCCCTTACATTCATTGTCAATTGGTTTTCAACAAGCTCTCAAGACAATTAAAAACTATAGTCTTTTCAACCAATGTTGCCAGGACAACTGAATATCCACATGCAAGAGAATGAAACTGCACCTCTACCTCACACCATATACATAAAAAAAATTAGCTCAAATGAAGTCAGACCTGAATGTAAGACCTAAAACTAAAGAAATCCTAGAATAAAAGACAGAAGTAAATCTTCGTGACCTTGCATTAGGCAGTGTGCTTTAGATATGACACCAAAAGCACAATTGACAAAAGCTAAACAAACTGGACTTCGACAGTATTAAAAATGTGTCATGCTTCAAAAGACACCTTCAAAAATGTGAAAAGGCAACTTATGGAATGGGACAACATATTTGCTAATCAAATATCTAATAAGGAGCTTGTAGCAAGAGTATATAAAGAACTCTTACAACTCAGCAATTAAAAGACAAATAACGCAATTTAAAAGCTAAACATAGAGTTACCATATGACCCAGCAATTTCACTCTTGAGTATACAACCAAGAGAATTGAAAACATATCTCCACATAAAATTTGTTCATAAATCTTCATAGCAAGGTTATTAAAAAATAGCTAAAAACTGGAAACAATTCAAATGCCCATTAACCAAAAAATAAATAAAATGTGGTAAGTCCATATAATGGAATATTATTTGGACACAAAAAGGAATAAGTACTGATACATGCTACAACATGGCTAAACATTGAACATCATACTCAGTGAAAGAAGGCAGACACAAAAGGCCACACTTTGTATGATTCCATTTATATGAAATGTCCAGAACACGCAAATTCATATGCAGAAAGTAGATTAGCAGTTGCTAGGGGCAAACACAACTAAGGTTAGGGAAGCAAGAATGGGGAGTGAGTGGTAATGGGTCCAAGGTTTCTTTTTGGGGTGATAAAACTGTTCTAAAGTTAGACAGTGGTGATGACTGCACAACTCTAAGAATAAACCAAAAAACACTGAATTGTATGCATTAAAAGCATGAATTTTACATTATGTGAATTCTGTCTCTAAAAAAGCATTTATTTAAAAAAAAAATCATTTGTAATAAAGCAACTTACCAGATCTCATCTGTGAAATAAAATGATTCTTGCAAGCCAAAAAGTATTTGTTTATTTACTCTTATAGTTTACAGCATAAATGTAAAAGATTTCATCATAGCATGGGAAAAAATTAATTTGGATTTTCTTTCATATTAAGTTAATAGCTCTGATACAAGTTGAGGCTAATAATAACAATAATATGCAGGGAAATACTGTTAACATTTTTTCTCTATATAAAATGATTAATTTATATTAAATTACATCTAATGGGCTGAGAGCATAAATTAATCCTATATTAATTGTGTTTTATTCAGCCGTAGAAAAAATCTAACGTACAATAGAAGACTCAAAGTGAGTAAATTTGTTTTGCATAAACTTTTTTAAACATAAAATGTGCATTTATTAATTTTTATTAACCAAGGAATCTAAGTTGAATAATGATCACCTTTGAAGAGTTAAATATAAATGAATATATATGCATATATAAATACATACGTGTGTGTATACAAATATTTTACCATGAGAAAAATAATTGAACCTGAGTCAAAATAACTCTGAAAATATTATCTTCCCAAGCTCACATCCAAAATAATATAAAATGAGACATCATTAATGACGGCTTTTCATAACTCTCATTTTGAAGTAGGGTAGCTCTGCCCTCTCATGCTCTCCTCTTTGGCTCTGCCCTACCTTCCCAACTTTCTTGCACAAATTTACAAGTCCACATATTAAAGAACTTTCTAATTCTTTGTCTCAACACTATATACAAAAACCAAACAGCTTAAAACACAGTGGCTCAAACAACCCTACAGTGGCTCAAACAACTCTACAGTGGCTCAAACAACCCTACATTGGCATTTTCCCATCTTTGTCCTTTCACCTGAAAGGACCTACCATGTGCCAGATGCTTTGAAGTCAGGTGTCGTGTAAAGGCCATGGTTTTTGGAGTAAGATCCATCTGGGTTCATATGCAAGACCTACCACAAACTAATAGGTAAATGACCTAAAATAATTTATTCTACCATGCTGCACTTAAGTTTCTTGGACTATAAAATGGGTATAAGCATTCTTACTTCCTGGTAAGACGCTGAGATGATGTAATGCACCAAGATTCTAGAGAATCAGACCCATGGGATCCTAGGAATTATATACAAACATGTATGAGCACAGGTGCATTTGAAAGGTGGGAATGGAAGAGGGTCAACACATTTCATCTGATTTTTCCAATGCGACACAGACCAAATTTAAGAAGCCCCAGGAGCTCAAAGTTTAAAAGTGGATAATATTCTTTCTTCATTAGGTATTGTGTAGGACACAAAAAACTATATAAGAAAACTGTCACTTAGAACAATGCCATGAGCTACAGTGACACAAGCTGTTTCTTCCCTATGTTTCTGTGGTTCTACCAGGTAGATTGCATCATCATGTCCCCTAGGCTTCTCAGACTAAGGCTCACTTACTATTGACTCAATGAGTATAAATTAAGTTCCAGAGTCAGAAGCTGGGTTTCCACACTGAATGAAATAGGAATGGCCTTGCTCCTAAAGGAATTTATAATCTGGTAGGAGTAGAAAGATGGTAAAAGTCAAGTGCAATATCATGAACAAAAGGGAGGTTGGCTGAGCACAGAGCAGGGTCAGCAAACTGAAATTTTACCCTGTAGGGGAAAAGGGAATCAGGGTCAGCTTTGGGGCAAAGTGATGCTTAAGCTACAATATGAGCATAAACAGTAGAGAAGGGAGCTGGTCTCACACATTCTGCCCTAGAATAAAAAACTGGATGTGTAAAAGTCCTGAAGTTCAAACAGAGGAAGTAATACAAAATTGAGGCCTGAAAAGGGTTTCTGTCATGCATGAGCTTGGAGTTGGGGATTACATTCTCCTGGTGGATTTACTCTATTTTTGTATATTTCTTTTTATTACATTATAGTGTAGTAACTTGTTTCTATCCAACTTATTTCTCCTATAATTTGTCTGTGAGCCCCTTGAGCTAGGTGCCCTGTCATATGAATACTGCATCCCAAGCTAATCACTGAGATTGAAAAGCTGTTTAACCAGCCTTTGTTGAACAAATGAGTTTTAAAAAAAACGCTAACATCACAGACTGTTTTGATGCAGGTGGAGATAAGGAACAATTGCTGATCACCACCATTCTCAGATTTCCTCTGCTTTTCTTTATCTGTAGCCCCATCTCAGCATCTGTCTGAAAAGACTTGTCCATCATAAGCACTGCCAATCAAAGTGCTTTGTTTTGCTTTTGCTTCTGACCACAGAACAGGCCTTTCACAGTGCAGTAGATATAATCTTTGGTGTTTGGCTCTTCTCCACTATGCTAATTTTCCATTAGATATGGAGGAGCTTGAACTTTGCAAAGAAATATTTAGTTTTTCCCAGCTATGTCCATATACAGAACTCAGTCAAAAGCTTGAGAATAAGGGGCACCTCATATTCTGCTGAAATCATGCTCATTGAGCTTTGCTCAAATAAGGTGGACAAACAGAAGTTTCACGTGACATCACTTGGCCTTCGGAAGATACTTTCATGCTTCTGCCAACTGAGAGTCCTAATGTTTTGCTGGCTGGTTTGGGACTAAGCTGTTGAGACTGTGAAGTCAAGTTCTCCACTACTGCCTGCCAACTAGGAATGCTGAATTAGAATAGTTGAGGGGATGGCAGGGCCAGTGAAAGGGTAGACATTATTTGGTTAAAACTGAAAAGAAATAACAAGAGGCAGACATTTCTAGATAGTTTTTAGTCCAGTTTTGTTATTCACAACTTGAAAAACATATTTTGACTCAGATTACACTACTGGTGATTTTGTTACCATATTTAAGTATGTATGTCCATTGATTTTTTTCCATACCGGTCCCTTCATTTGTTTTCCCTAAAAACAAAACTCTAACCTAAAACAACTATTAAAGGGGAAGAGCAGGCACTGGGGAATTAAATTTCAGTATCTGGAAGACAGTCTAACAGTCTGTGCTTAAAAATCTTTTCTCATTACAAAACAAGCTGTTAGCATTTTTGTAATATGTTGCATCCCTTTGAAAATCTCAGGGCAGCAATCCTATATGTTTAGAGACAGCGGCATCCTGGGAATATGAGCAGTGCACATGTGGACCAAAGTTAGACCGCACAAAAGTCTGACTTTAAAAGTAATAAGATTTGGCTGATTTGAAAGGAGAGGAGATGTTCCTAGTGTAATTATCAATGTAGCCTTTTTGTAATAAGTTGCTTACAGATTCAGTGTTGAATTTTTTAGCAATATAACATATATAACTAAAAGTGCACAAGTCCTAAGAACACAGCTTGATGAAGTTTAACAAAATAAACACACCCATGTAAGAACAGCAAGGAAACAAAACACTACCAGTAAATCCCTTCCCCATGACTCAGAATTCTCATTTAGTTCCCTAAAGGAAAGCACAATTCTGATTCTTACTAGAGCAGATTAGTTTTGTCTATTTTTAGACTTATTTATAAATAAGATTTATGGACAAGAAATCATGCAGTCTGGACCTTATTCACCTGGCAGTTTTTTCTCAACATTATGTTTGTAAGAGTCTATGTTGTTGTATGTAGCCATAGTTTATTTTCATCACATACTGTATTCATACCCAAAGTTTGAATATTATCCAATTTATTTTTTATGTCCCATTGTTGATGAAAATTTAGGTTGTTTCCACTGGAGGTTTTAATAATACTGCTGTTATGAATATTCTGGAACACATCTCTTAAAGCACAAATCTACATATTTCTGTTGAGCATCTACCTAGAAGTGGAATCGTTAGACCATAAGGAATGAGTAAGTAATTTTTGTACCATAAGGAATGAGTAAGTTCAGTTTTAGAGGATATTACAAAACAGTTTTCTAAACAGGTTATGCCAATTTACACCCCAAATGGCAATTTTTGAGAGTTTCAGTAGGTCTACAGTCCTTGTCAGCCCTCGGTGTTATCAGTTTTTTGGTTTTTGTTTCAAATGGTTGTATTAATGGGTAAGTAATGGTGTCTTACTGTGGCTTTAATTAGCATTGTCCTAATAAATAATGATGTAGAACATCTTTTAGTGTGTTTATTGTCCATTTGCATATTCTCATTTTGAAGTGCCTGTCCAAGACTTTTGTCCCCCTTTCTTTTTTTAAATTTTTATTTTCTATTGAATTATAGTTGATTAACAATGTTGCTTTAGTTTCAGGTGTACAGCAAAGTGATTCAGTTATACATATACATGTATATATTCTTTTTCCCATTTAGGTTATTAAAGAATTTTGAGCAGAGGTCCCTGTGCTATACAGTAGGTCCTTGTTGGTTATCTATTTAAAATATAGCAGTGTGTACATGTCAATCCCAGCTTCCCAATCTATCCCTCCCTCCACCCTTCCCCCCTGGTAACCATAAAGTCGTTCTCTAAGTCTGTGAGTCTGTTTCTGTTTTGTAAGTAAGTTCACTTGTATTATTATTTTTTTTTAGATTCCGCATATAAGCGATAATAATATGATATTGGTCTCACTCTCTTTCATTTGTTTTCTTGGGCTATCTGCTCTTTCTTATTGATTTATAGAAGTTTAAAATATAATTATAATTTGTATAAGAATCCTTTTGTGGTTACATTTACATATATTACAAATACTCCTCTATTCTTATTTATGAAGTGGTGTCTCTGATGAAAGTTTTTAAAATTTTAATAGAGTTCAAATTCTCATTCTTTTCATTTAAGGTTTGTGCTTTATGTGTCTTTTTTAAAATGTGCCTAACCAAAGATTTTGAGAATATTCTATGACATTTTCAAGAAATATTATTGTTGGGAATTTCCTATTTCAATCTTCAATCTACCTGAAATTAATGTTTGTGTATATCTGAGATAAGATGCAGTTGTTTTTCTTTGTAAATCCAGTTAACCTAGGACTATTTATTGAAAAGACTCATTTCCTTACGGAAAGTGAAGAAAGACTACACTATCACACAAGGGCTGAGTCAATCCAGAAGCGACACACATCACATGCTATTGTCCAGATCTAGTCACGTGGCCCAACTAGCTTCAAGAGCACCAAGAACAGAAAATGAAGTATCTGAATATTATTGTTGTTGTAATATCTGCCAAGATAATCACACTTCTATCATATGAAAACGTACTTTCTGAATTATTTTACTATTCATGCACTGGAGAGAGTAAACAATAACATATTCCTTTATAACAGAGAGCCCAAATGGAGACCAATTTTTAAGAATCAACTAAAGGCAGGAATTAACTTGCTAAATTGTTGTTTTCCAAATGGAAATCACATGGAAAGTTTGATTACGGCCACCACGTATTACTTAGTACATCAATACCATCTTCCATTTGTGCTGAATTAGTAACAGTAGTCTCAATGTTTTCTTGTTGATAATCACAGATTAATTAAAAAAGAGTGAAGAAAGCCCAAACAGACAGATAGACAAGTACAATGAAAATAATATGCCAGGCACGCTGCTTTGCATTCCCACACATGGGAACAATCATGGGGGAGAAAAACCCTCCAACACTACCATAAATTACTGTGATTGCAAAATAAAAGTACATACATCATTAACAATGATGTCTCTATCTTACTCATATTTCTTAGTATCGTACAAAATAACTAACTCCCATAATGAAAATTTTATATTTTCACCTTTTTCCTAGACCAGAACTTTCTAAGAGTTCTAAAAAATGATTAAGATGATTCCCTTACTTCAGCAGTTCCCCATAAATCTGTTTCAAAGGGAAGCAGAACATTCTTAGTAGTGGAAGGAAACTTCCTTATTTTCTTAAACTCCTAGGACACAGACTTGGAGTAATAATACTTTATTTAGAGCAATGATACTGTATTACTTTATTAGTAATAAAGTAATAATTACTTTATTAGTAATAATTACTTTATTACTAAGTTCTTGAATTTACACGTATATATGTATGTGTGTATAATATATATATACTACCTATTACATATATCTTATGTATATAAAATAATAGTATATATACAAATATATATAATTCGATTTATCATGTGTTACAACTATCTACACAAGTAGATTAATTACACCTTCCTTAGGAGTAGGAACAATGACTTAGTTATTTTTGTTTCGTTTTTGAATATTCATCATATCTGGCAAAGAACATGAGGAACTCAGTCCATGAAGTGACTCCCCCAGTCCCCTCCCCTTACCTGTTCAATTCAGACATCAGGGAACCGTATACAAACAAGCTCTTCTTCTTAAGGGTTATAAGGCATATTTTTAAAAAATCTTTGCAAGTTTTTCACAGTATTTTATTAAGATGAATTTTTAAATTCTATTTCTAGTCATCCAGACTCATAGAATGTTACAAATTAATGTTCAAAATTTTGAGAGACTATATATATATAGTAATGGCTTAGGGATAATAAGGATCTATTATCTAAATACAGATTTTAAGTTCTTCTGAGCCTCTCCCACATTTGGCTGTAATTTTATAACTACAGAGAAATGTGCTGTTTTGTTTAAAAGTATAGGGCAGAGACGGATTTATAATGATTCTAAGTTTTATGGACAACACTTCCTCTTGTCCATTCACTCATTAAATAATGCATTTATGAGTTCTTTATTGCACACATGACTGGCACCAGGTTTGTGCTGGATTATCAAGAAATATATAAAATAACTGCTAACACCCACTGAGCAATTCTTATGTGGTAGGCAGTCTGCCAAGAGCTCTTCGAAGAGCTTGCCTTGTATTAACTCTCACTATCCCTATTAAGTTAACCTTATGCGATTCAGGGAATTCAGTTGTTTGCCCAGGGTCACAAAGCTAGTGAGCGACAGAGCAGTGACTGGGATCAAGGCCGTCTTGTTCTAGAGCCAGAGTATCTCTAATCATTACATTATTCTGCCTCTACTCTCAGGATAAGCAGTTATTAAACTGGTGTTCTAGAAAACATCTGAGGTTTTAATTTAGAGGATATTTAAATCACATCTTAGGAAATTTCCTTATTACACTTAAGAGTTTGATAAGGTACAGTAGAAACTAGTCCTCAATTCTAAAAGAAAAAGATGTAAAATATATTATCTGACTTTGTTCATCATGATGTTTAGGTCTCATAAACTCTGTTTTTGCCTGAGAGTGGATACAGTATTAAATAATGATGCAACTGACAAATTGTGAAGGTTTTCAAACTTAAGGATACACTGTTCAAGCCCACATTTGGACACTGTTATGGACCAACAATATTCATTGGAGAAAAACTAAAGTTGGTGTGGTCCAAAGAATAAATCTTCTAAACTTCACAACTGTGTTGTTTTTTTTTTTTTAAAGACCATCATTGACTTGTCTTCAACTTCTGCACTGGATGACTAACACTTACCAAAATGGCAAACAGCTCTAGCACTGCAAATTAAAATTTCACATAAGCTTTGTACCTGCAAAACACCCTGACTTTGAGAAGGCTCTGTGAATCAAACGCTTTGCTAACAGCACCTATCTGTATCAAAACGACAGCACTCTCTTACCTAATAAAGTCCTTCTTTCTTTGCTAATTAAGACAGTACCAAAGAAATAAATAGATAAATAAAGTTACTTATTCAGTCAAGAGTACTGAATGTTCCCAGTAGGCAGTCTTTTCACAATTCAATTTCCCCAGTGGGACTAGAAGAGGAAATGAAACAACAAATTGTACTCCTGATGAACTAAGCAGAAGCCGCTATTCTAAAGGGAGTCCTGCTAGGCCAATTAGCTCATCATGTTAACAGAGGAGCAATCCAGAAACCAATGCCCCAACAGCAAAGGTTCAAAAACGCAAAGCTCAATGGCCTCTTGGAACATTGTCTCCAGTGGACACTCCTGGGAATTGTTGAGTGGTTTGCCAATGGTATTTTAATATATGATACAAAGCAAAGATTCATGTTAAGTCAAAATAGGAGCATTATTGCATCATTGCATATCTACATTAATCTTAACCATTTATACATATTTTTCATTAAGTGGCACTTACTTGTATTTCCTGAGTCAACTTAAGCAAAAATGGCACAGAATAGCAATATTTTAAATTACTGTGGTTTCCCCAGTTTTCCAGGTGTATATTGTTTAACTCCCAAAGATAAAATATAGCTAGCCTTCAATTTAACAAGTTCACCTATCTAAAGAATGTATATGTGTACAAAAACATATTTTAGAATTAAATGGAATTTAGTGTGAACAATTATTAAATACATTATTATAATTAAAATAACATAGATACATCTCTTAAGAAATTTGGGAATTTTATATGAATGGTTTTGTAATATCAATATCATCTTACATTTATAGACTACAGCTTACAGAGTACTTCTACTTGTATTACCTTTTTCACTATCTCAATATTTTGTTGTTTTAAAACTAAAAAAAGGACCTCTAAGTCAAATCCTTCACCACTTTATGTTCTCTTACAATTTTTCCACATTTAAATCTTTATTTAAAAAACATACTAACATCTTTTCATGCAGGCGTTTAATTTTTTTTAATCAAGACTGTGAAAATGGATCAGTGCTACTGTCCTTATTTTACCTAAAGGAACTGAGGAACTGTGATGAGAAATGGTATTTATTGACGATCGGCAAAGCCTGAGTAAACCTTCAACCTCTCAGTCCCAGAATCCTAATTGCACTTGAGGTATATTAACCCAGTAATGGATAAACCAGCATGTGCTGAATGAATGCTCAAGATGAAGTGTGTAGAGTAGAAAGTATGGAAGTATGAGGTGAAAGTAATCAGGTGGGAAATGAATTTGCTAAAACTAACAACCACATTATTAATTGTAAACAGTTTTTTCCTCAGTATAACAATAATGCTAACTTACTTTTATTTCTTTATTAGATATGTAGGACATACTCAGTGTAGAAACTGAATACCAATAACTAAAAACGTACTATATAACAACAATAAAAACCAATGAATAAATATGAAATATTTCAGTATGAGTTTTTAAATGAGAAACAGAATTAGTATTGTTTTCATATCTTTGGTCTTTATTTTATTTATTTATTTTTTTTTTGCGGTACGCGGGCCTCTCACTGTTGTGGCCTCTCCTGTTGTGGAGCACAGGCTCCGGACGCACAGGCTTAGTGGCCATGGCTCACGGGCCCAGCCACTCTGCAGCACATGGGATCTTCCCAGACCAGGGCACGAACCCGTGTCCCCTGCATTGGCAAGCGGACTCTCAACCACTGCGCCACCAGGGAAGCCCCATATCTTTGCTCTTATTCCAACTAACAAATATAGCTAGTTATATTGTGATACATTACATATACAACAAATAATTCAAGTTTTACACAGATAATTTAACTCTAGTTTTCACTTCTGACTTAAGCAATAACTGTTACTCAGTTTTCTTAGGTGCAGTGCAAACAACTTGGCAATAGTGTTGGGGGCAGATTTAAGCCTTGGGAGCCTTATGAGTCTCTGATTTGAATTTTAGGTTCCACAGCTTCCCAGCCATGTGAGTCTAAGTATTTTATTTATTTATGGTACCCGTCCTTCAAGGCCCATCTTCCTGTTTCTCCCTTTTATCCTCTCAGTTACCTCCAGGAGCTCTGCTGTTTCTCTGTCGTTCAGGACTCAGTGTTCCCCAGCTTCCCACTTCCCCCTCTTTCCCTCCAGAGTAAAAATGAGGTACATACTCTAAGATCACCAATCAAATGAGAAAAGAGTAAAACATTATAAAATAAAAAATTTTTTAAGTTAAAATAAATCTAAGCACATTCTGGACAGAGAGATACACATGTAACCGAGCAAGAAGTCATGTGCCCGTGGTGCAGAAAGCCGAACTCTTGACAGCAGGCATTTGCGGCAAAGTAAGGATTTATTTGCAGGGCATCAAGCAAAGGAGTGGGAGACAAGTCTCAGATACACTTCATCTTGGTCTTTGAGTTAGGAATGTTTTAAGGGGGAAGAACAAAGGAACTAGAATTAATCATTGCCTCGTGACATTTCTTAATCATGGTTTCAGGAATCAGGATGTCTCCTTTTTATAATTCTCTGTCCAGGTAGTCCATGGCTTGGGGATCTGTGGGCTCATCTTGCCCTGGAGAAACACCTGAGTTTGTAAGTTAATGATGATGTAGTACAATGTAATGATGATGTAGCAATTTTAATACATTGATGATGTTATCAACAATAGCCGACTCTGGTTGATAAGTGTTCAGTTAGCATAGGATTGAGGCCAGAGGGGACAAGAAAGGGATTGAGGTCAGAGGAGACAAGCAAGGGAATAAAGTTTTGGATAGAGAGATTAATTATAAACTCAGTAAGGGAACTCGGTTTTAGGGGAACTTGGTTTCACACATAAACAAACACATAAATAAATGACGTGTGACAGACCTGGGAGCAAGTGTGACCTTCCCGGGGAACAGGCCAAAAGTTAGAAATAGGAATAGGACAGGCACAGCAGAACCTGGACAGTGGGGAGTGGGGGGAAACTGTGCCCTGGAGGGCCCCTGCACTTGAGCTAATGGCAGGTTATAAGACCGACTTCATACCCATTCAACTGAGCAAGTGCAGGCCATGCAACAGGCACCAGGCCCTAGCGGGCCACATAGCTTCCAGTAATGGACCTGTGACTCCTTGGTCCTCATGCCAGAGAAACCCACATCCTCACCGAGGTCCAGGCCCAACACAGAGGTAGACTGGAAGTCCCCCTCCACTGGAAAAGAAAGATCCACGTCCAATCTCAGAATATCCTGTTGGCTCTACCCTCAAAATATATCCAGAACAACACCACTTCTCACCATCTTCACTGCTGTCACTCTGACTCAGTTCACCATCATCTCTTGCCTGGATTTTTGCAGTAGCCTCCAGTGGTAGTCAGAATATTGGCCCTCCAAAGATGTCCACATTCTATAGAATGTCACCTTAAGTGGCAAAATGGGCTTTGCAAAATAATTAAATTAAGAATGTTGAGATGGGGAGATTATCCTGGTGGGCCCAATGTAATCACAAGAAGAAAGCAGGAGAGTCAGAGACAGAGAGAGACTGGAAGATGCTACCTTTCTGGCTTTGAAGCCAGAAAGGGGCCACAAGCCAAGGAATGCTTCTAGAAACTGGAAAAGGCGTGGGAATGGATTCTCCCCAAGAGCCTCCAAAAGGAACATACCCTGCCAACAACTTGATCTCAGTCCATTGAGAACCATACCAGACCCCTGACCTCCAACACTGAAAGGTAATAAACTTGTGTTGTTTTAATACAAAAGAAAAACAACCAAAACTAATCACCTTCTAAAATAACATTAAGAGCCCACTGGTAACTTAATAATTCATTTTTAAAAACTAATATTTATTAAGTATGATACTTTAGGTATTGGATAAGTGTTTTACATGCATTAACTTGTTCGGTCTTCATTACCAACCTGTGAGATAGGTATTATTAGTGTTCCACTTTTAGATGAAAAATCGGGAGCTTAAATAACCTGGTCAAAGACCCACAGTTAGAGATCAAATGCAGACAACAAAACTCCATTCATAACCTCTCCATTATACCAGATGGGAGAACAAAGTTTAGGCGTGAGGCTAAAAGGGATCTTTTGCCTTCCACTCTAATCTAGATCTTGGAACAGCACCCCCAGGTACGCCTGCAGAGATATCACAGAGCTGGCTGTGAAGGGAACCCACACCTCCAGCCGCATGGATGAGGGCGCAGGTCTGCTGGATGGAATGGGTTAGAGTCAGCAGGCAGAGAGAAGGTCTTCCTAGCTGACGTGCTTTCCCCTTCAGCTCTGCCCTTCCCCCAGAAACATGATGTGTGAGAGTGTTCACCCAACAGGAGGGCAAGCAAATGGAGGAGAAAGCCAGAAAGCGGGCGGTCACAAAGGAATCAGCCAGATTGGCTCTGGCTTTTGAGGTACAAAGTTCTGGCTTGCCAGCAAAACTTGTTCCAACAAATGTCTAGCTCTGACCACCACGATTAACTAGAGTTCTTCCCAAGAACTGGATGGAGAGACGACGTTCTTTCAACACAGTGTCTTTGTGGTGATAGAGGCATGATGAGATGGGAGAATCCTTCATCCGTTACCAACCACTCTGTCTACTTTCTTCCTTTTTTTCAGGCATTTCTGACTTCAATTCCATCCTTATTCAGAAGATGATAATGGATGAAGATAATGATGACAAAGATGAAGCCCATCCAGCTTGGATTCAGTGGTTCATCTTTGCAGCCATATCCTCACCAATAACGTAAACTCACTTGTGTTTTGGGGTTTTTATTGCACCTGCCCTAAAATCCCCAACCCTGAATGAATCCAACTGCCCATCTTCTCTGTACATGCATCTTAGTTGCTGAGTGCTCATGGAACAATCTCAGAGTTGGCTAACATCCATATAAAATATATGGTCACCACCTTTGAGAAGAATTTACCAGCACATGGCAATCCACGTGTTTGGTCAGCTCTCATTCTCTCATGCTCCTGTTCTGAAAATCTCAACTGTTCTCCAACCCCTGGTCCCCACTCTACTGGCCTTCCTCACACTTTATGGAAGCTACTGCCTTCTATTCACCAAGGAAATGGAGAGGTGTTAAACAGAAACTCCTTTGATGTCCAACATCTGAATGTATGAACCAACCTGCTTCTGCATGGCACCTTTTCCTTTCCTTCTGTGTTCTGCATCCCTCTTACCTTCCCAGGACCCTGGAGATGTCTATTACAAACTTTCTTCCCCATCTTTAGTCATTCTGTCCATACTGACTCCTGCCCTAAGTGGGCAAATCTTACTTCCCTTCTTACAACAAAAACAAAAACAAATAAATGCTCTCTCAATTCCATTTCCTCTTCTGGACAATCACATTTGCTCTTTTTTTCCAAACTCAAATATCCAACAAGACATTTACCCTTTATTTCCTCACTTCCTGCTTATTCTAATATTTCTTCCACTCTCACTACTGTACCTAATGTGTCTCACTACAATTGTTTTGGCCTCAATATCCACTTTACTAAACCTAATGAAACACTCTTAGCTCTCATTTTATTTAACCTAACATTATTCTACCCTGTGGGCCCATTCTCTCCTTTTTCAAAACTCTCTTTCCTAGATATCTAATGTACCACATTCTCATTTTTTTCTCTAGCTTCCTTTCATAAGTAGTTCCTCCTTCTTTAACTGATCATTAAATGCTGGCTTTTTTTCAGGCTCTAGTTGCTCCAAGGTGCTCCTCTTTGTTATTCTATATTCTTTCCTCCATTATAACATGATTTACTTCCATAGCTTCAATTTCCATCTCTATGACTATGACTTGTAGATTTATATTGCAATTGAGCGCTTTCTTCTGCACTCCAGACCATATACTCATCTCAACATTGCATTTGCTCCACAGTAGTCCAGACCTAATTCGAAAAGAAAAAAATACTACTTTAATGCTAAACTTATAAACTTCCCCATATCCAAACCTGTACCTCGTCCTATATTCCACACCTCATACACTCAAACCAGAAATATGGGAACCATAGTACACTCATCTCTTTTCCTATCCATCAACTGCCAAGTTTTACAAATTGTCTCTTCTAAAGATTCTAAAATTATCCACTTTTCTTCATTCCAAGAGCCATCCTTCCAGGCCGAGATGCAATAATCTCTCTCCTGCATTACTAAATTGCCTCCTATCTGCTCTCTCCACATCTTCCATTCAAATAATCTTCCCATAGTAGTCAGAGTCATCATCAAAATAAGATTTATAGGATTTATAGGTATGCTTATTAAATCAAATGCATACAGTTCAAAGGTACAGAACATTAAAGTGAACCCCTTCATTAAAAATATAACCTTAGTAATTTCACGTTCATGCTAGTAAGGAAACAAAAACACAAAGACTTAGGGTCCATCAAGTCACTATCTTTTTTCTTTTTTTCTAGGTCCCAGGCTTCTTTATTTAAGAACAAAGTGATGAGTGATGCAGGGATTAAAATCAAGAGCATCACTGAACTTCACCTTCCCTCCAACCAGTTCCCCCAAACTCCCTGCCCCCACACCCTGTGTGCTCCCAATTCCTTTCTAAGTGAATGAAGAACCTAATCCCAAAGCCCTGGTACGAATCCCAGGGTTTTCTCCCTAGCTGTCCCCCTTCCTCTGTCCCCATTCCTGGCAAGGGCTGACACCTCCGTTAGAATGCATGGGGGAGCCCCAGAGTGGTGACAGACACCGAGGGAAAGGCCTCAGCCTCAGGAAATGGGACCGAGGAGTACAGCGTAGTGAAATGAGGACCCCCATAGCCTGGGGTACCAAAATGGGGCCCTGGCACCAGAGGAAAGGATACTGGTCCCCCTGAGAAAGGAGATCCAGCAGCCTCAAAATCCTGTCGCTGCGAAAAGTCACTGCTTGATCGTCTGCCCTTCTGGTGACGGTTGCAGAATCACACTCGGACCACATCCTTCTCAAGCCCGAGCTGCTGAGCCATGTGGCTAATCTGCTGCAGGATGGGCTTTGGGCACTGCAGGAACATGCTCTCCAGGTCGCCTCTCACTCGGTTCTCAATACTGGTCTGCTTTCTCTTCCGGGCCTGCATGACGGTCTCTGCCTTGCATATCCCCTGCAGATTCTCGTTGTTGTCAGCTTCCTCCACCCACTTCTGCAGCAGGGTCTGCAGCTTACACATGTTCTTGAAACTGAGCTGCAAAGCCTCAAAATGGCAGAGGGTTGCTTGACCGAACACCTTCCCAAAGAGAACCCCCAGGGTGAGCCCCACATCGGCCTGGGTATATCCCACGGGGATCCTCTTCTGCTTTAGGAGCTTGGCAAATTGTTCGAGGTCTTTCTGAAGAGCTTTGATGGCCTGGGACTCCTCGGGGGTCGGCCAAGTCACTATTTTTTTTTTTTTTTTTTGCGGTACGTGGGCCTCTCACTGTTGTGGCCTCTCCCGTTGCGGAGCACAGGCTCCGGACGCACAGGCTCAGCGTCCATGGCTCACGGGCCCAGCCGCTCCGCAGCATGTGGGATCTTCCCAGACCGGGGAACGAACCCGTGTCCCCTGCATCAGCAGGCGGACTCTCAACCACTGCGCCACCAGGGAAGCCCCAAGTCACTATCTTTAACAGGAACTCTTAGTTCTAGGAGTTCTGGCTTCTCTTTCAGTCCCCTGAAAGAGAATACATCACACCTGTATTGCTCTACAGTCAGTACACATGTCATGTAAACTCCCATACCCCATGCTTTCTACTTGGTACTTTTCCTCCTCAGGTAGCTAAAGTTTCCATTCTTTGATCTCAGGTTATTATAGCACTTCAGTTAGGGTGGCTTTTGCACCCAGCACCAGGAGAGATGCCCTCTTTTACTATAATATTACTATAACTTTTTCTTTGTAGTACCAATACTTATTTGTTTGATGTAACTCTTGCCCTCCAGTGTATAAGCTGCCTCAAGGCAATAACTGCACCTGTCTTAAGCATTAAAATCATAGTATAGGGACTTCCCTGGTGGCGCAGTGGTTAAGAATCTGCCTGCCAATGCAGGGGACATGGGTTCGATGCCCAGTCCAGGAAGACCCCACATGCCGCGGAGCAATTAAGTCCATGTGCCACAACTACTGAGCCTGCGCTCTAGAGCCCACGAGCCACAACTACTGAGCCCGTGTGCCATAACTACTGAAGGCCGTGTGCCTAGAGCCCATGCTCCATAACAAGAGAAGCCAATGCAATGAGATGTCCGTGCACCACAACGAAGAGTAGCCCCAGCTCGCCGCAACTAAGAGAAAGCCTGAGTCCAGCAACAAAGACCCAACGCAGGGAAGAATAAATTAATTAAATAATTATTTTTAAAAATCATAGTATAATATTTGATACATATTAGATACTCAAGGAACACTGATTAACTGAGTCCCTAGAAAGAAGAGTAGGGAAAAGATTAAATTCAAGTAATGGTAACTGTCAACATACTGTGTGAGACACATTTTGTACAGGTTTTAAATAGGATCTAATCTACCCTTAACTCTATCATCAATTTAACTATTTCATTTGGTAGAACAGTTCTATCATCTACACCTAAGTCTGAGCTACCTATCATGAGAATAGTACTATGTAAGGATAAAATGTCATTCCCAGTGACATTCATATAATTGCATGCACACTGAAAAGAGCTGTGTATAGATGCAAATGAATTATGATGCTAGCAAACAATTGCAGGACACTTAATATGTTCAATTACTGTTCTGATCATTTTACATATATTAATCTAATCAAAACTCACAACTTCCTGTGACGTACATACCACTATTAACCCCTTTTATAGATGCAAAAATTGAGGGTCAGAGAGTTTAGTAATTTGCCTAGGGTCACTCAGTTCTTAAATGGCAAAACCAGGATTTAAACTCAGACTGTCCTATCAGGCTTCAGATTTAAAGACTATGGTGTGGGCACCCTCATTATAATATTAAAAGATTAATATTACTCTATAATTTGAAGAGAATATTTTTCTTAAACCAAATAGTATAGTATTGAAAACTTATATTCTGCTACTGACTTCAGTACTTTTAAAATTCAGCCACAGTAGAAAAAGAATAAAGTTTAACTTCCCCATTAATGAAACACTGGATATAGAGAACACATTTCTTTTAATTTTTTACCATGCTGAATATTTTTCATGCTAGTCAGCTTAACATTAAGCTGCTTATTATTTTTTACAAGATTGTACATATGCCAGAAAGTATATTTGTGTTATCCCAAAATTAATCTTTAATTTAATAGTATATATTTTGATTCAATGATAATCTTATGTATTTACCATGGGTAAAATTTTCAATTAATTTAAAATATAGCTAAATCAATTTATAATAACATTAGCCAAAGGATGGATATTACTGATTGAGCTAAATATAAATAGAATTGAAATATATCCCAGATGTTATACTGAATATAATGAAATATACTTGGTTTCAGGATTTCTGGAAATAATAACTGATAATTGACAAAGGAATCCACAGACTACCAGAATGGAATATATGTATAAACAGCAAAACTGAAACCTAAAATCAATATACAAATGAATAGCATGTTATTTATATTAGGAACTGAAAAACAAAGAAACAGTACATGCTTGGATAAAACAAAATCAGAGAATATTGTATGGCAACAACATAATAAAGTCTCCTGCGGAACAGATGATAAAAGATGGCCCAACTTAAAGTACACTAAGCACCTCCAAAAATTCTGGCCAAAATGCTACTTCTACCTCCTTGATTCTCCATGGTATTTTCAAATACTGAATTCTCTGTTCTCCTTTTCAAACTCCAAATTCTGGAACCATTTGTACATACCATCTGCCTCTCCTTCTTTACGTCCCATAACTCTTTTTTTTTTAACATCTTTATTGGGGTATAATTGCTTTACAATGTTATGTTAGTTTCTGCTATATAACAAAGTGAATCAGCTATACGTATACATATATCCCCATATCCCCTCCCCCTTGCATCTCCCTCCCATCCTCCCTATCCCACCCCTCTAGGTGGTCACAAAGCACCAAGCTGATCTCCCTGTGCTATGCAGCTGCTTCCCACTAGCTATCTATTTTACATTTGGTAGTGTATATATGTCCATGCCACTCTCCTACTTCATCCAAGCTTACCCCTCCCCCTCCTTGTGTGCTCAAGTCCATTCTCTATGTCTGCGTTTTTATTCCTCTCCTGCCCCTAGATTCTTCAGAACCATTTATATATATTTTTAAGATTCCATATATGCATTAGCATACAGTATTTGTTTTTTTTCTTTCTGACATACTTCACTCTTGTATGACAGACTCTAGGTTCAACCCCCTCACTACAAAAAACTCAATTCTGTTTCTTTATATGGCTGAGTAATATGCCATTGTATATATGTGCCATGTCTTCTTTATCCATTCATCTGTCGATGGACACTTATGTTGCTTCCATTTCCTGGCTACTGTAAATAGTGCTGCAATGAACATTGTGGTACATGTACCTTTTTGAATTACGGTTTTCTCAGGGTATATGCCCAGTAGTGCGATTGCTTGGTCATATGGTAGTTCTATTTTTAGTTTTTTAAGGAACCTCCATACTCTTCTCCATAGTGGCTGTACCAAATTACATTCCCACCAATAGTGCAAGAGGGTTCCCTTTGCTCCAAACACTCTCTAGCATTTATTGTTTGTAGATTTTTTTAATGTTATATGATTTTTTATATTAATACAACTGTACTACATTTATGTTTAATAACTGTTTATCTCAGTTATTTAATACATTTTTTAAACAACTTTATTGGAGTATAATTGCTTTACAATGGTGTGTTACTTTCTGCTTTATAACAAAGTGAATAAGCCATACATACACATATATCCCCATATCTACACCCTCTCGCGTCTCCCTCTCACCCTCTCTATCCCACCCCTCTAGGTGGTCACAAAGCACGGAGCTGATCTCTCTGTGCTATGTGGCTGCTTCCCACTAGCTATCTATTTTACATTTGGTACTGTACATAAGTCCATGACACTCTCTCACTTTGTCCCAGCTTACCCTTCCCCCTCCCTGTGTCAAGTCCATTCTCTACGCCTGCGTCTTTACTCCTGTCCTGCCCTTAGGTTCTTCAGACCTTTTTTTTTTTTTTCAGATTCCATATATATGTGTTAGCATACAGCATCTCTTTCTGACTTACTTCACTCTGTATGACAGACTCTAGGTCCATCCACCTCACTACAAATAACTCAATTTCATTTATTTTTATGGCTGAGTAATATTCCATTGTATATATGTGCCACATCTTCTTTACCCATTCTTCTGTTGATGAACACTTAGATTGATTCCATGTTCTGGCTATTGTAAATACAGCTGCAATGAACATTGTTGTTCATGACTTTTTTGAATTATGGTTTTCTCAGGGTATATCCCAGTAGTGGGATTGCTGGGTCATATGGTAGTTCTATTTGTAGTTTTTTAAGGAACCTCCATACTGTTCTTCATAGTGGCTGTATCAATTTACATTCCCACCAACAGTGCAAGAGGGTTCCCTTTTCTCCACACACTCTCCAGCATTTATTGTTTCTAGATTTTTTGATGATGGCCATTCTGACTGGTGTGAGGTGATACCTCATTGTAGTTATGATTTGCATTTGTCTAATGATTAGTGATGTTGAGCATTCTTTCATGTGTTTGTTGGCAACCTATATATCTTCTTTGGAGGAATGTCGCTTTAGGTCTTCTGCCCATTTTTGGATTGGGTTTTTTCTTTTTTTGATACTGAGCTGCATGAGCTGCTTGTAAATTTTGGAGATAAATCCTTTGTCACTTGCTTCATTTGCAAATATTTTCTCCCATTCTAAGGGTTGTCTTTTCATCTTGTTTTATGGTTTCCTTTGCTGCACAAAAGCTTTGAAGTTTCATTAGGTCCCATTTGTTTATTATTGTTTTTATTTCCATTTCTCTAGGAGGTGGGTCAAAATGGATCTTGCTGTGATTTATGTCATAGAGGGTTCTGCCTATGTTTTCCTCTAAGTGTTTTATAGTGTCTGGCCGTAGATTTAGGTCTTTAATTCTTTTTTAGTTTATTTTTGTGTATGGTGTTAGGGAGTATTCTAATTTAATTCTTTTATATGTAGTTGTCTAGTTTTCCCAGCACAACTTTTTGAAGATACTGTCTTTTCTCCATTGTATATTCTTGTCTCCTTTATCAAAAATAAGGTGACCATATGTGCGTGGGTTTATCTCTGGCCTTTCTATCCTGTTCCATTGATCTATATTTCTGTTTCTGTGCCACTACCATACTGTCTTGATTACTGTAGCTTTGTAGCTTTGTAGTATAGTCTGAAGTCAGGGAGTCTGATTCCTCCAGTTCTGCTTTTCTTTCTCAAGACTGCTTTGGCTCTTCAGAGTCTTTTGTATTTCCATACAAATTGTGAAATTTTTTGTTCTAGTTCTGTGAAAAATGCCATTGGTAGTTTGCTAGGGATTGCATTGAATCTGGAAATTGCTCTGGGTAGTATATTCATTTTCACAATGTTGATTCTTCCAATCCAAGATCATGGTAGATCTCTCCATCTGTTTGTATCATCTTTAATTTCTTTCATCAGTGTCTTATAGTTTTCTGCATATAGGTCTTTTGTCTCCTTAGGTAGGTTTATTCCTAGGTATTTTATTCTTTTTTTGCAATGCTGAATGGGAGTGTTTCCTTAATTTCTCTTTCAGATTTTTCATCATTAGTGTATAGGAATGCAAGAGATTTCTATGCATTAATTTTGTATCCTGCTACTTTACCAAATTCACTGATTAGCTCCAGTAGTTTTCTGGTAGCATCTTTAGGATTCTCTATGTATACTATCATGTCATCTGCAAACAATGACAGCTTTACTTCTTCTTTTCCAATTTGGATTATTTTTATCTCTTTTACTTCTCTGACTGCTCTGGTTAAAACTTCGAAAACTATGTTGAATAATAGTGGTGAGAGTGGGCAACCTTGTCTCTTTCCTGATCTTAGTGGAAATGGTTTCAGTTTTTCATCATTGAGGATGATGTTGGCTGTGGGTTTGTCATATATGGCCTTTATTCTGTTGAATAAAGGTAATCCCCTCTATGCCTATTTTCTGGAGGGTTTTTATCATAAATGGGTGTTGAATTTTGTCGAAAGCTTTTTCTGCATCTATTAAGATGATCATATAGTTTTTCTCCTTCAATTTGTTAATATGGTGTATCACATTGATTGATTTGCTTAGATTGAAGAATCCTTGCATTCCTGGAATAAACCCCACTTGATCATGGTGTATGATCCTTTTAATGTGCTGTTGGATTCTGTTTGCTAGTATTTTGTTGAGGAGTTTTGCATCTATGTTCATCAGTGATATTGGCCTGGAATTTTCTTTCTGTGTGACATCTTTGTCTGGTTTTGTTATCAGAGTGACAGTGGCCTCGTAGAATGAGTTTGGGAGTATTCCTCCCTCTGCTATATTTTGGAAGAGTTTGAGAAGGATAGGTGTTAGCTCTTCTCTAAATGTTTGATATAATTCGTGTGTGAAGCCATATGGTCCTGGGCTTTTGTTTGTTGGAAGATGTTTAATCACAGTTTCAATTTCAGTGCTTGTGATTGATCTGTTCATATTTTCTATTTCTTCCTGGTTCAGTCTCGGAAGGTTGTGCATTTCTAAGAATTTGTCCATTTCTTCCAGTTTGTCCATTTTATTGGCATGTAGTTGCTTGTAGCAATCTCTCATGATCCTTTGTATTTCTGCAGTGTCAGTTCTTACTTCTACTTTCTCATTTCTAATTCTATTGATTTGAGTCTTCTCTCTTTTTTTCTTGATGAGTCTGGCTAATGGTTTATTAATTTTGTTTATCTTCACAAAGAACCAGCTTTTGATTTTATTGATCTTTGCTATTGCTTCCTTCATTTCTTTTTCATTTATTTCTGATTTGATCTTTATGATTTCTTTCCTTCTGCTAATTTTGGGGGTTTTCTGTTCTTCTTTCTCTAATTGCTTTAGGTGTAAGGTTAGGCTGTTTATTTGAGCTGTTTTCTTGTTTCTTGAGGTAGGATTGTATTGCTATACCCTTCTCTCGTAGAACTGCTCTTGCTGCATTCCATAGGTTTTGGGTTGTAGGGATTTCATTGTCATTTGCTTCTAGGTATTTTTTGATTTCCTCTTTGATTTCTTCAGTGATCTCTTGGTTACTTAGTAGGGAATTGTTTAGCCTCCATGTGTTTGTACGTTTTACAGATTTTTTTCCTGTAATTGATATCTAGTCTAGGCATTGTGGTCAAAAAAGACACTTGATATGATTTCAATTTTCTTAAATTTACCAAGGCTCGATTTGTGACCCAAGATATGATCTACCCTGGAGAATGTTCCATGAGCTATTGAGAAGAAAGTGTATTCTGTTGTTTTTGGATGGAATGTGCTTTAAATATCAATTAATTCCATCTTCTTTTATGTATCAATGAAAGCTTGTGTTTCCTTATTTATTTTCATTTTGGATGATCTGTCCATTAGTGAAAGTGGGGTGTTAAAGTCCCCTACTATGATTGTGTTAATGTTGATTTCCCCTTTTATGGCTGTTAGCATTTGCCTTATGTATTGAGGTGCTCCTATGCTGGGTGCATAAATATTTACAATTGCTATATCTTCTTCTTAGATTGATCCCTTGATCATCATCATCAATTTAATGTTCATCATTAAATTGTTCCTTCTTTTTCTCTTGTAATAGTCTTTATTTTAAAGTCTATTTTGTCTGATATGAGAATTGCTACTCCAGCTTTCTTTTGATTTCCATTTGAATGGAATATCCTTTTCCATCCCCTCACTTTCTGTCTGCATGTGTCCCTAGGTCTGACGTAGGTCTCTTGTAGACAGCATATATATGGGTCTTTTTTTTTTAATCCATTTAGCCAGTCTGTGTCTTTTGGTTGGAGCATTTAATCCATTTAGATTTAAGGTAATTATTGATATGTATGTTCCTATTACCATTTTCTTAATTGTTTTGGGTTTGTTATTGTAGGTCTCTTGTGTTTCCTGCTTGGAGAAGTTCCTTTAGTATTTGTTGTAAAGCTGAATTGGTGGTGCTGAATTCTCTTAACTTTTGCTTGTCTGTAAAGGTTTTAATTTCTCCATCGAATCTGAATGAGATCCTTGCTTGGTAGAGTAATCTTGGGTGTAGGTTTTTCCCTTTCATCACTTTAAATATGTCCTGCCACTCCCTTCTGGCTTGCAGAGTTTCTGCTGAAAGATCAGCTGTTAACCTTATGGGGATTCCCTTGTATGTTATTTGTTGCTTTTCCCTTGCTGCTTTTAATATTTTTTCTTTGTATTTAATATTTGATAGTTTGATTTATATGTGTCTTGATGTGTTTCTCCTTGGATTTATCCTGTATGGGACGCTCTGTACTTTCCGGACTTGCTTGAGTATTTCCTTTCCCACATTAGGGAAGTTTTCAACTATAATCTCTTTAAATATTTTCTCAGTCCCTTTCTTTTTCTTTTCTTCTTCTGGGACCCCTATAATTCGAATGTTGGTGTATTTAATGCTGTCCGAGAAGTCTCTGAGACTGTCCTCAATTCTTTTCATTCTCTTTTCTTTATTCTGCTCTGAGGTAGTTATTTCCACTATTTTATCTTCCAGGTCACTTATCTGTTCTTCTGCCTCAGTTATTCTGCTATTGATTCCTTCTAGAGAATTTTTAATTCCATTTAAAATTGGAATTAAATGGAATTTAATGTTCATCAATTTAATGTTCATCATTAAATTGTTCATCATTGTTGTTTGCTCTTTAGTTCTTCTTGGTCCTTGTTAAACATTTCTTGTATTTTCTCCATTTTATTTCTAGGATTTTGGATCATCTTTACTATGACTACTCTTAATTCTTTTTCAGGTAGACTTCCTATTTTCTCTTCATTTGTTTGGTCTCGTGGGTTTTTATCTTGCTCCTTCATCTGCTGTGTGTTTCTCTGTCTTTTCATTTTCCTTAACTTACTGTGTTTGGGGTCTCCTTTTTGCAGGTTGCAGGTTCATAGTTCCCATTGTTTTTGGTGTCTGCCACCAGTGGCTACGGTTGGTACAGTGGGTTGTGTACGCTTCCTGGTGGAGGGGACTAGTGCCTGTGTTCTGGTGGAGGAGGCTGGATCTTTCTGGTGGGCAGGACCACATCCAGTGGTGTGTTTTGGGGTGTCTGTGACCTTATTATGATTTTAGGCAGCCTTTCTACTAATGGGTGGGATTGTGTTCCTGCCTTGCTAGCTGTTTGGCATAGGGTGTCCAGCACTGTACCTTGCTGGTCGTTTAGTGGAGCTGGGTCTTAGCAGTGAGATGGAGATCTCTGGGAGTGCTTTTGCCATTTGATGTTATGCGGAGCCGGGAGGTCTCTGGTGGACCAATGTCCTGAAGGCGGCTCTCCCACCTCAGAGGCACAGGCCAGACACCCAAGTGGAGCACTAAGACCCTATCAGCCAAACGGCTCAGAAGAAAAGGGACAAAAAAGAAAAAAGAAAGAAAAGAGTAAAATAAAATAAACTTATTAAAATAAAAAATAATTATTAAAAATTAAAAAATTAAAAAGTAGTAAAAAATCGAAGAAAATAAAAAGAAGAGAGGAACCAAACCAAAAAACATATCTACCAATGATAACAAGAGCTAAAAACTGTACTAAAAAAACCCCAACAAAAACAAACAAAAAAAAACGCACAGACAGAACCCTAGCACAAATGATAAAAGCAAAGCTTTATGGAGAAGATCACACAAAGAAGCATACACCTACACACTCAGAAAAAGGAAAAAAATATATATATCATTGCTCCCAATGTCTACCACCTCAATTTTGGGACGATTCATTGTCTATTCAGGTATTCCAGAGATGCAGGGTACATGACGTTGACTGTGGAGATTTAATCCACTGCTCTTGGGGCTGCTGGGAGAAATTTCCCTTTCTCTTCTTTGTTTGCACAGCTCCTGGGGTTCAGCTTTGGATTTGACCCCGTCTCTGTGTGTAGGTCTCCTGAGGATATCTCTTCTTCACTCAGACAGGATGGCGTTAAAGTAGCAGTTGATTAGGGGGTTCTGGCTCACTCAGGCCAGGGGGAGGGAGGGGTATGGAATGCGGGGCGAGCCTCTGGCAACAGAGGCAAGTGTAACGTTGCAACAGGCTGAGGTGCACCATGTGTTTTCCAGGGTAATTTGTCCCTGGATCACGGGATCCTGGCAGTGGCGGGCTGCACAGGCTCCCAGTAGGGGAGGTGTGGATAGTGACCTGTGCTTGCACACAGGATTCTTGGTGGCTGCAGCAGCAGCCTTAGCATCTCATGCCCGTCTCTGGTGTCTACGCTGATAGACGCAGCTCGCGCACATCTCTGGAGCTTGTTTAGGTGGTGCTCTGAATCCCCTCTCCTGGCACACCCCGAAACATTTGTCTCTTGTCTCTTAGGCAGGTCCAGACTTTTTACCTCCTGGCTAGCTGTGGCGCACTAGCCCCCTTCAGGCTGTGTTCACGCAGCCAACACCAGTCCTCTCCTTGGGATCTGAACTCCGAAGCCCGAGCCTCAGCTCCCAGCCCCCACCGGCCCCAGTGAGTGAGCACACAAGCCTCTCAGGCTGGTGAGTGCTGGTCAGCACCGATCCCCTGTGCAGAAATCTCTCCGCTTTGCCCTCTGCACCCCTGTTACTGTGCTCTCCTCCGGGGCTCCGAAGCTTCCCCCTCACCACCCCTAATCTCTGCCCACAAAGGGGCTTCCTAGTGTGTGGAAACTTTTCCGCTTTCACAGCTCCCTCCCCAAGGTGCAGGTCCTGTCCCTATTCTTTTGCGTCTGTTTTTTCTTTTTTCTTTTGCCCTACCCAGGTACGTGGGGACTTTTTTTTTGCCTTTTGGAAGTCTGAGGTCTTCTGCCAGTGTTCAGTAGGTGTTCTGTAGGAGTTGTTCCACATGTAGATGTATTTCTGATGTATTTGTGGGGAGGAAGTTGACCTTCACGTCTTACTCTTCCACCATCTTGAAGGTCTCTCTGTAGATTTTTTGATGATGGCCATTCTGACCAGTGTAAGGTGATACCTCATTGTAGTTTTGATTTGCATTTCTCTAATGATTAGTGACGTTAAGCATCTTTTCATGTGTTTGTTGGCAATCTGTACCTCTTCGTTGGAGAAATGTCTATTCAGGTGTTCTGCCCATTTTTGGATTGGGGTGTTTTTTTTTTTGATATTGAGTTGCATGAGCTGCTTGTAAATTTTGGAGATTAATCCTTTATCAGTGCTTCGTTGGCAAATATTTTCTCCCATTCTGAGGGTTGTCTTTTTGTCTTGTTTATGGTTTCCTTTGCTGTGCAAAAGCTTTTAAGTTTCATTAGGTCCCATTTGTTTATTTTTGTTTTTATTTCCATCTTGGAAAAGGAGAAAAAGGACCTTGCTGTGATTTATGTCATAGAGTGTTCTGCCTACGTTTTCCTCTAAGTTTTATAGTGTCTGGCCTTACCTTTAGATCTTTAATCCAATTTGAGTTTATTTTTGTGTATGGTGTTAGAGAGTGTTCTAATTTCATTATTTTACATGTAGCTCTCCAGTTTTCCCAGCACCACTTATTAAAGAGGCTGTCTTTTCTCCATTGTATATTCTTGCTTCCTTTATCAAAGTTAAGGTGACCACATGTGCATGGGTTTATCTCTGGGCTTTCTATCCTGTTCCATTGATTTATATCTCTATTTTTGTGCCAGTACCATACCCTCTTGATTCCTATAGCTTTGTAGTATATGTCCTGTAACATTTTTTTTTTTTTTTTTTTTTTTTTTTTGCGATACGTGGGCCTCTCACTGTTGTGGCCTCTCCCGTTGCTGAGCACAGGCTCCGGTCGCACAGGCTCAGCAGCCATGGCTCATAGCCTAGCCGCTCCTCAGAATGTGGGATCTTCCCGGACTGGGGCACGAACCCGTGTCCCTTGCATCGGCAGGCAGACTCTCAACCACTGCGCCACCAGGGAAGCCCTCCTGTAACTCTTGAACCCACTTTTGACTGAGCTGTGAAAGCTCAGCTGAATCTACTGAAGCCAACACAGCCAAACCAAATGCAAAAACCCTTTAACTCATGTGACTTCTCTGCAAGAAAACAACAAAAGCAACAAAAATCTGGTTTTTCTTGGAACATTCACCTCCTCAATTGTTCTTTCAGTCTTTCCTAGGTCCTCTACTAGCTCCTCTTTGTTCTCCCTCTTCACCACATTCATTCAGGGGTGTAAGCTAGTTTCATGCTGTCCCTTTTCACAACAGCTTTCCCCCCAGAGCTCCATCATCTCAACCCAGGTGTCTCATGGAAATGTCTACATGGGTATTTTACAGATGCCCCCAACATAATATGTCAAAAACTGAAATCGTCCTGTACCGTCTCAACTCTGCTCTTTTTTCCCCAGAGATCTATATGAGTAATGACTGCATCACCCATTCAATTATACAAGTCAGAAATTTGGGTGCCACATTTGAGTCCTCTCTCTCCCTAGACTCCATGTAAACTGAAGTTCTTGATCACATCTGGAATAACGTGTCCAATTTTGACAATCGCATAGGATAGAAAAATCAAACTTAAAACTGTGTAAGGGAGGAGAGTGTATATATGGAAACTCTCTGAATTTTCTACTCAATGTCTTAAACAACTAAAATTACTCTGAAAAATTAAAATCTACTAATTAATAAAAAACACTTGGTGGTATATAGAGGAGCATGGCAATGGCAAGAGATTTAAAACTGTTTCATATAAAAATTTTAAAAGATATGCACACTTGAAATATTCATCTTCATGAAGAAAATTAAGAAAAGTCATGATAGCTATCTTACAAAATTATAGAGGAAAAAGGAAGATATGTTCATTTGACTCCATGAAAACAAAGGTATATTCTCTAGGAGAAACTATAGAGAAGTGGTTTTCAGATTCTTACAAAAGAACAAACTATTGAGTAAACAAAACACTTTGAGAAGCAGTGAGCTACTAAATCATTTGTTCAACACAGTGCTTTTGGATTTAGGAAGTGCTTTTTATTATCTGTTACCCTATTTAATTACCATCCCAACTCTGTTTCTAGGTAGGAGGACAAATATTATTATCCTCATTTTATCAGTAGAAAATGAAGACAAAGAGCCTTAGATTATTGGCGTGATTTGGCCAAAGTTAGTGAAGTAGATCCTTGCATACAGCACTTAAATATTTATTACTACACAGTGGGGTCTTACCTAATAGATTCTCTATTCCTGGGGTCACTCACCAGTATACAAAAAGTGTTCAGAAAATATGATTTGAAAAAAGAAATTAATTGATCATTTAATGAATAAATCAATCCAAAGTTTAACTCTAGGCCTTTTAAGTCTTAACAGGGATTGAAGTATAATTAAATGACTAGTAATATGGAAAACAAACAACAGAAATATATATAAAGGGTTTAGAAGAGAGAGATAACAAGGGGTAATTTGGCCAGATATATGATATTAAAATCAGCCTTATAGGATGTGTAGAATACAGAGAGGAGAAAAAAGCAAAATCTATTTCGGAAGCAGTCTGATAAAGAGCACCCTTAGAGGGCCTAAACTGGTCTTCTTCTGGCCCTGTCTTTCCCCTGGATAGAAGAAATGTAAAAGGAATAAAGAAGACAAAAACAGATGGGAAGATAACTCATGTTTGTGTTATCAGAAGATTTAATATTATTAAAATGTTCATACCCAAAGTAATCTACAGGTTCAATGTAATCCTTACCAAAATCCTAATAGCAATTTTATAGAAATAAAAAAAAATTCAATAATTCATATGGAACCACAAAAGACCATGAATAGCCAAATAATCTTGAGAAAGAAAAACAAAGCAGGAGATATCACAACTCCTGACTTCAAAATATATTACAAAGCTACAGTTATCAAAACAGTATTGTACTGGCAAAAAGAAAGACATATAGACCAAAAGAACAGATAGCCCAGAAATAGAACTATTATGTGTATAGTCAATCGTGCTAAAAATACAAAATCAATAAAGGATAGTTTCTTCAACAAATGGTGTTGGGAAAACTAGATATTCACATGCAAAAGAATAAAATTGAACTTCTATCTTATACCATATATAAAATCAATTCAAAATGGATTTTTGAACATAAGACCTGAAACCATAAAACTCCTAGAAGAAAACATAGGAGAAAGGCTTCGTGACACTGGTTTTGGCAACAATTTTATGAATGTGACACCAAAAACACAGGCAACAAGAACAACAACAACTAAAGTGGGACTACATCAAACTAAAAAGCTTCTACCCAGCAAAGGAAACAATCATCATAATGAAAAGGCAACTTATGGAATGGGAGAAAACATTTGCAAACCATATATGTGACAAGAGGTTAATCCCCCAAATACATGAAGAACTCCTACAAATCAACAGCAAAACCACTAAAAACCCTATTAAAATAACTATAATCCAATGGGCTAAGGAATCGAACAGACATTTCTCAAAAAACAGACATACAAAAGGCAAACAAGTATATGAAAAAATGAACATCATCACTAATCAGCAAGTTAAATGCAAATCAAAACCACATTGACATATCACATTACACCTGTCAGGATGGCTATTATCAAAAAACAAAGATAAGTTTTGGGGAGGATGTGGAGAAATCAGAACCCTTGTACACTGTTGCTGAGAATACAAAATGGTGCAGTTGCTATGGAAAACATTAGGGACGTTCCTCAAAATATTAGAAACAGAACTACTTTATGATCCAGCAATCAATTTCACTCTGGGTATTTATTCAAAAGAACTGAAATCAGGATCTCAAAGGACCATTAGCCCTCCCAAGTTCACTTCAGCATTATTCATAATAGCCAAGATGTAGAAACAACCTGAGTGTCAATTGACAGGTGAATGGATAAAGAAAATGTGATATATATATATATATATATATGATAGAATATTATATAATATAATATATATAATGGAATATTATTCAGCCTTAAAAAGAAGGAAATCCTGACTTTTGTAGCAACATGGATGAACCCTGAAGACATTATGCTAAGTGAAATACATCAGCTACAGAAAGATGAATACTACATGATTCCACTTATATGAGGTACCTAAAATAGTCAAATCAAAGAGTGGATTTGAATCAAAGAGTGGAATGGTGTTTGCCAGGGGCTAGGAGGAGGAGGACATGGGGAGTTACTAATCAACAGGCATAAAGTTTCAGTTCAGCAAGAGTTAAGTTCTAGAGATCTGCTGTACAACACTGCATCTATTATTAACAATACAGTATTGGATAATTAAAAATTTGTTAAAGAGTAGATCTTATGTTGTGCTCTTACCACAATAAAAATTTAAAACAAGAAAGATAAAAAGATTAGGTTTCAGAAGAAAAAGTTCCTTCTCTTGTCTCTGCTTCTTTTATATTTACCTCTCTGGTAATAACATCAGGCCCAGGATTGTTATGAAGATCACATGATATGCATGTGAAAAGAACCAAATGTAAAACACTTTGCCCACTTTTATAACTAGGTGAGGAGTCCATACACAGCATGGCAATAGAGTACTCAATCTCTCAAGAATGGGGAAAAATATTTGAGCTTTGATATCTTCTTAATTTTTAGTCATCCATTAATTTATTTTTTAATTAAATTAGTTAACAACTTTAAAACTGCTGGGAACAGTATCTTGCACATAATTAGACCTACATGGTATTTGTTAATATATACATAAAACAGACATTTATTAAATACCTACTATATTCAAGGTCTAAAGGGATTCAAGGTCAGGGATCTAAAGACAAAACAAAGTCATGATCCACTTTTGTTTTTATTATTATATGCTCTAGGCCAGATCATTTAAAAGGTGTGCAGGTGGATAAGAATAATAAAATGCAGTTTGAGAGTACTTTTAAATATTTACTACAGATAGTTCATTGCTAGGATTCATCTTTCAAAAATATTATTTTACTTATGTTAATTAATTATATCATGATAGTTAATATTAAAAAATCAAAACAATTCTTGTCTAGTCTGTTTTGAAAATTCCAGCATCATAAAATAAATTGCTTTAAAATGTATGGGGTTTTGCTGTGACTAGTTTTCTTCTAAAAAGTTTTTATAATTGGGTTTTAAGGAAGGTATAAGACCAGGGTTTAACTTTCATATTTTCAACAAAGTTTGGTCTGTATGAGAGGAGTTAACTGGTTAAAATTTTTTAAATGTAATGCTCTATGCCAAGAGCTAGCATGCAGCTATTTACAAAGGGAACGTATGCATTTTTATGTGCAATCTGACCAATGAGGCTATGGTTATTTAAACCAGCCAAGCAACAGAATAAAATAATGGCTCAACTTTATATTGTTGCTGTAATGCTCTGCCTAATAGGCAAATTTGGATCACATCACTTATCTCCTGAAAAAAATCCCCCAAAAGCCCCTAATCCCTGCAAAATAAAATCTAAAATTTTTTGGTCCAGGCCCTTTGTCAGGTCCCTGCTTATGTATCTTTACCTTCAGAAACACTGTCCACTACAGGCACCTGCCAAAATAGCTCATCTGAAATATTGATATGTTGCATTTCCCCATGTTCTGCCCATCCTCCAAATCTGTGTGTATGTGTGTGTGTGTGTATGTGTGTGTCTCCTTATGCTGGGATGGGCCAACAAATTTCTATTCGCACTCCAAGTCTCAGCTCAGGAATTACATTCTAATTATGTTATCTAGCAAAATACCCACTCATAAATGTTTAATGTTTACAGAATATAGAGAAATTGTAATTATGTAATGTAAGTGACAGCATGGTTATAAATTTAAGGTAAATAGATTTCCATATTGTTTATCTTAGAGTAAAGAATGTTCGGGACAGTTAGACAGGTGGTTATGCAAATAATAAACAACAGTTTTTACCAGAAAGTCTCTGAGTCATTATGGTTTTACTGTACAAATATCCAGCCGCTACCAACAGTAACGAAGCCTTAAGATCATTATTTCAAGACCGGCTGTGAACTATTAAGATATATAAAGAAAAAGAAATTGCTCTGTCCAAGATTATTGCCATCAGCTACTACAGTTTAGACCTCAGTGCTTTATTTACAGAACTCCCTATTGACAAATGACAGAATTGCATAATGAGTATACAAATGCCTTTTCAAGAATAGATCTTGAAGGCTGTTTTTATAAAAATGCCTTCTGGCTGAATTATCAAAATGCAGTGTGCTGACAGGAGGGACAGCAATACACATGGGCTTTGTTGGCTTCTAATGGATTCCATTTCTAGAGCATGAAAAAGATGGAAACTAAAGTACTTTAGTAGGATTTGGATCTCTCTCTCCATGTGCTCCTACAATTTGAAGAATAGCAGGATATGGACAGTAGTTTTCTGTTTAAAAGGGAACACAGTTCTTTAAAAAATTCCCATCTAATAGACAAGATTAGTAGGTTGCTTGGAGAGATGTAATGCTACAGAACATACCCATGGGGGTAAAACCTTGTTATTTTGAAATAGTAACCCAACAAAGACTCTAAACAGGGAGTTTTTAGAATTTCAAATTTCTTTAGGGAAATTTTTAAATAAAGTTGTGCTATTTCTAAGGGAAGACGGACAGACATACTTAAAAAAAGAAAATAAGATGTTTTCTTAAAATGGGGTTTATCCTGTAAAAATAGTCAACGTTTTATTTCCCTCAATTGTTATGTATTTTCAATCTTATTTTTATTGAAAACCCTTTACACCTGCCTGACTTTAAACCATCGGAAGGAGTCAAATGATGGCAGGTCTCACACTTTCTATGTGGTTGCCAAGAATTATTTTATTGTGCAGTTGAGGCTGATGCTAATGCAACCAAAAAAAATCATCATAGTTATAATAAAATAATACCACGACGACCGACCATTTTTCACTAAGTCATGCTGTGCAAAGGCAAGCTGCATACAGATGCAAGCACAACAGGATGTGATTGATTCGCTCCTGCTGGCTGTCCCAAGAAAGAGTGCTGCCCTCAGTCCCTGTCATCACCAGTACAGCCAACCAATGTTAATGCACGGGGCTTGCAAGGCAAACAGCTAACACTGGTTCATCCTGGCAAGCCATGAATCGTCAGTAATGAGCATAAGCCGTCAAAGCATAAAAAATGATGACAGCTTCATCCTCTTACGAAGAAACCTCTTGCAGAAAGAAAAGTATTAAAGGAGGAGCAGCACAATGAAAGCACTCAAGCCTAAACTGTAGTGTCTGGAAACCTCGTAACTCAAATGGCTCAGTCATTTACTTCACATTCCTGGGGACACATGCACACATGCCAGTTACCTGGAGTAAATTCAGGGGGCTTCTCTCAATCAACCAAGAAGGTACAGATGTAATTAAAAATCAAATAGTCAAGGTTTTAAAGATTTGGAAGATACCAGAGCAGAAAAATAACCTATGGGAAGACACTTGCTAACTGCAGGTAATACAGTAAATCCCCTACATACGAACCTTCAAGTTTCGAACTTTCAAAGATGCAAACATGCGTCTGGTTCCAGCAAGGAACCAGAACCTGTGCCGTCAATGTCAGGCGTGAGTGAAATTGCCGCTTGCCCTCCGTCTCCTATTGCTGACGATCCTTCAGCTCTACCATCTCCCACCTCCTCTCCCTCCTCCAGTCAGTAACTCTTCTTGCCTGTTCACTCGATGCCAGCCCTGTACGCCAGCTGTTGTCCTGTACTACTGTACTTTTCAAGGTACTGTGCTGTAAGATTAAAAATGTTGGGCTTCCCTGGTGGCGCAGTGGTTGAGAATCTGCCTGCCAATGCAGGGGACACGGGTTCGAGCCCTGGTTTGGGAAGGTCCCACATGCCACGGAGCAACTAGGCCCGTGAGCCACACTACTGAGCCTGCGCGTCTGGAGCTTGTGCTCTGCAACAAGAGAGGCCGCGACAGTGAGAGGCCCGCGCACTGCGACGAAGAGTGGCCCCCACTCGCCGCAACTAGAGAAAGCCCTCGCACAGAAACGAAGACCCAACACAGCCAAAAATTAATTAATTAATTAAATTTTAAAAAAAAGTTTTCTTTATTTTTTGTGTTTGTTTTTATGTATTATTTGTAAGAAAAGTATTATAAACCTATTATAATACAATACTATATAGCCGATTGTTAGTCGGGTACCTAGGCTAACTTCGTTGTACTTACGAACAAAACTGGACTTACGAATGCACTCTCAGAACGGAACTCGTTCATATGTAAGGGACTTACTGTAATGCCAACACTCTGCTTGCCAGAAGATGACTATACCCATACATCTGCTTAATGTTTCTCACTCAGAACTCATTCCCAAGGGTCGGGATACTGAGGGGACCAGAAGGCAAGAAATCTAATCAGGCTTCTATCTCCTCAGTAGACTCTCAAAATGGAAGAAATCAGAAGAAATTCAAATAGTATGAACAAGGAAGCACTTATGTATGTTTCTTAAATATTAGATATAAACATCTCTCATGCTGACAATTGGCATACTGTCAATTGCACCTGAAGAACACAGGTTTATAATCACCATTGGACTGATTGGTGATAGCTGGTATCCATTATAACAGGGGTCCCCAACCCCCGGGGGTTGCCTGTTAGGAACCGGGCCGCACAGCAAGAGGTGAGTGGTGGGCAAGCGAAGCGTCATCTGCCGCTCCCCATCGCTCACATTACCGCCTGAACCATTCCCCCACTACCACCCCTGGCCATGGAAAAACTGTCTTCCATGAAACCAGTCCCTGGCACCAAAAAGGTTGGGGACCGCTGCCTTACAGATCTTGCCTTCCTATCTTAATTCAGTACCCTATTTCTTCCTGTAGGGGTCAGCACGCTAGGGCTGTCAATGATAACCTGTTTCGAAAATATTTTTATAAGTAGAATTAAGTTGTCTTCCAATAGAAAGAAAAGGAGTACAAAGATGCCAAGAAATCTTTACTGAGTCTACCTTTTAAAATAACCACATCCATGGGCTTCCCTGGTGGCGCAGTGGTTGAGAGTCAGCCTGCCGATGCAGGGTACGTGGGTTCGTGCCCCGGTCCGGGAATATCCCACATGCCGCGGAGCGGCTGGGCCCGTGAGCCGTGGCCACTGAGCCTGCACCTCCGGAGCCTGTGCTCCGCAACGGGAGAGGCCAGAACAGTGAGAGGCCCACGTACCGCAAAACAAAAACAAAAACAAAACAAAACAAAAAAACACACCCAGAAACCTCTCCTGACAACAGGAGTCAGTTTAGGAGTTAGCAAAACCCACAATTCAAAAAGATAACGAACTCACTAATCATTGATTCAAATATTCTGTCATCAGTACTAGGCAGTTGATAAATCAGATGTCACGCTGAAACATATTTTTAACCATGTACTTTAAAGTATTGAGATTTTTCAACAACATAGTTTCAATAAATGAATTGTTTCATAAAAATTCCAGCTTCAGTCTAATGCATCAGCCATAAAAGCGATATATCTGCTGAACAATGCGGTCAGCTTCTCTAAAGAATGTACTTTCTATGCCAAATAAGGTTTTTTCCACAGTTAAACAAACACTTGGTGCAATGAAATTACTAGCAGTTCTCTTAGTGGCCTCTGATCATGTGTATTTTCCTGCCTGTTACATCTCCATCTGACACACTTTGCCTATTGTTCAAAAGAGTCATTTCACGCATCAGGAATACTATGATGCTTCTGAGATGGGTTATGTGCATTCTGGCTGACGCACTTTAGAGAACTACCAGATCATCACCAACAAGAGAAGCCTGGAGAATCACATGCGCGCTTTTATAACAAGTTCTGTGGTTTAATTTATATATATAAAAAAATTGCACCAACAACTCAAACTAATAGTTTTTACAAAAAAGCTTTTTGGCCTTTAGAACCAAACAGATATTTGTGATAAAAGCAACTTGTCTGGATACTCCCTGAGGCACAGTGTATTTTCCATCCTTAAATGGATTATTTATGGGTACTGTAAAATTACAATTCTGGAAACAAAATTATGGAAGATTATGTATTCTGGGAATGTGGGGTTTTGTTTCAATTCACTTGAAAATTAGCTTGAAAGCAATCAGGTACTGTTGTAAGCATATACTTAAGTAATGAGTTTCAGTAATTTTCAATGAAATAGCAAAAACAAAAGCACAGTTTTAAGGTGTTTTGGGAATAGTCTAATTAACTCAGCAATTTCTAAAAGCATAAAAGATCTTTTTCAAAATGTTCAAGAATTATGAGTTTGAAAATAAGCTGATATTTTCAAAGTTGTTTTAATTATGCTTCATTTTAATAAATTTTAATTTTAAAATGTCAATTCAAGGGGCACAACTTCTAGATGGAGAATAGGACAAAAACCTACACTAGTTCATTCTTCAATGCAGAAGTAGGTCTGCAGTGCCATAGTAAGTTTGTGATTTTTTTTTTTTTTTTTTTTTTTTTTTTTTTTTTTGGTATACGGGCCTCTCACCGCTGTGGCCTCTCCCGTTGCAGAGCACAGGCTCAGGACACGCAGGCTCAGCGGCCATGGCTCACGGGCCCAGCCGCTCTGCGGCATGTGGGATCTTTCCGGGCCGGGGCACGAACCCGTGTCCCCTGCATCGGCAGGCGGACTCTCAACCACTGCGCCACCAGGGAAGCCCTGTGATGTATTTTTCAAAATACTTTTCAATTCAACCTGCTAGGTGGTTTTAGGAAGTCAATCCGTGCCCTGGAACCCCTCTGTTAGAAGATATCAAAGCCTGTACAGCTTGCACCCTAATACTATCTTTATATGATTTTTCCTATAGTCCACGGCAAACCATCAGCCTGGAAAACTCTGTGATAGTATTTTCCAATACCACGTTAGTATTTTATATTTAAAGATGCTTATTGGTGAATATAAGATCAATAGGGCCAATTATTCAATGAATTGCTGCTTTCCTCTTCAAATATTACTTACCTAGAAAATTTTGCATTTCAATAAGACAGCTGACTTTGTATTTAATTAGAATAGTGAGGTTAAATTTTGGAATAATGAATTCTGGTCAAGCAAGATTTACCTGGTCTATAAAAGAGATCTAAATTTCTGGCAGGGAGATATATTGGGGTTATAGGCTCACATTTTTTCCTGATGTGGAATATGATCAAAGAAGTTTGGAGACACCCCTAAAGAGCAAAACCTCACTTACCTGACTGTGCGAAGCTAGACGGTGTTCTTATAGGCAAAGAATAGAGCTCTGGGTAATTTAAGCAGGGAGGAAAGTTACCGGAAGACTGGAGAACCAAGTTTATAAGCAGGGAAGAAGATATTCAGTTCTGTCAAACAAAGTCAGACACCCATTTGTCTGTCAATAGCTGAACAATGAGGAGTGAACAAGGCTGCAGGTACCAGCGGTTTTGCTGCTACTGGTCTCTGCCAGCTTCTCACTGGAATAAACTCTTATCTGTACCTCTTCCTTAACATCTGTTCTAGACTCAAAATACCAGATAGAAATATTGAATAGGCTGCAAATAAGGTTTGTGCTCACTCCTCTGGTTGCTAGAGTTTCAACAAAGTGAGTATCTGGACCTTTCCACTTCAGTTTGGAAAAGTGTAATAATTAGGATGAGCTATATTGTGCTATAGCAACAAAACCTCAAAATCTCAGTGGCTAAAAGAAAAACCACTTTATTTCTCACATTCTTTACAATCCCCAGTGTTCATCAGCTGAGGACACTGCTACATGCTGTATTCACCCAAATGAAGACAGTCACTTGATCTAGTCGCCATGTCTGAGAAAAGGAGTCATAGAATGATGATTATCAAGTGGAGTCCAGGGATTCCTGGGAATCTGCAAGTTCAAAACGATTTTCATAATAATATTAAGATGTTATCTGCCTATTTTTTGTTTCCTTTTGATGATATATAGCAACTCATCTTTAATAATAATAATTATAATAATATATTGACAATACCCCATAATAATAATTAAAATATATTACTGATGGTAATAACCCCTCTTATGGCAATTTACAGTTACAAATTACACTCACAGAAATGATCTCATTTGATTATCATATTCTTTAAAGATAAGTAATAATAGCTACCCACCACACACATACATGTACACATAAACTTTAAAGATAAGGTGAACAAGAAAAGATATTTTAAAGCTCAAGCTATAATAAACGAACATTACTTAAAACTCATTTTGTTCAGATCTCCACAATATTTTTTAAAATTCTTTATTAATTTTTATTGGAGTATAGTTGCTTTACAATGTTGTGTTAGTTTCTGCTGTACAGCAAAGTGAATCAGCTATACATATACATATCTCCTCTCTTTTTTGGATTTCCTTCCCATTTAGGTCACACAGAGCACTGAGCAGAGCTCCCTGTGCTATACAGTAGGTTCTCATTAGTTATCTATTTTATACATAGTAGTGTATATATGTCAATCCCAATCTCCCAATTCATCCCATCCCCCCCACCTGGTATCCATATGTCCGTTCTCTACGTCTGTGTCTCTATTTCTGCTTTGCAAATAAGTACATCTGTATCATTTTTCTAGATTCCACATATAAGCAATATTATATTGATAAGATTTGTTTTTCTCTTTTTGACTTACTTCACTCTGTATGATAGTTTCTAGGTCCATCCACATCTCTGCAAATTGAGCAATTTTGTTCCTTTTTATGGCTGAGTAATATTCCATTGTATATATGTACCACATCTTCTTTATCCATTCTTCTGTTGATGGACATTTAGGTTACTTCCATGTCCTGGCTACTGTAAATAGTGCTGCAATGAACACCGGGGTGCATGTATCTTTTTGAATTATGGTTTTCTCTGGGTATATTCCCAGGAGTGGGATTGCTGGGTCATATGGTAGTTCTATTTTTAGCTTTTATATATTTTTTTTTATTTTTGCGGTATGCGGGCCTCTCACTGTTGTGGCCTCTCCTGTTGCGGAGCACAGGCTCCGGATGCGCAGGCTCAGTGGCCATGGCTCACGGGCCTAGCTGCTCCGCAGCATGTGGGATCTTCCCGGACCGGGGCACAAACCCGTGTCCCCTGCATCGGCAGGCGGACTCTCAACCACTGAGCCACCAGGGAAGCCCCCTATATTTAGCTTTTTAAGGAACCTCCATATTGTTCTCCATAGTGGCTGTATCATTTATAATCCCACCAACAGCGTAAGAGGGTTCCCTTTTCTTCACACCCTCTCCAGCATTTATTGCTTGATGATGGCCATTCTGACTGGTGTGAGGTGATACCTCATTGCAGTCTTGATTTGCATTTCTCTAATAATTAGTGATGTTGAGCATCTTTTCATGTGCCTCTTGGTCATCTGTATGTCTTCTTTGGACAAATGTCTATTTAGGTCTTCTGCCTAAATAGAAGTCTTTATGGGTCTAAATGGGTCTTCTTCCCATTTTTTGATTAGGTTATTTGTTTTTTTGATATTGAGCTGCATGAGCTGTTTGTATATTTTGGAGATTAATCCCTTGTCAGTTGCTTCATTTGCAAATATCTTCTCCCATTCTGAGGGTTGTCATTTCATCTTGTTTATGGATTCCTTCGACGTGCAAAAACTTTTAAGTTTCATTAGGTCCCATTTGTTTATTTTTGTTTTTATTTCCATTACTCTAGGAGGTGGGTCAAAAAAGATCTTGCTGTGATTTATATCAAAGAGTGTTCCGCCTATGTTTTTCTCTAAGAGTTTTACAGTGTCAGGTCTTACATTTCGGTCTTTAATCCATTTCGAGTTTATATTTGTGTATGGTGTTAGGGAGTGTTCTAATTTCATTCTTTTACATGTAGCTGTCGAGTTTTCCCAGCACCACTTATTGAAGAGACTGTCTTTTCTCCATTGTATATTCTTGCCTCCTTTGTCATAAATTAGGTGACCATAGGTATGTCTCCATAATATTTTTAATGCTGCTCCTCTGTCTAGGAATTCACTTCTCTCTTTCCAGCCTGTTTTTTCTGTCTATGACCTAAATGTATTTTAAATTGCCTTTTATTGGGTAATTTGTTTTCTTAGTTTTGAGTTTTGTGAATTCTTCATACATTCTGGATACAATTTTATTATCAGATATAAGATTTGCAAGTATGTTCTCCTAGTTTGTGGCTTGTCTTTTCATTCTCTAACAGTGCCATTCAAAGACCAGAAGTTTTACATTTTAATAAAGTCTAATGTTTCAATTTGGTCTTTCAGGACTGTGCTTTTGGTATCATATCTGAGAAATGTTTGTGTTCAGTCTTTGGGCAGGAAGTATGATGCTCTACACGGATTTTTCATAGGTTCCATGTATCAGCTTGAGGAAATTCCTGTTACTTCTTAGTTTCATGAAGAATTTTATCAGGAAAGGATTTTAGATTTTGTCAAGTGCTTTTTCTATGAGTATAGAGATGAACATATGGTCTTTCTTTTTTTAGTTTGTTACTATGACGAATTACATTCTTTGATTTGCGGGGTGATGGTGACTTAAAACAACAGAAGCTGTCAAGTCCAGTGAACTGCAAGTCTCTCAGGGTCAAAATCAAGGTGTCAGCAGAGCTGAATTCCATTCTGTTGGCACAAAGGGAGAATGCACTTGCAGGCTTATTCAGGTTGCTGGCAGAATTCACTTACGTGTGGTGCTAGGACTGAGGTTTCACTTCCTTGCTGTGTCAGCTGGGGGTCATCCTTGGCTCCTAGAGGGCTCTCTCTGGACCTTGCAGATGGGGCCCTAAATCTCAGAACCAGCAATGGCACATGGATTCCTTCTCATGCTGCCACATTTCATCTGCCTTCTCTTTGTCTGCTGTGCCTAGCATTTTCCTTTTGCACTCTTATTTTCTTACTAATTAACATACAGTGGAATTTTCCAGAGGCTACATGATACTGCGATATTTCAACAGGTTGAATACAGAAGCTGATATGAGCATCTAGGCTGTCTTCTTTTGAGACAGAAAAATAAGATTTGCAAAAATGTAAAACAATGCTACTCTTTCCACTTTTTGGTGTGTATATATATACTATATGTACTATATACAGACATATATATACTGTGTATATTATATACACTATCTGTACACATAATATATACTGTGACAATATGTAATGGGTTTGTTTTGCTATTTTAAATGATTTAATACACGTTTTAAAAATTTCTGTTTCAAGTTCTAATACAGTAAATATAGATATATAGGTATAAAAATAACACATAGATAATGCATAGCTATATAACCAACATAAACCAAATCTTTTACAAGCCTCAAAAATTTCTAAGACTGTAAAGGGGCCTTGAAACAAACAAAAAAATTAAAGCTTAAGACTGGCTCCAGCGAGTCTCACACCAGCAATGAGATGATCTGACTCAGAAGACCCCCTCACTGTTGCTCACACCTGACTGACCAGAAGTAGAAATGGACCCATCCTACAGGAAGGCAGCCAGGAAATTCTATCCTGTAGGGCAGAGAGCTGGAAATAAGGAGAAAACGCTGATGACTACCAAAAAAGGCACACCCTACCTCCACTAAGACACTTCTTTCCCCCAAAGGAAAAGCATACAAGAGGCTGGGAAGCTAAAACTATAACAAAAGCCCACCATGTACTCTGTGGGTTTATCTAAATGGGCTTCAATGTTCAGAACATGCTACTTTTCAGTATCTCCAATTGGAACAAAGGACTTAAATCTGTCTACATACAAGAGATGTCACGACGTATCATTTGCACAGTCTGATATCTCACTGTTATTTTGGTCCTTGTTGGTGATAAGTCCCAGATTATCCTCTTAAACATTTATATTTTTACATTTCCAGATTATGCCTGGTGTCAAACTATCCCAATATCTGTTAAGGAGAGAGATGATTGTCTGATACATATAAATAGTTCTCGCTAAATCAGTGTCTGAGAACTCAAGAACAGATTTTTGATATTATGTTTAAAAATGGAAAAATGCGGTTTGCACACTCTACTTCTAGTTTTTTTCTATTGCAGGCTCATCATTATCCATATTTCAGTAAGTTTAATTCAATTTGTAAAACTTCAAATGTTGCTTAATGAAGAAATGCTTTCTGAGTTATTTATGTTTGGGATGTTTTGTAAAGATATATGTTTCTTAACACAAACGCAACCCTTTATCAAAGAAATAGGTTTAGCATAAATGATATTTACATCTCAGATGAAGCCACATACCTTGTATTATTGAGATTAATGAAGAGTACAGCCTGTGAAAAATTAATTCCTACTGTTGTCAGTTTTCTTGCCTTCTTTTAATTGGCTAGATTCAATCAGCTCTGGGTGGGAAAATCCGAAAATCCATCTTAAGAGAATTATATTCAAAAAGGGTCAATGAGCTGTGAGTACATTTCAAATTATTCTCCTATGAGTCAAATGTGTGAGCTTTTATACACTTATACATACTTCATACATATTATGGCATTTATTTGGAGGAAGGTCAAAGTACTCTATGGTTAGCTCCTGTTTTTTTTTTTTAATTCCTCGATTTTGGCCATGTTATAAAGAGCTGAAATTAAGTGAAGAGTAGTTTCCAGATAAATTAGATTCTACTAAATTTGAGAAGATATGTTATCTAATTGGGACCAAAAACTCACAAAAGGACACGCAAAAAGATACACAGTAATAAGCAGAACTTGCAGAAGGAAGATAAAGAAACGACACGGATTTATTTCTACTAAGATGAAAACTGTGTTCCTTTTGTTCCTTTATTCTACAAAAAGAACGTTTATTTCACAAGGATGATGGAATGACAAGAATCAAAGAAATTATGATCAGAGATCCTGAATTTTAATTGGTAGTTCCTAAGTGCCTGGCATGTGCTGTCGCATCTGGAAACATTTTCCTACTTGATGCTTCTTAAGACCCGGAAAAGGTAAGTGCAATCGTTACCTTGATTTCACACATGAAAAAGTTGAGGCTAAGCAGGTTAAGGTCCAGATCTGAGTGCAAAGCCTGCAAAATTAACTGCGCACTGTATTCTACTGCTTTCCTTTAATGTGTGCCAGGCCCTGTGCCCTTGGCCAAGATATATAACTTCTATGAACATCACTGATTTATTCATCTCTGCATCAATCCATTTATTAATTTCTTCACAATATCCTTCAACAAATATTTACTTAGTGCCTACTAAGAGCTGCTCACTGGACAAGGAACTGAAAAGACTCATCTGTAAAATGAAGAGTTTAAAATGACTGTCATAGGGATCTGATGAAACGATATACTAAAGAGGTTTTATATTTTAAAATACCAGTCAGGCCACAACTACTTCTGATAAAAATTGCCATGGGTATAATGCCGTAATTGTGCTGGTGCCATATGATTTCATCATACCCATCCAGACCAGGGCTAACTGCTGTCCTCAAAACAACCCCTTACCCTGGGCAATGAATTGATCTGATACAAAAAAGTCTTCTCGGTGGGCATCCACCATCTTGGAAAATGACTCAGTCAAATCAAATCCTATCTCAGAGAGTTGGAATGTGGGATGTCCAAAATGAGATCCTCAGAAAGTAAGAACAGCAGAGGCAGACAGATGAGCAGAATGGCTGTAAAGACTTGGGAAGTTATTTTGCATTCTGAACAGCATTCTAATTTTTGGTGATGCCTATTTATACCCATGAACATATTTTCTTGCTCTCATGGCCAGAACATGTCTCAGGCTTAAGATCTTTCAGGTAATACAGCAATGGATTCTAAGTTGCTTTCAAAACTGTAAAGCATATACATATGAAATTTGCCACCACCATTATAATTACTAACAAGTGCCACAGCTTGGTCCAAGTTCATTAAATAATGGAAGATTTGAACTTTTGGCTAGGATTTACTGATCTCCTTACGTGGCTATATTCCAGCATTAACTTCCAATGGTTGCTTTCTAAAATACTATTAAGCTCTTTTTTGGGGGTTTGCTTTCATCCATTTATCAGCCCACAACTCTGAACCAATTACTGAAAAATATCCTTGGTGACACTCTGTCAGTATAACTATTAAGAGCTATCTGAAGATAGAGTCTTGTGTCTTATTTTAAGTCAGCTTTACAGAAGTGTAATTTATGAGAAATAAAATTGATTTTAAATATACAATTCAAACAGTTTTAACAAATGTATGCAGTCCTGTAACCATTAAACCCATCAAGATACAGAACTATTCCGTCACTCCAAAAAGTTCCTTCATAACCCTTTGCTGTCAATCCCTCCCTGGGCCCTTGACCACTGGCAACCACTGTTCTATTTCTATTTACTATAATTTTGCCTCTCCTAGAATATCATATAAATTATATCGCAGCGTAGAGTCTTTTAGGTCTAGCTTCTTTCACTTGGCATAAGGCTTTTGAGAGTTGTTATAGGTACCAATAGCTCAGTCCTTTTTTATTGCTGAGTAGTAGTATTCCATTGTGTATGGATACCACTATGTTTGTTAAACCACAGTAATAGCTGATAAACAATGAGTTCTTTTCTGCTGTTTGACTATTATTTCAAAAGCTACACTGAATATTTGCATGGGTGGGTTTTTTGATGAATCCTCAAGATGTTCTACAAAATACCGTGATGTTAGAGAGTTCCGCTTCTTCCTTATGAAGCTGTATAATTTTTCTTTAGATTTCTTGGACTGGCTAGGATATTCTATACAATGTCAAGTAGGATTGGTCAGAGTGGACATACTTGCTTTGCTTCTGAACTGAGAGGAAAAGTATTTTACCATACTTGGAGGATGTTAACTATACGGTTTTTCAATGATGCCCTTTATCAGTTTGTAGATGTTCCCTTCTATTTCTAGTTTGCCAAGAGTTTTCATCATGAATGAGTGCTAAATGTTGTTGCTTTCTCTTTTTAAAAAATCTGTTAATATGTCAAATTGTAATGACTGATTTTTCAAAATTTAAAGCAACGTTGTATTCCTGGGATAAAACCCACTTGGTCATAATGTATTACTTTTTATTTATCACTATATTAATTAAATTTTTTGAAAAGGAATTTTGCATATATGTTCATGAGTGATATTGGATTGCAGTTTTTTTTTTAATGGAATTGTCTGATTTTATTATCATATGATGTTTCAGGAAAAAGTCTCTCCTTTACTATTTTCTGGAAAGGTCTATGTAGATTTGACATTATTTCTCCAATAAAAGTTGGTAGAATGTGCCAGTGAAGACATCTGGCTTTGGAGTTTTTTCTCTGATTTTGTCTGGTGGAGAGCTTTTGTTTTTTTCTTTTAATAGACTTTAGAACAGTTTTAGGTTCACAGCAAAACTGGACAGAAAGTACAGAGATTTCCCATATACTCCTTGCCTCACACACACAAGCACAGCCTTTAGTGTCACCTCATTCTATAAAACTCAAAAAAACATGAAAATCACACACTGATTTCATTTGTCTGACACACTCTTTTCCTTTGCTCTCAATCTAAGGTTTACCTCGAGGGCCTTAGTGGCCATGGACTGGTTTCTGCTCCCAATTCATTTATTCTTTGATGCAGAATACAGATACCTTGGCTATTGTTCTCATAGGGGAGAAATGGTGTCTACAGACATTGAAGCAATCAAGCTTGCATGGATCCCTACATGCTGTCAGCAATGTGTTGGAGATCTGGTCTTCCTTCTTGGACTTAAAACCCTCGGTAGTGAGGAACTCACTACCTCACAAGCAGCTGTTACATTTAAAGTGTTCCCACTGTTAGATCATTCTTCTGTGGGAGGACATGTAAGTTCAGAGAGGCTGAATAAGCAGTTTATGATCAGATTGCTATGTGCAATCAGCACCAAAATCCAGGTGATCTGATTCCAAGTGGCATGAGAGTTCTTTTATGGATCTCTTTTTATGGATCCCTTATTACAACTCTGCCTGATAGGAGAATAGGGCTCATGATTAGTTTATAATACTACAAACACCTCTTGCTTAATACATATAGCAGTAAATATTTCCATCCTTTTAGGCAAGTACATAACACTTGTACATTGTTAGAGGTTTTCTTCACTCCATTTAAAATTTCTGAATAGACAAACTCACTTTCAGCGGACTTCTTCATATTTTATCTGAGAAACTATAAAGTATTCATATACTCACTGTATATTAAATTTTGATCACTTTTTTTTTTTCCATTTGGGAATGATCTAGACATTTGAAGAACTAATTACCTCAAGCAAAGACTTGGCATTTTATTCAAGGTTTGTTAATATGTCCTTTTGTTCCTTCCTATCTTTTTTTCTTTATTCAGGTATTTAATGTATATTTTTTGAGCAAGCAAGTACATCAGACACAGTATTGAATACTCCCTTCCCTTATGGAGCTTATGGTCAAGTGAAGAATAAAAATTTGTAAACATATAAGGTCTCTTAAATTGGCTAAAAGGGAAGAAAATTATTTGGAGAGCATCTCACTCATGTTTTTAACTGTCATAAACATAGGCAGTAGAAAAACCTGATGCACAGGAAAGAGATTTTCAACGTTAAAAATCAAATGAAAATTTTGAAAATTGAATAATACACAAAAATTCCAAATTTTGGAGTCACACTTCCTACAACAAAATTATCTCACATTAAAAATTTGTAGAATAGTCGTTCTCAAAGAGCATTCCAGGGACCTCTGGAGGTCACTGAGATACTTCTCAGTGGGTCTCTTGAGGTCAAAACTATTGTCATAAAAATACTAAGAATTCTTGGCTTTTTCATTCTCAATCTTTCATGAGTGTACAGTGGAGTTTCCTCAAGGCTACCTGTTGTCTGATATCACAACAGTTTGAATACAGAAGTAGATAGAAGAATCCAGGTGTTTTCTAACAAGCCAGGCACTAAAGAGATTTACAAAAATTGAAAACAATGATGTTCTTCTCACTATTTTTTGTTTTGAAAAATACGTTCTTTTATAAATAAATGTTATTTATGTTAATACATAATGGTTTTATTATTTTTTAAAAATTTACAAAATAAACCTCTTAACATTTTCCATATTAATTTATATTATATGTATGTGTGTGTGTATATATATATAAATATATATTCCACGTGATCATAAGCTCTTTGTGGTCCTCAATAAGTTCTAACAGTTTATAGGGACCCTGAGACCTTGAAGTTGGAAACAGTGATACAGAATACAAAAAAACAACATATCTGACCTTTTAATCCTTGTCAATTTCATATTTCTTCCTCAGAAATCTACAAAGTATAAAATGAAACTCTAAAATTAGACCCTTTTCAGGGTTAATATGCAGATGTTATTGTAATGACCAGGTCATTAAGAATATGAAAAATAAACTAAATCAACATATTAAAATATTTTTAAAGTATAAATCTATTTTCAGGTCTCTATATACCAGGAAAAAGAAAACTGTTAAAAAATTTTAGGCAAAGCTGTTGTACACATTGATTGTCATAGAATCTGCCTAGTTTAATTGTTCATCAATCTTTGGACGTTCTCTACCATCACATACAATGTGAGGCACCAGAACTTGAAGAACAAATCTCTTCTAAAGAACTGATGATGCCACTCTTGCTTCAACAATTATACAATGCCTGGATGTGTGTTCTACTATTAATCCACCTAAAATCTGAATGGAAAAAACATGATAAGCAACATAAAAATGCCACTTCTGACAGGGTCTTCCTCGGTTTCATGCCTCCTGAGCTAGTATGGTTAAGCAGAAGCAATCGAATACAAAGGTTAAAGTAAAAGAAACTGATCCAGTATGGAGTCAGATTTGTTCTTCCCGATTACATACTGAGTTTCTACAGTGGACTGGGCATTGTAATAGGCACTAGAGAAACAAGGATATGCCCTGTCCTCAAGGATCTTCCCTTGCGGTTTTTGAGGAAATGCCGTGTGACTGACAGAATCGTGGTGATCCGGCCAGGTGTCAGGCCTGAGCCTCTGAGGTGGGAGAGCTGAGTTCAGGACATTGGACCCCCAGAGATCTCCTGGCCCCACGTAATATCAACTGGCGAGAGCTCTCCCAGAGATCTCCGACTCAACACTAAGACCCAGCTCCACTCAAGGACCAGCAGCCTCCACTGCTGGAAACCCCACGCCAAATAACTAGCCAGACAGGAACACAACCCCACCCACTAGCAGAAAGGATGCCTAAAATCATAATAAGGTCACAGACACCCCAAAACACACCACCGCACACGGTCCTGTCCACCAGAAAGACAAGATCCAGCCTCATCCACCAGAACACAGGCACCAGTCCCCTCCCCCAGGAAGCCTACAAAACCCACTGAATCAACCTTACCCACTGGGGTCAGACACCAAAAATAACAGGAACTACGAATCTGAAGCTTGTGAAAAGGAGACCCAAAACACAGTAAGTTAAGCAAAGTGAGAAGACAGAGAAATACACAGCAGATGAAGGAGCAAGGTAAAAACCCAACAGACCAAACAAATGAAGAGGAAATAGGCAGTCTATCTGAAAAAGAGTTCAAAGTAATGATAGTAAAGATGATCCAAAATCTTGGAAATAGAATGGAGAAAATACAAGAAATGTTTAAGAAGATGATATGAGGTTAGATATCAATTACAGGAAAAAAACTGTAAAAAATACAAACACATGGAGGGTAAACAATATGCTACTAAATAACCAAGAGATCATTGAAGAATTCAAAGAGGGAATCAAAAAATACCTAGAAACAAATGACAATGAACACACCATGACCCAAAGCCTATGGGATGCAGCAAAAGCAGTTCTAAGAGGGAAGTATATAGCAATACAATACTACCTCAAGAAACAAGAAACATCTCAAATAAACAACCTAACCTTACACCTAAATCAATTAGAGAAAGAAGAACAAAAAATAAAACCCAAAGCTGGCAGAAGGAAAGAAATCATAAAGATCGGATCAGAAATAAATGAAAAAGAAATGAAAACAACAGCAAATATCAATGAAACTAAAAGCTGGTTCTTTGAGAAGATAAACAAAATTGAAAAACCATTAGCCAGACTCATCAAGAAAAAAGGGAGAAGACTCAAATCAACAGAATTAGAAATTCAAAAGGAGTAACAACTGACACTGCAGAAATAGAAAGGATCATGAGAGATTACTACAAGCAACTATATGCCAATAAAATGGACAACCTGGAAGAAATGGACAAATTTTTACAGAAGCATAACCTTCCGAGACTGAACCAGAAAGAAATAGAAAATTTAAACAGACCAATCACAAGCACTGATATTGAGACTGTGATTAAAAATCTTCCAACAAACAAAAGCCCAGGATCAGATGGCTTCACAGGCAAATTCCAGCAAACATTTAGAGAAGAGCTAACACCTATTCTTCTCAAACTCTTCCAAAATATAGCACAGGGAGGAACACTCCCAAACTCATTCTACAAGGCCACCATCACCTGGATACCAAAACTAGAAAAAGATGTCACAAAAAAAGAAAACTACAGGTCAATACCACTGATTAACATAGATGCAAAAATCCTCAACAAAATACAAGCAAACAGAATCTAACAGCACATTAAATGGATCACACACCATGACCAAGTGGGGTTTAATCCCAGGAATGCAAGGATTCTTCAATATACACAAATCAATAAATGTGATACAGCATAAGCATATTAACAAACTGGAGGAGAAAAACCATATGATAATCTCAACAGATGCAGAAAAAGCTTTTGACAAAATTCAACACCCATTTATGATAAAAACCCTCCAGAAAGTAGGTATAGAAGGAACTTACCTCATCATAAAAAAGGCCATATCTGACAAACCCACAGCCAACATCGTCCTCAATGGTGAAAAACTGAAACCATTTCCACTAAGATCAGGAATGAGACAAGATTGTCCACTCTTACCACTATTATTCAACAGAGTTTTGGAGGTTTTAGCCACAGCAATCAGAGAAGAAAAAGAAATAAAAGGAATACAAATGGGAAAAGATGGAAAGCTGTCACTGTTTTCAGATGATATGATACTATACATACAGAATCCTAAACATGCTACCAGAAAACTAGAGCTAATCAATGAATTTGGTAAAGTAGCAGGACACAAAATTAATGCACAGAAGTCTCTTGCATTCCTATACACTAATGATGAAAAATCCAAAAGAGAAATTAAGGAAACACTCCCATTTACCATTGCAACTAAAAATAACTAGGAATAAACCTACCTAACGGGACAAAAGACCTGTATGCAGAAAACTATAAGACACTGATGAAAGAAATTAAAGATAATACAAACACATGGAGAGATATACCATGTTCTTGGATTGGAAGAATCAACATTGTGAAAATGATTATCCTACCCAAAGCAATCTACAGATTCAGTGCAATCCATATCAAATTACCAATTGCATTTTTCAAAGAACTAGAACAAAAAATTTTACAATTTGTACTGAAACACAAAAGACCCCGAATAGCCAAAGCAATCTTGTGAAAGAAAAACGGAGCTGGAGGAATCAGGCTCCTGGACTTCAGACTATACTACAAAGCTGAAGTAATCAAGCCAGTATGGTAGTGGCACAACAGAAATATAGATCAAAGGAACAGGATAGAAAGCCCAGAGATAAACCCACACACATATGGTCACCTTACCTTTGATAAAGGAGGCAAGAATATACAATGGAGGAAAGACAGCATCTTCAATAAGTGGTGCTGGGAAAACTGGACAGCTACATGTAAAAGAATGAAATTAGAACACTCCCTAACACCATACACAAAAATAAACTCAAAATGGTTTAAAGACCTAAATGTAAGGCCAGACACTGTAAAACTCTTAAGATGAAAACACAGGCAGTACACTCTATGACATAAATCACAGCAAGATCCTTTCTGAAATGGAAATAAAAACAAAAGTAAACAAATGGGACCTAATGAAACAAAAAGCTTTTAAACAGCAAAGGAAACCATAAACGAGATGAAAAGACAACTCTCAGAATGGGGGAAAATATTTTCAAATGAAGCAAGTGACAAAGGATTAATCTCTAAAATTTACAAGCAGCTCATGCAGCTCAATATCAAAAAAACAAACAACCCAATGCAAAAATGGGCAGAAGACCTAAATAGACATTTCTCCAAAGAAGATATACAGATTGCCAGCAAACACATGAAAGGATGCTCAACATCATTAATCATTAGAGAAATGCAAATCAAAACTACAATGAGATATCATCTTACACCGGTCGGAATGGCCATGATCAAAAAATCTAGAAACAATAAATGCTGGAGAGGGTGTGGAGAAAAGGGAACATTCTTGCACTGTTGGTGGGAATGTAAATTGATACAGCCACTATGGAGAGCAGTATGGAGGTTCCTTAAAAACCTAAAAATAGAACTACCATGTGACCCAGCAATCCCACTACTGGGCATATACCCTGAGAAAACCATAATTCAGAAAGAGTCATGTACCAAAATGTTCACTGCAGCTCTATTTACAATAGCCAGGACATGGAAACAACCTAAGTGTCCATCACCAGATGAATGGATAAAGAAGATGTGGCACATATATACAATGGAATATTACTCAGCCATAAAAAGAAACGAAATTGAGTTATTTGTAGTGAGGTGGATGGACCTAGAGTCTGTTATACAAAGTGAAGTAAGTCAGAAAGAGAAAAACAAATACCGCATGCTAACACATATATATGGAATCTAAGAAAAAAAAAAAAAGAAAGGTCATGAAGAACCTAGGGGTAAGATGGGAATAAAGACACAGACCTACTAGAGAATGGACTTGAGGATATGGGGAGGGGGGAGGGTAAGCTGTGACAAAGTGAGAGAGTGGCATGGACATATATACTCTACCAAACGTAAAATAGATAGCGAGTGGGAAACAGCCGCATAGCACAGGGAGATCAGCTTAGTGGTTTGTGACCACCTAGAGGGGTGGGACAGGGAGGGTGGGAGGGAGGGAGACACAAGAGGGAAGAGATTATGGGAACATATGTATATGTATAACTGATTCACTTTGTTATAAAGCAGAAAGTAACACACCATTGTAAAGCAATTATACTCTAATAAAGATGTTAAAAAAAAATGCCAGCTGCCCAAGCTAAAATTTTTAGAAATCACACTAATTTTATCTAATTGTTTAATACCCACTTATACACATACACATTAGCCCTGTAATGACTGTTTCTCCATGTTTCATCACTCCATTCTCCCTAACTAGAACATCAATGATGCTGTAAGAAAAAAAAAAGAGCAATAGAAAAAAATGCTAAATCTCACATTTGACAACACCATATTGATGTCTGAAATGTTAGCAGATTTCAACTCCGTGGCTTACTGACACTTAGGATATTTAGAGTTGGCAGAAAAGTCATCAATGTAGGGAGTAAACATAAACTCTGAGTTTATACTGTCACAGCTAGGAAACCATAAACAGTATCTTCCAAGGTACTAATATATGAAGATTCAGTAACAATTGAAGTTACGTTTCCTATTTACTGTCTGTAGAAGGAACAGGAAAATAAGGGATGGAGATGCAAAGGACAAGGGGGAGGGGAAGAAAGGGAAGGAAAGGGAGAGAGGAGAGAGGGGGAAAGAGTAAAGAATGAAACAGTGGAAGGCAGGGCAGGAAGGGAGCCATAGGGATGGAAGAGGAGTCCTCAGTTAGCAAAAGACTCCATTTATCAGCTGGAGGGGCAGCAGGAAATGACTGACTCTTAGGTAAGAAAAAGGACTGAACTGCTTAAGAAGAGGCTACTTCAGTGCTAAAGAACAGAGAAATGGCAACGCAGATAAAAAAGTCCAATTACAATGAGCAGTTAGGGTAAAATTGAAAGCAACAGATTAAAGCACAATTTTACCCGTTTCTTCTGTAAGCAATTTTTCTCTTCACACAGATTATAAGCAAGTTAGGAAAGTAAATGTTGCTGAAGGCAACTGAGTGCCTGCGAGGCACAAGTAAGGTATGCGTCACTGATGTCCTCTTACCTCAAGGGGCTTAGTGGCCAGAGGGGAAGATAGTCAGGGCCATGAGGGTGGTAATAAAGGCTTCTTTAGCCACTTTCCTGTACCTCTCCTCTCCAAGTGAGATGGCTGGAATTGTTGATCTCTAAGTTCTATCATAGCTCAGAAATATATAACTGTGATTTTCAGTAAGAGGCAACCAAAAGTAGAACTTTAGCTTCAATTTAAGAAGTGAAAACAGTAACTAGCACAGAATGAAAACATGGACTTTGGCATTTTTCTCATAAGTATCAAAAGTATGCCAGAACAGACCTTTGCAGTGCTGGGCAATGACTGTTACCTTCCAAAGGGGCAGCTGCTTCCATTCAAATTTCCTCCTTCTTCTCACCTGTCTTGTCCAAACATTTACCTTTTTTTGCAAGAAAACATGAGCACTTTTTAAAAACTGGGCACTGTTATGAGTTGAATTGTGCCCTACTCCAATTCATTTGTTGAAGTCTAACGCTCAGTACTTCAGAATGTGACCTTATTTGGAAATAGGGTTGTCATAGATGTAATTAGTTAAGAGGAGGTCATTAGAGTGGGCCCTAATCCAACATGACTAGTGTCCTTGTACAAAGGGGAAATTTGGACACATAGACATGCATAGAGGGAAGACAATACACGAAGAGATTCAGGGAGAAAACTGGCCATCTGTAAGCCAAGGAGAGAGGCCAGGAACGGATCCTTCTCTCACTGTACCCAGAAAGAACCAACTCTGCAGGCACCTTGGTCTCGGACTTCTGGTCTCCAGAACTGTGAGGTAATAAATTTCTCTTGTTTAATCCACTCAGTTTGTGGTACTCTGATACTCAGCTCTAACAAACCAATAGAAGTACTTTCAAAGTACTTGCTGCCCATTATTCTAAGCACCCTGTCTATATCACTATATATAATCCCCACTGTACCTTCACAAGGTACACATTTTAAAACCCACTTTTAAAATGCGGAAGCTGAGACCCACAGAAGTGATGCTAAGAACTCACATTCCATAAGTGTCAGAGCCAAGATCCAAACTGAGGCAGCTTGCCTCTGGGTGCACAAGCTTAATCACCGTATCTACTGTTTCTCATAGAGGGGAGCAGTTCCTAGGAGTCAAACTCTGCCAGGTTTTGCTAATACTTCTTTCTTCTACTCGCTGCTCACTGTTTCCCCTGCCAAAAACCCTCTTGCCCCAGATGGTTCTAGCAGATCATTCCTTATCTCATAACCTTTCCTGGAATGGGCTGTGCATCTTCTATGTGTTACTCCAGAGAAACACTTACTATACGGTTTTATAAATTGCTATTCAAATGCTTGTTTCTCCCAGTAGATTTTGAGCCCCTGGAGGAACTGAATGCGGTCACCCTTGGCTAGTTTCATATCTGTGGCTCTTAGAATCAAACCTAGCACATCGAAAGAATTCAATACATATTTGTCAAATGAGTGAATTACCGTTAAAGGAAGCCCTAAGGAATTCTGTCAGAGCTAACTTTATTATACTCACACACATGTACCCATGTGTATTACACATACATACATATTAGCTATTTTAAAGGATAGACAAGATTTTAGAATGAATGACACCAAGACTTTAATACTGGTTATTATTAAACTTATATTTGAAAAGGCAAGCACTTTAAAACTTTCCTTCAAAGAAATGGAACAGACTATTTATGAAACACTGCATACATTAATGAGTTAGGCATTTCAGACATGGGGGTTCATGTTACACATATTGGTAAAATGAAATCCAGGAGAGCTGATCCAATAGAAGTCAACAACAGAGTTAAACTCAATGGCAAAAAGTTTCTTGAGTGTGATAATAAAGTTTTCTTGAGTGTGATAATAAAGGCAGAATAAGTTGATGTTTTTCTTCCAGCAAGGAACATTTGTTTCTATCTTTCAGAAAGCTGTCAAACTAATTTTTTTTGCGGTACGCAGGCCTCTCACTGTTGTGGCCTCTCCCATTGCGGAGCACAGGCTCTGAACGCGCAGGTTCAGCGGCCATGGCTCATGGGCCCAGCCGCTCCGCGGTATGTGGGATCTTCCCAGACCAGGGCACGAACCCGTGTCCCCTGCATTGTCAGGCGGACTCTCAACCACTACGCCTCCAGGGAAGCCCTGTCAAACTAATTTTGATTATAAATTCCCTAGCAACTCTAAAATGCCACAGGGAGAGAGGTCAAAGACAGATGTGTTAGTTGAAAGAACTGACTTGAGATTAGAAATGCTGCTTAACATATAAATATAATGACATTTAGCATCCAACACCTATTACTTACAAGGAACTGAGTAGGAAATGGGGGAAAATAATATTTGTATATGTAAACACACTCCTACAATACATCCATCCATCTCTGGTGGTTTCTTTAAAGGCCACTTGTCCTCTCTTTTAGGTTTATAAAATATTTATCCCATTGTAGACACATTTAAAACAAAATGGTGTTTCATAATAAAAGAGATATAATCTAATAGATCTTTTCAAACTCTAGCGATAAATATTACTCAACATCAATATGCTTGCCTTCAATTTTGGTATTATAATGCTTGAATCTGTGAATGGCCTTAAATGTCTCCTTGTCTATGGTTTGTTTTATCCTATCCAGTATTTGCAGATGTGTAAAATTGAGAGAGCAAATATACCAGCAAGGATCATAAAAGTGGAAAGTATTTTTCCCCAGTGTGAAAGTCAAAACTTAGCAGGATCCATGCTATAGGACAGAGTAAAATATAAAAATTAGCAAAGACCATTTACACTTACAAATAGAACAATGTTAACTTTGCAAGTTAGAGAATTCATATATAAATACAAATATATTTGTATATTTTATAGGTAATAAAAATAATTTCTTTAGGAGTCTAAAAAATGGTTATATTAAACTGTATTTCACCCTTTCCTCTTTGGGTTCCTTTTCCACTCTAATTTTTACAAAATTTAATGAGGTCTAAAAAGAATGTCCAGTAATCATTATAAAAATCACAAACTCTGAAAGCAGATACACCCGAGTTTGAGGCCAAGTTCTGCCCTTTATGCGCCCTTTGACATCAAGGAAATTCCTCTCAAAATGTATTTCCCCTGTGTGTGTAGAATGGGAATAAGAATCACCTCAGCCCCAGAACTGGTTTGAAGACTAAATGAAATTAGGCTTCAAAAGTATCTGGCATAGTGGGTGGTACATATAAACAGTTCCCCAAGGGTGTTAGATATTAAAAGACTCTAAATGTGGCTTAAGAACAAGACAGCCAGAACGCTTTAGCCCACTCAAAGGGACAGAGTGATGAGAACAGTGATTGAGAACTGGAATTTCTGTTTTTGCTAAAAATGTATGACACAGGATAGTTATTAATGAAACCTAAGAAGTGGTTATGTTTTATCAAGTTCTTCCTCATAATTAAAATAAGTAAATATGTAATCACCAGGCAATTTAAGAAAAAGACGGGCAAGTTACGAAACCCTTACAATATTTCTGTGACTGAATCCATATATACGGAAAGTGGCCCCCAAACAACATTCACTGCCCATTGGTGGATGAAAAATGAAAAAATAATTTACTACACGTCTCCTTTTGGTCAGGTACAAGGTTGGGTACCAATGAGAGTCTCACAGGATTTTTCAACCTCAGGTGAGTGTCAGGACAATAAACAACGATGCATGTCTGAGAAGGCATAAAGTGCCGTGGGAGACGGTCCAGGGAACCTGAAGGGGTTGGGGGCATCTTACAGAATCATTCTGGAAGCTCTTGAAGAAAATATGAGAGAGGACAGCAGAGATTCCCTTATGACACCTCCATGTGGATTACAGAAAAGTGTTACTTTCTCAATACAGTCACAGAAATGTATATTCTGCTGAAAAAAATGCTTTGCTCTTTTTTCATAATAAGTATACAAACGTGCGTGTGAATGTGAATGAGTGTGAGTGGGTGTGTGTGGCAGGTGATCTCTGAGTTCATGTGTGTACGTGTGTGTGTTTGAATGTCTGTGTCAGTGTGTGTGGTGTGCGTGTGGCTATGTGATAGTGTGTATGTGGGTGAGTATGAGTATGTGTGAAAGGGAGGTCTCACTGACCTTGGAATGGTCCCCCTTAGATGGGTGCCTTGTGTGTTCTAGACCCTGCAAAACCATAAGTGGCAGCTCCGAGAGGTGAGCCAAAGAGAGGTGGGAAGAACAAACAAGAAACCATGTCATCCCCAAAATAACTGAAGATGGTCTTTGCTAGCGGTAGTGATTTGTTGAAAGGAAAGCAATATTACTTGAAAGGTATTTATGGAAGTGCTGCCTAGTGACTTGGTCACTAAGAGTATATTAAGGAGGTGGCGAGTTTAGGATAATAAATACCATTTATCAGGCATACGTTTTCACCAAATCTCCAAAATTTACCCGTGGGAATTGGGACTTCCTCCATGTTACAGGAAAATGTAGAAAGGTCGGTTGTCCAAGGTCACAACACTAATAAAACAAATGCTCATAGTCACTGTCCCAGAGCTATTCACCAAGGCTGAGAATTCAGGAAATGGAGGGGAAAGAAAAGGAATGACCTCTCACTCCTGCCAAGTCTGAAATGCCCATGGAAGGTCTAAATGAAATTCTCTGGGTAAGCTGAAGATTTCAATCTTGGAGCCATCATCACACTCAAGAGCCTAGAGTTAAAACTCCTGACTCAGCAAATCATGTTGCTGGTCCCAGGTATGTACACTATCATATAGATAAATTTGTGTCATGAATGCATAGAAGAGAAGTATTCAGGAAAACTGTACCCTAATAAGATGCTTATTCTTCCCGTGTGTGTAACTTTATTTAATTAGAGTCATTGAGTACCTCAGGAATAATGAGAATTATTAGACTAGAAATGCAAGGAGAAAAAGGAATCTGTTTTAATTTTCAAAACAGAATTTTTGAGTCTACTCCAGCCTATTTTTGTGGAAAAAGAAAGGAGTTTTCTACATTTTGAAAGCTCTCTGTCACATACCAAGAATGAAACCTGGTCAACACAGATCATTTAGTTTTAGTTGCAGTTATGATATAAGGCCGTGGTTCTCAAACTTTGGCAAACATCACAATCACCGGGAGGGCTTGCTAAAACACAGCTTGCCGGGTCCCTCCCCTAGATGTTCTGATTCAGGTTGGGGTCGGGGCTGGAGAATTTTCATTCCTAGCAATTTTTCATATGATGTGGTATTGCTAGTACACAGTACTCTGAGAATCATTCATGTAAGGAAAGTCCTCTCCCTCCCGGCCCCAGCCAATACAAAGTAGAAAGCCTTTCTTGGAAAGAAGAAGAACAGAGATTTGGAAGGGACATAACTAAGTTGAAAATGATACATGAGTCTGTAAGAAAATACCAAAGTTCTTCAGCCTAGAGAGTGGAATCTTAAAATACAGTCACTTCCAATATCCCTAGTTATGATGAGCAATAGGGACAGGCTGAGATTGGACTGGTGCTTTGCTTCCTTTTTACATCCAGCGTGATACAAAAGCAGTGAAGCAGGAGAGGGAGAGGGACAGGGAGGTCTCTACACAGATGCATCTGACATAGCTCCCTGGTCTGGGTTTGCTGTGCATGAAACCCAATCATTCCTTTGTGCCTGGAAAAGATGAAACATGTCAAGAAGAAGGACAGGCAAAGAAGTGGTCAACCCCAAAATTCTAGAAATCAGGGGTTGGCACTTTTTTTAAATTGAGGTAAGTTTGGTTTATAACATTCCACGTTTCATGTGTACAACATTATATTTCAACTTCTGTATACCCTGCAGTGTGCTCACCACCAAAGGTTTAATTTCCATCTGTCACCGCATAGTGGACCTCCTTCACCGATATCACCCTCCCCCCTCAAGCCTCTTTCTCCTTTGGTAACCACTAATCTTTTCTCTGTATCTATGTGTTTGTTTTTGTTTTGTGTTGTTTGTTTTATTTTATAGTCCACACGAGTAAAATCATATGGTATTTGTCTTTCTCATCTGAGTCATTTCACTTAATACCCACAAGATCCATCCATGTTGTCACAAATGGCAGGACTTATCTTTTTTATGACTGAGTAGTATTCCATTGTGTGTATATGTATATATACATATACCACATCTTCTTTATCTGTTCTTCTGTAGATGCACATTTAGGTTGTTTCCATATCTTGGCTATTGTAAATAATGTTGGAAAGAACATAAACATAGAGGTGCATGTATCTTTTTGAATTAGTGATTTCATATTTTTCAAATAAATACCCAGAAGTGGAATATCTGGATCATATGGTAGTTCTATTCTTAATTTCTTTTTGAGAAATTGCCATACTGTTTTCTATAATGGTTACACCAATGTCCATTACCACCAGCAGTGTATAAGTGTTCTCTTTTTTCCACACCTTCTCCAACACTTCTTCTTGCCTTTTTGATAATAGTCATTATAAAGGGCATGAGGTGATAGATATCTCATTGTCATTTTGATTTGCATTTCCCCAATAATTACTGATGTTGAACATCCTTCCACATGCCACACTGGCCATCTGATGCCTTCTTTGGAAAATGTCTATTCAAGTCCCAAGCCAATTTTTCAATTGAGTTGTTTGCTTTGTCATTGTTGAGTTGTATGAGTTCTTTATATTTTTTGGATATTAACCCCTTATTGGATATATGACTTGCAAATATCTTCACTGATTTGGTAGGCTGGCTTTTCATTTTGTTTTTCTGGGAAAGGCCTTATTTTTTCTTAGTACCTGAAGGATAACTTTGCTGGTTAGAGCTTTATTGGCTGATAGCTTTTATCTTTCAGTATTTTGAGTATGTCATTCCACCCTCTCTTGGCCTGTAGAGTTTCTGTTGAAAAATATGCTGATAGCTTAATGGGGGCTCCTTGATAGGTCACTGTTTTTATTTCCTGTTTGCCTTTAAAATTCTTTCTTTGTCATTGACTTTTGACAATTTTAATATTATGTGTCTTGGAAAAGGTCTTTTTGCACTGAGGTAATTAGGTGCTCTCTTAGCTTCATGGACTTGTATAATCCAGTTCCTTCCTCAGGTTTGGGAAGTTCTCAGCTGTTATTTCTTTAAACAAACTCTCTGCTTCCTTCTCACTCTCTTCTCATGCTGGGATACCCGTTAGCCTTATGTTGCCTTTCCTAAGGGAGTCACATAGTTCTCATAAAATTTCTTCATTAAAAAAAAAAAACTCAGTTCTCTCTCCTCTTCTACCTGAATCATTTCCATATTTCTATCTTCGAGCTCATTAATTCTCTCTTCCATATGATCTGCTCTATTTACAATGCTTTCTAATGCATTCTTCATCTCATTTATTGAACTCTTCAGCTCCAAACTTCTGTTTTGTTCTTTTTTACAGTTCCAATCTTTTTGGTAGAATATTACTTCTGTTCATCAATTTTATTCCTGCACTCACTGAACTTCCTCTTTGTTTTCTTGTAGCTTGTTGAGTTTCTTCATGACAGCTGGTTTGAATTCTCTATCAGACTGCAATATTCCATGACTTTAAATGAGTTTGGTTCCTGGAGAATTGTCCTTATCACTTTGTGATACCATGTTATTGTGGTTTTTCATGAAGCTCGATGAGTTGGTCCTCTGCCGGCATATTTCAAGTAGCAAACAACTTTCTTATTTAGGTAAAGCTTCTTTTACTTTGATTCTAACTATTCAACAGGTGGTTAATTTGAGGCCCTTCTTTTGTTTTTCAGTAGGTGGCACTATAGCACAAGTTTCTGAGCAGCCTCTGGTATATTTGAGAATCAGCATTTTCCACCCTCTACTACCTCTTACAGACATGTTGACAGCGCCTGCCTTGTCACTACTCATGCCTTTAGGGTCACAAGTGCCTTGCTGTTGCCTACTGCCAATGTCACCACCGTCACTGGCATTGATGCTGGGCCCACTGGGTGCCTCCCCCACAACAGCGGGTGGGGTAGGACGTGGGGAGCATCAGGATTGCAGGTGCTTCGTGGTTGCTGGGTTTGTGGTGCTGTTGCCCCAGGCAGGGGGACCAGTGTTATGGATGTTGCTGCAGCTGAAGGAACCGCCATCACTGATGTCTAGTTCCTTTATGCCATTGACGCTGCTGAGGCTGGGAAGTCAGAATCGTGTGCACTGGCTCCCCTGCTACTACTGGATTCTCTGGGGTTGCAGGTCAACCAGGGCTGGAGGGTCAGAACCATAGGCACCATCTCAGCTGTTCTCTCAGTTCTGCCTCCTCTCAGTGTTCCAGTCTACCCACCTTCAGATGTACAGATGCGAGGATCTCTCCAGCATTCTGGTGTATTGAGCAGAGGAGGCTTGGTTGAGATACGGATGTTTTATTAGTTGTAGACTGAGAGGGAGAGACAAAGAGAGCATCTCCTACTGGCATGATGCTGACCTTTCTCTAGGCAAACTTTTTCTGAAAAGGGCCAGTTAGTAAATGTTTTAGGCTTCGTGGGCCATGCAGTCTTTGTAGAAGCTACTAACCTACGCTGTTGTAGAACTAAAACAGACATAGACAATGCATAAATGGATCGGCGTGGCTGGATTTGGCCCTCAGGCAGCTGGATTTTGTCTGCCTGCCATAGTTTGCCAACCCTTGCTATAAACTACGGGGCTCTCAAAACCCAATAGCAACAGAACCTCCTTTCACAGCCTATATAAGCATTAACAACCCCAAATGGCTGGCCCTTCGTGGACAAGAACACAAGATATTTGGGGACAATACAAGGCATTGTATCTAGACAATACCAGACAATACCTCTGACCCCAGAGGAAATCAATGACAACAAAGACAGCACACAGATCAGAAGCATCTTGCTCTCTTATTATGGGACATGGGGATTTAGCCCTTCTCTCAGCGCCATTTTGGGAAGAATACAGAAGGAGTGTGGACTCATTGAGAGAAGACACCTTCCTGACATGGAATAGGAACTTCAAATTGACTGAGGATATGTCAATTGCAATTGAATTCATCTGAAAGAGACCAATATAAACCAAAGATGGCTAAAATAACTTTGTTTAGCAAAGTTACTTTCTCTCTCCATCATTGTGGGCAGGATGTATTTATTGACAAATAAAATAGAACACCGGTTTTGTATATCTGAGTGTGATGTGTAAATATCCACTCCATTATAGAAGGAAAAAAGTCATTTCTGCCATCCTATAGGTTCACAGGGGACCTCCTAAAACTGGAGTCAGGATATAAAGTACTTCCTTAGAGCATATGATGTCAAAAGTAATTCCTTATATTTACTGCTCTCAAAGCCCCTGTCAAATTTTATCATGAGCATTTTTCACTTTTTTATATTCCTATCACTAGATCAAATGCATCAATTATAAGAATTACTTAAAAGGAGTTTTCCAGATCCCCAAAAAGACTCTGGGTACAGAGTAGGTGATTAAATTTTATGTTTAATTTATTTGAATTGATTTTTACCTGACTAGAATTGCTGTGAAACATCCTCATTAACTTGTTCTAGTGGCATATTTTGAGCACGACACTACAGAGAGATTGCTGTGGTTTACCACAAACACATATAATTATTTTCAATTAACTTTAAAAAAGCCAAAAATTGTGTTTAGAAATTTCTCTTTCCAGAAGGCTATTGAGAACTTTAATCTTAGTCTGTTAAGACTAGTTTTAGAAATTCTCTTGCATCTCTCCCTTCACACCACCCGTTGCTCCCTCTATCTTTTTCTATCTCATCATGCCATTTCAAAAATCAGAAAAATTGCCCTACAGAGCTGGATTATATAAGTGATTTCAGCTTAGCTAGAGTCCCATTAAAAGTTCCTCAGCTCCAAGAATCAGGTTTAGAGAACTACATAAAGCATGGACACAAAATCTATCAAGTAAGACTTCTTATTGCATACAACTATCAAGCTTTCAAGAATGGAAAAAAAGAGAAAAAGTGAGAAAAAAGAGTAGCACTTTCAGTCTTTCTTTGTAAACCAATCAGTCTTCAAAAGAAAACCAAGAGGAATGCTGTTCCAGGGCAGGCCCACTGAAATAATTTCCAAGCCTTATTACCCCTGTAAGAATGGGCTGAAAGGATCCAGCCTTAGGAAGCTTTGCCTGACAGATTCAGCCTGCTTTCTGGAGAGATAATGACTAGGTGCAGCAGTGACAAAGAGGCAACCATGCTTCAAGTTCATCCTTTCCTCATCCCAAACACTGATGGCAAAAGATAGGGGGCAATGGCAATGAACTTCTCAGAAGTCTTTCATGAACTGAGTTATTCGAGGCAAATAGAAAAAAATCAGGAGAAATAAATGCTACAATCTTTCACCCCAGAACAACTCTGAATCAAGTAACAGAGAAATAAAATGTGTAAATATAAACTTATTTTATTTGGAGTTATATGCTTATGTTTAGGATGTTTTTTGAGAGACCTAAAAATGTATCAAATGCCTCTTTGTTTGGTTTAAAATAAATAGGGCTAAATATCTGAATTCATTTCCTTAAGTTTCTTATTTCCATAAACTAGAGTTGAATACACCACTATACCATTTTATAAGAAGCTTTAAGGAAGTAAATGGTTCCCTGAATATATTTTACTTGCTACCTATGTCATCACCTGTTATTTTCTCTATCAGATTAACATTTTCATTAAGTATAGAGGAAAAACATTTCAATTACCTTCACCCAAAGAATAAAACACTTTCCACTTTGTGCCTTAGCATAGAGTAGGCACTCAATAAATATTTGCTGAAAGAGCAATTGGTAAGATAACATATTTTTGCACGTGATTTTGGGTTAAAATTTCTTGTTTTTAAAAAAATTTGAATGACTTATCTACTAGGAATTCATCTGAATTCAAAACGTAAAATGGCATTGCATGATCTAAATACAGCTTGTGAAACGCTACCTGGTTTTCTCCTCTTGCGTACAGGTCAGCTCAGTTCTCTTATCCTATTTTTCCATGCTCTTCTTCAAATACTTACTGAGCTCCTATTTACTTTGTCAGGCGCATATACATGGAGTGGAAAATGATAGGAAAATTAACAGATATTATTTTGCTTGCACAGCATTTTCCCCCAACTTCACATATGGCTGTGGTAGGACCATCAATTATAGTCCTCTCCACCCCTGGGCCACCAGAATGGTCACATGACCTAGACTTAACCGATCTTAACATTCTATTCTCCGCTGCAGCTATGGGTTAAAGGGTAGAAATGTGGCCAAACAAGGCTAATCACATTTCTTCCAGAAACATTTGATAAGTGCATGTGGGAGCAGGAGAGGCTCCCTGACTCTGTCATAATGAAAAATCAAGTAAGAGCCACAAATAGCTATCTTTTACACAATGTGTTGAGAACCTAGTTCAGAATGGAGCAAAACAGAGGAAAGTAGAATAAAGAATGAGAGAAAGACAGGAGAGGGAAGGAGAACAGAAGAGGAGAGAGGGAAAGGGAGGGAAGATGGACAAGTCTGCGAGTGAGACTAGATACAGAGGATAACAATACGCACATCATTTCAGCCTTTGTATCCAGACATGCCTGAAGCCAGCAAATCCCTGGACTTCCATGTTAAATGAATCAATGAATTATGGAATAAACTAGTTTAAATAATTTTTTGACACTTAAAACTCGGTGATACAGTCTTCAACCTCAAGATTAAGACACAGTTGCACATAGCTAGTTACAGGTATTTTGCCTTGTATTATAAAGGTTAAAATGTGATATTCCACAGGAAAATATAACCAACAGCTGATAGGCCCTCAGTCTGCAATGGGACAAAAGCTGCGGATGAAAGGCACAGGAGAGATGACAGAAAGAGCATTCTAAGTGGAGGGATAAATGTGAGCAAAAGGCATTGTGGTAGAGTGCTCATTCAATGACCCAATCCTCACTTGCATTTCCTCCTCCTTAGCCATCTTCCAGGAAGAGGCAGCCACGACACAGTGTTGTCTGATGAAATGTGAGTCAAGGACTACTGGGTAGGGTTTCTACTTTACTTAAAAAAACAAAACAAAACAAAACAAAACACCATGAACTGGCACAGCCCTTTAACTATTGCTCCTTTACACTTAACGATTCTCCTTGCTGGAATATGGATGAAAAGTTGGAGGTACAGCAGCCACATTATGCATATGAGGTGATAATCATAAGGACAAAAGCCAACATACTAAAGATGGTGCAGCAGAGAGGCAGAAAGAGCCTGGGTTCCTTAGTCACTGCTGAGGATTTACACTCGCCCTGAACTGCCTACCTCTAGACTTTTCTTATATAAATACCAACAGTTGAAGACTCAGCAGTTGTATGCTGTGTTACATGAATCATTCTTAACTGAAATAGGGATGTCAGAAATTACAGAACATATATGAGAAAAAAATTAGAGCTGATATCCAGCAGTTAAACACTTACAGGATGTACAAATGTATGTTCTGAATAGTTGGTAACTACGCTGAACCTGTTGTTAAATAATTTGAGAATCACCACTCAGAATAACAAAAAGTTTAGTCAACTGAGGGGTATGAAGCAGTGAGAATTCAAGTTGGAAACTTCACTAGGACTAGGACTTCACTTGGAGTAGATTGTGGAGAATGTGAAATATAATGCTAAGGAGGACAATTTTATTTAGTAGAGAACATATAAAATTTTATATATATATATATATATGTAAATGAAACATGCTATATTGATGAGTTAAATTAAGTGCAATATTGAGAACACCTCTCAGAAATTCTCTAAAGTTAGCATGTAAACCTGGAGGAATGTCACAATATACTGCAATTAACAGTTTGATATCATGACCTTGTAGTACCTCAATTCACTGCCTGAAAGTTTATTTTAAAACTTTACAGTATTTGGGTTATAAAATTCATAGTCTGGAATTAATTATTAAATCACTGAAAACACCTGGGTTCTCATAGAAGCTATTTGCTTACACTGGCTAATTTACATATGAGTGAGAGAAAATGAAGTTCTAGCTTTTCTCAAAATAACCTTCAGAATAGGAAAATGCCTTACATGAAACAATTTTAATATAATTACATAAAGTGGCAGTTATGATATTAAGCATAAAATTTTTGCACTTAAAGAAAAATGGAAACGAAGTCAAATTTTAATAAGATGGATACTGTCTGAATTTTAGATTTTCTTATTCTTAATTATCTGCTAACATCATAAACTAGACAGTTAAGCTTTCTTTTCCTCTTTGTAGTGGAAAGCTAGTGGGTGAGTAGTCCAGCTATCCTGAAATGCAGCCCCTTTATGTTCCAATTATTTGAATCATTATTGAAAATGAACACTTAAGCTTGCGTAAGTGCAGGCAGGCAGGATACATGAAGCTGGCTTCCCTGATGCATTACTGCATTTGCAAACACTCCATGGGGCACTAATATTCCATTCTGGAATTTCTCTAAGTGTAAAGTCTGCTTTTCAGAATAAATCATTTGCGTACAAACTGACTGGACTCCTCCTCTGATGGAGGAGAGCAAAGACCAACTTTCCCTTCCCTGTCCCTTTCAAGTTGAAAAATTGATGGAAGATGGCCTTTCTGGTCTGATTTTTTTTGACACATACACAAATCTGATCTTTTTCCCTATTGCTAACTTAAAATATAAATGGGGAAATACAAACTCAAAATACTTTTGCAAATTTTCAAGCAAAAACAGTTTTTCCTCTGCCTTCTCCAATTCACAGCAATCTTTCCAAAGACAGAAATATTTCCAACTTCTTAAAAACATTACTCTATAATAATCTGTTCTCTTATAATTTGTTGTAGGAAAACACATGCTACCTAGATTCTATCTATCAGGATTTACGTTTAAGTATTCCCTTCCTGGATCCTTATGGAAGTGAGCTGATTTCCTTATTCATAAAGCTTTTAAGTCAGCACAGGAAGTTTGTGTCTGTTCATAGATTTCTTTTTTTTTCTTTTGAGGGGTGCAGTCTTTCTGGAAGACCTTTTATTTTATTGACTTCAGCTTTATATTATTATTATTGTTCTCATTAACTTACCTCAGATTTCCAGAAGAACTCTGATTAGGAATATACTTCTGTGCTCTATTTACCCAAACTGAAAGCCCAGTGGAAAACAGGTGGTCCTACTTTTACATATTACCATGGGACAGAAGTGAAACCCAAGGACAGAAACAAAATTAAGCAAAAGTAAATGCAAATTCTCTCCAAGTTATTCTTCTTGTCTACAGAAATAATTATAGTAAGGAAGACAAAGTACTATCGTTTAAATTATTACTGCAGATTAATGGAATATATCTTTGTTTTCTTTTGTTTTCAAAATGGCATTCAAAATGGCTTAATTGTATTTTTATTTTTTGCTGTATATATTAAAGATCATACACATGCTTCAAATTAAGAAAATGACATTAATACCGAATATTTCTATTCTCTTGTTTTAATGTCATGATTATTCACTCTATTTTTTCTTGCGACTCATTGTAATTTACTCACTTAACATATTTTTAATTAGACATCTGAAGCGAATCTAGTTCTAGTATTTATTTTTATTTTATTGATTTTATTATCAGGGTTTAATCAACCATAAGTACTATTATTTTTTCAGTATTTGAAGGTGTACTTAACCTACAGACCAAGTCCGAAAGCAATCTGTAAACATTAAAACCTCTCTTTTGAATATTTTCATTCCTCTTGGACAATGAATTTTTAAAGGAAACATTTTAATATTTAAGTTCTGTAACAGAAGTGTGTGGTTAAAATAAATTAATTTATAAAAATTAAGCAGAAAAGCCAAACCTTCAGGATTAAGTTTCAGGAAAAATATGTTTGTGCATATGTATTCGAGAGATAGTTTTAGATATAAAAGTACCTATTTTTAAGAGAATGTATGCATTGCTGGGGACTTAAAAAATATACAAAAGTTTACAAAATAAAATACAAAGATTTATAACACAGCATTCTCAGAATATAAAAATTAATTTAACTGAAATGTATATAAGCCACATCAAAATTAGGACAATCTGTAAATCTGCTGAGAAAATTAAACCATGAAAAACAAGCTGTTCCTCTTTTTACCCCCAAATCCTCAGAATCCAGTAAAAGTATCCAATCAGCCCGCCATTTCTCAAGCACTCAATACACTTATTTCATCCCCTTGAGATTTTGTAAGTGTCCTTGTTACTCTCCCCTCTGCCTTCACCCGCCCGCCAAGCCTGAACTTCAGGCCCCAACACAAGTTTTAAGTCAGGTGAATAGAACCAACTTTAATAAGATGGTTTAAATCTTCAATAGAAATGAAGATTCTACTTCTGGCTTTATAATCTCTCTGAGTGTAGTTCCAGGCTCTCTCACCTACCTCAGGAAAGCTGTCCTCTAGTATGGGAGAGGAGACAGGGAGAGACAGAGGGGGAAGCATATTTTAATTAGGCTGCCCCTGGGAAAGCATTTTTAATCAGGAGAAACCAGCCTTTTAGTCAATATTTCTTTCTTAATATAGTATGGCAGAACTGGAAAGGAAAAGAGACAAAAAAGAAAACACAAAAAAATCACGATGGTGTATTTTGAGTCAAGATTGAAAATCACTTTAAAGTTTCTGAATACACTTATTAAGAAAAAAGATTTAGAGATAATCTAACATTTCATAATCAAAAATGTTTTTCTGCTGTCCAATCTTTAAAGGTACATATGATCTACTTTAAAATTAAGTATTGCATTTTAATGTGCTATACATTTAATCAGGAAAGACCAAAGTTTTTAATGCACTGATACTTAGTAGCTAACATATTTGCTCATAAATTTGGATTTAATAATATTGCTGACATTAATGAAGTGATTTGCACAAGCTCTAGAAAGATCCTGAAATCTAAAATTTTAAATGCCCTGTTCTCCAATTGGAGTTTTATTGTTTTTAATACTACATACTTTAAATATTTAAGGGGAAAAATATAGTTAATTGATTTTATTTTCCTTTTCAGAAACAATCTGTTTTTCCATTCTGAACAATGGCCTACTACCACATGTCAATTCAGATAGATTAGCGTGAGCTCAGATCATGTCAATCAAACCATCAAGGCAGGATGTTTGTAAAAACTTCACCCTTCTTGGCTTGAAGTTCATAAAAAATTAAAAAGGGAAATAATCATTTCCTATACAGGAAACTGCATCTGCATTCCCATAGCCAAGGTCTACATAACTCCTCAAAGTTGGACACAACTTCCATCTCTCCCTCTTAAGAGAGAACATCTTTGATTCTAATAAAAAGGATAACATATAATATATAAATAATATTTTTCCAAAATATTTAATATGTGAAATTAAACAAAATTGTGTTTTAAATTCACTCTCTGTGATACATATTGATTGGTTGGTTGGTCGGTTGGTTGACTGGTTGGTTGATTGGATGTTTGTATAGATAGATAAATGGAGGGAGGGAGGGAAGGAGGGAGGGAGGGAGGGAGGGAGGGAGGGATGGATGGATGGATAAATGGATGGATAAAAAGAAGGAGGGTGGGAGGAAAAAATGGAGGGATAAAGGAAGGAAGGAAAGAAGGAAGGGGAGGGCTCTAATAATGAAACCTAATATATAAAACAGATATACCTGGAGTGAATATGAATGAAAAGGATGTGATGTTCTTCATGAAATTCCTGGGGATCCTTGGGGCACAGTTTGAAAACTACTCACCTAAGAAGGCTTTATATTAATGATTCTATCATAGGTTAAAATAAATAATAATCTGTAAAAATTAAGAACAGCCTCCTAAAGTAAATAAAATGTCAAATATTGAACATGTTGATCGTCATTTGTTAATCAGCTCTGGTTAGCAATTATTCAGATCTTTGGTTGATACAAAATGAGAATATAGATTCATTTTTACATAATAAGTAACAGCTGTTTAATGTTGGGCAAGTTTCTTAAACTCTCTATCCCTCAATTTCTTTGTTTATAAAATGGGGATAATAGCTCACAGGGTGACGGTAAAAATGAGAATTCATACATGTAATCTGTTTACAACAGTGACTAAGACCTAGTAAGCACTCAATAAATGGTACCTATTAAAAAAAAAAAAAAAAAGACATCATCCCTTACAACTATGATTGCTTCTAAGGGCATAGTATGTATCAGGCACAGTTCTTAGTAAATTGTATGAAAAAATCTAACTTATCTACTCTACAAATCCTGACTTTAACTTATCACATATACTTTTATCTAATTTACACAATTTTTACCACTTCGTTGACTTCTTCTACTACTTTGAGACAGTATGTTTCTTATAAAGTAGATGACAAAGAAGTATAAGTTATTGCCCTTAAGGATTCACTGTATAAAGAAAACCCATTTTCTAAGAACATTAAAATTTACAAAGTATTTTCACACTGAACACTTCACACTGAGTAGAAAAAGCCTATTTCACAACATAGGAATAAAATCATTATCCCTATGTTACAAAAAAGAGGGCCTTGAGGTACTGAGAGTTTAAACAAGCTACCGAAGGTCATAGAACATTCAAAATTCTGGGATCTACTTTCATTGCGGGTACATTAACTAAAAAAAGAAATTTTATGCCATTCAATTATTCCTTTTTTGTTTCCTTCATTCTTTCTTTCTTTCTCTTCTTTCCTCTCTCTTTCCTTTTCAAAAAATAACTTGTCAAAAGGAAGGCTTATATCCATAATTTGGAGTCCTGAGGCTCTCCTGCTCTCCTCTCCTGGCTATTAAAGCCCTCCTGCATTTGTCTGGGATGAAATGAGGTGATGAAACCGTTTAGAAGTTCCAAGGGGGAAGATAGAGCCCAAATGTGAAATGTCTTCTCTCCCACTTTCAGACACATCTAATACTCTCACTAATGTGTGATGGGTCCTCTGTTCAGCTCAATGGAGGAGGACTCCAATAACAGCTATTTAATTAATATCTGTTGTTTTTCTTTTTAGTAGAAAACCTTAATGCAGAGAGAAAGCGAGGAGTTAATACAATTTTCCTTTCAGTGGAGCTTCTCTTAAGTGAAGATAGGGAATGAGCAGAGCACTGTCTGAGGACCAGAGCTAGAGGAGAAAATGAAGAATCTTTCATTCCTTTTCATGCCTAAATATCACACCTTTCCTCCACTATGTCGCTCACTGAATACTCTCTTCTCTCACAGATTACCTCATCTTCACATCCTCTCTAAAGCGCAGTCCCACTCTTGGGAAGAGCCATCCCATTTCACTTACTCATTCTATCAAGCCATCTCCATCCTACCATGTTAAATCTTCTTCCTGCTTGAAGTCTTTGTAGGTCTGTTACACATGAGGATAGCTAACTGCCAGGCATGTCACAGCTGACTTTTCCTTACTGTCTCCACCAATGCATTCATTCATTAAAAAACAAAATAAAGTAAAATAAAAGCTGAATGCCTTATGTAGTAAATACAGGGTTCCCAAGATTTTTTTTTTTTTTTGAGAGAAACGTGTATATTTTATTAGTGCCAGAAAGTCCTCTCTCATTTCCTCATTATGAAAGCTAATGAGTTTGGACTTTTGTCAAAGTGTTAAACACAGAGTTACCATATGGTCCATCAATTCCATTCCTAGGTACATATCCAAAAGAATTAAAAGCAAGGCATGGAGATGAGTTTTAAATACTTAAATGACATTGATTCAAGGTTTCTGAGTCTCTCTTCTTTGGTCTTATTCATATTCTTGGTTCAAGCCCTGAGCATTGGTTCCCTAGAGCCTAAGATCTTTAGACTGAACGTAATATCCTTACTGATGTTACTGTAATCCCTTTCCCTTTACCATATCCCCTTGAGTACCACAAATGCAATCTTTCCAACGTATGAATCTGCACATTTTTGCCTATAATTAATAAATGATTTATAGATCTCCTCTTTATCCAATAAGGTGGCATGTAAATTCCTTAGCATGTCATTTAAGGGACTTTGTGATACTGGCTCCATGGACTTAACCAGACGCTTCTCCTGACTCAACAAAACACATTCTTTTTTTGTTTGGTTTTTTTTTTTTTTTTGCGGTACGCGGGCCTCTCACTGTTGTGGCCTCTCCCGTTGCGGAGCACAGGCTCCGGATGCGCAGGCTCAGCGGCCATGGCTCACGGGCCTAGCTGCTCCGCGGCATGTGGGATCCTCCCGGACCGGGGCACGAACCCGTGTCCCCTGCATCGGCAGGCGGACTCTCAACCACTGCGCCACCAGGGAAGCCCAAAACACATTCTTTATGGGTCACGTGGAGCTGCTCACCAAGCCATCCTCACCTCTGCGCCAGCATGAAATCCCCCTCCCTTCCTCCCTCCTCCATGAACACGTCCTTCCAGACCCTGAATGTCACTACTCAGTGACACCTTCCATTTGCCCATAGCACATTATACTATGCCTTCACAATCACCACAGTTGATTATAATGACTTTCTATAGTTGTGATTTTCATGGGTAGGAGTTCCATGGGGGCAGAGACCATTTCTTAACTTATTTTTACATCTCTTACTGTGGGCTTGGCACATAATGGTCCTCAAAGGTCCAGAGTATTTTTCCTGGTTTCTATGGAAATATCAGAATACCTATTAATCCTTATCTATTTCTGTTAAAAGCTCAAAATGCATGGCCCAATTTTACAGAAACTTTCATGGTGCTCTACTTGTGGTGATGGCTGTTTTTCACATACTGAGTACATTATTCTTAGTACACTATTGATGTGAACAATCCAAATCCCTGGCAGTTATGCTTCTCTATCCTTAAGGTGATTACTTTTTATGCCACCAGAGATATCATCTGTTCCCACATTAGTGAGAAAGTTAGAGGTGTAGTAGGAAAGTATATCTGCTGGAATTAAAAATGACTGGAAGAAATCAGATTTTAATTAACCTCAAAAAGCTTGAGTTTCTCAATTTGTAAAATGGGAATAAAACTATGCAAGTCATAGGGTCTTTCCCAGGATGGAGAGAGGTAAAATATGTAAAGGACCTTGGAGACAGATTGTCTCACAGAGTAAATACTTGAACGCTTTCTCTCATCTTTTCCTTGATAATTATTTCAGAATCACCATGATAAGCTTGTTTTGATATTCTACCTGCCTTAACAATTTAAATTCACATGAAAATCAGACTCCCGCCCTGATGGCAATGAGAACACCAGAATTCTAAGTCACTGCAGCAAACTGTGGCCCACAACTAATTGTTCTGCATTAATGATAGAGTGGATACATGCTTAAACAGGTAGCAATATGCCTCTGCTTCATTCTTCTGCCTTGCTCCCAGTACTCTATGTAAATCAAACCAATCTCATCACTTTGTGGTATCTGAGATATAACATAACATAACTAAACAATTTCATTAGCAATTGACAAGCAGATCCAACACTTTATCCTAAGAGACACTTTGGCTTATGAGACAGAAGGAAAGAGGATGGGAAGGAATGTATTTGATTTTCTTGACCAATGATTTAAATTCTTAACTTCATAACTTCTTAACAACATAATGAGTGAATCTAAATCAGTAAAACAACCAAGGGTCATATAGGCATTTAAAACTAATTAACATTATGAGTAACCTTAAAAATGAATTTATGCAGCAACTACAGTTCAGGCATCAGTAGAAACAATTATTTAAATTAAAAAGATAGAGAAAAGTATTCAAAGAAATCTGAATACATGATATGATAGAGAAGTTTTAATATTTAGTAACCAATTTAACCTACGTAATCTACCAATAGGGAGTTGTTGGCAATATTTATATCATACAATTAGAATCTGAGTTTGAAACTAAACTGGGAAAAAAGAAAACTGTTAGGAGAGCAAAGTCTAACAAACTTTAAATGTAGGTGAGACACATCTGATGACTGTATACCTTTCAAACACCACAGAGCACATATTTACTTTCTTGTCCTATATCACAAACCAATAATTCTTCCTACTTAAACCAAAAGGACCAAAACCCACCTGGTGCTACTTTTAAAAAGAATCTAAATCGTAATGGTATATGGATATTATGGAGTGGCATATATTTAACTCATGCATGATGATATAATACTCCCCCTTTACACTTCAAAATTAGGAATTTCTGCTAATGGTGGAAAAATTATATCAAAGATATTTTCAATTCTTAATTTGCAGCTAAAGTGACTGAGTTATACTTTAAAGAGAAAATGACTTAATAGCAAAGTCAAGTAAGACCAGTTGAATCAGTATTATTAAACATCACACCAATTTTATATTCCAGAAAACCTCTCAAGGTTAACTCAGACCAAGGAAAAAAGCAAATAATGATCACAACCTGCTACCTAATAACGTTACTTATTTTAAAATGTAATAAAAGCATAAAAATTCCAAATCAAGGTGTCTGACTTTCAAAGTTTTCCAATTTAAAGGGGTCATGGGAATACGATGCAACCTTGATGGGAAAAGGACCAAATTTGTAGACTGAGAAACAGTGGTAGATGTTAATTTTAAATATTTCCAAATAATATTACACATTACAAAATACTGGTTTAACAAAACTTTATATCAAGTTCACTTAGAAGAAAATTTTCAATTTGTTTTAACTTGTAACAATTTTACAATTTTTTGAAAGTTTTTTGTTTTGTTTTAAACATGCATGCCCCATAGGCTGTGAAGCTGTTTTCCTATTTTCTACATTTACAAGATGATTATTTTACTAAGGAGATTTTGAAAAGAAACACCAGTGGCTGGATTTCCTGAATCTTTAAGCCCTGGACTGGGTGGTATGGAAAGTGGCTGGAGAGCTTTGCACTGAAGAAGGAGCGTTTCCAGGCAACCTTGCACAATCGAGCAGCCACAAGCAACTGAAACAATGGCTAACACAGGCAGAGATCCATTGAAGGGGAGTCTACAGAAATACACTGAGCGTGTGTGTGTTTACCCTTTCTTTAAAAAAAAAATTAACACAGCTTAAATATGAGCTAGAGTAAATAATAAAGAGAGAAATAGTGGAGAAACCAATCTAGAGAAAACCAGTATATTCTCCACGTTCTTGTAACAGTTTTCAATGCCATGGACACTACTTCGGGAATGTTAACCTATTTGTGTGAATAAAGGATTCACCTTTTTCTCAGTTTCAGTTCATATTATGAATACAGCCTGTTAGGCTATATTTTACGATGCACCAACACATAAGTAGGAGATCTGATCTTATACCACTGGTAACCTCAACTTTAGTATGAAATGAAAACACACAAATTAAAATTGATGATACTTAAATGATATGTATTGTGGGATATTTGGCTGGGGATGGAGAGGGAGAAATAGAGTAGACATATATAGCCTTTCTCTAATCTTTTGGAGAATCATCTGTCTGGGAAATCCAAGTGTCTAGAAGTTTTAAATATATCTTCTCATGCTAGCTTTTGTTCTAACACAGATTAACTCATGTTTGTTTCATTTAATGATCTCAAGTTACCGAATGTCAATCCAGAATAAAATAGCCATTGAAACAAAGAATGAATATTGAAAAGATCCATATAACTTTGTAATCATTTAGCTGGATTCCCATTTAACAATATTATTTATGGCATGACCTAATCTGTGTATTTTAAACAAAGACAGATTTCTTATAACGCTAGTTCCTAAAAAGCCTCACTTCCATCAGTCAAATATGTATATTGGGTCTATAAATTAAATGATAATGGATGATCAAAAAATAATAATAGTAATAATAATAAAAATAAATTGTTATCTCTTTCATGAGATATTTAAGGAAGATTTTGGGTTTTATAACAATCAGAGATATACAAAAGATAATATTTGATAGATAATTATTCACTCTCTTGCCTATTTACAGGTGGGAGTCAGTCTGAAAGGATCACCTAGAATATTAGAAACAATGTAAAATTGAGACTGCACTAAATATCATGGATTATATTGTCTTCTTAGAGTTGATTTGTATTAGAGGATGATATTTATGTTTTAATTCAAAGGTTTCATTTCATATGTGCTTCATACAAAGACCACCTGAATTTGTTAGGAACAGCGGCACTTAAAACACAAGGTGTCTTAAGAAAATGAATTTTTTTAAAAAAAATCTCATCTGTCATGAACACGCACCTTGCAACCAAAAACTATAGCAGTGTATTCTTTTTGGAGAGAATTCTATGAAAGAAAATGTGAGTAGTAATTAAACACGTCACTTTTTTTTTCATTACATGAAATGAAACTAGCTTTCTGTCAAGCTCTAACAAATTCAGAAAACCCTGAAAGGCACAAATTACCCCATTCAATGGCTTTGTAGTAAAAGAAATCTATAGAAGCAGGATCGATTTACAGGCCATGGCCGCAGCTTTATCTGTTTACTAGCAGAGAAGGTGTTAGGCAGTATGATTTAATATTCATTCAGCCAGAAAAAATGCGTTACACATTGAAGCTATGTGCAATGCTGATAATTGCACACCTGTTGCCATGGTAATTTTGGAAGCTGCCATGGATATAATTAAAATTCCAAACTATAAAATCACCTTACCAAAACCTGATAACCTGATTTGAGTTAATCAACTCAAAAATTAGGAAAAAGTCTTTCCGATTATTTTAAACAATAATTGACAAAATGAGGAAAGTAAAAAAGAACACACAAGATGCTATTCTTTCTTGTTCTTGCTATTCTCTATCTCTCTCTCTCTCTCTCTCTCTCTCTCTCTCTCTCACACACACACACACACACACACACACAAACGCTACACGTGCGATTTTTTTCAAAAGTTTTTTTCTTTCAAATTCTGACAGTAATTGTATTAATTCTGTTATCATATTTCAGCAGATGGTGACAATATATAATTAGATTTGGTAGGCTGCTCACCGAGATCAATTTCTATAGTTTCCTCTACCATTTAACCATTTAGATTGTTTGCAAACCCTACTTAATAAAGAGTAAAGACATTTATAGCATGCTGTGCTCATTCACGCAAAAATATCCCCAGGTTTTTTTTTAAGCTATACAAGGCACCTCCATGAGCCTTTCCAAGCGTAGGCCAGGAAGAAAAGGTTTATATATTTTTGTTTAAAACAGTCATCAAAACTTTGGAATAATTTTAGTGCCCTTAAAAATGTGCATGGTGATTGCACAGTTGGATGAGAATTTTGTGCCCTTGGTCATCCAATCAGTTCGGGACCCAGATTAGGACTGTCAAGTTGTGTCAGGACTTTGAGTGCTCACTGGAGTGCCTTTAATCCTCCAAGGTTTTCTCAAATGTCACAGCCATCTGGAGGAAAAGGAGCTTCCCTGCTGGGCTCCACTGACCACAAATTACTTTCTAAAGAGAAAGACAACAATAGAAAGCAGTTAATAAATATTTGATTTTTTTTCCAGAAAGGGAAGGTAAAACACTACCTTGCCATCTTAATTTAGCATTAAATGCTTTTATACAATATACAAAAATGAGAAAATAATGCTTTCCTGGTATTTAATTTGAAGACAAATGCAAAAATTCATTACAAAATTAAAGAAACATTTGAGAGGATATTTGAGTAACTGCTAATGTAGTGCTCATTTTTCTTTGCAGTTTCTTCTGGTTTTAGAACCATTTAATCCTATGCAAGGAACAGGATTATTTTTAAGTTACGAAAAGTACACATTATTCTGTGGTCCCATCTACTTCCAAAGTTGAATGTGCAGAGTTACCAAAATTTTAGTAACTCAAGTTCAGAATAAACTAAAATTCAGTGCAATGTTCCTTCAGAATCCCCACTGCAAGTTCTAAAAAGAAATCTGGCTCTAGTTTCCTTGTTTGAGGATATGACTGTAATCCTCTTCTCTAAGGAAAGTCACTTCCTTGTCTGGCACGAAAAAGACTGGGAAACCAGCTGCACTCTCTTTTAAGGGACACTATTTGCAGCTGCATTCAGGATCCATAAGGTTCTGATGGCCTTACCTGTGCTGCTCTCCAAGCACAAGAAAAAATGTCAATAATAAAGGGTTGTAAAATATTTTGTATACAGCGTAGTAAATGATGTACGTGTCTGCTCTCAGTAAAAATGCTTTTTGTTATTGTTAAATGTTATGCGTTATTTGCATTGGCTCCTGCCTTTGTGGTTTACGCAATTTGTGAAACAAATTACAATATGTCTATATATATTAAAAGCCTTATTATATCACAAGCTTAATTGTATTGTCATTATACTTGGTTTTTTAAGATGCCTTTTGAAAGTATCGTCTTTAAGTTCAAAATAAAACAACTGAGTTACGCATTAATTCCACAATTTCATCATGTTTTAAAACAAAGAGGCTTTTTCTATAAAGTTAAAACTTTAATTTTCACGAAGGCCTAAAGTTTTACCTTGGCCAGGTGTTAATTCTCTGTCAGAAGGCATATAAATTTACACCTGTTACGCACCTCAAATCTGAGTCAATAAAAAACCTATTTTTCCTTCTATAACACCTCTAGTCAAAAACAGGCTCTAATTTAGAACAAAGGCAAGATGTGAGAGAACTCATCTGATGCTTCTCCCTGCTCCACTTCTACATTCAAATGGCATCTCCTGATTATACAACAGCAAATTTCATACAGGTATTTACGACATAATATTTTTTCTGTATTACTGTAAATTTATTTATCTAATCAGATATTTCTTAAAAGGCAAAACTCGGATAGTCCGCTCTGAAATTAACATGCTTTGAGACTTAGTAAATTTGAAGATCCAAAATAATTTTTCCCTTCCAACAGCCAAAATATTAAGTAATGTTTACCCAGTCTGACATGCTTATAAGACTAAAATCTCTAGCCCTGGTGATTAATATTTAATATGCATTAACAAAGTGTTCAGCTTTTTAGCTTGTACTGATATTAATCTGGGACAGGAAATATCTTAACTCCTAATAACAAATACCAGAGATATACAAAATGCCAGTCAAAATATGAGCATAACATATAAGAAAAAATAAAAGGCGAGAAGTGGCTTCTATTCTGCACAATCAGCAGGAGTGACAGGATGGCCCGACCGAGAGTAGAGTTATGCAGTGAGCTATGGTGATGATTTCAAGTTCAGTAAGTGACAGGTTAAGTACTGCTATCACACAGTCGTTCAAACAATCATTGGAATACTAAGAGAAAAATGACTGTACGAAAGAAAAATCACATACATTGAGACATACGGCACTGACATTTTGCAAGCCTAGAGCAAGTGTCTATTCAACAAGCAACAGATGCACTGTCATTCTCCTTCTGTAAAAGACATTTGAATATCTGCATGATAAAAAAAAAAACACAAATGAAACCCAGGAATGTGACTGTCACATGTCAATCATGAATAAATAAGTACTGAGACAAGAACTAAGAAAAGCTATTAAGGGCCCCCACTGGGAAGACAATCCTCACAACACAAACTGCATTATCATTTAGGGAACTCTGTTGATATTCAGGATCACAAACAAACTCAGATGCCTAGGCAGAAGTACTGTTCCAACACCTCATCCAAGCACTCTTCTTTATGTGATGTGATAAGGACTTGCAGATGCTCACTACTAACACTTTTCCTAAAATATCCTGGAGTCAAAAATGCATGTCATAGCAAAGCAATGTTTATGCCATTTAAGAAACAAACTACACCAAACCTCAAAAAATAAACATGTACAAGGATGTTGTGTTTCAAAGTCTACTGCTATAAATAAACAATTACAATGCTGTGCTAATACTTTTCAAGTATTTCATTTGCAGTATGAAAAGATATTAAAAGGAGAACCTATACAACATTGTAAATCAACTACACTTCAATTAAAAAAATGTAAAAGTAAAGGAAAAATAAAAAGTAAAAGGAGAATCTAACAGAGAAAAAAAAATAAGTAGTCTAACATTATGTTGTTTTTATAAATAAAAGTCAAAATTATTTGGATATTCAAAGAGAAAAAACTTAACACGGTATTTCTGTAGAAACTGAATACCTGTTAGTAGCTTTTGCTTTTTAATTAAAAAAATTAAATATTCACATAACAGTGGTGTACCTGATATTTTAAATACATTTTATTTTCTGGACTATGGGACGAGATTGAAATAGAAGTTATTCTACACAATCAGTAGGAGTGACAGTTTCATGAGAAAGAGAGTAATGTTATAAGATGAGCTGCAGTGATGTAATGACAATAGAATGATGACTCATTATATCTCATACATGAACTAGGGACATACAAAGATTACTGACTCTAGCAAAATAAAACTTGCATATACTTTGGGAAACCTACTGCTCCAGATTACATTTAAGTTATTTAAAAAATCAGCTCAGCTTGGTGCTCTGTGAAGACCTGGATGGGCGGGATGGGGGTGGGGGGAGGTGGGAGGGAGGTCCAAGAGGGAGGGGATATATGTATACATATAACTGATTCACTTCGTTGTACAGCAGAAACTAACACAACATGGTAAAGCAATTATACTCCAGTAAAAAAAAAAAATTAAAAAAATAGAAAATCAGTTTGTAAGATATAGACTCTACACCATTAAAACAACAAACAAGCTAGGAGAAAAGCCTAATCAATGAGAAAATACTCTATCAACTACTCTAAGGAAAAAAAATCAGTTCAAGATCAAAAGCATGCTCTGCTCATTCCTTATTAATTAAGCCACGTTACACATGATTAAGTTTAAAGGAACAAAGTCAAAAACTTCAGAGGGTTTACAACCTGAATAAAAAATACATGCTGCCCACCTCCAGTTATTTAAGCCAATATGTGAACAATCCAGAGTTTAGAAGACAAAAGCATCACTAATGGTGCAGTTTATTTTAAATACAAATGTAAGATAAAATGCAAATACTGAGATGAGCTACTCCATGGAAGACATCAATTAGATTCAGGACTCATAAGATCAAAGAATAACATAATGTACCGTGAAGCTGTGTGGTAGCTGAGTAGACATATGTCATTTTACTCTTGAGGAGAAGGGAGAGATGTGCAGCACCATCTTAGAGCTCTTTGGGTCAAAATGCAGAAGGAATTGGATCTCTATGCTGAGAGTGTCCACCAGTCCAGACTTCTTACCTAAACTCAACCCAAACAGTCAACATTTGATTCTCCATCTCTACACAGATGTCTAATAGGAAATTCAAATATAAAATTTCTAAGACCATGGTTCCCAAACTGTGCACCAAGGCAACTTGGGGAATTCACAGGGGTTGTTATTATATTTTATTTCTAGAGTAACACAGTGATACTTAACATCTTTGGCAATCACACCAAAAATTAGCTTAAGATAGTTCACAGTTCCAAGAAATATGTGTTCATAATACATTCCTTTTGATGACATCATCTATTTGTAAAGCAGAGATTTAGGACCTGCTATTAGAAAAAAAAGGGATTTATTGCACAAAAATCATTGTAGAATAGGAAATGAGGGGGCAGTATCCAGTCGTAACCTGAGGTCAAGAAATTGTGTGGATATAGCACAGGGAGATCAGCTCGGTGCTTTGTGACCCCCTAGAGGGGTGGGATAGGGAGGGTGAGAGGGAGACGCAAGAGGGAGGAGATATGGGGATATATGTATATGTATAGCTGATTCACTTTGTTATAAAGCAGAAACTAACACACCATTGTAAAGCAGTTATACTCCAATAAAGATGTTAAAAAAAAAAAAAAAAGAAATTGTGTGGAGCCCAACAGGTGCACACATCCCCTTAGAAAGGGATTGAGGTCACTTAAGAATGAAACAAAAATATCATTTTTCTTTTAATTATATGCAATATTTTATCAAGCAGCTACTTAATGGTTAGGACAAAAATCTTATTAAGTTATTTGGACTTAACTACTTAATAAACATAACTCTAGTAAGTTGTTAGAATATAAATCCTTATTAAGTTATTACGACCTAACTACCAAATAAATTGTTAGGTATTTCTTTTGGACTCGAGCTCCAGGAAAAAATTCCTAAAAAATCAAGAACATTTGGAAACCCCTGGTATACATTCACTCACCATATATAGAAGAAATCTAATCACCTTTTCAGTTCAGTATCCTGATTTTTCCTTGGGAATGACACACTTTCCCCATTATCAGTCCAAGCACTTCAGATGGAGTTGACTCTACTACTGATTCCAGGAATGGACAAACTCAGGCCAGGCTAATTGGAACATCACAATCCTCCTGACCCAGTGTTTGTTCAGAAGTAGACATATGACTTAACTGGAGCCAATGCAATACCATGAAACTTTTCACTGGGGCTGCTGGCAAATAGGTGAGTAATTTATTTCTACCAAACTTGAACCTGGGAGGATGAGCTCCCAGAGCTGCAGAAGGATACTACGGGAAGCCAGAAAGTGAACCCAACATAGTAAGGTCAAAGCTGGAGGGGAAGGCAAACCGACTCCTAATAACAAAGTTGAGCCACCTATATTGCAGTCACCTGGGACCGCATGCTCAACACTACCTGCCATTACTTTATTCTTCCAGTATCCAGCACAGAGGATGTTATTTAGAACCTCACTACCCACAACACTGCCTATGAACTAGAAGCACTGGCACCATCTGGAAGCTTATAACGAATGTAGAATCTTAGGCTTCATCTAAACCTAATGCATGAGAATCTACATTTACCAGATGATTTGAATGCACATTAAAGTTTGAGAAGTTCTGAATTAGAAAAAAAAAATTTAAATGTAAATGAATAAATAAAAGTCACCACTGGCACTATTTTAGTGCAGGACCTCAATTTTATTGATTGGATTATACCAACAGCATCTTTTTTTTCTTTTAATTTTATTATTTTTTAATACAGCAGTTCTTATTAGTTACCTATTTTATACATATTAGTGTATACATGTCAATCCCAATCTCCCAATTCATCCCACCACCACCACTGCCCCCCTCTCCCCCTATTTTCCCCCCTTGGTGTCCCTATGTTTGTTCTCTACATCTGTGACTCTATTTCTGCCTTGCAAACTGGTTCATCTGTACCATTTTTCTAGATTCCACATATATGCATTAATATACGATATTTATTTTTCTCCTTCTGACTTACCTCACTTTGTATGACAGTCTCTAGGTCCATCCACATCTCTACAAATGACCCAATTTCGTTCCTTTTTTATGGCTGTGTAATATTCCATTGTATATATGTACCACATCTTTTTTATCCATTCGTCTGTCGATGAGCATTTAGGTTGCTTCCATGACCTGGCTATTGTAAATAGTGCTGCAATGAACATTGTGGTGCATGACTCTTTCTGAATTATGGTTTTCTCTGGGTATATGCCCAGTAGTGGGATTGCTGAGTCATATGGTAATTCAATTTTCAGTTTTTTAAGGAACTTCCATTCTGTTCTCCATAGTGGCTGTATCGATTTACATTCCCACCAACAGTGCAAGTGGGTTCCCTTTTCTCCCCACCCTCTCCAGCATTTGTTGTTCGTATATTTTCTGATGATGCGCATTCTAACCGGTGTGAGTTGATACCTCATTGTTGTTTTGATTTGCATTTCTCTAATAATTAGTGATGTTGAGCAGCTTTTCATGTGCTTCTTGGCCATCTGTATGTCTTCTTTGGAGAGATGTCTATTTAGATCTTCTGTCCATTTTTTGATTGGGTTGTTTGTTTTTTTTAATATTGAGCTGCATGAGCTGTTTATAGACTTTGGAGATTAATCCATTTTCTGTTGATTCATTTGCAAATATTTTCTCCCATCTGAGGGTTGTCTTTTCATCTTGTTTATAGTCTCCTTTGCTGTGCAAAAGCTTTTAAGTTTCATTAGGTCCCATTTGTTTACTTTTGTTTTTATTTCCATTACTTTAGGAGGTGGGTCAAAAAAGATCTTGCTGTGATTTATGTCAAAGAGTGTTCTTCCTATGTTTTCTTCTAAGAGTTTTATAGTGTCCGGTCTTACATTTAGGTCTTTAATCCGTTTTGGGTTTATTTTTGTGTATGGTGTTAGGGAGTATTCTAATTTCATTCTTTTACACTGTAGCTGTCCAGTTTTCCCAGCACCACTTATTGAAGAGACTGTCTTTTCTCCACTGTATATCCTTGCCTCCTTTGTCATAGATTAGTTGACCATAGGTGCGTGGTTTTATCTCTGGGCTTTCTATCCTGTTCCATTGATCTATATTTCTGTTTTTGTGCCAGTACCGTATTGTAGCTTTGTAGTATAGTCTGAAGTCAGGAAGTCTGATTACTCCAGCTCTGTTTTTTCCCCTCAAGACTGCTTTGGCTATGCCGGGTTTTTGTGTCTCCATACAAATTTTAAGATTTTTTGTTCTAGTTCTGTAAAAAATGCCATTGGTAGTTTGATAGGGATTGCACTGAATCTGTACATTGCTTTGGGTAGTATAGTCATTTTCACAATATTGATTCTTCCAATTCAAGAACACGGTGTATCTCTTCATCGGTTTGTGTCATCTTTGATTTCTTTCATCAGTGACTTATAAATTTCTACGTACAGGTCTTTTACCTCCTTAGGTAGGTTTATTCCCAGGTATTTTATTCTTTTTACCAACAGCATCTTAACTCTTTTCTTTCAGAGACTTTTCCCCACTCAAATCCAATGTTCATATTATAACAGCAATAGTGTTTTTTTTCCCCTGAAACACAGATCTGTTCATGAAATGCTACTGCTTGAAATTCTTCAATGGCTCCCTAATGGCTTAAAGAATAAATTCAGAGGAGCATAAAAAGACCTCACCACAAATACCCAACTATCTACAGATTCATTCCCCTTCATTCATACTTTGCATTTGCTGCATCTGCCTTATTACAAACTTGCAGTTAAACACTGCTTCATCTTTATATGCGCTTCTTCCTCTTTAGAAGTTCTCCACTCCCACCTTTGCTCACTCAATTCTCTCACATTCTATTTAGTTGCCTTACTTGTCCTAAAAGAACCAGAGTCTAGCAAAATAGTAAACAGCATGGGCTTTGAGTTAATCATGATGTTTCTTCTGCAGACAGTCTACAAAAGTCATAACCTTTAAGAACTCTAGATATGTCTGCTACTCAAATTTGAATGAGCTGATGGGCATTTCACATTTTGACTCATTTTTTGGTGAAATATGTTTATACCTGTAATCTAGTGCCCAATACAAAATGGCACATTACAAAGTAAAGCAAAGAATGCAGTCTTCTTAAGTATGCACTAAAATATTTGGCAAAGTAAACAGCATAGCTGGATTAGTATATGGTTTCATGAAAAGTACTTGAAATCTGAGGTTGGATGGATGTGGGCTTGAAACCTGCCTCTTCTGCCTGATAAATAAGCAGTCCTGAGATACAGTTTCTTAGTGTTCAGTAAAATGTGAATAACATCTTGCTGACACATAAGTGCCATTCCCCTTCCTTTTTCATTATCGTCCCCCACTTGGCTACTAATCCAACTAATTTTCTCATTTTTTCTAAAGGAGAATTAATATCTCCTGACTATATATTTGTGACTGTATAATTTATATAGAGTTTTTCATATCTCAGTAAGTTTGAATTATAACAGTGACTCATAATCAAAGGTGATTTTGTCTCCCCAGGGGATATTTGGCAGTGTGTGGAGATGTTTTTGACTGTCACAAGTGGGAGATGCTTCTGGCATCTGTTTGGTAGAGGCCAGCGATGCTAAACCTCCTACAGTAATCAGAACAGCCACTCACAGCAAAGAATTATCTGGTCCAAAATGTCAATAGTGTTGAGGTTGAGAAACCTCAGTTACAGGAGCAAATGCAAAATTTGCAGACTTCTTGCTACTAGGTTTGTCTTTTTCCAGGAAGCTGGTTCCACCAAGCTAGGAGAAACAGGATAAAGAGCAGCCACATAGGAAGAAGAATTTATTCCAGATGAGGAAAGGGCCAAAGGTCCTTAAAGCACCCATAGGGAGTAGCAGGACCTCTGCAGGGAAAAGGTCCAAGTATGTAAAAGGATGCTGGCCCAGGGCACTCAAGATCTCAGCGTTGGCGAAAATTCCTGTGCCTAATTAAGGCACAGAGCCAAAGAGTCACAGGTTTTCAAGGACCCATGGAGATTTTGGAAGAAAATATATCAGCACTGACCAAGATGAACTAAAGAGAGAGGTTCTGTCATTATTTGCTGGGTAGTACCTAATACCCTCAATTCTTATAGGATCCTGAAGGATGCCACTCATGACTGAGATTTAAGTTCCCACCCGTCTTGTGGACTATGGATTTTAAATCAAATTTAATTTGATTTAAAAGATATTGTTAATTCTTACAAAGATTAGTGAAATAATATCTACATCCGTCACGCATTCCACAAGCAATAACTAATGGTGGGTACCACCAATATAAATCCTCCCCAAAAGAATCTGCATGTATTTATAGAGCATCTATTATATTCTTGGCAAGGTAGGCATTACAGGAAGTAAAATTAACCATGTTTCCTTGCCTTCCAAAAATGTATTATAGCAGAGAAGAAAAATAGCTCTTGTGTTTAAAGAAAAGAAAAGATATATGAAAGATACTGTCCTAAGAGAGAAAAGGATTTTAGGAAGCTAGGGGTTATCAGTAGTGCTTCCTACCCCACAGGTTAACCAGGATTAGTAAGATTAAACATTCTTCTCTTTGGTTAGATGGAGGTCAAGGGCGACCATTCAGAAAATGGGTCACTAGAATGAATGGAATTAAAACCCCCAGGGTGTCAAGGAGGGAGACAAGAGAAGGATACAAACCATGTGCAGGGAGTTTGGCAGGAAAAGGAAAATAAAGAGGAAATGGATCCACTCTGCCTGAAACAGATGATTATTCTATTCATTTAAGCCCTCATATGCCCAGGTAAAGTCAAATTTTTTACTAGTAATATTGCAATGTAGGAGTGTGGGAAGGAGAATATTATCAAAATATTGAAGACAAGGAAAAGGTGGATAATATTTAAGAAAATTTCTCTAAGAATTCTTCCCAGATCATCCCAATGAGAATGAATTTTCTGTCCCTCAAATCCCATAGCAGGTTTATTTTCTCTGTATAGCACTTATATCACCGTCACCTTGATCAGAGGGGTGTCCCTGTGTGTCTGTCTACTCTGCCTGCTAGACTGTAAGCTATGACGGCAAAAAGATCGTATGTTTCCATCTTTGTGGTTTTGACTGTATTTTTAAAAAGATATTTTACACAGAGTAGGTTCTAAACAAACAAAAGAAGATTACCGCATGAATGGCCATGAAAAATTGTAGAAAAAGCTTTATGGTTCTGAAGGTCAAGATCATTATCAGAAATAGAGGGTTGATTGGTATCCTAACAGAAACATTTAAGCTTCTAATCATTAATCACTCTTTCTATAGCTAGACGGGCATGTGGTTGATAGTGCCTGTATATCCAGCACCTGGAACAGTGACTACTACTCAATAAAGGTTCAAAAAGAAACAAATAGATAAATTAAATCAATGGTTTCATTTTAAAGCAGCGTATTTAAATTTAGATTCTGGTCCTAGGTTTATTAGGCTTGTGCTAAGTGTTCTAGTCTTGGTAAAACTTTGTTATGAAATATAGCTCAGATTTAGATATAGCATAGGTCAAACTCCACCCCCCCTTAATTCTAAAGCCATACAGAGAATCTCTGAAGGGAAAATGATGTGGTACATCCCTGTTAACATGTGTGATGGGTCTTGATTATTCCTGATATCAACACTGAAGTAAACAGCACTGTAACTCTTCATTTTGTTGTGTTAGCATGCGTTGTGGATTTTGAAATACTGTAAAATTTACCTTAATTTCCATTGTTTTTAATACATTTCTACTAATCAGAAAAAGGTGCTTATGCAATCTACATTATTAACCATAGACTTTGGCACACAGTGTTAAGCAGATGTTCATATAATTTAAAAGCATCGTGGGATGAAAACTTAAGGGAAAATACTAATTTCCTAAATGTGATTAATCATTAGTAATCACAAACTGTACACATTTCTAAAAATCATGTTCCAATCTGTCCATTTATACAAAGAAATCTAGCAACTGAATTCAACCCATTGAACACAAAATATGTTCTATGGCCTTTCTAACCTAATATAATTACTAATAAATTTATCTTTGATTACGACTCCCAAAAACAAGTAAACCATCTGGACAAAAATGCAATTTTACACAAAAAATTTACAACAACCTATTTGACAAATATTAGGCAAAATACAATCTAAAATCAGTACCTTCAAAGAAGATTTAAAAATTCGGAGTAAAGGCACACATTAGAGAATCTACTTTACACCAAAGGAAGCTACAACTATTTCAAATCCTTAGTGTGGGCATGCACTATAATTACTGAATAGTAATTAATCTCTTAGAAATGTATCTGTCAATAAAGAGTTAATTACTGACTGGAGTGAATTTTTTGTTGATGTTGTTATTTTTCCAACTCACACAATTTTAAAAGGGCACGGTGTTTACGGTAAAGGGAAGGCCTGAGCACGTTCCCTTGCTCTAATTACTTCTGTCAAATGAGCGTGCTCAGTGGTGTTCCACTAGATTAACTTGCAGATGGATTTATCCACTCACTCCTGCACCACTGCTCCAGGTTCGTGTGGAATAAGGAATGACAAATGCCTCAAGGAAACTTTCTTTCCCTCTATTTGAAAACAAGTTGAATAAAATGCACATGAAATTGTGGTTATGAAACACTGAAAGTTACAGTAAACAAAACAAGAGGTGGAGCTGTGTAAGCAGCTCTAGCAGCTAGTTTACTGTCAGCGTGAGGGAATGGAAATTGTTGAGGTTCAAACACAGACTCGGTGTAATGTCTCATCCAATTCTTTTGTACCCAACAGAGGACACATTCTCTATGGGCGTCCAAGGGGAAAGCAATTCCTTTACTTTCCCTTTGCTAAACTCTATGCCTCTGAGAAGGGCAATGTCTTCCTTGCTCTTTATTTCAATACTCTGCGAACACATCTTCAAGGTGCAAGACCTTCACCACCTGGGGTCCTATGGGTGACCCTCCATAAGGCCTCTGCACTGGCTGGCTTCTTTGTTCACCCTCAGGTATCTATACAGCAACCTCCCTCTACACCTTGAAGTGTCTGTCCTTATCTCACCTTCTAAGTAGGGGTATCCAGCCACTCTATTTGAAATTGAAAACAACCATTCCAATCCTCCTTATCCTTTCTTTCTTTCCATAGAACTTAAGTTCTAATATATTATACAACTTACTTATTAATTATGTATTGCTTATTTTCTATCTTCTCTGGCCAGAAAGTATGTTCTATGAGTTTGGGCATTTTTTTGTTCTTCTGTTCATTATTATACCCTAAGCACCCAGAAGAGAAGCAGCACTGGAAATTTTTCAGTAAATATTTAATGAACAAGACACAGATACTCCCTTGGCTTAAGAGAGATAATAACAGATGAATAACTATGAGACACAACTGAATGTGTCAAGGGATTTTGGGTTTTGTGGTTATTCTTTCCTCCCATTCTCTCAGGATTGGAGGACTATGAAAGAAAGAAAGTAGCAAGAAAGGGACAAACTTAGATTAAGAGAGAGAGGATAAAGAAGAAAAGTTTTTGGAGGAGGCAAGATTGGAGGGTATTCAGAAAACAGGTATAATTATAATGAGCTTAGATTCATTTGACAATGTGTTAGCAATCACTGGGGCCCTAGAAGGATACATAAACAGGATCCTAGAAAGATACTGGGGCCCTAGAAAGACATATAATGATGATATACATTGTGGTAAGAACCAGAATGGTATTTCTGAATCTCAATTAGGTATTTTTACACTGACTGCTAAGTTTTCCAATGACTTAGGACCCTTCAGGATAAAAACCCAAGACCCTGGCGGCACATACAAGCCATTTTAGGATAGTGCCCTGGTCTGTCATCAGACTAGTGGTTCAGATCACGTCACTGCCTTCAAAACAATCTGTGCTCCAGCCACACCTAATCCCTTACGGTACCGAAAAAGGATAATGACATTTCATGACTCTTTAATTATGTACTTGTTGTGGCTCCTTCTTAGAATGTCCTTTGCCCCAGAGTCCATATGAAAAATGCATATAAATTCACTTGCTAAGACTTCTTTTAAACAACCTTTTCTCTGAAGATTCCTTCAAACAGTCCAAGGATAATTAGGAACATCCATCCCCCTTTTCCTCCTGAAATCCTTGTTTGTGTGCCTGTCTCGATATTAAATTTTAAATTCTGAGCCACTAGAAAGCAGGGAGTGTGTTCAATTATTATTTACAGCCCTGGTACTAAGATTCTTTCTAGCATACAATGGCTTTTAACAAATATTTCTTGAATAAGTAAGCAAGTAGACTTCTGAGAAAAAAATCCTTAACTGCCTTGTCAGAAAACACCTTCCCCCACCAAAATAAAAAAAAAAGTAAATCAGGTTCAGTTGCATTATCATGTTAAAGAGTTGGTTATTATTTTTTTCAGTATTATAAACATTTGCAATCCATATGGAATATATAATGTATGTCACTTTGTCAAAATATTCAATTAACCACAATAGTCCATTTATTGATCAAGGGAACAAAAGATTATTGGTTATTTGTTTTCATAGAAAGGGATTATATAAATAACAGAGGACCCCCTCCCCGATGTCTTCTAATAATACATTCTTTTTTTTTTTCTGGAAAATGTTCAGACAGTGGGCTCATGAGCCCAATCTTCCTGAACATATGTAGCCATTATCCCAAAATAAGCTTCACTGTGTGTGTCAGGAAATAATGTGAATTTGCCTTGATGCAGGGCTCCTTGCCCAATTCTATTATTTACCACAAGACTCCACAGGAGTGAGATATGTAAATCACATTAACATATACCCTCCATATTTCTGACTAAATGTGATGCTGGGACTATCTTGCCCCAAAGCTGCCATCAAAGGATCATGTTCTGAATCTTTTAGGGACAGATTGCAGCACCACCTTAATTCGCTCTGATAATATGCAAGTAATTTTTGCCATCAGAAAGGGAGTCACTGGGACCAACAATGTATTGATGGGAGTAAAATGGACCATTGTAGGCTGGATAGCACCTGCCCCTCTTGAGCAATAGATACTTAAAAATACTTTCATCCTCTGTAAGTTTAACAGAAAGGAAGAAAAATTCTTAGGAGCAACCCTGTCAAGCTGTGACAATGTGAATGAGAAAATTTTTTTAATTTATAAGAGACAAAAGATGAATCATTTAAATACAAATAATCCTTACTTGTGAGTGATATCCTTGAAAAATTACCTAATTATTTATCCAAAATGAGTAACCCTTTTCAAACGAGTGGCATTTCGAAGGTTTTCTTGTATTTCCCTTGGATTAACAACTATTTATTAAGCAAGCTTTCAAGAAATTACTCTGAACTTAAAGTTTTTGATCCACTGAAAAACCTGGCATATTAAGTGGCATCATTTTTTTCTTTTAAAATATAATTGACTGGTACCTTTACAGTTTTTAGTTCTTTTTAACCCAGGAGAAGCAAAGAGGAAAAGATCAAAGTTTGATCAGTTGAGAAAAGAATATGGAAGCCACTTGTTGCCTGAGGAGATCAGCCTCTTTGCTTCTTATCCACTCATGTATAGATTAGCCTAAAAATACTTGTACAGCAGTCCAATTCTGACTTGTTTAGGTGAGGTATCATTATCATCTTTTAACATTAAGCTCTAGAGAAATAACTGAAATTAATGTCAAGTTGTCTAAGTTTCAGTCCTGACTCCACAACTACCCAGTTGATCTAGTGGCTATTACTTAAAAGCTTTGCTAGCTAACCTGCCCTTTGTTTAAAAGTGATAATAATACCTATACATCCTATTGTAGCAGCTTATTGAAAGAACTGTAATAAAACACTTCGAAACTCTTATGAGAGAATTAGGGAAGCAATTAGACCCCGAAAAAAATTGTGCATAATTCTAAACTGCTTTACCAGGAGCCAACCACAAACAAATATTTATAAAGCACTAAATTTTTTAAGAAGAAAATAACGTGGAAGCCCTATATGATAGCAACATCTCTGATGGTGTGGATGTTGATCAAGTAACTGCAGTAATCTGTGGGGAGGGGCAGCAAGTAGTTGAAAGGTTAATGAGATGCAGGTAGCCCTCTTCCAACTCTGTGAAAACTGTTCTTCAACTGTGCTTATAACTGCTACAGATAAGTCCACATCTTCACATTTTAAAGGAGAAATGAATTTCAGCTCGTTGGCAGAGGGAACTGGGGGTTAAAGAGACAATTAAAAAAACTGCATTATGCTGGTGAACGTGCTGAGCTAAGTGCAAACTTTGACATGCCTAAATGTCACCATGGGATGAGATGTTATACACTATCACCCTATGCACTTGCATTATAACTGGATGGACCTCTGACATGATAATCTCCATCGTAGATATATCACAAAGGACATGCTGTTAGCTAACCTCAGTCTTCTATCTCTTTCTCCATCTGTCAGTTATTAGGGGCATGACGTCTACGTAGCAGAACAGTTCTGGCCCTATCCTGAAGGATGAGCAGAGAAAGTAAGCAAACCCTACATTAAGTAAGGCCTTTGCATTTTCTGTTCACCCTCACTCAAATGTTCTTTCCCCTGACAGTCACACTTTCTCTTCTCAAATATTACTTCTTGAGAAGGTGATTGCCTGCCTAGAAAAGCATCGATCCGTCTAAAACAGCATCTCCAATGAGTCTGTCTTCTTCCCTGTTTTCTTTTTCTTAATAGCACATACCACATCCTGACACTGTTTTATATTTGTTTACTTTTTACTGTCTGACCCCTCTACATAACAGCAAGAAATTTTCTGCTTGGGACATCCTGTATCTAATGTGCCCAGAGCTTCAGTCCTTAGCGGATACTAGGGGATGAATCAATACTGGGATTAATTAATGAATGCCAGAATCTAATCATAGGCAACACAGTTTCTGAAGATTATAAACACAATCTAGCATATCAGTTACAGCATGACCACCTACAATGGATCAGTAACTGTAGGGGTGTTAAGTTGACAAGTAGGATTTGACACTAAAAGTGAAATAAGTCAACAGGGAAAAGAGGAAGCTGATAGCTCCCTGGACTGCAAGAGGTGGAAGGAGGTACAGCACATCTGGGAGAACATGGGAGAACACAATATACAAAGACGAAGCACGGCAGCCTTATCAACATCCATTTATTAACTGTATGGTTGTGGAGAAGTTACTTAACTATTCGGAGCCTCAGATTCCTAATCTATGAAATGGGGGGAAATGATATAATTTCTTTTCCAGATTGGATAGACAACTGGATCGAAAATTACATAACTAAATTATACAGTGTCTAGCATCATGTCTGGTATGTTGTGAGCCCTCCATAAATGATAGTTATTACTAATTTTGTTACCATACTACTACTACTACTACCAGGTAGTCCTGAGACAATAATATTTTTTGATTTTCCCATCTGCTGATTTATCTCAGTCTACAGGTCCAAATCAATTTTGCCTTGAGACTAGAAGTTTTTAAGCAGTTTTGAGGTCCCTCTCTGGTATACTTAGCCACAAATAATCTGTACTCTTCTTCTAACCTGAAATTTGGTAAGCCAACACTGATTCTTGGACTCCTGAATTTTGTTTTAACTCGTAGTTTTTCTTCCTTGTGCTCCAACTTGAGAACATTTTGGCGGGATGGGGCACAGCAAATGCACTAATATGTCAACTCATATTTATTTCTTTACTCACTCTGTTTCAAAAGAAAATCGCAATAACCACTAAAATATCCTTTTATACACGACATCAAAAAGGTAATCCATGATATAGTATTGTCACATTTCACACATTCATTAAACAATAAACCATGTCATTTTATCTTTATACTGATTCAACTTCTGCTATTAAAATAAAGAGTATGGGCACTGACTATGCACGCTGGTGATACTTTCTGTCCTCTTCCCTCAGCTCCATTCTCCTAATTTGTGCACTATGGGTCTGACTCTTGAGAAGAATCACTCAAGCTCCCAAATCATTTCTTTTCCTGTTTGGTCCATCCAATGGGAGGTACTGCTAGGTCTTGGCTGTGTCTTTGCCTAGGTTCCATTCTGACAGTAGTGCTGCCTCTCCTACAGCACTGACTCTCCCTGGGTTTTGGTAACACTGTTCTCTCTCAGTCCTTTGAGCCGAGCCCTCTAGTCCTTTGGCTTTTGGCTGTTGCTAGTCCCAAAGTATGTCACTGTTCCCTGATGTTTCTTATCGCTGCCCAATTAAACATTTCAATCTTCCATCTCATGACTGTTGGGAACTTGATTAATATAATGCCATTATACATATTATACAGAACATATATTTCAAATATAATTAAGGTAGGATCACTTATTCATATATTCAACCTGGTACATAATAGATATACAATAAATGCTTTGATTATTTCATAGTCCCTCATTTTGATTTCTTTGACTCCAGACTCCTAAAAATGTTCTTAAAGCATTCTAACATCTCTAATTGCTAAAAATAGAACACAGTGTATATGTAATTTGATTAGGTATGATTGGTTAATTGTCACCAAATTCAATGGTATGTTTCCAGTGTTTACCCTCCCTAACTCTGTTTTCTGGAACACACTGTTCCTGGATCCTCTCTTTTTTCCTTCTTGCTATGGATTTCCCTGTTTTTTTTTATTCTCCAAATGTAGGTAGTCCCTGAAAACAAGCCTTAAGCTTGTTCTCATTAGTCATTCAACTGGAACTTTCATGCAAATTAATGGCTTGATAGTAATATTTCCTCTATATGAATATACCTACTGTGGGTGTACCTTCAGCCTTGGCCTCTCTCTGCATTTTCAGCACAACTCTTTTTTGTTTGTTTCAGAACCACTCTTAGATATCCAGAAATGAATGCTAAAGCATTTTTAATGGCTTCAGATTAAAAACTGAACTTAACATTTCCCATCCTAAATATGCTTCTCTTATTTCCATTAATGGAAACTGAATCTTCCTGGATACTGAGAATCAAACCTCATGGTCATCACCAGTGACTGAACTCTCTCTCCCTTTCCCCACCCAAAATTAGCAGCCACCTCCATGGGCCTTTATCCATTTCACTTTCTGGTTCCATTCCTTCTTCTCTATTTTCACTGCCACTGGCCTAAACTAGGACTCTCACCTGAACTATTATAATAACCTAAAATGGTTCTCCCAGATTTTACCTCTTTGATCCATTTCACACATTACTACCAGGTATATCTTCCCAAACAACTAACTAAACATGTTACTTTCCCAGTTAAAAACTTTCAGTGTTTCCCATTTGCCATATAATAATGCATAAATCCTTTAACTTGATATTCAAGGAATTTCATTAAATTATCTCAACAAAATAGTCCATTCTTAATACCAGTGATTTTGTTTTATGATTCTAAGTTAATATACACTAGTCAAGTCAAAATAAACTAGTCAACATAAACCAGTACTTCATACACATTCATTCTTCTCCTAACTCTATGCTTTTGTTCCATCTTTAACTTCTGCTTGAAGCCCTACCCACCCCATCCCCCCATCTTCACATGTCTAAATTCTATCCATCTTAAGGGGCCACCTCAAAAGCCAGCTTCTTTATAAATTCTTCCCTTTACCCACAATCCTTTTCAAGTCCTATGTTCCTGTATTTAAACCTCTCTAGATAAACTTTTAGCTGTCTACACAGAAATACAGAAAACTTCTAGATTCTATGTGGCCTTTCCGAAGGCTGGACACCATTTTAATGGATTTCATCTGCACCTTTCAAAACATATACGAAATAAAATCAAAATTATATTTTGTAATCATCTACCAAAATGGTTACATTTCCTACATTTGCATATATAGTGGACCCTTGAACAACACATTGGTCAGGGGCCCTGATTCTTTACACAGTTGAAAATCCAAGTATAACTTATAGCTGGCCCACTGTATCCATGGTTCCTCCATATCAGAAGATTCAACCAACCAACCATGGATCATGTAGTACTATAGTATTTGCTATTGAAAAAAATGTGCATATAAATGAACCCATGTACTTTTTTTTTTTTCCTGTATGAGCTGTTTTAGAACACCTATGTCTTTTGCAGACTTTTTGGTAAATGTAAACCTACCAATCCAGACTCTCCCATTTCTGTCAACACCTGGAGAGAAAGGAATCCCAGGACCCTGTGAGATTAGTCTCTTGTGTGCTCATTCTAACTGGTCATATTAATTCTACTAGGATCAGAAACAGAGAAGTCTCCTAGGCCCTTTGATACTGGCTCTTTCTTTCTTCCTTGTTTGCCGTAGTGATTAATCTGAAGAGAATGGAGGCTGTTATTGTCTGGATATTGCGGGAACAAGAGAACATAAACCACTTTATTCTTTTTCATAAACCACTTTTGATATTTCGTGGCTTAATTCCTTCTTCTCACCCTTCTATCTCAAAAGGTACTTTGGAAGGGCAACAATAAAGAATAAAATAAAACTAAATTTAAAATTGTTTAGGAGAGATAGCTGACCTTAACTTAGTTGTTCCTGTTCTAATTGGCACAAGCTCTGAGTTAAGAGAAAGTACATAATCCTTCCCTAGGCACTAAATCACTTCTGCTTTATCCACCAAATGTCATCTTCCTTGAATTCATTGAAAATCCTTGAGGAAAAGGTCTATGTCGAATTCATCTTTGTGGTCCTGTTCACTCTTCTTCTTTGTATGAGTTGTATCCAGTGAATGAGACTGCCTGGGTTTCAATCCTGAAAAATGTAGCAAGTCAATTAAATCTCTAGGAGCCTCAGTTTCCTCATGTGTAAAATTAGGATAATAAAACCTCACAGGGTGGTTGGGAAGATTAAATGAACTAATATATGTGATGTATTGGCATAAAATCTAGCACACTGAAGCAACACTGTTTTAAACAGAGTAGTAAGTGTCTTTTAGGAAATGAATAAAAAAATTCAGAATCCTCTGATGGAACCATTAGTTATACAAATTGAATGTTAAGTTAGCAATTTTCAGCTGAGATATATGCTATGGTTTTTCTCCTGTCAACTCCTGATCTTTCTTGCAAAACTATTTTAAAATAATCACTTTTGCCAAGATTTTTTTCCTTATTCTCTTTGTCTCAAAATGAGCTTCACTTCGGTGACTGTGTGTGTCAGTTGCACTGTAATGGGTAAGTTTTTGAGGGAAGGGGTCATGTTTTACTCCATTTTCTCTCTCATGCTTAGAACATGTCTGGTACTGGTAAGCTTTTGATAAACTGAAGATTATATTAAAATGGCTGACTGCTTTTGCTTGTGATTATGTACTTATAAATGTAACTAGATACCAGATGTGAATATACCATCAATGGTTATCCAGGGTTGCTGTATGATAGTGATGCACTAGGTACAACCATTCTCATCGGCAACATCCTAAGTCTAATATAGAGGCGCCCATGTCATACTAGTTGAATACCAAGTTGCTTTTTCTTTTAATTTGAAAATATCCAATAGATACTCTGATTCTGAGAATTCAGAACATCTATTTTTTTGTATACAAATTTCCTAATCATTGCTGATTCTATTGTATTTTACATAAAAGCTAAGCATTTTTTGCTTCTTGTATTATCAAACAAGAATTAAAAAAATTAAAAACCTAACAAATTTCTCACACAATCTTTTTAAGGTACCAATATTTTGATAGCACTATAAAATAAAATAAATGGAATATAATTGGGGACAGGTAAAATCAGAAAGAGGACTGGCAGTTTCTTAAGATTAATTTCAATAACCATCATAAAATTTTGCACAAAATACATCTTTTTTTTTTTTTGCGGTACTCAGGCCTCTCACTGTTGTGGCCTCTCCCGTTGCGGAGCACAGGCTCCGGACGCGCAGGCTCAGCGGCCATGGCTCACAGGCCCAGCTGCTCCGCGGCATGTGGGATCTTCCCAGACCGGGGTACGAACCCGTGTCCCCTGCATCAGCAGGCGGACTCTCAACCACTGCGCCACCAGGGAAGGGAAGCCCTGCACAAAATACATCTTTAATTGAACTTAGCAACTCTGGGTACAGGAGAGCTTCTCAATGTGTGTTTGTATGTACACATACAGACACACACACAAATGATATTACCTTTATTCTAACTCTGGAATATTTGTGAATTAAAAAAAAAAAGCGTCAGTAGAAGTGACATAAACAAACTTTAGAATTCAGGTAAAGTCTGGATGAGGTTAAATAAAAAAGTTTTTATAGATGGTTTTACATAAAGATAATATAGGGCATGCACACTCAATGGGGGTAATGTCACCCACAAGGGGGCAATAATTGAGTTTGGGGGGCTGCAGAAGTCTTGGATACTACAAAGCTTTGTGCCTCTCCTAAGCTCAATGCAAATGCAACGAAATATTTTACCTTAGTATGTAATTTCTCTAGCAAGGTAGAATTATATTTAATATAATTTTTCTCCCTGGTCAGAGGTGATAATGAAAAACTATAGATGCGTAGAAAACGTTATCATTATAACACCTAAGCATAAGGAGTTTTGCCTATTTTCCAGCGAAATGAAATAAACTGCTTTTAATTTTAAAGCACTTTAGCAACAGTCTTTGACTATAAACAATTAACTCACTAATTACAAATAATGCTTGCCAAATCATTAAAAGACAGAAGAAAAACAAGTACTAAATGTTCCTTCCAGTCTTAAATGTTGTAAATAACAGCAATAAAGCTACATTTACTCATTTTTTAAATAAATTTTTTCAAAAGTGTTGTTTATTTACTTATAGGAATTTACTCAACCTAGCTATTGATATTATATGACCAAAATCATTTATACTGAGTTATGAGGTTTCATTTTATAACCAAACTAAATTAGTTTCCTGGAAAATAAATAAGCAGTTAAAGGAAAAGGTATCATTCCCAATTAGCTAGCTTTCTGCTGGTCCATGTTTAATGTCATAATACAATAAAATAATCTGGCAAATGTTGCTGCTTAGGAACTAGCTTCATTATGAAAGTCAGGAATAAGCTGTAGCTCTGCATGTCCTTAGCATATACTTGATAATTAAAGCCATATGCCTCCATCAGTCTGGAAAGAATATGAATAAAGGGGAAGAAACAAAGAAACTAGCTTAGGAACCTGTTTGAAATGGATGAATGTACAACTATGTCAAAAACTGTGCTGCACTTCTCTAAGTTTAAATTTAAATTTCCTGGAAATGATTATCATCTTAACTCCTGATAAAATGTTTGTTAAGACAAACATCATCAATATTGTGTGTTTTAACCTGAGCGACTAAGAGCCAACATCATTTAACGAACATTCCTTCATCCCATAGAACATTGAACTATGTGGTTCAGGGATAATATAAAAAAGGGAAAGAAGATACAGTCTGAGAAACAATTAGCAAATTTTCTAAGTGGAGAGCCAGAACTCATTCTTGTACTTTAAAAAGGGCTTCAGAACACTTTCAACATGTCATACAAATAAGGGCAAATTAACAGAGTAAAAACTGAGTAGATAATCCCAAGGAGACATGGAAAAAGAGTCACTTGGAGTTCATTAAGTAAATCTTACCAAAAGAGGTTATACCTAAGCCAGGTTTTGAAAGACAAGACAAGTGGAACGGTTGAAAAGCAAACAGAAAAAAAAAAAAAAGAAAAGCAAAGAAAAGCAAAGAAAAAGAAAAAGCATGCAAATGCAAAGAAATCCAGAGAGAACAAAAGTTTACGAATGTAAATAAGCAAGATGGGCAGCTATGCTTTCTGGGGGAGAGAAATCCATAGTGGGATTGGTACAATTAAGAAAATTAGGGCCTATGAGAGGACTCAAGAGAGTTAAATGCCCTTCAACACATCAGTTTGATAAAATTAGCCAAACTGAGTCATTGTGCATTTTTGGGTAGAGAGAGAAATGTTTTAATGGGAAGAAAAACAACAAAACAAGAAACATTAGCATCTTAGAAAAGTTTTGTGATGATCAAAATGATTCTAAAATATATTTAGACATATATCCAATAACTTTACTTGCAGACTGAATCATCCTTAACATGGAATTATCCTTACAACTGTAAATGTCAGAATATGCAGTTTATTTTTTTATGCTATTTATACGCCAGCTACTTCCAAAACAGATTTTTGAAGGGCACAGAGTAAAATCATAAAAGAACATTAAAATAGTAAATGAGGGTGAGCAAGAATATAGCAGGAACACTTAACTAAGAAAAGCTACAGCCATTAAACACAAAACTGAGCACTAAATTCCTGGTAGCCAAAGCAAAAGCTAAATAAGATGAATTCTCTCATTCCTTTATTTATTTCATCATGAAGCAAATATTTATTGATAACATAACATGTATAAAATTATGGTCAAATATTTTAAAGAAACCCAGTTCATCAGCAGCTAATTTTTTTCTAGTTTTTAATTCAAAAAGGAATTTTTTGTTTTGACAATTAAATGAGAGATACCAATTAGCATAAGGAAGGAATGGTGTTCCCTTTTGTCAAAATTACAAAAACTGCAAATGTTCTACTTAGGTCTATTTCTTAAAACAAACGCTGATGAAACTGAGGGCAAAATACTTGTAAATATTATGTAAAGGCTTTAAACAATGCAGATATACTCCATTTTAGTAATCTGATATAGGAATTAGGAAGAATGAATGGCGCCCTTTCTAGCAAAATTACAACAGTAAATGTTCTTCTACCTAGGGGTAATAACAAACGCTGATCAAGCTGTGGACAAAATATTTGGTTATATATACATAAAGGCAAATAATGTAGGTAAGCTCTGTTTTGGCAATTTGACATACTAATTTGGAAGAATGACTGGTGTAGCAGATACTTTTCAGGATATTTGCTGAGCCAAAATTGATGTTTCCTTCTCTTTTTTCTTCTTTTCCTTCCCCTTCTTCTCTTTTTTTAAATGTCTCACCTTACCCCTACCTTCTCCAACATATAGGGGTGGGTTTGGACTTCATGACCGTGTGCCATTGGCCACAGTTAATTGGATCAGAGTTGGAAAGCAGACTAAAGATGTCTTGTAAGATTCTTTTTTACCACAACATTGTTCTGAAATACTTTTACTGAGTTTAAGCCATTCCTCTAAACAAAAGGGAGATAAACCAGAGAGCAGTTAAAAGCCATCTTCTACTACTGCTTCTCTTTGGATTTGGTGAAAGATAAGGTGGAGGAAGAGGGGAAGAAAGGGGCAGAGGAGTGAGGGAAGTAGGAGGGAAAAAGAGCTTAGGAAGAGGAGAAGGAAAGGAGGAGAGAGAGAGGAGGAAGAAACACTAGAGAGAGAGAGACAGACACAGAGACAGAGGTGGGCTGCCTGCTTTCCTTCCAATGGGTTTTCATTACTTGATTCTATTTTCAGAGCTTATTGAGGACTTTTTTTTTTTTGCCCTTTTTATGTCTTTCACTATTTTAAAGGAGCTTTTAAAAAGAATATCTTCATAATCACTGCCTCTGCTTTAACACCACTGGAAGAAGAGCAGGGAATGCCTGATCAGGGTAAGCAGCATTTCACCAACACAGTATTCTAGTTCATCCAAATTGCTGCGATCCACTGGGAACATGAAGATGGCAAAACCAGCACTGTCATGCCTAGATGGTGTCCTGGTCTTCTACTCCAGGGGTCTCAAATGCCACATGGTTTGGCCTCAGATTGCTTTGCTTGTGCCGTGATGACTGGCCAACCTTAGATATTTTTAGCAATCTCTATTTTGCTACCCTTGTGCTTCTGACTTGCTTTCCGTTTTTTTTCTCACTACTGCTCACATCTTATTACTTCTTCCCCTCTCTTTCAAAATTTAGTTATCATTAACCCAAAGTTGTCCAAAGTGCCTAAGGGTCATGGTATGAACTTACAAATTAAATATATTGTTTAAGGTATATAGTAAACGATTCAGTAGATACAAATTGAATACACGCTATATACAATATAATGTACAAGACACATGGGAAGAATTAAAGAGGAAACATCAACAACACACTGTTTATGGTAATTCTTCAAGTGACACGATAACTGAATTTAGCTTATAGCAGTTTCTGTCTACCTGCTTTTCCTAGGACAATTTTGACTCTGCCCAACCAGGTATTTTTTCTAGAACCGGCAGGGTTCTAGAGCTAACGGAATTGGAATATTCCTTTTCCATGGAATATTAAGGGCAAGTTCCAGTTTGGCTAACTCTGGTATCTACATATATACTGGATTATTTCCCTCTTCTGCTTCTGTTGCAGAAAAATTCAGAATAAAAACTAAGACTTAGATGTATCTCTGTTGCGTATTTGCCATAATGTACAAAAAATGTTTTTAATCTTGTTTATTCAGTGTATACAGCTAAAGCTCTTACTTTATGTTAATTTTAAACATGAATGTGTGTACATATAAACATTTATTCTGAAAATTGTTTCTAATCCTTTAAATGTTAATGTCTTCATTCAAAGACAGAATCCATTCTCTTCTCCATCTACGCTACTCTCTTCAACTACATTTGACTGAAAAGGTTAGGTTACTCTTGCCTGGAAAGCAAGACATCAGAGTCTTGATATGAGTAAATACTCTAGAAATCCAAGGTCACAATATATTTTTCAGCTGAAATCTTCTACAGAGAAAATTAAATTATTAGTATCTTTGCCTGTGTGAGAGATTCCCGCTCTGATCTCCACAGTCTTTCACGTGGAGAGTACTACTCTCAAACACAAAGATATTTAGTCCTTTTATCTGCAAAATGGAGATAATAGAAGTACTTATATCACAGAATTTTTATGAGGATCTAGTGACATGTTTCTATGAAAGTACTCTTCAAGCTCTGAAGCATATTTTAAATGGTACTTATTTACCTAATGCAGTGATGTAGAAGATCTGTCTAACACAGTGTTCCTAAGAGAAGTGGTTAGAAGGTGACATCATACTGATGAGGGGTAATAAAGTGCTCAGAGTGTTCAATAACATTAGTGTGTGTAGTCCTGAAAGTTCATCATCAAAGACTATAAGGAAGCCCCAAGCTAAACACTATGGGGAATTAAAATGGGTCTTGGACATTGACTTTATTTTCCTAGAGCTTATTTTAGGGCATAAGGCATGAAATACAATGATTAAAGAGAATAATGCATGATCACTCTTAAAGAAATAGCATCACTACTGAAATAAACACCTCAAGATTTCATTTCAGAGGAGTTTCATGGAAGTGAGACATAAACCTAGACTGTGAGGAAATGGTTGGCTTAAACAAACAGAAAAAAATGTGATGAACAATATGAAAGGCACAGAGGGCCCTGTAATCATAAAGGGCTAAGCTGTGAAGGTTTGCGGGGAGAAGAAAGCAGAAAACATAAAGCTGGAATCTGATTGGCCTGTACAGAGGAGGATGCTCCTGGGTACTTCACGCTTTGTGACTCTTCCCTCATGATTCCAACCCAGCAAATGGACAAGTGTTAAACAGTATTTTTGGTGGATTCTCTCAGAAAAGTATCTCATCTCTTGCAGCCTAATTGGGCCCTAGAGTGAGGAAAAAATCTCTATGTGTTAAGGTCTCTTGGCCACTGGATCAGAAGCCAGTCATTGAGAGCCAATACCTTGAATGACTGCTGAAGGCATTTGGATTTTGTGGCTTTTCATTTTCTACAAAGGCTAGAAATGGTATGGCCAGGGAGGAATTTCCTGCTACTAGAAGAGGTAAGAGGTAGTAAAAGCCAGGCACAGAGAAGGCAAGGGATGTGGCAGGTCTGAAGGACAGAGATGGAGGAAAAATCAGTAGAATTCTGGCAAGTGATTGGTTATCAAATGTCTCAGTGATCTGTAGCCTGGGCATCTAAGGAGAATTGGGGGATCATTAACAGAAAGAGGAAAAACACAAGGAGAGGCTAGTTTAGAGGAAAGGTGATAAGTTGGGTTTTTAGCTGGTTGATTGGAGTTGCCTGGGAGTGTCTAGCCAGCAGTCAGAGATAAAAGGCCTATGAGATATAGGCTGAAGTGGAATATACAGATCTATACATCATGTACAGAATGTAATATCTAACATAAGGCCTACATGTTAGTGGAAGGGTGGGGAGTGATAAGAAGCTCAAACAGAAGGAGAAAATGCTTTCATTAGCTTTCAAAAACAGGGATGAGGAAAAGGGAGCAGGGAGAGAGAAGAAAGGTAAGCGATTAAAGAGACCATCAGATTTAGTGATAAGAACACACAACAAGTGAATTTTCAGAACACAGTCTCAGACAGGAAGCAGGGAGGAGAGCGAGTGTGTGTTGAGTGAATGGAAGACAAGTAGATCAAGGGAATCTTGAGGGCAAAAGAGAGAAAACAGCAAAAAGGAGAAAAAAGATGGAGACTATGCAAAGATTGGAGGAGCAACTGACAGAAGATGGAGGGTAAGATGCAGTCACTGATCTCAAATGTTATAGAAACTCTTTGTGTTCTGAAACAGGAGGGGAGGAGAAAGGTCAAGAGGAAAACAGAAGAAATTTTGAGGAAAACAGAAGAAATGTTTCAGGAAATTAAGTCAGATGCTCACCAAAGTAGAAAGTAAGACCATTGCTGAGGGGTAAGAAGTCAAGGCTTAAGTGGAAAATCATTAGGGTTCATCTGGCTCAGAAGGGCAGGAATGAACTAGAACAGGAAGAACAGGCAGAAGAGACAGAGTCATAACAAGCATAAGGAACAGGTGAGTGAGCACGAGGAATCGGGCAGGGTGGATGCTGCAGTCCAAACTGGGCCAACTCCCTACTTCCTAAGCTTTACATTTACACTGCTGGCAGATCAGAATGATAACTGCTTACAAAATTGCCTTGAAATATCAAGTTTGTATTTTAAATTAAAATAATGTGTATATGTGCAACTGACTTTTTGATATGTGTACTTGACAATGACACTATATGGTAAATAGATTATTATCCATAATAATGGTAATAGTATTAATAATAACAAAGTAGTACGCTCAAAGTACATAGCTTAGACTAATTTTCAGCCAAATTCTAAGAGCTCAGTGCCATTATTACCCCCATTTTACATCTAAAGAGCCCAGAGCTTAGAAAAGTTGACTTGATTTAGATTATACGGAGAGTAAATGGCAGGCCAGAGATGCAAACCCAGGGCCAGATGATCCCACTGTGGTATCAAGGACCCTCATTTCTGCTCACTGAGAGAACAGATACATCTCGCAATTGAGAATTGATGTGTACTATGCGAACTCAGGAGGGAGCTGAGTGAAGGTGCTGGAGCTGGGGATGCAGCAGTTGGTGTGAAACAGTCATAATATACAGGATAAATACATAAACAGGCCAACTTATATATTCTTCTCTATGTTTATCTGTACATTTTTCCTAATACCAGCCTGACTCACAATAGAGTTAAGAGAAACTGTGTGTGTCCACACAACAGATCAATAAGCCGACCGCTGTATATGGTAACTACCTCCCTTGAAACCAGACATCCGGTGTGAAAGGGTCCTTTGATCACTGGTGGGGATCGCAACAGCCCTGAGGACTCTCACAGCCCTGGACGATCTGCTGGATCGTCATGCCTGAGCCTTGCTGAGAGACAAGAAACATCTTTATCAGAGGAAGTCATTCCAAACCAGGGCTCTTTAAAGAGATTTGCAGAAAATTATTTCAGATTTTGTTGTTGTTTGTTTGCTTTTGTTTTTTTTTTTTTAGTGCCTGGCCCAAAGCCAGTATAGCACCGACTCCTCAGTCTCTAAAATCAGAAAAGAGAGTCATGAGAAAATGATGGCTTACATGCAATTCCATTTGCAAACCCATTTTATTCATCCCTTCAACAATTTTTAGTGAGTGGCTAATACTTGCAAAGCCCTGGGCTAGACAGTGTGATGCTGGCTGCCATGGAATTTCAGACTGCAATTAGCTAAAAATCACACACAAAAAATTAATTATTAATTAAATTTAAAATAAATATAAAAAGCACACAAATAAATGTAACTCCAAACTTAGTTACGTAAATCAGTGGTGTTATTACTCTTAAACAGCATTTTTTTTCCAAAGTAAAAATCAAAAGGATACATCCCTCCTTTTCTAGATGTAATACCTCTCTCCTGCTTCCCATTTCAAGTTAGATCTAATAATGATTGTTAAAGGAAAAGACCTGAAAAAAACATGCGATTTTATAGTCTAAGAATCACATCTCATTTTACCACCTGTCTTTGACAGCCTTCATAGTTTTAAATAACAATTGCAAGTACAGTTATATTTCTGCACTGGTACAATGGACTGTGTAACAAATTTGAAAACACAGGAACTACTTAAGAGAAATATTTAGATTGTGTCTAATTTAAATAGATAGTCCATTGGGCAAGGACTGTGTCTAATTCTATATTAGGTTCAGCACATTGCAAAATGTTGGCACTCAATAAACGTAAAATAATAACAGTCTTTTCCCCTTTAAAGTATATAATTACATCTACCCCCTACCGTGCACCAAGCTCACTGACAGATCTTTTGTTTATTAAATCCACAGCCCTGAAGGCATACAGTACTGCAGCTTCAATACGAATTGCAGTAAAGTCCTCTCTCCTTTAGGTAAAACTTTAAATATCTACAAATCCCTGAAGAACATCTTAATTTAGCCGTCCACCAACTATTTTACTTAACCAAGTGCAGGAAACCTTTTCAAAGTCCCCAAAGTGGAATCCAAACACTAAGTGGAAATGTGTTCTCAAAGTTAGTTTGGAAATATGTCATGGAATAAAATTACTTTTAGCTAATTTGCCATTTCTCTCTCCTAAAGAAACATGTCAAGCTGCTGAGCCAAGCTCTAAGCTTTATGCAGGAAACATTCAATAGGTTCCCATGCTTGTGTTCAAAGTGTGCTATTATCCAAGTAGCCTGAACTGAGGAGAAAAAAAAAAAAATGACTCATGTACAGCTTTATTCGAGACATTTGCACTACAATGAACTAAGCAAAGCAACAGGTCAAGTTAAAAAATATTGCAAAAAGCAACAGCGGCCGAAGCCCCTTCAAGGGGAATTTTGGACTGGAAAGCCCTTTTGCTTCATTTCATCATTATTTTCTTCTAGTTTCCCGTGTTTGTATTTGAATGCTTGCACTTGAACATTAGTTTCACAATCACCTATTCTACATTTGGTATTGATGAAGTTCAACATATGCTCAGCAATTCACTGCTACTAAAATAAGAAATGCAAATTCAGCTAAGTGCGCTCCAAGTCTAATGTTAAGCTGGGCCCGGGTTCCTTTGTAGTTTTTGTAGAGTATTATCATTAGTAGAGAAGGGTTAATGGCAAAGGCGAATGATTGTTTAAAAATTCACATTACCAAAGTGGATTACATTGCATCTACTGAGGGGATCAACAATGTAAGCCTACACTAAGCCATTATTGCAGAAACAAAGCTTTCATTTTAAGCCTTTGGAAACAAGCATAAAATGGACAAAAGAAAAAATTCTTCTGATGTAAGAACAAGGCAAGCACTACATGCTTTTCATCCTTACTCACTTTTAGAGCCATGATGAATGTGCAAAAAGTGGACCATCTCCCCAAAGAACACATCATTAAATTATAACATATCGGCATTTCAGAAAATGCTTCTTCTCTATAGTTAGAAATCCAACAGAAATCCTTTATGTAAACGTCTTTTTCCTTTTGTTGAGAATCAGTCACAACATGGAGAAGTACATTTTTTAGGACTGTCTCACCATTTGTTCTTTTATCTTCTAATGAGAAGGAAAAGAATGATTCTGAAAAATACATTCCCACAGCCAGTGTCATGGTTTACTCTTTGCAGTAGTAATTCATTACAAACAATATTGGTATGTGGTAACTGAATGCTAAAGCACCAGTTACTAACAGGAACAGGGGTCTGGTTGGAGGCTACATGTACTTGATAAGTATTATTTTCCACAACAAATTCAGAAGTGCATTACTGATATCACCTTACAGATGTAGAAACTGAGGCTCAGAGTGTAATAATGCTACCCAAAAATATTCACAAGAATTAAAAATGCATGGATACCAATAGGTAAAAAATATGCATAGTAGTTCTAGTAGATTTACTAGAATATATAACAAGATACACATGTAAACATATAAAAATAATATATCTTATTGTTATATTAAATAAATATTTTGTTATATAATAATATATATGTGTATATTTTGTTAAAGATATATTATATATTTGATTATATATTAAATAATATATTAAAGATAAACACATGAAAACATGACTATAATAAAAGTCAATGTTTTCACAACGAGAATCTTAGGAATAAAAGTATCTACTAGAACACTTTTTTCTGCTTAGAATTCTGGGCTTAAAGAATGGAAGTTTTATTAGATGGAAGTTTTTTTAGTAGGTAAGTGTAACTGAGCCTAGTTAAACTAGAATGTTTAGTCCAGCAAGTATAATGCCCATGGTAGCCATTTTTATAGTATGTCTAAACTGTCCTCTATAGCTTACTGTTTTTTTATACATAAGAAACATCATGCATAAACATATGTAAAAAAACATCTTCAGGGCTTCCCTGGTGGCGCAGTTGTTGAGAGTCCGCCTGCCGATGCAGGGGACGCGGGTTCGTGCCCCGGTCTGGGAAGATCCCACATGCCGCAGAGCTGCGAGGCCCGTGAGCCATGGCCGCTGAGACTGCGCGTCTGGAGCCTGTACTCCGCAACGGGAGAGGCCACAACAGTGAGAGGCCCGCGTACCGCAAAAAAGATACAAACAAAAACCCCCCCAAAAAAAACCACCTTCATTGGTCCTTCTGTAAAATCACACCCTTGCTTCACCTCCTTACACTAAGTATATATTTAAGGGTTAGGAACGGAGGGGTTTTGATTTTGGGGTAAAAGTTGATAATAAGTATGTAATAAAACCATAATCTATGCTGAAAAGAAAAAAATCAAGTGACATGGAATTGATGACATGTTTATAACCTGCAGAACGGTAAACTCCTTATAGGCAAAAGACCCATGAATAAATCGTTGTTTCCCCCATAAGGCTTAACAAGCAATAAACCTTGGAATAACTGAGTGAATGAATGCATAAAGTTCATTATGCCTTGCCCAGCTCACATTTTGGGAGACTGGGAGGAAGCTAGAGGGAGATGACTTTATTATGGGCTCTGTTACTATCTATGCTTGGTTCATTCCCACTACCAAAAAAACAGAAGTCCACGCTAAGCAGGAAGGTCATTTCAAGACAAAAGTACCTTCTATGCAAGAGCTCTCAAACGTATTTTTATGTATAAATGTATCATAAATAATAAGTAAATATTGTATATACATATGTAGAGAGAGAAAGAGGGAGACACATACATATAGGTAGGTGTTAAAAGTCCTCAGTACATTTTACTTAATGAATTATTGAAATATCTACTAAACACCTACTATAATGCAAAGCGTTGCAGTAGATTCTGTAACTAACCTCCACACTGATAAGGGATATACCAATTAAACCCTAAATAGACCATTTCTAATAGCTTGAAATTCTAATTTTTCTATTTTGTTTCTTTATTACAACATTATACATGATAATTGTAACAAGTCAAACAATCAGAGAGAAGAAAGTCAAGTGCTGTGACTTTCCATCTCCCATCAACAACCCTCACAGAGGTAAGTTTCATATACATTCTTCCCTATCTTTCTCTATGTTCACAAAACATCTTCAAATTTGAAATAACCATGTATATAGAAGTATTAAAACAAAAATGTGATCATAAGTTCATTACAAGCCTCTTGCTTTTCTCACTTAATAATATATCATAGACACCCACCGAGGTCAATGCTGATAGCTCCTATTCATCGTTTTGAATATCTACATAATGCTGCATACTTTGGGTTCACCACACTTCATTGAACTACTCCATTATTAATGAAAATTCATGATTTTTTCCAGATTTTTGTTCTCACAAACACTGATGAATAGTTTTGAAGACATATTTCAAACATTAGTATATTTGTGTTGAAATGTCCCTTTTTTGAGAGACTTGATTTTTTTCTTAGCTTTTTGTTTTTACACATAGTAATGTAGTACAGTGTTGAAAACAGTTTTACATATTTGTAACTTTACTTCTCCAAGATAGATTACTAAAAGTGAAACAGCTGAATCAGGGGTAACAGCTGAATCAGGGGTAAATGATCACATTCGTTTTTATTTTATTAGGTAATACAGATCGCTTTCCAAAAAAAAAATTACAATTCATATCCCTTTGTAGAAATTTGCTTGTTTTCCCCGTACCTTCACATACCAACACTGGATAATATCAATATTTCTCCCTTTTGCCACTTTTGTGAACAAAATACCAGATATCCTTTTATTTGCATTTCCCATGTTACTGGGGAGTTTGAGCAGCTTTCCATGAATTTATTAGCCATCTGCATTTCTTCTTTTGTGAATTACCTACTAATATCATTTACTCACTTTCCCATATATCCTTTGTCTTTTTGAATCAATTCATAAGACCTCTTCTCACATGAGAAATTTTCTTCTCTCCATTATTTCATGGAAATATGAATATAGTGAGAACCAAGAAAACACATAGCCCAAATCGCTGGACTGGTTTAAAATAAACATTAGTGACACTGAAAGAAAGTTTGCAATATTCACTTTCTAAATTATTACGCTGCACAAGGACTGGGGCCTTTGTTTTATTAAATCACGTATCTCAAGAATCTAGAACAGAGCCTGGCAAAAAGTAGAAACTCATATACATATCTACATATACATGTATTTAATATACAATTTTTAAAATAAATGTGCATGTATATGTACTAACCTCTAAAACTGTAAAATATTTGTGGGAAGGAAGGTTGTTTGTACTTTGTCATTATGTAGTGTTTCTAATCCTTAGCACATCTTAACATTCATTTAATCCTCAGAGGCACATATTGTTACTTCTGTATTAAGGATGAAAGACTGAGAAAGTTGTCCAAGATAACACAGCCGATAAATAGAGAGCTGGAATATAAATCCAGGCTTTTCTGACGTGGGAGGTGGATATTTTCCACTATGTCATCCTGCCCATCAGAATGTAATCTGACCTGGGGTTGGCAGAAATATGCTTATCATCTAATTTTCAGCTTTAACTGCCCCAGGACTGAGAAACAACCTAACTAAGATCTACAAACCAAGAACAACATTCTACTTGCAGTCATAATACATAAAATATTTATTTTTGTGACACTAAAATAGCTGTAAAAACATGGACTCTAAGATACTTAAGCAGTGATGTGGATAAACTTAAAAAGAAAAAATAGGAGGCAGAAAGCAATAAGAAGGCTACTTTCTACAAAAAGCCAAATATTGTGCCAAGAAACTACAGGAGAATGTGATTAAAGCAGTGCAGTTTACAAAGAGTATCTTACAACTAGGTCTAGAAGCACCTATACCAATCATAGAACTGAAGAAGCTCTTAATTATGTCAAATTCTAACACAATCACACAGAGATTGTCAAAGACATATGTTTAACAATAAAAGCATAAAAGTATTTCAGGCTACAAAATAAATTTATAATAACTTGAAATAAGAAAGATGTGAACTTTATTAACCAAGTTTGTGTGTGTGTTTGCACATGAGCATGAGTATGTAAATTAAATCTCATTTCTTTGAAGGAACAACTGTAGATATATATATATAAGAGAGAGAGAGAGAGAGAGAGAGAGAGAGATACATATATATAAAGCTCCAAGCTGTTAAATGACAATTGAGTAACCTGTACTGAATAACATATGATTATCATTGACTGGACTATTTTCTGTAACTCCAGAATGTTCTTTTTCATGCAGTGGCATCATTACATTTTTTTCTTCTTTTATTTTTTTAAATGCTATTTCTCATAATGATTGCCAGGGATTATCAGTAATTGGTTACCACAAGTTCACCTAGCAGATATGATTTAAAAAAATTCCTCAGGCAAAAATGTTGGCTTTTTTTTTTACATTCAGACTCAGCACAGTCTGTTTTTACTGTAAGTGAGATGAAAACAGAAATCTCTCAGCTAAGAATTTGATAAAGGCGAGCAAACACACAAATAATAAACTATTAGCTAAAATACCAATGATTACCATGTTTGGGGTCTGACAGACACAATCACTGCTAGAATGTAATATTGCCATGGAATCACTTGGCTAATAGTATTGAATGAAAATCCTCCTACCGAAAAGCCACACAGTTTGCTATGGCAATCCAAAACCTTTGGTATTATTCTTTGTTAGGGTTAGAGTTCTCTCCTTTTCTGTCAATTTTCTATGTGAAAGAACATTCTTAGAAGACAAGAAAGCTTAGATTAAAGGTTAACATTGACCCAATACATTTTATTTTATTTTATTTTATTTTTGCGGTACGCGGGCCTCTCACTGCCGCGGCCCCTCCTGTTGCGGAGCAAGGCTCCGGACGTGCAGGCTCAGGGGCCATGGCTCACAGGCCTAGCCGCTCCGCGGCACGTGGGATCCTCCCGGACCGGGGCACGAACCCGTGTCCCCTGCATCGGCAGGCGGACTCTCAACCACTGCGCCACCAGGGAAGTCCCGACCCGATACATTTTTAATAGCTAAATAATAACAACCCCTCTACTGAAAATTAAACATCAAAAATTATAGTCAATTTATAACCAATTTCAGAGTCCCATGAAAATTATTAGAATGACAGTTAATTATTAAAACAAAAAAAACTTTGTAAATTTGTCATTTGAAGAGAGATGAAAATATTAATTATAAGTTCTACTCTAAATAATATTTTGGATTTTTTTTCCTTCAATATGTATTTTAATTTTATCTAAAACTATAGCATATAATTTCTATAACATTCTATAAATCTAATCACTCATAAAAATGTTTGGAGAATGTTAATTTAAAATGAAAATCTAAAACAATTTGTATTTCTCTGAGATATACACATTTCTGTTTTTCAAAAGATATAACATATATCCACAAAATTTATATAACTTTCAATGTAAATTTATGAAGTCTATAGGAGACAAGGAAAAGGCAATTGACCTTTTGCTCGATGCGGTACTCATAATATGATTTAATCATGAAAAGAAATGCTTACCTGGTATTATAAAATAAACAATTCCTTATAAATTCATTCCAATGTTTTACCACAATGACAGTTATTTAATTTTCATGAAATAGTATCAATCCAATAAGCCACCAAAATGACTTAGATCTTAGTTAGTTCTTAGTTACTAGAACTGTAACATTCTTTCCTAGGAGATGTTTCTAGGAGTTTTAAGAATGTTTTTTATACAAGTTCTTTGTTTCTTTCTCTGTATTCTTAAAAGATCTTCACAACAACAAAGACATTTATTTGACAGACTTCAAGAATTTAAATGGAGCCAAAGATGCCATGTCTAAAATCCAATCACGATAGGAAACATCAAACTTTGCTCCCCTGGACCTTAGTTTTCTTTTTGCTGCTGAAGTCCTGTTGCCTCAGAGAAGAGAAGGTCCCAGTCTTGCCTCTGGTCCAGCCACCCCAGAACGGCCCCCCTCCTCTCCCATCCCCCTCCAACCTTCTGACCCTGCTGCCCACATAGCAAACTGTGTGTGGTGAGGGCAGAAGGGAAAGGCGTGAGGATGGCAAGAAACAAAAGCCCCCAGGATGCTCCGACAGAGATGAAATAATAAAATTCTTAGTATTCCGCTAAAGAATAAATTTGCCATCCCACCATCCTATCTGTATGACAGTTTTCAATTATAATTATTAAACTCTTCTTGGTTCACATTAAAATGCCTAAATAAGTGAGTAACCTAAATTTTCCATACCGTAACTTAAAACCAGATATTTAACACAGTTAGTGGAAACCCAATATCTGATCCTATAAGAAAGAGTTTCATTTTCTTTAAAATAACACGCTGAAAAACTGTTCTGAAAATACAAACTTCTCGTGTTGCACACCTAAACTGTCATGGTTATAAAATGAGACTAAATTCTTTAGCTAATCTTATTCGTGAAATATTTCACGTGCTTTTAGAAAATACCACATTGCAGTTAAACACCATTATTCCATTATGCCTGAAAATAACCAGTGGCTTACAGCAGTAAACAATTCAAATTGCATTCCTTGTACTGGAAAGCTAAAATACTTACAGAAATAGAACTGATATTAAAAGCCCTAAGAAACTCAATATGTTTTCATCTGAATACTAATTCATTGAATAATTTACTGGATACACATTTATAGTGGCTTAACAAAGTGTATTTCCAATAAGATTACATTAATTTTGCAAGCAATCAAGCCTCAATATTCTGTATAATTTACTAAATATTCCACAAAAAATAGTCCATTTCAATTATAATAGTAAAACACAACAAAGAAAACCTTCCAGTCAAACTAGTACTATTCACTGCCAGTAACAGCATGTAATATAAGTTGGAGAAAAATTTAGTAAAAATGTTTTAATTTTATAAGTTGGTTTCCATATTAACTTATATTTAAAATACAATCAGAATGTCCATCTACAATGCACCAAGTCCTACCTCATTTTTATTTTATAACACTGCCATCTTAATACAATATAAAGATATTCAAAATTATTTCATCACATTTTTAAAAAGTTAATGTTATATTTACCTGAAAACATAAACATCTGAGGGATATCTTGTTATAACAACATGGTATTAAAACGGGATGTAGAGTTTAAACTTAAAAAATGTTTTCTAATTTCCCAATTTTCCTATACATTATTTTTTTAATTAAAATTATTTTAGTATAAAATATTGAGTTCAGTTCATAGGGATTTATGGACTACCTTTCCTGTGATAGGTTCTTGAGAATACAGATAATAATAAACACATTCCCTTCTTTTGAGGATTTATAAATGAAAGCTATTTGAAATTAAGTTAGAGAATGGGTCCGAGTAGCATTAAAGAGATTTCAGTATAATTACATGGGGAGACTTAGGTTTGGGACAGAGTACCCTGCAGTAATTGGGGCAAGTTCGATGGGAAGAAGCAGGTCTCCAGCCAGCAAGACCATTTTAGACTAATGTAATAATCTAGGGTAATAGTAAACAGGATAGGAAAGGAAGAGAAAGATTCAAGAAATACTTAAGAGTCAAAATCGTCAGGGATTAAGGTTTACGGGATGTGAGATGAGAGGAACATCTGAGTCTGACACCAGGTTTGTGTCCTAGGTGACTCAGGGAAGGATGGTGCTGGGGACTGCAAAAGAAAACGGAGGGAACGGAACACATTCTTGACTGGGGTGAAGGAGGAGGAGATCAGCATAGAGAGAGAAAGAGACATTTTTGTGCTGGGTAAGTCTGAGTTACTAGTTTTTCACCCAAGTTTATATGGGCAGCAAATATTTTCTTGTGTGAATCTGAAGTTCTGGGATGAAGATCTAGATCTTAGGGATGTTAGTTGGTGGTACAGTTTAAAACTGGAAATTGGTGAGCTTGTCCAGGAAACATGTATAGAATAAGAACAAAAAAAGAATGGGAAAGATATTTGAGGAAATGTTCATGCGTGAAGAGAGAGGATGGTGCTAAATTCTGTCCAATGTAGCAGATGAAGATTAAGACTGGATCACTGGATTTGGGAAGAGGAGATTCAGAGGATTAACAATAATTTTAGTAAAAGGAGCTTTAGAGGTGTGGCAAAGGGTAGAGGTTATCACAGTGGATTGAGGAATTAATGACAAATTAGGTAGCAAATAGATAACTATACCAAGATGTCTAGCTGTTTAGAGGAAAGTGATAGAATTTTAACAAGTAGAGAAACACTGAACAAGAGGAGATTTATTTGTTGCTTCCTTTTTTTGCTAAGGACATCAGAATCTTGACCATATTTAAAGGCAGAGGAAAAGAGCTAACAAAAAGCAATAAGCTAAAAATATAGGAGAAATGGAAATGACTGGTGAAAAGTAAACCAGAGGGGATCAAGAAAAAAATTAAAAGATTAATTAATAGACAAAAAGAGGGTTCAGTGCCTTATTCAAAGACTGAAAGTAGGGATGTGAATGGGTCAAGAAGTTTCTAGCCCAGGGAATTCAACTTGACGTCCTTCATACTTTGCTTGGTGTTCTTACTGAAAAACTTTTCATTGTTGTTTCTGAAATACTTGAGAGTAACTTTATTGTAAATAGAATACTTACTCTTTTAACTTAAAAATACCTAGAATAGGACTTCTGGCAAACATAATTTCCGTTAAAAGTAGAGCACTAGGGCTTCCCTGGTGGCACAGTGGTTGGGAGTCCGCCTGCCGATGCAGGGGACACGGGTTCGTGCCCCGGTCTGGGAGGATCCCGCGTGCCGCGGAGCGGCTGGGCCCGTGAGCCATGGCCGCTGGGCCTGCGCGTCCGGAGCCTGTGCTCTGCAACGGAAGAGGCCGCAGCAGTGAGAGGCCGGCGTACCGGAAAAAAAAAAAAAAAGTACAGCACTATTGTTAACTGCCCATACTTGGAAACCAAGGAAACTGGTTTATAAACCAGAAGAAGCATATAACTTATAATTCTGAATTAATAATGATGTTAGGAGCCTAAAATGTCATAGGAATGGCACAAAATTAGACTTATTCTCAAAACTCCCCAAAATAAGATTCAATGACGAATGACAAAATCATTTTTATTTCATGCTAGTAAATGCAAGAAAATGGAAAGCATGCCCTCATAGCATCAGGATTTCTCTATATTACATAAATACATGTTTGTATTTATGTACTTATGTATGCGTGCCTTTATGTATATAATTAGAATCCTGAATCTACTTCATACAATATATAAAAATACATAGTCTTAGAAACTGTGCTTTATCAACATTTTTATAAGTATACCCATATGCAGAGAAGTGAAGCCTATAGACAAGCTTGTGTTTACTAAATACCACTACTGTCTATTAGGTGCTGTATCCGTTCTCTAATCTGCACCACTAGTCTTTGAGGGAGTTAATATCCCCATTTTACAGAGGCAATGACCAAAGCTCAAAGAAGTCAGGTCAATATCACATAGCTAAAAAGTGTCAGAGCTGAGACTACAAGCTTCTTCTATTTGACTTCAAAAGCCCATGTTGCTTTACCATGCTGCTTCTTCTCATATATTTCCTATCTGACCTTATAGATTCAGTAAAACCACTGCTTTCCTATCTAATCCATAAACCTCTATCTACTCTATCATATCCAGTCTATAAACCTCTGCATTCTTGTGATTTAACACATCAGGTTACCTCTTGGTACGTTGGAGGGCTACAGAGGCCCTACAATGAGATGACAGCATCCTCCATTCTCTTCTGGCCTCTTACACAAAGTTCAAAGTCCACTCCCTCCCAATGAAGTGACATATTTGGATTCTGCCTTCCTGTTTCTTGACCTTACACTCCTTCCTCTGCCCGAGGAGCCTATCTTCTCCACCTGGTGAATTGCTAATCCTCTAAGGCCCCGTCACCTCTCAAATCTGATCTGCAACTTTCCACGAGGTGCAACTCTTTCTAGGCAGCTAATGGTCCCCTCCCCGCAGGCCCATAGGACATGTTTCAAGCACTTATCACTCAGAATCATAATAATAACTTTAATCTCTCCCCTGCTGGAATGTGAGCCTTTCAGAGACAGGGATAGTATTTTATTCAATGTAGAATCAATAGTCCATAAAGCAGTATGTGGCAGATAGTAGATACTAAATAAGTATTTGCTGTGTGGTAAAAACACCGTGGGCTTTGAGGGTTGTGTGGGGAGATGAGCAGCGTCTCAAATCCCACTTCTGTCTCACACCATCTATGTGAGCTTGGGCAAGTCACAGCCTGTGAGCTCATGTTCACATCTGCATGGACATATTACCCACCTTAAAGAGTGAGAACTGACACTGACAAAATTAGAGTCCCTGGCACACATTTAAGCACTTAATAAATGTTAGTTTCTTGTCTTTTCACCCCTACCTCCTGAATGCCTGAATGCAGTATAGGTAAGATTTAACAAGGATAAGTGCATTTATTGACTGAACAAATACTGCTCAAATGTGTAACAAGAGTAAGAAACTATTGTAGGTGCTGTGTGTATGTCAGAGAGAGAAATTTTTGCACTCAAAGAGTTGAGGATCTCATGAGGAAAACGCAAATTTTATGCAAATGATGATTTTTTTTAATAAGGTAGAAAACCACGTACTATTAGTGCATGAATACCGCTAGAGAAAATGCATGGAGGGTGCAGCTATTTTGGTTGGGAAATACTGGAAGTGGTCACCAATAATCTGGAATCTAAAATAAGTTTTGAAGATTGATTGTAAGCTGGAGCCATGAATATACAGGAAACCTAAGTAAAAAGTTCAGTATGAGCAAAGGAACAGAGGCAGGAGAGCAAAGAATTTCTCTAGAAATAAAGACTGGTTTGCTTGACTTGCTAGAATACAAGAAGCATAAGAAAGTATAGTGGGATAAAGACCTCAAACTCCAGCAAACAGAACGCTGCGTATCTACTGAAAAATTAAACACAATTCATCATCTGGTTTATAATTCTCATGCTTCCTAATTTGAGTCCCTTTACTTATTAGGACTTTTAAAAGTTATACACAAGAGGAAAAGGGAATTAAAACACAAATTGGTATTACATATTGTGCATAGAAGCAAATTCTATTCACTGATTTAGTTGAGAAAGGAGCAAAAGTTATTTTTTTCTAAAGTAGTGGTTTCATTTACTATTAATGTTGGACTATATCTGACTATTCATCCCCATCTTGCAGGATGGTGAGAACAGGAAATATGAGTAATGATTAAAAAGAGTCTTGGGTATAAAATTTTTAAAAATAAAAAATAACACTTCCTGAGAGACACCAATGTCCTTCTCCACTGACCAGTCCTCCTTTCCCTCTGTTCCATACTCAAATGTTCTACTGCCCCCTGCTGCTTTCAGCTTCAGAAGCAAAACAAAAAAAATTATTGTCATCATCTTCCACTGATTTAACTGATTCCACCATTTTTCTTTTCTTCCAGGATAACCAAAATTCTAGGGCTTATTTCTTGGCCAAATGAAATTTTGATAGCAATGAAGGTATAAGAATTATGCAAAACTCTGTAGGAGGAAATCACAGCTTTGAAAATCTACACACTCAAGCAATCCTATTAGACCTCACAGCTCATTTAGGATTTCTAAACTGTACATTTTCATCAGGAAGTAGTAACCAATCCCTAAACACATCATTTGCCTCTCATTCAGATGGAACCCCAAACTTTCAAACCCAAGTATACAAACTTGTGTATAATTAGAGGTTTACCATGCAAGGTATTCTTCATATATTAGATTAAATGTAATACAACAGATAAGCCTGGCTTATCCTATGTTACTGAAATTTTTTCATTAACTTCAGGTTTCTTTTTTAAATTTTATTTATTTCTGGCTGTGTTGGGTCTTTGTTGCTGCGCTCAGGCTTTCTCTAGTTGCAGAGAGCAGGGGCTACTCTTCCTTGCGGTACACAGGCTTCTTATTGCGGGGGCTTCTCTTTTTGCGGAGCACAGGCTCTAGGTGCACGGGCTTCAGTAGCTGTAGCAAGCGAGCTCAGTAGTTGTGGCTCGCAGGCTCTAGAGCACAGGCTCAGTAGTTGTGGTGCACGGGCTTAGCTGCTCCACGGCATGTGGGATCTTCCCAGACCAGGGCTTGAACCCGTGTCCCCTGCATTGGCAGGAGGATTCTTAACCACTGCGCCACCAGAGAAGCCCGACTTCCGTTTTTTTAACATATGTTGTAGACCTTAAATTTATTTCCCATGTGTTTTGATCTAAGCTGTTCCAATTGAAAGAATATTGTGCCTTCCTTTTTGATGTGTGTGTTTGTGTGTGTGTGTGTGTGTGTGTGTGTTTCCACCTCCTATTACCATTCAGAATGTTAGGTTACAGGGTTCTATGATAACCAAAAGCAACAATAAAAAAGAAAGCTATTTGGAAAGTTCTCTATCTAACATTGATCAAATGTCACATCGATATCCTAAGTATGACTTTCTTTCAATATTGCATTCAGCAAACAGTTTTGAGTAGCTTTTATGAGCTAAAATGCAGTAAAAAAATATTTAATCCTCTTTTCAGGAGTTCAGTCTAGTGCGTTCGCAAGGGGCTACTCCGCTTGCATTTCTGATCTTAGATAAATGAAGGTATCACAATCCACCAACTAATTCAGCCCAGATATATGAAAGTTATTCTTGATTTCCATTTGAGTTATATACTGCTATGTAACAAAGCACCCTCAAACTTAGTCACTTAAGAGGACAATCAATGATTATCTCAAAATGCTGTGGTTTAAGCAGGCAGTTTTTATCCTTCATATGGTAAATAAATCCAGGGTGCTGAGAGGGCTAGAAGCTGCAAAATGCCCTGACAGTTGGGATTGGCTGGGAGCAAAGATGGGACTGTTGGCTGGGGTCTCAGTTTCACTCCACATGGACCTTTCTACATCACTTCTTGGGCTTCCTCATGGCATGGTAGCTGTTCTAAGAAGGTGCACTCTAACTGCAAGCATTCCAAGAGGACAATCCCCAATGTGCCAACATTTATCAAACCTCTGCTTGCATCTCACTAATGTCTCATTAACCAATGCCAGTCACAAGGCCAAACCCGTACTCAACCAAAGGGGCTATAGAAGGCCATGAGTACTGGGAGGTGTTTCTCAGTGGGGCCAATGTAATATAGTCTGCCACAATTCCTCTTCTTCCTTCACAAACAAGTACCTTTGAAATGTTCCCCAAATACATTTATATTATCCATTTTCATTGCCTTAATTCAATTTTTAGTTCTCTTTCACTTTCTTTTTTTTTTTTTTTTTGGTAAATATCTAGCTGGGCTTTTTAATTAAGGGTAGGGGGAATAATAGTGACATTCATTCAGTGAAGAAACACGTATTGAGTAGTAGTAAGGAATACACTGCAGTTAGAACTGTGTGTGACACATGACTGAACAAGGTACTTTCTCTGCCTTCATAGCTAAAACTCTGCAGGGGAAAATAAATAAAAATATGCCCCTAGTCCCTCAAACCCGCACTCCTAATTGTAATGATTTTTCTAACATACAGATTTCAATATGTCACAACTCTAGTTAAACAATTTCAGTGTTTGCCCCAAACAACTAGATGAGATCCAAACTCTGTAGCACGTCATTTAAGGGAACTCAAACCAGCCTTTCCATATTCATCTCCTACGGCTTCCCCTCAACTTAACTCTCATTCTCTTTCATAGGTCTGTGTCTTTATTCCTGCCATTGCATCTAGCTGGAATGCTCTTTCAGCTCCAGGAACATGTAATTTTCTTTTTAGAGCCACACTCAAAATACTTTTCTATAAGACCTCCAGAAAGACAGAAAGAATGAATCACACATATGCCTCCACAGACTGCAATGCTCGCTCTAGCTCAGTATTGATGCTGTTCCACTGCTCTTCGCATGTTTGTCCTTTCAATGGACACTAGGCTCCCAGTGGGCACCTTGTTCATGGTTACACAACCTGGCATTTTCAACACCTAATACAGCTTGGTACATAGGAGGAAATAGAGGAGGCGGCCATCTCATATAATTTCTTTCATTTCTATGAAATGTGCTGCCTTGCATGCACTACGTCTGAAATAAAAATATCATCGCAGTTGTAATTAAATATTGAATTTATGACGTCAGAGCTTCTCCGAGATAAAATGTGCTCTAATGAGAAATGAGGGCTAATAAAGAAATTTCTTTTCTGTGAAAAATAAATAAGTGAAATGTAAATATAAAGAGCCAGTACACTTTGGTTCAAGCCTTGTTTCAATGCCTTGGAATAAGCAAAATGTCTGCCTTCCAAGGGTGCTGATAAGATAAGGCTATATCTTGCAAATCAGGCCACTGAATGTCTTTGAATGAAATTCTGCATTCTTATGAATACAAGCCGAAGAGTGAAACTGTATTAAAAGTAAGTCTTACACAATATAAAATTAAAGTATTCCATATAACACTACTTCCATTTAAAATTCATCATGAGGATATATCCACTGAATTTTTCGCAAGTATAATGTTTGAATTAATGATAAAATATGCCTCACGTTAAACTTTAATTGTAGTTATAAGACTTCCAAAAGTGAATGGATTTTTAGCAGTCATATAGATCATGACAGGATGTAAATTTATATCATGCAAACTCCGATCACATGCAGTCAGATACGAACAGTTGTGTAATTCAATAAGCCATTGAATTCACGGTAATAGACATTATTGGATGATAAATGTTTGCTTTCAAAACTCAAGGCCTTCTAGAGTCAGGCCCCATTTAACATTCCACCTTACACCGCATCACTTATTCTTCTCTCTTGCTCTCTCATCACACTGGATTACACAAGTCATTTCCCTTAGTGGATGTTGTACCCCCAACTTAACCTCCCTCCACAAAATGGGCCCCTTCTGGAAGTGAACATGGTATGCATGACATCATGCAGCAGTTTTGATTTCAATACTCTGAAGGTTGGCCACTGCTTTGTATAGATGTACCCTTCCATCCCTCCAACAGGGACTGTGTTCTACTGAACTTGAACATTCCACATTGCCTAGCATGTAGCAGGCACTGGATAAATGTCTGATGACTGATACAACAAATAAATGCACAAAATGAAATTTGAGTCATGTCTTTTAATGCGAATAGTCATTAACTTCAATCTTGAACACTCAATAAAAAGACTGACATTTGTATTGGATATTTTCATTTGAGCTAAGTCTTCATTCATGAACTTCAGAATAAAATATTTCAAATTGAAAAGATACGAATTCTAGGATATAAAAAAATAGATTACAACCTGAGTAAAAGCACAATTCTGAAATGTGCCATGTGCTTCCACACCCTTTAGCAAAATGATGAAAAGAAAAAAACTATTCCACATTTCTTTAGTTCTAATTTTGCCACTTATTAGACATCAAATCTTCTTAAGGTCAATAATATCTCCTTTTCTTACCTCACAGAATACTAATATAAATATGCATATGGAAAAACTTCTCCGTAAGCTGAACTGTAAAGCTTTAGTATTGTTGAGCCCAAAAGTTGATATCCAGTGTATTTTTTTGCGCTAGAAATCATTGAGCCTGATGAACATTTAGCCCAATCACTGTCATGCATACTGAGGGAGAATTTTCCTTTGAGAAATAAAATATTCATCACTTCTAATTATAAATGGTACTGTTGTCAAGACAACTTTTCTCAAGAGGGATAGGAGTATTCTAAAATAGGCTTCTTTAACAATTTTTTAAATCTCAGCGCTTATTTACAAATGAAAATACGTCACCCCTCCTAATATCTCATTAATCAAAATACTCTCATCAATTAAAAAAAATGTTATTTGGGAAATGTTTCAATAGAATCCTCTTCCTTAGCTCTACTAGGGAATTAGAATTCATGACATGAGAATTTAACTACGTAGCACTTCAATTAAAAGCAGGGAGTCTGGAACTAATGTTACGTAAGTAGCAGGCACAATAGAGTTAGCATGCCCCATTAATGTCTTGCTATTGGGGCAAAATGACATTCTGAGGCATGAAGAACAAAAGGGTAATTGGATATAACAGGAATCTCATTTTGACAAACATGAATCTACTTGGCCATTCCTATAAGCATGATTCACTGCAACACTGCAAAATAAGAGACATTCTTACATTGAAACTTTCTTAAGATTATAATAAGGATATATCCCAGATAGTCAATATTATAAATTATAAAAGTGTAGTGTTAATCATTATTCATAAGTTCATAATTATAAAATGTTTATAATTTTTAAGGTTCTTCCATACCTCATCTGATTCTCTCAACAACCTTGTGAAAAAACAGGGCAGTAAGCATGTAATTTTATACATGAGAAAGCAGATATATACACTCTTCAAGGTCTTATAGCCAGTAAGAATTCACCCCCTCATTCATTCATTCATTTATCCACATTTTTACAAAGTCCCCACCGTGGACTTTTACAAAGATACAAAGTATCTACCCTGTTGAAAACACTGTACTGTATGTTAGGGAATACAAAGACTGAGATTAATCTTTAATTAGAAAATTATATATAGCAGATCCAATTTTTGTTTAAACTGCAAATTCACTAAATGCTATTACATTTTAGGCTCCTACTAGCATATCGATATTCCAATGAAGCTCTAGGTAACACAGAAGCTAAGTTCAAAGAAAAAATAAAAGAAGAGTTTCACAGAAGAAAAATATATGTAAATTTTCTCTTTTGCTAAAATCAATCAATAAGCTGGAGATTTATCTCTCCTGAAATTTAAGATAAGCAATTAATCATTAATTAGTTATTTAGTACATAATATACATCCATCACTATGTTAGTCACTGAATATATAGGAAAATGAAGACCAAAGTTTTGTTATCATTGAGAACACAAAGGATGTATATTTGTGTGTTGTGTGTGTGTGTTTTCTTGCAGGTGCCTAAATGTGAGACAACCCAAATACATTCATCATATATTATAACCTAGGAGATACATGTATATATATATATTTGTAGCTAGCTAATGAATGAAGATTTCAAAATAAAATTATTGCAGAGAATATTATGAAATAATATGTATTCTAAACTGTGAAAACAATGTCCTTGCACAATATAATCCCATGCCTTTTGTCAAGATAGATGTAAATATCAGACTGAAAAGTTTTCTAATCTTTGAGAATGTCTTATGACAAAGTATAGCCTACAGCAATATAAATAAGTAAAACCATTCCACTTTCTTCCTTGAGAATAGAACACAGAACGAAACAATTATGAAAATTCAATACCACCCTAAATGATTCATTGTGGTAGACCCTGAACTTAGTCAAAAATCTTTATTTTAAGGAAAACAAGGTATGCGGTTTAAAAAAATCCGTATAATAGAGTCATATGATTTTAATTATTTTATAAATTTGATTAGTTTAAAAAGCAGAAAATATATTTTCCATCTTTATTAACTTAATCATAATATACTATATCTAAATGATTTTTATGAGCATTAAAATGTTCTATATTTTCCATGTTGATTTTTATTGTGAAAAGATTATAAGATTACCTTTACCTTGACTAAAAATATACACTTGAAAATAATGAGCTTTACTTCAGACTTTTCTAAGCATGACCATAATAGATTAATAAATTTAGTATTACAGACTAAAAGATAATTAGTATAAAACACTGCATCATTTTTTAATGATTACCTGTTATGGGGCCCTGTAAATGGCCAAGGTGAGACAAAGAAAGTGTTTTTTTGGCTTTGACAAATAGATAACAAATTACAGCAGTAATGCCAAGCAACCTCAATAGAATATGGAATTGGCTCCCCCTGTTGGGCCTGAAAAGTCCACACTTTTGAGCATCACATAACAAATCTTAAAAAAAAAAAAAAAAAAGCAAAGGAATGAAAAAGCCAAGATTTACACAGGTATATAATTTTTGTCTGTTTTTATAAACAAAACTGAAGACCTACAAGCACATTGGAAATCTATGTTTTTTAATAGATTTTATTTTATTTTTATATATATTTTTTTCTGGATAAAAAGAAGTCATGAAAATCAGCATATATTCAATAGTTACTTAAGAAAACTGGAATTAATTTTCAATTTAATGAAATAGACAAAATGGCCAAATGAAGTGTATAATGTCTAAAAAGCATGTCATCCTTTGAACTAAACACAGAAAATAAAACATTTACTCCTCACTAAAAATATTATCTCAAATAATATTTTGGTAATAAAATTTGTTTTTACCCTTGTTGGTATGTAAATGCATTAGAAAGAACAGTTTTTTAAGTGTGCATGTTCTTATTATTCAGAGCAATGCAGAGGTTTATATCTCTTAAGAAACACCTACATCTCTTGAATGGCTATTATGATTCAGCCGTTGGGTGGGTTGTCTTTAACCTGCTTGCCCCAGGAGGTCTGTCTGAGAACATTTCAAATCCAGTGGCAAGAGTGGGAATTAGTACAGAGCAAAGAAAACAAAAAAGCAATAAAATCCCTACTCACTTAGAATGTAGGACAGTGGGGAAAGCACAGTCCACAAAGCCAATGAAATAAATGTAAAATTACAACTATGAATAATAGCAAGTTTACATAATTGAAAAATAATGCAATAAATTACAATCCCCTATTTGCACACTAAGAATTCATTATCAACCTCCCCATGACACTGCCTCACCTCAACAAAGGCTCTGAGGGTTACTGTAAAAAATTACAAAGTTTTGGGCTTCCCTGGTGGTGCAGTGGTTGAGAGTCCACCTGCCAATGCAGGGGACATGGGTTCGTGCCCCGGTCCGGGAAGATCCCACATGCCGCGAAGTGGCTGGGCCCGTGAGCCATGGCCGCTGAGCCTGTGCGTCCGGAGCCTGTGCTCCGCAACGGGAGAGGCCACAACAGTGAGAGGCCCACGTACCGCAGAAAAAAAAAAAAAAAAAAAACGACAAAATTTTGATAGAAATGAGACATTTGAAGGGGGACAAAGTGGAAAGCAATTAAAAATCACAACTAAGCCCTAAAGACTTTAAATATCTAGCAACACATCAAGATGTTTCTGTCAAACCCTAATTGTCTTTTTTCATACTTCATATTTTTTTAACTTTATCTTGTTATTTTTCTTAAAATTTGGTCATTTAGAAAGTTGAGGTTAATGAGCCTTTTCAAAAAGTCCAGAACAATAAAAGGGTCAAAATGCCATTACCTACAGTGAATATGTTAAAGATAATTGCTTTCCTTTTCAAGGTCAGGTGAGATAACAACCTGTGGTCCCTGCCTTGACTGTAAGTTCATAGGAGGCCTCTGGGACACGAATAAGCAGAACAAAAGGAACAAGTATCAAAAATAGTTCCTTCGGAAAATTCCTAGGGGACCATTTTCTTTCCGGAAAATTGAGAGAAAATACTCATCAATGCACTCTTTCCTGCACATATGCTTTTAGGACCCAGAACTCAGGCAAACATTGGTACTGTATCTTAGATACATATGGATTAAATAGGCTATATGTACTGGCCTGGGAACTGAACCAATATTTACAACATTGTTTCTATGGGAAACATGTTCCAAGTTCTAAATAACTTACAAACGTTTGGAATATACTGACATAAAACGTTTTTGTTATGAGATATATTAGGAAGACAGGATATAGATTACAGTTGACTTGGAGTCAATTCATGTTGACCTCCTTTTCCTTCTTTTTTTTTTTTTTACCTCCCACTTTTCCTTCAGTCGGGCAAAGAAATGAAAATGCCAAGATTTACAGAGGTATATAATTTTTGTTTGCAAAAACCCTATGCGACTTTTAAAATTAGCAACAAGAATACACACTAAATCTCTAGCAACCTTAAAATTCTACAATATTCACCCTACCCTATTTCAGTTAGTCCTATTGACATTTATTAGATTGACAATTTTGCCTGAGGAATCTCAAAAATGCGATTTTCCAGACTTTGTTGGTTAGCAAACACAGATCATACTATACTTCTCTTCTCTTTTATCTGGAATGAATTGTCATCTGCTGGCAAATAGCTCATTTAAAACTTCCAAGTTCTTAGCATTCAAGTTTAAGAGGAAAAAAAATTACGAATATTTTGTCTCCAAACTCTGAGGCAATCATTTGAACATTTTAGAAATACAAAATGGTAAGAAACAGAAGAATTTCTTTCAAACTTTAAAAATCAGGAAAACAAAGTTTTACTTCAGATCAATCCTTTACTTTTGAATTTACTAGAAAAAAATGTGGTTATGATTTAAAAGAATCATAACTTATAGCAGCACTCATCTATTTTTATTACCTATTTCAAAATATTTTATCAAAGCAGGCTGTAACAAAGATTTTTTAGAAAGAAATGAGACCTAAGAAGTACAGTAAGAAATGCATATGAATTAAGAAAACTACATGTAAAGAAGCAGGAAAAGCACGTCTTGGTCCAAGAGAGAAAAAAATGACACTCTGAAAATCAAGATATATTAACAGTAGACTGCTTTCAAGGACAATTACAAGAGCTTCTGATTGCACATAACATAATGCTGTGTGTACATGCTGAGCTGTCACCTTTGCATTATCAGAGAAGAAAAGGGCAATTTCACTCAGACTCTGGTAAGTCATAAACAGAAAATTTCAAGTTGGAAATGCTGTCCCTTTCATTCACATTTACATGGTTTCGATCTGTTTGATGAAATCTGCACTTTGCTTTCCTTTCCAGAGTTTAAATTCAGTTAAACATACTAAAGGAAAGTTTCCATTTGTTCACGTAGCAAAAGGAAAGTTTCCGTTTGTTCACTGTTGCATCTATCCCACCACACTGAGGAAGGATGGTACAGCAGCTCCAAAGAAAGCGGCTTATTTAGGCAGCTAATGAACAATATTGTTTACATCCATGAAGCCAAGCATTTAATAAAAATTGGATGGTGGTAACTTCCTGAGGCTTATTTAGTATCTATAGTCTAGCATCACAGAATGGAATATAAGGGCACAGTGAGGTTGTTTACATGTCAATCACTTGTCAGTTTCATGAGTTCTCTACAAATACCCCTTGTACTTGGAAATTTCTTTACCAATGTTGTAACTAGAATTTTTAAACACAGCAATAGACACTTTTTTTCTAAAACTACTAAATTAAATCACCAGCAGACACTAAAGGAAAGGTAATGCCATGGTAACTTCTGTGTAACTGAAAAATTACATTTTTTAACTTGTTTCCAGCTTGGGTCACTCGTTTATTTTTGGTTTTATTCTCTTTGTTCCACACAAAATTCCACTCTCCACATCTTTTTTTAACATTTGATATTATTATAAGTAGGTGGAGTAATAAAATAAGCAATAAGTTAACTAATATATCTGCATTCAAAGCGAGAGAATATGAATTGTTTTACGAGTCTGCTCTCATAAGCATAACAAGAGGTAATTAATGAACAGTTGTTTGCTTTGCTAGTATTTCTAGCATGTCTACAGTATGCAGAAGGTCAGTGGACAACAATTAGTAGAAAACTTGTTTGAACATACTACTGTTTCCTAGATATTTTCTTGGATGAAATAGATTTCAAGTATGACACAGATCATCATATAAATAAAGTGAAAACGTAGTTTACACAAGAGCTTTCTGTATCAAAGAACATAATAATCTGAGCATGTAACTCTACTATTTAATAATATCTGTCCTTCCTTATTCTCCATTCTTTGTTTCTAAAAGTGGTCTGTTAAGAAAAAATCAAGCCTATAAATTTAAGCAGATTTACTTATAATTATGCTTTCTCAATTGCGCATAGATTTTTCGAAGAAAAAGATCACTGTGTTCAGAAAAAAATGTCTGAAGATACCTCCTTAAAATCCTGAAAATAATATAAGATTTTTTTTGTTCTACTTCATTTCATTGGGTTAAATAGCTTCTCAGGCAGCTCAAATACCTTTCAAGAGGGCTTGGGGGAGGACTGGATTTAATTGGCAATAAATTAATTGAGTTGGATCTTCTGGCTATGAAGATACTGATATGTCTTCCGCCCAAGTACAAACCTGTGAGAATCTTCCCCAACACTCATGTACAAATCAGGAGTCAGATGCACAAACTGACCTTGCTCTAAATTGAAGTTAAATTAACATCTTTCCATTGAAATGGAAATTGGAAATTATTTACCGAAGGGATTTTCAAATTAAGATTACTGCATACACAGTGTTTCAGAGGGCCCTCAGGGAGCTTCCCAGAGTAGGGGACGCCTTATCATCCTTGATTCAGAGAAATTATGGTTAACAATATATACGTCATTTTGTATCAGATTCACTTTTAAATGGAATTCAGCAACAGAAAAATTAGAAACATTTAAGACACATTCTTGTGCAGTCTTCCAACTATGGGGTAGTACCAAATATCTGGCCCCAAGCCCTCTGCAAAGACTTTTGAGGCAAACAGTTCCATTGCCAAATTACTCTGGTCCCTTTGAGCTATCTAGTGTTTAAAACTTCTTTGAGAGGATAATACCTCAGATGTTTTAGAAAGTCTGATTAAGTAGCACCCAGATTAGCTATCTCTTTCTTCTAAACCTCTCAAGTTTCTTCAACTGATTCTCATATGATATTCCATTCAGGCCTTTTAACATCCTTAGCGTTTTTCTCTGAGTGTCTTTCAGTTTGCCAATGTCAATATTAGGATGTCACTTCTCAATAGGTCTATTTTATGGACCTAAGAAGATATGAATTCCAATCATGGCTTTACCTTTTATAAGCGAGTCTAGCCAATTTTCAGCTTTTTCATCTGTAAACTAATGTAAGGTATATAAACTAATAGCTCTTCTAGAAAGAACGTTAACATGTATAAATTAAAACTACACCTATAGATTCTTGCAAAAGAAAAGCAGCATGTGAATTTCCTTTCCATCTTCCTTAGAACCAAAACTATTAGCCAGAATTAAAACCAAAACAAAGCAAAAAACCATCTAAGTAAGAATGGAGAATTTAGGAGAAAACTTCTACTTAAACATTTACTCATACACTGGGATATAAACCCCAGTGTATGAAATATGAGACACAGTGGGAGCTAAGGCCTTTGTATATCTATCTGGCTTTAAACAGAGCCTAGCATAGCACCCTTAACATGTGGGTACTTTCTAAAGACAGTAATAATAATAAACATCATGTATATTCTATGAATTTCAGGGAAGTGCCTTTAAATAACAACAAATGCAAACAGTGCGAAATGGTAATAAAAAGAAGGAAAAAGGACCTGGGTTCCTGGAGCAGGTATAGACTGGGCAGCACAGAGTCTTAGGAGTATCTGTACGTGAGGAGCCTGGTTCCCTGAGCCACAGTGAAGGCTCCTCCACAGGCTGGGCAACGTTGGGCAGGTCACATAACATCTCTGGCACCTAGTTCTTCACCTAAGTTTCTAAGGTCCTTTCCAGCATGGGAGTATACATCCTTTTATTCTAATACGAAAACTGAAGGTCACATCAATACAGCTAAGCCTCTACTTCTTCAAACAACAGAAAAAGGGAAACTGGGCATATGTGTCAGGAAAAAAGAAGTGATTCCAAACCCTGAAATAAAAGTAGTGCTTTTCCTTGCAGGATCCTATTTCACACTACTATAGTTTAAGAACTTCACTTGATAATCATTAGTACCTTAATTAATCAAAATGCTTTCAGAATTGGCTTTCTTTGTTGTTTATATAGGCTTTGCTTACAATTTTAAAATCCTGTTCTCTACCTAAACCCATCATGCTACACAACACCTATGCAATTTCACCGCAAATATCGTCCTCGTCCTCCTCTTTTCCTAACAGCATCACCCTGAATTTAGGACTCTGGACCATGGCATTATTTCTGTGACTGATCTCTAGGCTTCAAGTCTTTCTTCACTTCAATTTACGTCATTATCTTCCCAGAGAATTACCTTGATCAGATGACCCCTGCCTGCCAAATAAAATCTGAATGAAGTCCTTAGCCTAGCATTTCCAAGCCTTTAAAATGGTCTCAGTTTACATTTCTTGACTATTTCTCCTTAATCCAATACCACAAACATATGACATTTTTCTTTGTCAATAAACATACTTTTTAACCATTTCAAATAATGTTATTCTCTCTGTATGGATGCTTTTATTTTTCCCTCTCTTATGGTTTTGGAGATTACAGAAATCCACTTAACATGGATTTTTTGTGTTGCCTTTAGATACTGCAGTGAGAAGTGACTTTTACTCCTCTAGAGCCCTGTAGCACCTATATGACTCAACAATATTCAGGGCACTGATGGAAGCTCCATCACTGTCTCATTACTCAGCCCTGTAGTATGGCTGCTTAGAGTAGACAAAAAAAAAAAAAAAGAAAGAAAAGGCTAGGAGATTGTCATTTCCTCAGAAAACAGATTAATCCATAAGCCAATTATCTAACCATACAGTCACATTTTAACTAGTTTAATACAGAGAAGGAGCAAACTTTTATCTTAAAGCAACCATCACATCAGACCTCACAGGCAAGAAACTGTGATTTTAGTGCTGCTAATAAATATGAGAAAGGATTCTGCAGTTAGCATGCTCAAAACTCAAAAATTCTAGAAACTGTCTATTTCCTACTATGCCAGCCACTTTCACATATGCTTATTTACTTCTTTCAACAAATCTGTGAATTAATTATTATTTTCATCTTACAGAAAAAGAAACAGAAGCTCAGAGAGGTTAATTCCTTGTCCAAATCACACATTTGGAAAGTGGCTGGGCCATGATTTCAGGTAAGATATTCTGAATCCAAGCATATTTGTCTATTTTGTGATCAGAAACCTACCATTCATTCATTAGTATCATAACCCAGAGGCAGAGAAGAAATGAAATATTTGCTTTATACCTAAAGAGTAAGAGTAAGCCAATAATGGGGAAACAAGGCTCATCATATACTGCTCATCTGCAAGGGGAACTGGCTCAAGAATCTTGAAATGAGGGTATATGCTTTCCCAAAAAGGAAGGCATTGGGATGGATCTGAACAAAGGCTACAGACAACCTTAGCCACAGTTCATCCATTCTCTTCTTCAGCACAAGCACAAGCACAACAGGCAGACATAAAATTCACATGTACACACATGCTGTGGTACACGGGTTGTCCAGGATGTCATTACCCTAACACACCTTTCTTAACACATCTGAAAATGACATCAATAAGAAGCTGTAAATCAACTTGGAAACTCCCATGACGTTGGAATTATATGTTAAATCAAAGTTCTCCATGACTGTTTTCATCGTGTATCATCATTAGTACAGTTTTTTGAGCATATGTCCCCACCATTTATAATTTATTCACGGATTTATACATTAATATTACAGTACCACTATACCATGGAGAATTCTAAACATAGACAAAAGTAGAGAGTTTTCAAAGTTGAGAGAAAAATTTAAATAGAAATTTAAATAGAAAATTCTAACATTTTCTTCCTATATCTAGGGCCATTCTATCACACACAGCATCTCTGTGAAAAAATTTTAAAGGCAGCCTCTCAGTGGCAGAAATAGCCTAATAAGCAAAGGCCAACCTGGATTTCCTTTCCCATTCTCCTCCTCAGCCAGGCACTTGTATGCAGCATCCAATATGCACTGCAATTTTTAAGATCACTAAAAAGTAGATTATTGTAAGCAATCTTTGAAGGATGCATATGCCACACTAAGGACACTGAATTAAATTACAATGGTTTACTGAATGTTTTTTCTAGGAATGATTGTCATACCTGGGGAATATCATACAAGTGCAGGACATGCATTCAGTCATTGGGGAAAATATCTCTGGTGTGTACCATGCCAGTTATTGTGCTGAGCGAAGGGCAAATATCTTAGACTAGATTCAGTCTACTTTTTAGCTCAAAAGAGAGACAGATGAGAAGAACAGATACATGATAACTACATTAATGGGGGGGAGGGGTGATCAGGTCACCCAGACAAGGGACACATCATCTAGCCTTGAGTGAAGTGAAGCCCAGTGAAGGTAAATTCTAAGCTGAGCCCTAAAATAAGAGAAGGAAATAAAGATACAGATTTGAGGCAGGGAAGCAGTGGCTGATCCTGAAGACTTTACAGTTTTCCAGTATTTAGGTTATTGTGAGAAAAGATACATGAAAAAAAATGAGGGACTAGGGGGCTTCCCTGGTGGCGCAGTGGTTGAGTCCACCTGCTGATGCAGGGGACACGGGTTCGTGCCCCGGTCTGGGAAGATCCCACATGCCGCGGAGCGGCTGGGCCCATGAGCCATGGCCGCTGAGCCTGCGCGTCCGGAGCCTGTGCTCCGCAACGGGAGAGGCCACGACAGTGAGAGGCCCGCGTACCGCAAAAAAAAAAAAAAAGAGGGACTAATACAAAACACTACCTTTCTTCTGCAAACTGTAAATATAATTTATGAGTAACACATGAAAATAGGCTGACAAGACAAAGTTTGGTGACATTCACTTAACACATGTTTATTGAGCACCTAGGATATGTCAGATACTCGTCAGGCTTTAGGGAACCAATAATGAGTAAAAACCCATGCTGTTTTCAGAAGCTCTAGTGAAGAAAGCATTCATAAAAATAGCCATACACATACACAAGCATTTAAAAACTATATCCTGGGGCTTCCCTGGCGGTACAGTGGTTAAGAATCCACCTGCCAATGCAGGGGACACAGGTTCGAGCCCTGGTCTGGGAAGATCCCACATGCCACGGAGCAACTAAGCCTGTGCGCCACAGCTACTGAGCCTGTGCTCTAGAGCCCACGAGCCACAACTACTGAGCCCACGTGCCACAACTACTGAAGCCCGCGTGCCTAAAGCCCGTGTTCCGCAACAAGAGAAGCCACCTCAATGAGAAGCCCAGGCACCGCAATGAAGAGTAGCCCCCGCTCACCACAACTAGAGAAAGCCCACACGTAGCAGCGAAGACCCAACACAGCCAAAAATAAATAAATAAAATAAATTTAAAAAAATTTAAAAGTATATCCTTATAGTATGGGGATGTGTAAAGAGAAGGTGAGTTCATCTGAAGGAGCAAGGAAGGCTTTTCCAGAGGAAGTCATGTTTGAACTGGAACATGAAGGCTCTAGAGTAAACTAGGGATATTATGGGACAGTGACCGGGTATAGGAAGGCAGCAGGGGGCTGAGTAGGTAGAGCCACTGGCCTGGGAATCTGTATACGCGAAGGCCCTATGGAAGTGAAAAGCATGGATTATCTTGGGAACCGCATGTGCTCATGCAGCTGAGCACAGAGAGAAAAAAGGAGGGTGAAGAAAGCAGGATAAAGCTAAAGAGTGAGGGGTGGGTGTACAGGTCTAAGACCCACAAAGAATGGGGATTCATATCTTCAGGGCAAAGTCATGAACTGAGAGAGTCCTTTACTCTCAGGAGCTCACATTGAACTCCTCCCTGCCTCACTCTCTCCTTTCCTTCAGCAAACACTGATTGAGCATCTACCAGTCTGCCATTGTGATGTGCTACTTTGGATGCTGAGGATACCACCATGGAGAAAACAGACTGAGTCTCTGTCCTCGGGAAACTCACATTTTCGAGGAGGAGGCAAGTAAAGAGATCTGCAAAATAGCATAACTGATATCTACATCACAGGCTGCTGTGAGGATCACAGGAGATTGCATGATTACACAGTTTATAAAAGGTCAACTGTTTTGTTAAAGAAAGAACTTGATGAGTTTTCTTCTTGGGTGTATAAACTTAGATGTGACAATCAGGCACCCGTGAGGATTCATAATGTAAATATTTGGATCGGAACACTGGAATACAGATGAGACAAAGATGAAATAAAGAAATTCTGACCAAGAAAATACAAGTGCAACTACTTATAGCAAGTCCGTTTCATGTGCTGGGCCTTACACACACTTCATTTTTAATCATCTCAAAAACCTGAAAGGTAAGTTTTATTATCCCTACATGTGAAAATGAAGCACAAATAAATCAACAAATCTAAGAGGTTCAGTTTTATGCGCCGAAACTAAAAGTTGCTATAATAGCAACTTTTCTAAATTCCTACAGTAAAATCAAATGAACAATTGAAAACTTTTAAGTTCTTAACTGTAGCAGACACTGTTGATTATTTCCTCACATCAGTCAGCGCCCCTTCCTCTTTCCTGATAGAATCCTAATCTGATTCACTTACCCATCCATCCAAAAGTCCAGAGAGATACCTTAACTAGTCTAAATCAATCACTACCTGCCATTTCTTTGGCAACCTTTGTTCTAAAGTTATACATTTTACCTAAATTGTTTCAGTGGATTGAAAGAAGGGATTCAGAATCCACTGGGCAGGAGGAAATATCGCCTCCCGTCTCTCTGTCTTTCCCTTTCTTCTTTTTCTCTCTCGCTTCTTTTTTCCTCTTTCTCCCACTGCAATATGAACCAGTGGGATTCCAACATGAAGGCTTAAACGATGGCCATTTTGAGACCAGGAGCAAAGCCTTAGCATAAGCTGCCCTCGAGGATGGAAAAGTGAAGAGAGAGAAACAAATGAAACGCTACCTCTAAGTTTCTTGCTCAGCGTGATCATAATTTTCCTTATTATTGAAGCCAGATTCAGACAGGTGTCATTCATTTGCAACTGAACCCATATAACTAATCCACCAACCACAACCACCTATTTTACATCTTACTGAGGAATTCAACAAGACTTTAAAATGGAAGAGCTTTTCCAAAAGCAACCACAATAAGCTGGCTGACCTGAAATATTATCCTGGGTAGAGAGCATTTCAGAAAATAAAGTGAAATATTCTCATTTTCAAGCACATGTGTAGAGTACGTGAATTCAGTGAAGTGTCAGTGTTTCTAATAACTAGTGATATTTATGGAGAATTTATTAAGTGCAAGCACTTTGCTGACACCACAAACTAAATCTTCACAGCGACCCAGTAACATATGTAGTATATTATCTTCACCTAACAGGTAAGGAAACCAGGTCAGAGACTGTTTCCCACCCAGCACACTGCTAAAACTAGAGTTTGAACTCCATCCCACAAAATCTTGGCTCTCTCTACCATAGCATGCTGACTCACTTGCCATTTTTTAAATTCTAAAATAAATTAACAACATAACGTTCCCGTAATAAACACGATGGAATACAACAACTGCAGGGCTTTTTGTCTGGACACTGATTTAGCAATCTGCATAAACATGCTCTGGTTCTGTCAAATACGAACTGTTTAAAAATCAGATACAATATTACTGATTAAAAAAAATTTTTTTTTTCAGACACAAGTTTTCTGTTTCAACGATAGAAATGTGACTTGGAGGAAAAGAATGTAAAGTCCTTACTATTTGTATTTAATAAGCATTTATCAAGCCCCTACTACATGCTCAGTGATATGATAGGTGCTTTGGAAGGCATATAAGTGAAAAAGACTTAGAACCTGCCACCAGAAGCTTGGATTCTAGAAGGAGAGAGAGAAGAAAAAATTAACTATGATAAAAGGAAACTGTTACATAAAACTAACAGAGGCCTAAGAAAAACTATGAGGCAGGGCTGCAAAGGGAGCAGGCTCAGATTAAGCGCTCCAAAAAAAGCCTCAGAGAAGAATTCATTTGAATTCATTATCAAAGTCTTCATGTAAGCTCATTTAGTCAACAAAGTAGTCCCAACTTTGGGCCAGGACCTAAGGTGACTGAGATAACTAACGTATGACCTCTGCTGTAACAGCCTCTTGAGACATAAGGCATACTGTTATCAAAAAAGGGGGTGAGCAGTATTCTGTCAGGTAGTAAAGGAGAAGGAAGAGGGATAATCTGTGTGAGGCTGCTGTGACCTCTAAATGGAGAGTACTGTTTGCCTGAGGCATTGAGTTAATGGGGTCACATTTTCCTGGGTGAAATCAAGGAGGCCTTCACTGTGGAAGAGGCATGATCTGGATCTCGGAGGGTGAATAGAAGCTTGCCTGATGAAGAAGGCAGAGGAAATACCAGAGGCAAAAGTCCACAGGCTCAACAGTAGCTGACTTAACATGTGTAACTCTTCAAGTACATGGTATAATAAGAGAACATCAGGAAACAAGAATGATAAATTGGGACCACTGAGGAAACCTGAAAGCCAAGGTAGGAGTTTAGACTACAGACCCTGGTGTTAGTAAAGGTTTAGAGAAAAGTAACTGTTCTATTATTTACCAGCCTTATTACAGTGGGCTAGTAATTCAGTTAACCACTGTAGGCTACAGTTATTTCATCTGTACAATTGAAGCAATGATATATATTTATCTGAGTTCCTGTGACTGTCATGGGACAATGTTTTGCTAAATCTAAACTGCTATGCTTATAGACTAAATGATTTTGACTGGGGAAAGGACCTAATCCAAGCTGTACTTTAAGAAGATACCTCTGGCGGCTTCCCTGGTGGCGCAGTGGTTGAGAGTCCGCCTGCCGATGCAGGGGACACGGGTTCGTGCCCTGGTCCGGGAAGATCCCACATGCCGCGGAGCACCTGGGCCCGTGAGCCATGGCCGCTGAGCCTGCGCGTCTGGAGCCTGTGCTCCACAACGGGAGAGGCCACAACAGTGAGAGGACCGCGTACCACAAAAAAAAAAAAAAAGAAGATACCTCTGGTTGAAGAAATCCTGGAGCAGGGGACCCTAGTTAGGAAGTAAAAAGACAGGGAAAGGAGAGGATGGATGGGTGTGGTTGTCAGGAGCTAGAATCAACGGAACTTGAGAGTCTGGATAAAGGAAGAGGAAATGAGTCAAGGTGACACGAAGCTTCAGGTTTGGATCTGTGATGGGACGAGTAGAAGACAGAGGAGAACAAGCTCTCTATAAGCACCTATGAAGAGTTAACAATGCATCAAACACCGTGAAGATTTTAAATAGATTATAAGGATCATGGCTTTTGTAGCATTTTTACCTAATTAACGGAAACTCTTGACCCCCGTCCAGTCAAAACATGTGGTAACGAGCACTGCACTGTAATCAAATGCCAGCCTGCCACTTGGGCAAATTACATGATCTCTTTGGGTCTCAGTTTTCCCATCTGTAATTTGGATCCCCTTCATATTGCTGAAGATCCAGTGAGTAACTATTAATACGAATAAACCTCTGAGAAGAGCTCCTGGGTCATGTGCTGAATCCATGAGAGTGACACAGCTGACCTCAACATTTCCACCCTCTCACCACCACTTCCTTCAATCAGAAAATATTTGTGGAATGAAGGCTGTATTAGAGTAAAGCACCAAAGTTTCTACAGACTTGTTCTACAGCCTGCCTCTGGCCATACACACGAAATATCAGTGTGTTTATCCCATGAAAAGAAAAAAAGAGAAAAAGGTGCTCTGATTTGGGGCAAGAAGAATAACAGTGTAATATGGTCTCCTGAGTTGTTTGTACAAGCTACAACTAAATCAAGACTATAGGCAGAGAACACTCCCTGGGGGCAAACTTCAGTCTGTCTGCTAAACGGTCTATCAGGCCAAGATCGGCAGAGGGATGCTAACCTTTGCTGCTGCTGATGGACTCACCACCAACCCAGTCATAGGCTTCATCAATGACTCACACTCAGTATCTCACCCTCCTTGGTACACTTCCCTTCCCAGCTTCCCAGCTGAGCTGTCATGATGCACTGTCTCTATAGGGCTGGAATTGCTAAGATAAGATAATGGCCTTTTATGTGCAGGCGCTGTGAATTCCTCTCCATCCCTTGTACAGGGAAGACAATTTAAGTGGAAAGGAATAAATTGCTCAATTTAATACAGTGACCAAACACAAAAGCCTAATCAAAATGTCAGAAGTACTTGCTCTAGAATGGCAAAGAATTGTGGAAGCACACTAAATGTGTGAGCTGTGCCTTAGCAACCCAAGCAAGGATACAAAATGATGAGATGAAACTAGCCGCCTCAATTGCTTCCTATTATTTTAGCAATTTCAATTTTGTAGTTAATTCGGTAGCACTATTGCTTTATTTGCAAATTACACAAAATCACACACACACACACACACACAAATGTGTAAAATATTAGGAAAGAATTTATAAATGCTATCAAAGATGCTGTAGAATAGCCTTTTCTAGACACTCAATATCACAGTGAGGAAACTGGTACAAAAAGCCACCTATGTTTAAGTGCATATCTTACATTGACATAAGATATGTTGATTGAACAAGTTTACTAATTGCTACTCTTTTTAAATTTAAACACTATCAAGGGAGAATAAATGCAAAGATACTAAAAAGTTAAAACGTCAGATGCTTTTGGTAGCTCATTTGGCATGCAAGATGACTGTGGATCCTTGTACTGCCTGCACTTTTATTTCAGCTTACAAATATTTACATGTCCACTATCTGTGAAAACTGCTCTATGGTGATAGAGATGAAAGTGCCCAAACCCTGGAGGGGTGTACAACCTACAGAGGGGATTTTGTTAACAAACTAATAAGGATAATATAAAAATTAAACTATTTCTATAATATACTAGACTTAGTCAAATATCTTTAACTCCCTAGGCTAGAGGTGGATTGATCATGGTAAAAAGTCAGTAAAAACACCTGCATATTGGCAGGTATCTACTGTTTGGTATTGCACAGCCACACAAAGGAAGGGCCCCTCTCCCCAGGTGGGTGGTGGCACCCTCTGAATGGCAGCAGTCTCTGTAGACAGGAAGTAAAGCAGTGTCTGGTTAGTAGCAAAGCCAGGCGGGACTTTCAACATTCCAGAAGCAGGACTGCGAAGGTAGAGAACGCCATGAAAATGGAGAACTCATGAAACAGATGAGAAGAAAGAAGGAAAGAACAAGCAGCTTGTGATGTGTCTCTGAACAGTTAGGCTTCCCATTCTAGTACAGAGGGGCTTGGGGGGAAGGGCAGACTCAGTCAAAAATCAAAAAGCAATAACAAATAATTTTAATAGATAATGGTAAATGTTTGGTTATTTGCCCTTAACCCATTCAAGAGTTGTTTTTGTGAAAAATATTTAACATCAATTAAACTCTGGCAGATAGGTTACATATTTTAATCCTCTCAGTGACTCGGTGACATTGATGCTCTAATTATTTCCACCTAAGGAAGAGGATGTTGAGGTGGAGAGGTTAAGTAACGTCCAAGTCACACAGTTAGGAAGCTTGGAAGCTAGGCTTCAAATCCTGGCAGTCTGCTGCAAAACCTGTATTCATTCATTCAACTGTTATTTCTTGCGCAACTACTACTATGCTCTGCCTTCATGAAACTTGCGTTTTAATTGGGAGGGAAAGACAACCAGATAAGTAAAACACACAATATGATAGATGGCGATGGAGCATAAAAGAAAAACAGGGAAGTGGGAAGACAGGGTTGGGGTACTCGGTTTCCTCACACAGAAGGAACCCAAACTATGACGCAATGGATTATTTTGATGCTTATAATAAAATCTGAAGAATGTGCTTGTAAATGCTGAATAATTTGAAGTGATTATTTCGATTAAACCCATTTCATCAGGCTCTGAAGTAGTTATGTTTTAGCCATAACCTGGTGTTTTCTTTGATATCTTTTCCCTATTTAATATAAATAAGAATTGGCATTCAAGCAACATGCTAGGTGAACTAACAGAAAGGACAACAATTTTCTGTAATGACCAGTATAAGTATCCTGTTGAGAGGTACCTATGAGGTACAAAACTGTCTTAGGAGATTTCAATACTATTAATTTTTTTTCTTTTTTCTTTCTTTCCTGTCTTTAACCTAATCTAATCTAAATTATTTTGTCCTTTAGTCCTTGGAGACATGGGTTTTGGTCGAAAATACTGAACATATGAAACTCTATGTTGATTTCAAAGTCCCTTAACCAACTACAAATTGTATATAAAATACTTTTAGCTTCAACACTCTGTGGAGTGAGAAAGACTCCTGCAGCTTCACACCCAGCTGAGAGGATGCAGACTTCCCTGTGTTGCTAAAGAATGCTGTGCACAGCGGGCTTCAGGTGTTACAATGACAAAATCAGGGAAAAGAGAAAGAGTTAAGTGATAAAATGTTCTCAGTCATTAAAACAGAGTTCAGTGGCGCTGTGTGTGTGATAGAGAAATTTAGATCCTTGCATACGAATTTCAATACCTTAGCACTGGTATCTGCTTATACGTGTGTGTGTGTGTGTGTGTGTGTGTATACATATAACAAATGGTTTTATATATCTCACACACACACACACACACACACATAAGCAAATACCAGTGCTAAGATATCAAAATTCTTACCCAAGAATCTAAGTTTCTCCATCCCTAGAGTTAACAAACGAATACCAAGTTTACTTTCAAAGGTGGGCTGAAAAGAACAGATTTATTAGACCAATGCACTATAAAGAGTTGTTTACCTGACCATGTTGGTACAAGAAAAATAATATTAAATTTCAACAATCCATGACTAAAAGTTTTTATTTTTAAAAACTCTCAATGAGAATGAATGAAAAGTAGTTATTTTTTGGAACAGCTAAAGGCTGCTCTTGCTATTTGGATTAACTGGTATTAGTGGGGGAAGCAGGGAAAAGGGGGGCCTGTATAGTCAAATAACTTTGAGAAACAAATTTTTTAAGTTAAACAGATTTCTTCATTGCAAGATGCCTTGGAGATTAACACACAAGTGTCCACTGCAGTCACCACAGGGATACGACTTTCATTATTTCCCAAAACATCTGACCACAGAATACTTTGCTCTTGGATCATTGGAGAGCACATTTTAGGAATCACTGCTTTGAAATATAATACATATAAAATAATCAGCATAGCAACAAATACAAGGCACTAAATTAACATATGCTTGAGAATTGGGGAGAAGACCTATACCTAAAATAAAAATCTAAATCTGAATCATCTTATAAAAATACAACGAAAGTAAGTACACCTTGTAAGTACATATGACACTGATGATGTGAATATAACATTTATTTGGAAATAGCTAAACCTCTAGCAAAACGTGTTTACCTATACTTTAATAGCATTATTCAACTTGGTCACTTAATTTAGAAAATAAAGCAATATCTGGACTGTATTATTGTTGATTTATATCATTCTTCTCTCTTTAAATTAGCATATGGTTTTTGAATGGGAAAGAGTTAAAAGAATAACATTTGTCCATTTTAATAACATTCCTTTATAAGTATGATTCTTTTTTGCCCCTCTGTCATATTGAGGTCAAGTTCTTCATCTGATTTTGATGTAGTATCCCATCTTAGGCAACAGAATGATATCTGATAACTCAGAAAAGAACAAAAAGAAATGTTGATAACAGTGGTACTGCCCATTGTGTAATTCTTTGCTATAAGATTAACAAGAATAGAAGAAAAATTATTTCAAGACCCCCTCAGGTGAAAACTCTTGCCCTGAAATACTCTGAGTAATACACTTTGTGATTTTTAATGTAATTACTGTAGCTACAAGTGTTATTCTTTTTTGTCCAACTTAGCTTTTCCAAACAGGCTATTTGCTGCAGTAATTTCTCACACTGCAGTAATTTCCCGCGTTGCAGTAATTTCCCGAGTCAACTAAATTCCAGAGGATTACATGGTGGGTGGGGATAGGAAAAAAGGTATTTCCTTTTATCAAATGTAACTATGTTGCCTTCTCATTCCATCAGTTCCTCTGTAATAAAAGAATCCAGGGTGGTCACTTGGACTACCTGATTAACAACTTTTCTTGAAACTACTCATTATGTGCGGAATTCATTCTCCTTAAAGAGAGGGAAAGAAAACCACACCAACTCTGAGAGCGAGCCTGTCTTTTAGAAACAGACTCAGATTTCAGTTGCCTTCAGAGTATTTGGGTTCTATACATTCTATTATCCTCAAAAAGTCAGGAAAATTAATTGTCCAGGGTGCACAGTCCATTTAGTAGGGTGAATTACAGAAAATGAAGGCCCCTGCTCACAAACCTGTTAAAATCAAAAGATAACACAAGTATGAACATGAACACCTGCGTCAACCATTATTCTCCCTTGATTTGCCTTGTTTGATTTTTAACTCATTTCTTCATGCTACCATTAGTGATGTTTGAGAGGCAGGTGATTATTGAAATTACTTCAATTACACACCACTTATCTCATATTGAGGGATTATCAAGTATCAGGATAACCACTTAATACTTCATAACCATCAAATCTCCCAAATCTCCTTCAATTGTTTTTTTTTTTAACCTAAGTCTTCAAACAATTTACATTTAATAGCAAAGCCATGCAAAATGTAAGCAGGTTATATTTATCTCATACAGAAACTGCTTTTATTTTTTAAACTGCAAATAGGAAAGAGAACAAAATCATTCATTCACAATCTCATCATCTTATTCCTGGTTTATCACCATGAATAATTCCACCATTATAGTTCTTGCAAGTCCCGTGAAGAGTTCCCTATACATTTTTGAAAAAGAGCTAGAGCAAATCTTTGATACATTTTTATTTCCTCTTCTTCCCTCAGTTATGTTTGCACATTCCCTAAAGACCAGGAGACGTTATGCTGAATTCTTGTCTCTCTCTTATATGAACTACCAAATACTTTTATAAGCCAAGAAACTGGTCCTCAAATCAAGTACCTTTACTTAGCATCTGCAGCTAGTGACCAGCAGAGTTAGGAATACAACTAGTATGTCTTTTGACTTCTGATCCACATGACATATATTTCATTCCTAATTCAAACTATTGTTAGTGTCTTTTTCAGGCGGAGTTCCATCAAGCATTCAGTTGGAAAGTATTTATTAATCAGCCTGCACTAGGCTAGATGCTGTATGTAAAACAAAGACAAATGTAAGACAGGAGTCTTGGCAAAGTTAACACATGTTTTGAATAGAAAATAATACCGAACAGCACATTGTATGAGACAGATAATAATCATGGTAGCCCATATAATAAAAAACAAAAAATACTTAGCACTTACTATTGTCAAGCATCATACTAAGCTTTGTTCATTTAGTGAATAATTTATTCTACACAACACCTCCATGAGGTAAGTTCTAACTATCATCCTCGTTTTACAAGAAGGAAAACTGGGGCACAGGGCAGGAAATTGAGTGACATTCCCAAGTTTACCCATTAAGTGATTCAAATTTTGGCAGTCTGAGTCAACAGTCTGTACTCAGAACCACTACATTATAATTAATGATCATTTGGAGGTAACGAAAGCAGTTGAGAAAGGTTTGATAGAGGAGGTGAGGCTTACATGAGGATGGCAGACTAGGCTACTCCAAATTGGAAGCAAGGAAGGAGTCCAGAAATGTGCTGGGAATTTCCAATCAGTAACAGGAAAATGTGCTCGCCTGGAACATAGCATATATGCTGTGACAGCCATGAGAAAGTTAAAGTCTAAAGCAGAACTAGATTGTCGTGGGGATTGAAAGTCAGGCAAAAGAGTTTTACGCAAAAGGGAAGTTAATTTTAACTACCTAATCCCCGCAGAGTGGACTAGAGTATTTCTAGATATTGTATCTCCCAATCTCTTATAAGCAGTGGTTTTAATAGAATAACTATCAAACATATTTGTTACAGTGTAATTGTTTGTATTTAGAATAGTTATTACTATTCTTAAGAGGCAAACCTGGAGACTTTATCTAAAATAAATCCTGAAATCTTTCCCCTTGGTTTCTACTTAGAGATTCCAAATAATTAATGCATAAAGGTTTAACACTGACTTTTTCTCATATAAGAGCATATCGTTGCTTTCTTAGTGTAAAAGCAACAATTTGTTAAATGAAATTTCCTATAATTTCCCTACCTATTTATTCTTCAAACATTTTTGAACATTCACAAAATATTTGTTTCCCTAGCTCTCAGTATCCCCATCTCCAACTATACACACACACGTGCACGTGCGCGTGTACACACACACATACACACCTGCACACAGCACCTAGTTGGCTTGGAATTTCAATTGGTATAAAGAACTACATCGTTTAGAATATACTAGTTATCCAGTATCTTAAGTAACCAGATATCGTCACTCCTCTCTCTCTTTCATACCTTTTAACTTTTGAGCATTTTGTGTCTTATAACTACCTCAATCAAAATGTGGGTATGTGTGTAAAGGAGATAACATTTAAAGCAATATTCCTACTTGGGGGTTTTGTTACTAGACTCTGGATGGAGAAACAGCTTTGGGAAGAAAAAAAATCACGTGGGTTAAGAAAAAAAGAGAAAAGTTTTAGAGAAATGCTGAAACTTGATAGAAGTAAGGAGAGCATATAACGTTGTACAAAGTGGCTATGTAATGCTGAGTAGTATTTTGTGAATGAGAATATAATTCTTGGTTCAAAGCAGGGCAAGAGATTTTTTTTTTAACATCTTAATTGGAGTATAATTGCTTTACAATGGTGTGTTAGTTTCTGCTGTATAACAAAGTGAATCAGCTATACATATACAGTTCCCATATCTCCTCCCTCTTGCGTCTCCCTCCCACCCTCCCTATCCCACCCCTATAGGTGGACACAAAGCACCGAGCTGATCTCCCTGTGCTATGTGGCTGTTTCCCACTAGCTATCTATTTTACATTTGGTAGTGTTCTATTAAGAGATTTTAATAACATTCAAGCCTCCTTGCACTCTTTTACCATGAATAATACAGAAAGCAGGTTTTATCCTGAGGCATTTGAATTTAAACTTAAAAAAAAATGGGAATAAACATGTTTAGTTGCAATATGAATAAAAATAGTGTACTTACAAAAACTACACTATAATGGTATAATCATTTCTGGAAAAATTAAGAAAGTTTTTACTTTAACAGCAAGTAACAACAAATATTTTTTAATATTTCATATATTAAAATACGAAGTTGCATACCTAGATAAAATGAGAAGAGTAACAGATATAAATTTTTTAATAATTCTTTTAGAAAAAGACAGTGTTACTGAGTATGCGGCTACCCTTGGCAGTACATATTATATTGTCCAAATATTATCAATTTGTCTCAAGACCACTCTATCTTAGGGAATTGTTTTTATAAAAGATCAGGAATAAGTGAAGGCATTTGACAGCATCAAATCTTTTAGCAATTAATGAAGTAAATCTGAATTTTCATATTAATGGCATCATTCTTCCTATTGTCTATGTATAAACTTCTTGCATCATATGAGAATAATGATCTCTAATTACATAATGATGATGATAATATAATAACAATGTACCTCAACCCCTGACCCCCGCCCCTAGAATCATTTGACAATGTTTACCTATTTTGACCCTTATTCTTAAAACAATGTAACTATAGTGGTAGTTTAAAAGATGTAAAATTCATATAGTTAATACTGTAAATATATTACACCTAAGGTAAATTAATTGGCAATTTCAAATGTTTTACAGCAGAAAGTTTAGAATGTAAATTAAATAACATTTAAATGCCAGATGTTTACATAGAAATAGTGTTTAATTAAGACATACTTTTGAGATACGAATCTAGAAACCTTTTAAATAAGCACACCAGATTTAAAATGTAATTTAAATTAATATTTTAGGAAAAAAAGGGTCAAGGTTAAACTGTTTGTCTTCCTTAAAAAGTGTATAATGTCTTTTGTGTCTCTACTAACAAAAAGAAATCTCAATGAAACTCGGATATTAAAACCTCCCAGGAAACCAACAGTAAAAGCTGCTAAGAATTTCACAACTTTTTTTTTCCTTAGGTGTTAATTAAATGATCATTTAACACTGCAATGTAAACACAACATTTTCATCTCCTGACAGCACAGCCTATTATAAATCCTGGGTAATAAAAGTCTTGGTGTTAATGCTCTGAACCAAGTTCCCACCACACTCTAAGATGCCTTGTCGTGTCTAAGGTTAAGCATCTAGACACAAAACAAAGCTTGCGCCTACTCTACTTCCAGTGCAATTTTCCCATCGCCCAGTGACCTAGGTAACACTTTGAGCAATAAAGAATAAATTTAATTTCTCCAGCATTTTGTGAGGATTAGGAACAATTGTTGGCTTGCAATGACTTTTTATCCTTGGATTCTTTTCCTCCAGAGCATTCCTCTGGTCCTAAAAGAGAATTCTGATGGTTTAAGACATAGAACAAACAAAACTTTAGGCTTTTTTCAATCAGTTGGAACTGTTGGAGGGGAAGCAATCAACCTTTCTCTGTGCTATTCTCAGCTATTCACATACTTCAAGCTTTAATCTTTCACTAGTAGAAGAAACCTATCATGAGGGGGCAAAGCTATCTTTTTCCATTCTGTTTCCAGACTTATTTATTTCTCTTTTCTTTACATCTTTTTTATAAAACACTTAAATCAAGTTGCCATACTTAGCTGTTCACATTCATTTGGGGGACATTTCAAGAGGCACAGATGTTCTCTTAATAACATTTCACACAGCCATGTTGTACCCTAGACCATGGGTATTGCCAAAGACTGGACTTTTTACTCTTCATTGTTTCCTTCTCTAGAGTTTAGGCTTTCTTAAACTCTTGCCCTAAGTTTCTTATATCACAATTTATCAAATGTTTTAAGGTTAACCCTCTATAAATAATTCCTTGATAGCAAATAACTTGGTTGTGGGTAACAGGTAATGAAGAGGACATATACACATTCATCTGACTGCAAAGCTTATGTACATATAAAAAGTATTGGAGTTATAATAAAAACAGACAAAATAAAAATAACTTCAGGCTCAAAGCTATCTCATTATCAATCATTGTTTAAATCCAAAGTGCTAAACAGTTTGCAATTTGAACTGCATTTTGACAAAATGTTTAGTCTAAAAATGCACTGAAAACCACACATGCAGCTTATGTAAAGGTGGCAGGATGTTCCACAGATCAAATCATATTTGTATATTATAAGTTCAATGAACTAATTGTTTTTAAAACTGAAATCTTAGTAATAAAAATGTTCTTTAGCAACACAACGTAAATCTTCTGAATAACTTTCAATATAGTTTACCTATACCTTAAGGAGTTTACTCAGCATTTTCTAACTAATTCATATTTTTCCTTCATTTTGTTATTCAAGACAACACATCATTAAAACGACAATTTAATATGTGGACTAACATAAATAGTTCCTGAATCACAGCCTCTTTTTCTATCCTTGATTCATTTTATATAAGAGTTTTAAAATTATATGAATCATCAACTGGGAGTGGGTAAGAGATCTCATTAAAAACATTCTGGCCTTAATGTAACTTGTGTTGCCAAGTAAGGAGAATTGGAATGATGCAAATGCACATTTTATGCTAATTTGCAGTGTTAAAAAATTAATGTGGTTATGCTTATGTATGTGTTATTACACTGAGAATAAATGTAAGAGAGACGTGAAAGAGAACTGGGAGATTTGCTGACTGTGGGCAACTTGCAAGGACATCTGTGACTATTATTTCATGCTATTTTGCAATGAGAGGATGATAATCCTACAAGCATCATTTCTATCATACTGGAAAGTTGACAATGTTCTTTTGAATACAGAATTTATCTTGTGAATTGAAATATTCCCAGGAGGTAAATATCATCCCCATTTTACAGATAAGGAACCTTATCTCCAGAGGTATCCATTGATTGACAAAGATAGCAAAGCTACTAATACCTGAGTAGGCATTTAAACACTAGTATTTTATGCAACCTCTCATAAAATAAATTGATTTCAGTGTCTTAAAACATAATGTAAACACATTAAAATTAGTTCATTAGAACTAACACACTATGGACACTTGTTCCTAGAATTAATATTTATATAAACTTCAGTCCCCAAATTGTAATCTTGAGATGGCAGTGGCAATTTTATGATTTATAGTCAAATTTTAAAATATTCCCTGATGATGTGTATTGAATAATATCTTTTTGACATGAGAACCATATACTTAAACTCATCTTTCAAAAAAAACACAGTCTCCATGAACATTGTAGGCTTTAATTTACATATTACAGGTCAGATGTTAGCAATGGTTGAGGTCAACAAATGTCCCATATTACAGAGGGCCACACACCATGCCAGTTTTTCTCCCCTGCACCTATCACAGGATTCGCCAAATTCAAGTTGGCTAACCATGAATATTTGCTGGTGGAAACAGAAACATTTACATTTGGGAAAGCAACTATTTAAACTAGTACACTTGAGTGGGAAAGACCTTTCTGCACTTGACTTTCCTCTGCCAGGAACTATGCTGTGGATTTCACACTCAAAAAGTCTAGTTGGTGGCTTGGCAATAGTAGAAACTTGCCGATTTCTGACGTTCTCCAGTAACAAGTCTTTTATTAGTGATCCCTTTGAAGTAAAAACTACCCACAGGAGGCCTGGCAAAAATCTCAAATACAGTCTTAATCTTCACTGCTTTTATAACTTCTAAATCATACGATTGCATGTTGATTTATAAACAAAAGTCCTATTCAATGGCTTGGCTAATTTTTTTTCGTGGCAAGTGGTAATGGCTACTCTGAAGTGTGTCCAGATATCAGTCTATGAAGTGTTTTGTCTACCTATTTAAAAACAAACCTTCGGTTATATAACAGTAATCTCTTTCAATGAAATACTCCTCATATATCTGTTTTTTTAAGTGGCAAGATCAGAGTCCCTTGGGCTCAGTAATAATAAGTAATTAATAAGTTACTTAATAAATAATAAGGGACTTGAGGTTTTAATCACTGACAGTTAACACCTTCCTAAGTGTTATCTCTCATATGAAATCTTTGTTTTCAAAGATAAAGAGTCAATCTGTTCCCCTTAGCAAGGTATCAGTATTAACAATACAAATAGTGTATCCTTGCATCAAATGATGACACAGACAAACCACCTCCGAACAACTTTTCTTCTCCGCACCTGAAGCTCTCTAGCAGTCTCGGCAACAGAGATCAGCGGCAGCTATCATGGCAGCTCCCTGGATGATTAATGATGTCGATCTGGTGGGACCACAGTAACCTTGGCAACTATAACCTGCAATTCCTGCACTACCACTGTCGGATTTACTGTGGCAGGGGCCAAACAGACCAAGAGTAAAATGAAGCAGGAAACTACACACCTGACACCTCTAAGGAGCCCACACTTTAATCAGAGCTGGCAGAAATTAATTCAAGAGGAATTCTGACACAGGCACCATGGCTCTCTTCTGCTTTTATCCTTGAATCCAAGAATCCTGACACTTAATTGGCATCAGAGAACTGGGGGAGGGGGGAGGTTAGTTTTATATAAGTGCAGTATTAAGGTATATTTTGCTTAGATGGAAAATGGATCATTTTGATTTTTCAGTGTCTACCGATACGCTTCAATGTTTAGAAAACCTAAGGGGACAAACGTTTAATTAGCCAAGGTACCCTTTAAATTTAATTTGGTTCCCCATTATTCATACTACCTTCCCAGTGTTACTATTTGCTCATTCAAGTTACAAACCCTGAGCCCAATGGAGATTTAATTCAATACATCAAACACTGAGAGCTTTCTAAAGGTCAAGCCTTATACTAAACCCTGGGGATACTAAAAAAACTGTTTTTATAATGCATGTATACCAGCATTTATAGCATAATTAAAAGAAAAAGAAAACTAATCTACTAATAATTGTCAAGTATACTAGCGGTTATATCTGAATGGTGAGATCATGAATAATTTCTATTCCCACTTACTTTTCTCTTTTTCTGAACTGTCTAAACCTTTTTTTTTTTTTTCTTGGCCACGAGGCATGTGGGATCTTAGTTCACCAACCAGGGATCGAACCTGAGTCCCCTGCAGTGGAAGTGCAGAGGCTTAACCACTGGACTGCCAGGGAAGTCCCCTAAACCTTTTTAATATAAGCATGTGTTACCCTTGTAACTATTAAAAAGCAAAATCAAAAGCTAAGGCTCCTTCTATGAGAAAGGGAAATAAGGACAGCTTCACTGTATATTTGTTATGTTTCACAAATCAATTTTTACCTTAATAGAAATTACGTTTTCCTCTTAAATACTCCCAATAATTATTATCAAAGAGTATCTGGAGAATCTGAGATCCCATCCAACAGCAAAGGAATTGTGATCTGACCAACTGAATTAAGCGCTCAAAATTTATTTGTCTCAGGTAAGGAGTCACTAGGCCATAAAAAGAGTCCTTGGCTTTAAAAATACTACTTATAATGTTAGATAATTTAGTGGTTCCAAAGGTCTCTAGGGAAACACCGCTTGTTAACCAGAAATAAAGAGTTTTTATTTAAAGAAGTAAAAAAAATGAATCACTGGGACCTATGTATTTGTTTGTTAGTTTTGCTTTGTTTTAGTAGATACAAGTGAAAAATGAGTTTCTGCACCGTGGTTTGGCTACTTAAGCTTATGTTAGAAGTCTGGGTAAATATATAATACTCAAAGAAATAAACTGAAAACCACAAAACAAATATTTGTAACGGAATGCTTAACCACAGTACTAGCAATGAAATTCCTCTCTAATGAGCCCAGATGAGTGGCTGCAAACTCTAGCTGGTAAGTCACCTTTAAGGTTATGTTTTTCAGGAACATCTGTATAAGCTACTCATAAATTTCAATCATAATCAACCATTTCAAAAGTCACTGAAATTTCTGTCCGTTAACCAGCTCCTAATTGTTCTGAAAATCATGTTCTCCACTCTTAAACTGATAATAAAAGTGCAACCTCAGTTTTGGAGGAGGAGCAAAGGGGGAGGACAGAGTATCTACATAAGCTAAGAAAACTATGTGCTGTCTCTTAACCTCCAACCTATGGCCCTTTACTTTTCTTTTTTCTTTACTTACACTTTCCATCTGTCAACAAGCGCTTGTAATTTTATTACACTGTCCTGTAGTTTATGCAGAGTTGGTATTATTTTACAGAGTTCTGTTAATGGACTGGATAAATGGTAATGCTATTTAAACTAGTCTCCTGCTCCAACAAACACAGCTGCAACTGTACTACTATTTCTGAGCAAACATCTTGACCTGAACATGGAGTGCTCTCTCAACCCGTCCAAAGAGAAATTGGAGCAGACAGCAAAGGAAAAGCATATTTGGCCGCTAGCAGCAACCAACCGTGTCGAATCATAATTCATATACAGTGTACCCTCTTTTTCTTTTATACTGCATTTAGAGTTTTTTTTAAAAAGCATGTGTGCTTCTTCACCTGGCATCTCATTTTCAGCCAAGAGTCAAATGGCGATTATTCATTACAGAGGCACAAAGAAAATCTGTATAATGTCCAGTTTGCTTAGATTTAATCTAAGCAAACAATGATAAAAGTCAAACATCAGTGTATGAACTATATAGTAAAACAAGTAAACTTTTTCATTGATTATGTATCAGGAAACAATAGTATTAAGAAAGGGTAAAAGATAAAATAAGTTAGGAAAAGAACCAGAGGTACGAATTAGCATTATGCATCAATTTATAAAGAGAAAATAAATCTAAATTTGTTTCTTTCATGAATTCTAGATGTGTATGGCTCTACTGAATTATACAGCAGGGCAACTGTAGATCATTTGATATGCAAATACAGCTACCAGTGGACTTTTCCCTGTCACAACATATTGTCCTGTTGTTTGTCCAAAATTCTGTATCTTTTGTTTGGTCACTTATCCTTCTTGTGAAAGAAAAGTTCATTTTTAAATGAACATTTTAAAGGACATTTTTGTACGTAGATTTGTGCATATTTTTCCATCTGTTAGAACAGTTGTTTCCAGTTAGCTAGTAGGCACCTGTATCATATGAAGAATACTTGAACTTGCATCCTTCCTCTTGGAAATTAAACTAGACAGGCAGCTAGCTTCACAAGCTTTTGTTCCTTTATTTATTAAATACTCTTAATGGTGGTTGTTTAATCAGTTAGTGATCACCATCATAAAAAACTGGTTACATGTAGCTTATAACTTTCCTCTTAAGAGAAAGATCATTGCTAACAATCCACTAGGTCTAATTCAGGTGAGAGAACAGTGCCTCAACCCAAAAGAAGATTCCTTTTTCCTGACGCAGAAAAAAATTACACCTCTATGTTTCCATGTGTATCCAGTGTCTATGTCAGGTGTCAAGTCACAATCAGTACTGAACACTAAGCCATCAAGCTCTAACTTCAGGAAATCAAAGCTTTCAAGTCCCTCTTGCAACTAGTCCCACATCAGAAACAAAATTTTATCTTCCATTACTCCCCAGGGGAAATCCTTTGAGCCAAACAGGCACAACATGACTCTGAACACATTTTCTAGCTGCCTATGGCCCCACTTGTTAACATGCTTTTAATTAACTAGAAAATGTTGCCTTATAGTTTTATGGGTTCTGTTTCTTTAACTCACATGAGGATTCCGAGCCATCTTCTTTCATACAGCAGCTTCATAAAGTTATAAAATCATAACAAAACATAATGGAAAATCCCTTGGTCCATTATATGACATTGTAAAAGGGGGCAAAATATTGAACAGAATATAATTTGCTGATAAGTGATTCTGCACTAGATTATACCACCTGAATCCCTCTAAGAAAATTAATCCAAGTACTTCCAGACTAAAAATCAAACATTCTAGTTTCTCAGAGACAGTGTTAAAGTTACTTCCTATATTTTCCTCTCTTCAGCTTAATAATTTTAATTCTAGCTATAACAGTCATTCCATTTAAATTATATTTTCACAGCTACATAGGAAACAGAAAATTTTCTAGACAACGTGGATTGTTTTTATATGCACATTGTGAGCAAAGTAGTAATTTAATAGCACTCAATGTATACTAGCTTTGAAATCAATTCTACAAAATCCCCTCAATCAAAAAAGTTAAAGCAGAAAGTAGAATCTATTAAAACCATCTCTGTAGCCCTTCTTGCAAACTAAGCACAAATAATTAAATACAAGTATCAATTTATATTCATACATATAATTTTCATAACAGCCTACATCTAGTTTCCTTGGTAAAAATAGTCCTTAGAGAATTCTTGTTAAAAAGGCGGTCTCAAGGTTTCTTTATTTGATTCTTTTAAATTTACTTAAATTGGGTCAATTAACCAGCAGGGAACACAACGCAGAGGAGAAATACTGCTAGGTGACTTTGGCTATCCTTAGAGGAACATAATCAGGAAAGAACTCTAGAGAGAAGACCTGGTATGTAGCTGGCTCCACCTTCACCTGCTGAGAAAATTCTCTCTATAGTCAGCTAAGGTGTCAGGAGGACCTAACACAGAGCCTAACTGAGATACAATGTCGGGGGAGGGCTGTGAGAAGAGGGCCTTCCTACTTCTGGAATTCATAACAACAATATTGAACTAGTAGGCTACCACGAAGCCGTGGCTACAAAGTCAAGTTCAGAAAAAGCAATCTCTTCACTTACCCCACAAGCATGACCATATGGGACTTTCCCCACCATCCAGGTGGGAGCCAGGCTGAGCAATTTATTCTATATATCCCAACGATTTTTCACAACATCCACAAACATCAATAATCATTGTTATTTATTTTTCCAACACTTTGTAGCTTATCTCCCATCTGCACAAAATCATTCATGTGGCTGAAAATCTAATTTTAAAAGCTTTCAAAAGTATATTTTCACTATGCACATTAGGTCAGTGAACAAGCATTCCAGGAAAGAAAAAGCGATTCTGCCTAAAACTCACATTACGTTCCTTCCAAAGTACTTCTGTTAACAGTCAATGACGTATTTGATATGAAACCCTTACAGTCGTTCATATTGCACAGTTTGGAATTCTGGCTTTAAAAGGAACATTTAAGAGGAAATTTACAGTCCTCTTTAAATACCTTATAATAATATTTCCAGACTAATAAACACTATGTGAATACAGAAACAATATCAAAAAAGCTGACATTAAAAACCTCAACTTTACAAGAAAACACTGCCAACTTCCTCTGAAGAGGAAGTGCAGTGGCAATCTTCCCCTTCAGAACTTAATCAAAAGTTTCCATAAAGAAGTCTGGTAAATCTCCCCATCAGGACCAAAAAAGAATAATACAATTACAATAACATATACACGAATCAGTAAATGCTAACCAAATAAAAGAACTGGAACTACTGGAAAACCAATCATAAATTTCCAAAAAAACGAAAAAGAAAAGAGAGCGAAAAGAAGAAAAGAAAGAAAGGCAAACTTTTAATCCATTAATCTACGGATGAATAGATGAATAGATTCCAGGAAAGCATAAGGAAACAGATCCAAAATACATTTAATAAAACGCGAGGTACTACCCAAAGCAACAATAACTATTTCTGTCTACTTACAGTCTGTATAGCTTCGAAGTCCCAAGAAACAGCAACTCAGGAAACAGCTGAAGGTGATTTCTGTTTAAACGCCTTTTGAGAAAAACAAAAACAAAGCATATGTTACATAGAAAGTACCCAACAATGAGACTGTGATTGGGTAGTGTCATGCCTCATCCTGTATTTCAGGAAAGAATGAAACGACATTCAAGAGAATTCAAGCATTGAAAATCAGAAGTTGGTTACACCTTTTGTTACATGACTCTTTAAAGCAATTTTCCATTGTGCTTACTCAGATGATGATTACTGGGGCCTAAACTCTAAATTCACATCCCCTGCAACATCAGTCAACCAGCACAGATGCAATGAAACAGGATTTCTGGACTCAGACTCTGGTGTCTAGGTTAGGCAAGTTCAACATACAGCAGAAATACCATATTAAATGGTGCCCTAAAATAATTCATACGCTGTCCCAAACGACCTAAATTTTCAGCCAAGGTACTGAGGGGAGGTGGAAATTTCATTTTTTTTAGCTTTTCATTTAGTTTCAGAAAAATGTATAAGAAAGTGTCAGCATGGTTTCTACCTCTAGGCAAAATCACAAGAAAACCTCAATCCACAGTTCTTGACTCTTAACTGAATGAGGCTGAGTTATAACTAACAATGAGGGCAAAAATGTTTAAGTAATGTTTTCTTAATGTTTAACTGATATTGGGATGTTTTAAATATTTTAGAAAAGAACTTGATTGCAACTCTAACTCAATTTAAGCCCCGGTACTACATAACTAAGCTCTTTTGGACTATGCACACTAACTAAAGAGTGGCAAAATCTGGCCTTCATGTACTCATATCCCAATCTCATTCGTTTTAAGTGTACAATTTAACATTTCAGTAAAAATAAATATCTATCCTCTCTACTTTTCCCAAATTTAAATAAAATGATGACAAGCTAATGTAAAATGCACACTTAAATGATTTATAAGCTGCTATAGCTCTAGAGGAGAGTAAGGACGTCCAGAAACTAACATCACACTGAAGAAACTTGAGGTGTTTCTTGTGGTAAAGATAAATGTTAAGGTGGCAGGAAAAGAGGGCATATCAATCTTGCCCCCTTTTAAATATGATGACATATTTAAACAGTCATCAGATGGGAGCAGAATTACAGTTATTTAGTCTCTAGAGGGCAGGAATAGCACTAGTAATTATAACTCAAGAAAGTAGATCATAAGGAAGACCTTTCTAAGTATAAAAGATATTAAGAAATGGGATGATCGGCTTTAGGAAGCTCTCAACTCCTTACTCCACATATATTCAAGCAGAGGCTATGCATTTTTTTCCCTGCAACGGATGTAATAAAAAGAAATTCTGCATTAAGTGAAAAGTTGGACAAGGTGAACTTCAGAACTTCTTCCAACTCTAAAACGCCATGAGGCAATGATAGCTATGCTTACCATCTTTTGCTACATAACTCATATTATTAAGAAGTTGGTCATCTATAGAAATACTCTCAGCACTTAATAAAATGTTTGCTCATAAAAATGTATGCTGAGACAATCAGAGGGAAAAATAGTAAAATCAGTAGTGAAAGGGTGGACTTACTTTTCACCTACACTAATTTTGATGAATAAAGCACTTAACAAGGTTAACTGTAAAGTGAAACCAAAAGCTTTTTTTTTTTTTCTTTGCCAGGCATGGTTCTGAGGAAAGAGTACTTCCAGAGTCTACTATTAAACATTTTCAATAAAATATAACTTAATGATGACCTTGTTATATTTTGTCTGAAAAAACAGATTACAAGTATTCACAACAGGGCTAATGAGAATTTGTCTAGGGAAGACTCCCCATTGTCCAAATAGGCAATTGCAATTTTTGAAATGACAGAGATGTGCTTTCATAATCTGATCCAAACCACTGGACTAACAAACATCGTCCATGATTCTCCAGCCAAAACAAGCACGCTCCTTCAGGTCCCCAGCCCCTGCACAGGCAACTCTCTGTACAGAGCTTTCCCTTTTCTCCAAATGGTACTTTCTTACATCCTCTGTGTAATTCCCCTGATTCTCCTAAAGTTGATTCCTCCCTTGCCTGTGTCTCCATATGCCCATAGTATTTGATAAATAAGAGTCCCTCACACTATATTATATTTATTCACACACTGGTCTGATTCCCACTACACTGTAAACTCTTCAAGTGTAAAGGCCATATCTGTGTATTTCCTTCCTTCTTCCCCGGCACTTATTAGGTCCTTAGGAAAAACTGCTCTTTGCATTATGATATAGTTCAGCAAAATCCTAGCATGTGCATTTTATGTTCAGGCAACTTTCTCCAGGCATGTTCCCTAAGGTACCTGCCTTAGGTTTTATGCCACCCTCCAGATAACCTAAGACCCGCCACCAAACCTGCTTTCATGTGCTCTATACAGCAATTGCCTCCTTTCCCTTCCTTCAACCTCCCCCAGCCATGCCATTCTCAACATCATCTAGAAATTGGAAGGAATTCAATATGGTGAAACAAATTCAGATACCCAAGTGACTGAGGGCTGCTACTAGATTTCTTGTTAATGGGTCTACATTGGTCTCATTTCAGATACTGTAAGAAAGTAGATAATTCAGATACGGTGCAAGCAGTGTCTTTTCTCAATTTTTTTTCAAATTCTTAGTGGTTGTTAATTCATTCCCAAAGTAATAGCTAACATATATTAAGCTTACTAGGTGATAGTCGTTGTTCTGAGAAGTTTACATGAATTATCACATTCATTCTACCCCATGAGTAGGTCCTACTGTCACTGCTGTTTTGGATGAAGGTACACAGCTCATAGAAAGTAGAGCTAGAACCTGAATTCAGGTGGGCTGACTCCAGAACATACCCTCTGAATCACTCCTTTCAAAGAGTCAGTCTAAACATTCCTCAAAATAATGTAATCCTCAACTTTCCTTTTCACCAATCTTTTTTTGGGAAAAATGTAGTTTTACATAGCCCACTTCCTAAATATCTATGAATGAATCACCTAAAAATAAAACACCAAGTTTTATTAAAAAAAAAAAAACTAGCTGTATAGGCAGTTCACTATTTTAATGATCTATTTAAAATACCGAAAGTTGAGAGCAAAACAAAAATACGTATAAAATATTTTTCTCAGAATTCAAGTAATTTATCACTATTCCATGAAAATTATTATGAATGATCTTAATGTGTCTAAGCCTACCATGTGTATAAGACACAGTAGTATACAAAAAAAGGCAGATAATAGGTGACATGGTAACATGCATAGAAAAATAGTATGATTCCATTTTTTTTCTTTAAAAGAGTATCAATACACTTTTGCTTCCTGTTCTGTTTCCTCTTCCATTAGAACTAAGAATAAATTGAAATACAAACATTAAAATAAAAAGTGAAACTCTTCCAAAATATCCAATAAAGGAAAACAATTTAAGCAGAATTTCTAATACAATGACCAGAAATTAAGTTTTTAAACTAAAGAGGATTTTTTAAAATCCAGAATTAAGTTAGACTATCAAGGTGCACAACAATTTCTAAACACAGCTCGAGAGAAAATAACCTAGCTTCTTCTAATACCACAGAATACTTCTTGGTAGCTCGAAGATGAGTGTGTCATAATAATAACTCTAATGTAAATGTGTTAAAGAAGTTAAAATCTGATAGTCCAAGAACAGATAAACAGCATGTAGTGAATTAAGGGCATCTCAGAGGAGGATTTATGGGAACCAACATGAATTTGCTGCATTAAGCAGACCAGGTGGGTCAATTACCAATTGTTCCCAGCAAGCATACTCAATTGTGTCAAAGGACAGATAAGAGATTCAGTGATATTCAGCTCCTGTGTCATCACCAGCTAGATGGAATCTGTCCACAAGATCTCAGGAGACTGACTGAAAATTCGCTGGATAGAAATTCATGGTTTCAGAAAGGTGTGTAATGTGTGTCTCTGAGACACATATTTTTAGGGTAAAGATAAGAAAGATCTCAGCAACTGTTTCCTCTGTGCTATGGGCTATTTTTTCAGTGTGACCTTCAGCAGGGTGAATGATCTTTCTGGGTCACACTAAAGATCACTGGCCTCTGAAATGCAGGTTCTTAACAACCTCAACTTGAAGGGCAGCATAAGCATTACTGACAAGCATTGTTTCAAATTATTATCTGCCAGCTGCTCCTGTGACTTGTCCATTACTAGAGGTTGGAGGTCTCTTATTGTTTCAACTTTCACCTCAATTCAATTAACATTTGCAAAGTTCACCCCCATCCAAAATGTAAAATGAAAACGATTTTACCAAAGCTAGTAAAAAATGCAAGTCTCATATTTACCTGTCATTGTAAATGTAAGGTATTACAATGTGCCATTTGATAAATGCTGCCTTAAAAAGTCTATCTTTTACAATCTTCTATTTCTCAAACATAAATGCCTTCTTCTCAGGTAAATTACCATTCGCCTTTTATGCTAACATTTTTAAGGCAAAGATTTTTAACATTTAGCTTGTATTAGATAAAGTTTATACTTTCAGCAGTGATATCAGTATTTTCACCCTTTATATTCTGTGGTAGGGAGATCAAAACTTATTAATAAAAATGTTGCTTCCTATTCATTCCCGTTACTTCTTGATATTCTCTATACATTCAGAGATTTTGATAAATACTCTGAAAAAAATTTGGAGAAGGTTTTGTACTTTCTTCACATCTTGTCTATTGATTATATGCTATAAGAAAATCAGAAGGAAAATGATGGTAAATATGGATATTTAAAAGTCAAATTTATTATAGACACATTTTATTAGCTCAATAAGATAAAATAATTCAGAAACTCAGTTTCTGAAAAACAGGAAGGGAGATGTTGAAATGTATAATAATAATAGTTCCTTACGTGCTAACTCTGTGTCAAGCATTTTGTGAAACTCTGTGCATTATCTTACTAAAATCGTGTACCAATACTATGAGATATGATAATTGTTTCTGTTTTAATGATGATAAAACTGCAGTTTTAAAAGACGAAGGAATTTGATCAAGATCTCACAGTGGAATTGAAACCAAGGGTTTTTTGATGCCACTCCTATCTAATGTTTTAAAAGCAGGTAGAAGAGTTTGTATCTGTTTAGAAAGATAATCAACAGCACAACCAATGAGTGTCTGCCAATACTCATAGGACACCAGGCAATAGCATATAAAATTACAAGCTGCCTACACTGAGGGGAGTCTAGGTTATCTACACTGAGTAGGGCAGCAGCAGAGAGATGAAGCTCCACCTTCATCCAGGGCGGACAGACACTGCCAAGATGACAATCAAACAAATTTTTGTTAATATTATCTTAAAGCAAGATTCCAATTGCATTAAAACCAAATCAGTGCTATTGTTACCAAACTTTCATTCTGAAAGTGTTTTCACCAATATTCCTCCCAGTCCAGCAGATATAAATTGCTTTGAAAACAGATAAGAGCAATATATACAAAGTCCACACAGAAAAGTCTCTCCTTCCATGTAAAGTTGTGGAATTCGGGCTAGAAGGCATAATTCAGGCAGAAAGGTATCCAACAGGAATGAAAGACAGAGTTCAATGTAAAATATTTGACATTCGTTGCTTCCACAAATACATTGTAACAGTGCAAACTAAACTACTCATTTCAGGGGAGGTATAAAGGACACAGCATCCAGCAAACACTATCACAAAGGATGAGCCCAAAACAGATGTGGGAAAAATAAACAGCCTTGCTGTTTCAGAATTTATAAAACGGTCCACAAAGAGCAAACAGGCCTTCTCACCACCGTTCAACTTCAAGGCCCATAAAAAAAAACGCTGCATGAGAAACCCTCTCAGACAGATTGAATGTTCTGCAAAACTTCTAATAGTGCACTTGCATTAAAGCCTTCTAAGACCATAGTCAGTAAATGTAATTTAAAATCGTTCAATATTGCTTACAAACAGGTGAAAATAATTTGATATTTGGCTATCACAGATAGTGATACACTCTTGAACATCTAGGTGCATGATTTATCTCATACAATGTACATACTGAGCCTCTTTGCTGAGTTTGAGATGTTCTTTAAAGAGCCTTTCCCAAGAAAATAACTGCCATGATTTTAAACTTGGGTATAAAGATGCCAGAGAACAATTCTTTTAAGATGAGCTTGCATTCTTTTCCAAGGAGATTAGCACTGTTAGTTTGCCCTTACTTCAAGAAAAAGGACGTTATGTGTTGCCTATAAACTTGCAGGATGAGTCAGAAGAGGGATTCTCCACCTTCATGAACAGGGGATAAGGGGAGCCTTCCTTCAGACCTGTTCCACAACATATTCTCTATCTAAACTCATGTATAGCGACCTACAACAAAAATTCTAGAGTGCCGTAGTTCCTCAGCCTCACATTGGCTGTCTCATGCCTACGCATGGTGTGCACACCCAGGGAGAAATAACTCAGCATCACCTTCAAAAAATACATGTGCCTTTTAGATATCGTTTAAGGAGAGGATAGTGTCTAGTCAAATTTAGGCTCTATTGTAAAGACATTTCTAAATTAAAATGAGTATTTTCTTTGTATTTACTTGATAGAAACTTTAAAATAGCTAAGTGAACAGGCTTTGCATGGCTTCATTATAATAATATTTTCAGGACTCTTTTTTCCAAGTAAAAATGAGTATCAAATGACAACGTTAGTAGAAAAAAGGTAATCTCAAATCCAAAGATACCAAAATTTGGAATGTTTAAAGCAATATTGTCTTATAGGAATGGCTTTACAACGTATTGGTAGGAAAAAAAGTGCAGTCCAAGCCTTTGCCTTTATCACTTCTGCAGTTTCCTTATTGCAAGGGTATGACTGTGAAGTTAATGAAATATCTAATATCCAAGGTTTTCAATGGTATGCTATTGGTTCTCATTAATATAACCTAGGCATATACACATTTTATTTTGCATTGAGTGTTTCGTTGTATTTCAGACAAAATACCCTAATTTCTTTTGGACAACCTTTAAAAAATTTCAAAACCTTTCTCATACTCTTGCATTTGTATTATCCAGCAACTTACAAAAGCAGATGATTTGCAGTAGTGAAATACTGAAGTGGCCATAAAATAGAACTTTAATGACTGCAGCATAATCCCATAAGACATAAGTGAACAACATAACTTTACACCAGCATAGAAAAGTCAGGGGTCCCAATGTGATTTTTTTTAGCCTTCTAACACATTATACACTAACCAAGAAATACCTTGAATTAATAATTTTGCCTGGAGACTTTATTGCAAGTATACACAGGCATCTTCTGTGAAATATAAAGAAGTATAATTCTTAAATGTTTCTTTACTGTAGCTTATTTGTAGTTTGTTTTTCCTTAATTAATTTCCATTGACTATCTAGTCACTTAACTATATTAGATTTCATTTGAACATTTGATTAAACAATGAGACCTGTTAATGCAATCTACATGAGGCACATTCTCAAGGCTTCATTCTCATCTCAGATAAGCAGGTACTACCGGCAACACAGAGCATCCATGGGAATCCACCAGTGCACATGTTAGGTCTGGGCATAAAGTAGGAAACTGACAAAACAGGAAGTACTGTGTGCTCATAGTGTGTAGGCATGATTAAAACTTATTCCTTTTACAATGATTCATAACCACATTCTGATCATCATATCATCTGCTGTTGTTCTCTATACAATACAAAGAAGGAAGTGAAGGGAAAGGAGGCAGTGAGACAGAAAAGGGAGGAAGGGAGGGAGGATTTCAATACCCATCTACTACTTGACATTTTGACTGATAACCTTGTATTTCATCAATTCTTTGAAGTGGAAAAAATGTGTTTCTTTTGTAGCTATAATGCTTTGATTTGCCAATAATGATTTTCTCATCCTATACTAAAATTAAATCCAACCTAATCACATGACCCTGTTTCTTAGAGATTAAAAGTTGGATTTCTAAAAGGCACAGCTCTTATCTTCTGTTCTCAGATGTCTTCTTTCTGATCAAGTTAAAACTCTAGCAACATAAAGTAAAAAGAAAAAAACTTATAATTTTGAAATACTCAAAATATTTGGAATTGTTCTCATTTTATCATTTTAAAATGAAAAAATAACTTAGAACCATAAATTGCATATGAATAAAGTTAATGTTTTTATTTTTTGTTCTTCACACAAAGAAAGAAAATTAACTTGCTATATTATATATACAGTATAAATGGCATTCACAAGATAAACCTGCATTTATACACCTTTTCATAATTTGGAGTTTGAATTTAAAACTCACATTTAAATTGCTAAAAAAACATATAAACTCACACAAGGTATAATTATTTATAAGTTAATTCACTGATTACTTCCTGTTTATTACACTGTCTCTTGCAACTTTCGGGGGAAAAAAAGGTAATTTGTGTGATGTTAATGGCATCACCTACTACAATAAGAATATATACCATAATAATATTATTATAAGGCCACAGTAATTTGATTATAGAACTCTCTGGGTAGCTTTTTAAAATTTTTTTTAATTAATATACTGAAAAAAATTTAAAATAGTTTGTTCCACAATAACCTGAATGCATTCTTTAGCAAAACTGCTTGCCATTTAATGTATTTAAAGAAATAAATATTTGAAAAGTGTATCCACAATGCTCCTAAGAAATGGTTTTGAATTCCAGAGTCCCAAGGAGATGAATTGGCTGTCAGATAACAATGTGCTTCCATCAGATGGACTTGGCAGTTGTAAACAAAAGGAATTTTCTCAGCTTTTCCTCACAAATATGAAATATTTGCTCTCGGCCAACAGCTGGGGTGATTTAAAGAAGTCCTGCATATATATTAGTTTTCATTCAAAATTACAAATCCTCCTCCCACTCTGCAACATCTGACTGCATCTCCGTAGAACAGAAAATTGTTCTGAGATGAAGTGACATTCCCGGGGAAGTAAAAGTCAAAAAATAGTACCTACTTACAACTTTAATCGAATTTCAGATCATAAGGTATCTGGTTAATAATTTTTAGGAAAAGTTCATTTATTCAAGATGAAAGTTCAAATGGTACTCCAAAGTGGCTTGAAAAATAATGAGAAAGTTTGTTTTATTCCAGTGTTTCTGAAAATATTTAAAATTACAATATAAACAAAATACAGACTTCATGAAAAGCCACTGAGAATCCTTCAATGATATCAAAGTTGTTTAAGAAAAAAATATACATATACATACATATATATCTCTCTCACATGGAAAAATGTATATATGTGACTACTAAACTCATATATATGAATAAATAAAAGTTACTCATGGAAAAAACTGTTAATGCTTAAATGATAATTTTAAATTATCTATTCATCTTACTAAACATTTAAATTATATTAATGCTTAGTTTTTAATGGATGGATTAAAAATACTTTTGCCAAGTTCTCACTAGAGATTAGCTATTCATAAAAGATATCAAAGAATAAATACTTTCAGAGTATTTTTATATATTAAGAAACAGCTTACGAACTTATAAACTTTGTTATAAACTTAACCCAATATTTAACTTATTTTTATTTCCTCCCCAAAACTAACTCTAAGTAGTGGTTTTAAATTTATTTTGAATTCCACAATTATATCGCTATATTGTAATATTATTCATGAACAAAATTTTATAGCAAAATAAATTAGATATCTCTGTTTAATTTTACTCTAGGTTATAAAAGTGTAGCCTATATTTACAAATACCTTAGAAATTGACAAGCCACTTTTATATTTACAGTTACACAGAATTAACTTTTGCCCTTGGGCCCAGTGAATCTGAGCACGTGCTATGCCCTAAATGAACTTCATATTTCACTATTTTAAATAAATAAATTTATTTAAATAAATAAATTTTATTTTAAATAAAATGTTTATTTTTACCTAAAGTGCCTCTTAAAGCAGGCATGGAAACATTAAAATAATTGTTGCTACTTTTAAGAGAGCTGATATTTGCCCTTAGAAATGCAAAGCTACTAAACTTGAATTATCAAGACATATGGAGATATGTTATTCATATTTCAAATGACAAACTGTGTATTTTATCTAATTATTTCAGCAGAGGTTTTTGTCTTTTGTATATATACACTATAGGCATTAAATAATAATGGTCCTCCAGTAATATATAACAATCCATAAAATTTTGTGTCTGAAAAAATAAAAATGTATTTTAAATCCTGAAGTTCACATTTGATCTTCTTGGAAAAAAACAATCAATGTTAAATGATGTGCTTTGATAACATAACTCTTACTTCCATTTCTACTAAGTTCTTTTTCCAGCAAAAAAAAATTTAGAAAGCTACTATAAAATAATGAAATAAAACTGTGAATAGCAGTTATTAATAATATTCACCACAAGTGTTAAATATCAGAAAGTAAATCTTTATCACTAAGAACTTTAAATATTTCCTCAAATGTCACTAATGACACACATAGCAATAGCATGGGAACTAAAATAACTATCAGCAAAACTCTTCTTTTCCATAATGTACCATAAATGCAAATAAAATTACCACCTTTCTTCCTACATAAGCAAATAAAACAAACTAGATGAAAAATAAGAAAAAATGTACATCTCTAAGTACCAAAGCAATGGTTACCAAGGAAGTAAATGTCTCAGGAAAGTAAGTCTGTATTTTTGAACTTGTACAAGTTAGTACTATTTATGCAAAAATTCTATTATTTCTAATTGTAAATTAGTTTGAAAATCACTTTATCAACTTCTTTTTTCCGTAAACTTACAAAGACTAAGACATGAAATTGAAGACATGGTCCTTGAAATGCAACTATTTTTTAAAATATAGTTATGTCGTCATAAGTTTGGAATTGAAAATACTTACAGTCTCTCCAGTTCTTTAAGATCCTGGAATGCTCCTCTTTCAATGGTGCTAATCTTATTCTCCATAAGCTGACTGAAATGCAAAGTATAACAGGAGTCTTAATGTTACCACTCACCATCTGAAAAAGTGTCAGTTCAGCAACTGAAAACTTGTCCCTTTATGAAGTTAAATACTGCTCTGGTTTGAGATTCAATATCAAATCTAACAATGTTGTATCTGAGAAAAATCAGGGAAGGAAAATAGCATCCTCATCACGAAACTTTCATAAAAAATGCTAATTCAGTTTCTCACAAAATTTCGTCAGAATCCTGAACCTTAAACTATAGTATATCCTGAAAAGTAACCCATGACACTACAACTCTGATGGCTGTTTTTCAAGTGAGTTCTTAACTGAAAGAAACAACATACAATAATTCATCATACACATACTTCAATTCACTGATGGATATATGTCAGAAATTGGAAGAATTCATAAAGGCCAAAAATGTGTTTTTCAAAAGTGAACAATGAACACGCATGATCAAAAGTATATGTGCACTGCAATGTAAACATTTATAAATCTATAGGTAAAAACAATTTTACATTACACTGAATCTCAAATGATTGTTTATTCACAACTAACTTAACACATTAGTTAAAAAAGTAATCATACTGCAACAATTTTATGAGTTGCAAATCTTTAAAATACAAGAAACGATTCAAAATATGACCAACATATTTTTATAGAGAAACAGTTCCCACTAAAAACTCTGCGAAAACCTGGATTGTTTGATTTTAATGTTACAAAATATAGGTACATGTTGCTTGCTAGAAGAGTCTGAACATTTTTATATTAGCAATAATAAAATGCAGGCCCACTTAAATTCTTTATAGTTAATCTCAAATCCTAAAAGTATATCAAATGTCTCACATTACTCATTCATATTGTAAAAGCAACTATTCTACATTTTTATATGCATAAGGCACTTACGGTATGGTATAGCAAACATTTGAAGTCATTTCCATTATACTGTTTCTATGGCTTGCATCCAACCTTAAAATAAAGGCCTACATTTTTATTAAAATTGAAGTACACTGATAAACAAAAAAAAAAAAAGGAAACTAAGGCCTTTTAAAATTTTATGTTTCTGTCATTGAGGCAGTTATTAAAACTGAGATCAGTAACAATTCAAAATACACAACCTTAAAAAACAAAAGAGAATTCTCCAAAACACAGAACATACTTACAGAACTCTTAGGTGTCGAAGACCAGCAAAATCTGTCTTAGTAATCCGTGTGATGTTATTTCCATTCAAATCCCTAAGAGAAAACAAGTAAGAAAATGAAAGTTCTGTTTAATTTCTACCACTATCTAGTTAAACAAAGACAAATATAAACAAAATAAGAGCTTTGAGATAAAGGATCAGTTCCAATTACTAAAGTAGTTTGCAAAGTAAAAGACAGAGAAAGAAAAGGAAGTCATCTCTGAAAGAAAATTTTTAAAATGATTAAGTTTACAGAGTCCATGCTTGCTGTCATATGACAAGAAAATGAAGTGATTCTGTTATCAAGAGATGTTCTCTTTTGTGTGTATATGGGATGCTTTCAATTTTTGCTTTTATAAGGGGGTGTATATTAATTTCACAGGTATTCTGATATTTACTATTATTGTTAGTAATGTTCCCAAAAAGTTACCTTCAGGAAGTTAAAGGAACACTTTTCTAATACTATTCAGGAAGAAAATTTTAAAAATTCAGAACCCTATCCTTAGGTGGCACCATGGCTAAACTTCCTAAGGCAAAGAATAAAGTTTGAGTGCCATCAAAAGAACTGCACTTCAAAGACTCGCATTTATAAGCATTTACCTTCCAACAATTCTATGTTTGTATGAAAACGAAACTCTTCGTTTGCAGCTCGGGGACACCCGCTGTGACTGTAAAGTGAAAACTACTAGCAAGGGCAATAGTGGAAATAGTATTCAGGCCCTGACATTTTTGTTCAGATTTCAGCACCACGTTTCCCTCAAGAGTCACAAACCCCTTTTCTGGCATCTTAGGTCAAGATCTAAACTTGCCCTGGTTCCAATCATTTCAAATAAAACCAGGCTTTGCTGCAGTTTGAATGTTCTCCTTCACGGAAGTAAACCCCACCTTGACTTTGAAAACATCATGTGTATTTAATGTGTTTATGTTGTCAATGGCATAATTTTATAAGCCAGCACTGAGTAAACTATTTTCTGAAACTTCTTTATAGATCCCTCATAGGGGTAAATTTTTTTTCAAGGACCTTAAAACTCAATTGCTATTTTTTCCCCGAACCGTTCCCTTTTTGCTGAATAAGACATGTTAGTGCTTAAACTTTAAACTGTTCTGAATAGCATGAAATGACAAGGGCTAAAAGAGAGTTCTGCACTGCTTTCTCCCCAACCCATTTTCCGTGCTGAGCAAAGTACCATCGAATTGTTCCTACAGTGGTTGGGGTCTTTCTTTATCCGGGCTACTTGCCATAAGCTGAGTCCCAACCGCCACCGCCAGCCCCGCAGTCCCAGACAAACTTGGGAGATCATATTCTGACAAGATACCCTGGGTAGGGACTCAACCTGCCCAGCGCTGCGGGCCAGGGAAGGAGGGCAGAGACGGAGTAGCGGGCGGCCCAGTGGGGCTCGGGATGGGGCAGCCACTGGCAAGGGAAGGAATGGCTCAACTCTGGCCTTTAAACTAAGGGCGAGGAAAATGGGTTGGATAAGAAGATCGACTCGCCGCGCTGCGGGCCGCGCTGGTGGAAACCTGCGAATCCAAGGCGTCCCCTCCGCCGTCCGCCCCCCTCGCAGCCTGGGGACGCAGGGGCCCGGGGAGCGCAGCCTGAGAGCGCTGCCCCGGCCGCCCTCGCCCCGCCGGGCCCAAGCTCAGCGGTGAAGGGAGCGCGCCCCGGGCGCCCGGGAAGCGCGGGGCGGCGGCCTCTGCGTTCACAAAGAGAACGGCCTCCACGCTCCACTTCCCTGAACTCGGAAAGCGCCCCACAAGCGGCGCGTGGGCCGTCAACACCCGCGTTGCGATTACTTCTTCATTAGAGGCTCACAGAGACAGGGAGGCGGGGATGTCTGCGGGCAGCAGAGCGCGAAGAGAGGAAGGAAGGGGAGAGGCTGCCACGAGCAGGGACGCAGAAACTGCCAGAAAGGTGGAAAGGGGGCACTAGGGCTCAGCAGGAAGGGCCGAAGGGGGCAGCCGAGGGCCGCGGGGTCACCAAATTGGTCAGACGCGACTTGGCCGGCTCCGCTTGGAGAGCCAGCCCTAAGTTCGCCTAGCCGACGGGACGTGGTCCGCCTCCGGAACCTTCCCCCTCGGACAGGTCATTGGGGCTCGCCGCCGCCGCCGCCTCCTCCCAGGGGAAATGAAAGGCGGGGGAAGAGTCGCGGGGGGCTGCGCGCGGCCACCGCGAAAGCTGCTGCCGTCCTGGGGCATCCTTCCTTCCGCAGCCTGTAGAAGCGCCCCTGGGAGGGCTCAGCCGCCCCACGACCCCGTCTCCTCTCCCTCAGTCCCCAGGAGGGCGACACAAAGCCGGGGAGCGGAGGTTTCTCTCTTTTGAGTACACCCCCTCCCGCGTCAACCCCCCTTCTTCGCGCCACCCGCGATGACAAGAGCCGGGACTCGGCCCTGAACCGACCCGCGACAGTTCCCAACCGCAAGGTGACTCCGTTTGCAGAGTCCGAGGAACAAAGTCGCGTCTCCCTTGCCCCAGGCATCCGCGACTATTCGTCCCCCATCTCCCCGTCTCCCCAACCTCACAGAACTCGCCCGCAAAGGGCTGCGAGTGGCGGGACTGAAGCCGGAGGAAGGGACCAAGCGCAGCAGCCAGCGGGCCCGCCCCTCCTTGGGCAGTGGCCCCTCCCCGGGCAGCGCCCTCCCAGAGAGTTCAAGACCAGGATGAGCCTTCGGGAAAGCTAGTGAGGACTGACCCAGGCACAGTTCTCTGTGCCGCTCAGTCCCTCCAGTCTCGACGCAGGGGCTGCGCGACCCCGATGGTGGGGAGGAAGGGGGAGGAAGAGCCCATACTCACAGTCTCTCAGTGCTGCGGGGGATGTTCCTGGGCACACTGCGCAGCGCCAGCCCGTGACAGTCCACTGTGCTCCCGGAGCAGGAGCACTGCGCCGGACACGCTTGCGGCGCCACCTTGTTCAGGATCGCCAGCACTAACCCCAGCGACAGGGACAGCGTCTGCCAGCCCACGCCGCGCATCTTCCCCCGCCGCCTCCTAGCTCGCCGGCGCCAGGGGTTTTCTCTTTAGCTTGCTGCTCTGTTGGAACTGCGCTGTGCCTGAGGCCCAGTGCCTGGCGCGAGTCTAGCAACCCAGAGTGTCCGGATAACGTGCACAAGATAATATAGAAGTAACAGTAATATTCAAGGCAGTAAAGCTAACACAGATACACGCCTCTCAGCTCCCCTCACCCTCCTCCTGCAAGGCAGGCGCTCCTTGGGCAACTTTAGGTCCTGAAGATCAGTTGGCCCGGCCAAGGCTACAGGGAGACCCCAAAGCAGCGGGGAGGAGGTCACGCGTCGTCTGCCTCACAAATATCAACTTGGAGGTAAAAGACCTGGAGCTCCCAACCGCGGTGAAGATGGTGAAGATGCAGGGGCCAGTTGCGCGTGGAACAGGGGTGATCCGGTTCCACCAACCCCCTCCGCAAATCCAATTCCAGTAAGGACGGTAGGAGACAGAAGAAGGAGGCTCAGTAGGAATGGTGGCCTCGGTCAAAGTGGGCTCTCCGAAACTAGAAGGCGCAGGAGCCCCGCGGGCCGGGAGCGGAGCGCGCTGAACGACCGGACATGGCGCGCGGGGGCGCACCGGGCTGACGCGCAGCCTAGGGGGCGCGGGACCGCGCTGCGGGGCTCCTGACGAGGCTCACTCACGCGGCCTGCCCCACCGGCCTGCTGCTCCTCCGCAGCCCGGGCCGGTCCTCGTCGTCTACCGACAGCGGAGGACGATTTGCAAACACACATGCACTTCGCTGAAGGATGTCTGGGCAATTCCGCCTCCCGCCCCGGCGTCCTTGGAGACGCTCCGCAAGAGGGCCTTCCACGGGGTCACGCAGAAAAGACAAAAGGGCAATCGAGCCGCCCAGCAGGCAGGAATATCCACTAGTCACGACCCCGGGAGAGGAAATCCAAGAGGCCACGTTGAGGATGAGAGCTCCTGCTAAGGCTGACTAGGGAATGGCTGACCGGCCGGCCAGAAAGAGTGCAAAGGCCAAGCTGGAGGTGTCCGCTTCCCGGGTCCTCCCGGGGCGTTCCGGACGGTGGAGAGATGGCAGCTGGGTCTGTGGTATCTGCTAATCCGAGGAGACCCCAGGAGGCAGCTGAACGGCAGTCCTATGTGCGTGCGTGTGTCAGCCCCTCTCGTCTCCCGGATACGCCGCAGCTCCGCAGCAGACACCTGATGGCAAAGGTGGAAGAAATAAGAGCAGGCTCCTGGGCCGGGGCAGCCCCTCGGTCTCCCCCCGACAGCCCACAAGTGGGTCCTCCTTCTCAAAGTGCAGGAACTTTTCCCAGGGTTTGAATCCAGTCCCCACAGCCACGGTGGGAGTCGTACCGCCGACGTCGCGACGCCGCCCGACTCTGGGCGCTGCACCTGACTCGGCGGCCGCAGTCCGGAGCAGCTTGTCTCCTTCCAGGCTCTTCCCCCTCTCCAGGTGGCTTTCTGCGCCCCTTTCTTGGGGGAGGGAAGTGAGGAAGAGAGAAAGCGGCGACAGGGAGCGGGGACTCGGTGGCTCTGCTGACTCCCGAGCTCCTGGCAAGTGTCTAAACAATAGGACGGACGCAGCAGCCCTAGTCTCGCTCAGCTGCGGTAAGGTGGGTTGTTGTTGTAACTGGAGTTGTTGGCTCGGGCTGCCTGGCGCTCAGCGCAGCCGAACAAAAACCCAGCCCGCGCCTGTGGAGCCGGGCGCGAGACCCCGGACGCTCCCCTTTCTCCTCAGCGCTCCCGCCTTGCCCGGAAAGCTCTGTAGCTCCCGCCCGCGCCCGGGAGCCACGGCGCTCGCATCACTCGCCGCCGCCGCCTTTTTTTAACCACCGTCTGCGGCAGCCACCACCGCCGCCACCGCCAGCCTCCGCCAGCCTCCGCCGTCCGCGAACTCCCCAAATAAATAACCCCAAGTCAGAAGTTAAGCCGGCGCCGCCTTTATATACCCGGCGGAGCCCCCACCCCCTCGGCTCCGCCCCGCGCGGCCCGGCACCGCCCACTGGCTGAGCGCTGGGAGCCCGCACCTCGCAGCTGAGAGGTGAGGCCCCCGGCTGCCAGCGCCGGGCGGAGGCGGCGGTCGGCGGCGCGTTCCCGCGCACCGCGGCTCGCGCCCTCGCTCCCACGCCCGGGCAAAGTTTGGCGGAGGAAGGAGGTTCCCGGGCCCCCGCCCCCAACTCCAGGGCCCCAGAGGTGACCCAGTCTCGAAGACGGTAGTTCGCAGCGGGGGAAGGACGAGAGGGTGGCTTTGAGCGCGGCTCGTAAATAGCGCTGCCGGTGCCTCTGCTGCAGCTTTTGCCAAGGGATCCTAAGGGGGCTGCTCGGTGTTTGAAGCACAGAGAGAGATTACGATTTTAATTTTTTTTTAATTCTACCGAAATAGCTCTGCCTGAGCTCACAGACACACACATGTGTATTTTTGGGTGCTTAAAAGTTCAGAGTTTTTGCAAGTTGGAAAATGGTGTTTTTGAACCTTCTTGCCAGCCTTCCCATCTCCGACCCACCCCCTTCCGTTTAACCCTTTCTTTATAGTCACGCACTTAACACCCTGCTCAGTTGACGTCCTGAATACACAATATGCTCACAAAACTCTAAGGGCTTGAATGTGTCTGCGTGATTTTACTCTCTTAGGAAAGGAGGAAAAAAATAAATCCCTAGCAACGCACGTTGTAGCCAGAAGGCTTCCTTTATTTCAGGGAAGTTCTGGATATTTTTTCCTCACTGTTTTGGAAGAGAATTTCCTTGTTTCTTCTTGTCTTTTTAGTGTGATGTGTGTCCGACAACTGCTACCACTCTCCTGCCTCCCACCCCATGCCCCGCCGCCCCCAGCAAAAACCAAAGTCACTATTGTTTGAAATGGCATCTAAATGAGTCAACAATTTAGCTTGAATTTAAAACGCCTCACCTCGTTCTTCCTGCTTCCATTCCACCTTTCACCGCTTTCACAGGAATTTGTGCAAGTCCCCAGCCTAATACCAGTCTCACAGTGTGATAATTATTTGTGTAATTATCTGTCACCCCCTTGAAGGCAAGAGGACCCATCCAATTCATTTTTCTATTCCCAGCATCTAACAATACTCCCGACACACAGGAGGCGCTCTGAAAATTGACCGATTTCTTTACCACAAGAATATCCTCAATCTGAAATTTCTCCCACATCCCCAATAACTTTTTTCCTACTTACATTTTCCGAAATATCTTTGCAAAATGGCTACCTCTACCTATGTCATTTTGCCTGCCCTGGAAAACTTAAAGCCACTGTGAGGGCATCTCCAAAGACGGGGTACCCATTAGATAAATGAATTGGAACTCTGAGGAGTACTCATTTTAATGCCACAGATTTAATAGTCCTCTGTTCTTTTAAATACTTCAAAAGCATTTAACATTCATTAACTCATTTGTCCTTCTAGATTTTAGCTTAAAGGTCTGTTACATAACTTCCTTAAGAAAGAAAAAGTGGAAGCCAGAGTCACATTTTTCCTGTAAGGAAAATGAGACGAAGAACAAGTACCTATCACTGATGAAGGATTCTTCCATCACTCCCCACCGCACACACCCCTAGGGAATTTTCTTTAGTCTGTACTAGTGAATTATGTGGTTGAAATATGTTTACCCCTACACTAATTAACCTAATTCCACAACTTTGATACCCTGTCAGCAACAAGATATGAGTATTTATGTTCAACTTCATCCACCACATAGAATCATGGTTCTGTATTTTACTTGCAAAAACATATCTTGCATTCCAAATATTCACAAGTCATGCTATTTATAGCATTGCACAATGCAAGTCATAGACGTGAGTTCAAGTTTGATTCCTTCTCTGGCTCCCTTTCCGTTCTGTGTAAAACCAAGAAAAGAGCCAAAAATAACATTCACAGCCTACAGAAACATATTTTTTAATTTGATACAAATTTGAATGAGAAGATATGTCCAGTGGATTTCATTAAGAAAGAAAGGAAAACTACAACTAATTCCTGAGAGACATGACGTATTAATTTCTATGTGTCATCAACTTTTCAGTTAATAAAGGGAAATTTATACATGAGTGACCAGATTTCTCATTCAAAAAAATATAATTATATTATTCCTTCCGTATTATTTCAGGATGTTTTTGGAGGCTTCACATGCTTCAGGACCATTAACTTCTAGGTCTTAGTTCTTTCTAGATTATGTTGTTCCCAAATGAGTTCTGAATTTCTCTTTGACTCTGTTACGCCCATCCTGAAGAAAGTCTTCTGTGGTCCCTTTTGTCACCACGTGAGCTCTCCATAAATCCCGACCTAGATTAAACAGAAGTAGAATCCACAAGAGTCAACATTCAAGTCCCCTATTACCTTGAGAAAATAAATCCAGTTGCTAGAATGATTGAGAAAACAATTTAAACATTTAAACACTCATACAGTAAAAAAACAAAATGAAACAAAAATGAGAAGGCATTCTCTCAATTTGCATTTTCTATGGAGGAAAATTTGGTGAAATTGGGATACATGGGGAAAAGGAATAAGAAAGGAGAATTGATGAAAAGTAGGTAAATATGAGTAAAAACAGAGTTAGATAACAGTAATAGCATTGATTGAATTCATGAAACTTACAGAATAATTCTGTGGATTTTACTTTCATGTTACTATTTACCATTGTTTCAAAATGTTTTCATGTTAATTACATAATTTTTCTTATAATATTTTTATATTGGAAATGTAAATATGGAACCATAACATCATGGAGATGAAGATTTAATTAAAATTTGTTTCATGCCTCCTAGGTTCCAAGCTATTTGATAGAGTTAAAACCACAGTGTAGTTCTAGATGGTGGCTACTTTATTTGTGTTCAGGTGAGGACGTTGGTCTTCAGCCAGGTCTGATTACATGACATAGTTGAAACCAGAACCTGAGTTCTCTGACCTCATACCTCATCTGATTCTCCTACACCCACCCTATAGAGTCTCTGGAATTCCCAGAGATCAAGGAATCTATAGTTCATCAGGAAGTGTCACCCTCATACAGATGTCCACATCTCTCTGCACACACTGTTTACATCATCTAAAGGGAGCAGGGGAGAACTAGTATTGACAGTAGCTGTGCCCAATTACTGAAACTGGACCAGCTTCTGGAGCTAGCTTAAACTTTGAGATGATTCTCTAGGGCAGTGGTTTTCAGAGTGTGGTCCCTGGACCAGCAGCATCAGAAACACCAGGGATTATAGTTAGAAATGCACATTTTCAGGCCCCACCTCAGCACACTCAGTCAGAAACTCTGGGGCTGGAGTCCATAAACCGGAGTTCTAATAAGCTGCCAGGTGGTTTTGATACTCACTGAAGCTGGAGAATCACAGCTCTCTAGAGTTCCTCTGTGGTTGTATCTAAGTTTGGAGACTCAGGCAGCAATGAATGATAGGTAGCACCTGCTGAATTGACTTCAGCTTCCCATTTCCTGGCATTTGACAAGTGTACATTCCTGATAACCTCTAGGGGGCACCAAAATGTTTTCATGGGCAGCCCCACAGAAGTAACGAGAATTTAGGCTCATTTTCCAAAGAAATGGCCTTGAGAAATGGAAGGAGCTTCCATCTCAGCAAGCTGTTCTAATTGTTATGTCTCAGCCAGGTACCAAATTCATTACACAAGTTTTTTCCAGTTTAGTATTTCATATGTATGGGAATAAAAATGCCTACTTTTCATGATTATCAGGAAGATTAAGATCATATCTGTCAAACTAACAGCACAATACCTCTATGCTAGTGTAGAGGTATTGTGCTGTTAGGTATTTATTTATTAAATAAAGGGCAGTATAATTATTTTCATCATTACTACTACTACTCAGAGGTGAACATTTCTAAAATATTTTATTTGTATTGTGAGAATAGATTAGATATTTCAATTAACTATTACAATGATCAAGTAGCTCCTGTGCTGAGCCCTGGGAAACCCTGGGAAAGGTATTTTAAGAGTAGAGGAGGGCTTCCCTGGTGGCGCAGTGGTTGAGAGTCCGCCTGCCGATGCAGGGGACGCGGGTTCGTGCCCCGGTCCGGGAGGATCCCACATGCCGTGGCCACGGGGCGGCTGGGCCAGTGAGCCATGGCCACTGGGCCTGCGCGTCCGGAGCCTGTGCTCCGCAACGGGAGAGGCCACGGCAGTGAGAGGCCCGCGTACCGCAAAAAAAAAAAAAAAAAAAGTAGAGGAAAGATCAAGAACAAAAGAGGGAAGATGGATACAATTAGTTTCATGATAATTATGTCCCATAATACTCTTTTGAAGAGGTGGAGTTGGTTTTCCAGTGACATAATATAATATCCTGTTGATGGTTTAGTGAAATGAAAATGAAAATCTGAAATTTGGATATGCTGCTAAGTGGGAATGCTTGGGAAGCTTTGGATATATCACTTAGATTTTCTGGACTTCGTTTTTCTCAATTATATAATGTTGGGATTAGACCAGTTGAGCTATAGATCCTTCCCAGTTCTCAGTAATAATGTAACTATATTTATTAAGTAATATCTGGTTCCAGACCCTGAGCTCCTCACGATGTATGTCTCAGCTCCTTTAATTCTGAGACATTAAAGATGTCTCAGTGATGCAGGTTAAAAAACACATTAACATTTAAAAGCCCAAGGGAAAATAAACAGCAAAAATTTTAATAGTTTTATGAGGTTAAAATAAATTTACAAGAAATTAACCTTTGAGGAAAAGGAAATTCAGTTGTAAAAGTAGTTTTAAATTGCCTAATCTTTTGACTTACTAAATTTAAAATGCCTCCTGGATTTTCACAGAAGAAAAATATCTTTCCGTGTTATTTGGGAAAGAGGGGGCAGGGACCCCTCACAACATCTGCAGACTCCTTCTGCTAATTTCAAAAAGGTTGACTGTTCTCATACAGGGTCACAACATCATGCTAAAATTACAAAGAAATTTAACATAAACTAACATAAACTCAAAATCATCTAACATATGTTAGATGAGTTTATGTTCATCTAACATAAACTCAAAATAAATATTTTCAAATCCCAAGGCTAAATATTATATATTTTAGATAAAAATCAAATCTGATTAACAGAGGCAATTCATAACCACTATTGGAAAAATATAGTTCAAAGTGTATACCTGCGTGATGGTCAAAAAGCCATTTACTCATGCAAAATAGTCACATTAATGTCTTAGACCAAGAGTTAGCAAACTTTTTCTGTTAAGAACCAAAGAGTACTTTAGGTCTTGAAAGCCAATAGGCAAAATCAGGGATATTATGAAGACACTTAACATAATAAAGAAAGCAAACAAATTTCCACAACTGTTTTGCTGGTGTAATTAAAAATGTAACTATTGATTACAAATTTTTGTAATACAGATCTACTAATGAGAATTATGGAATTCTTTTGGGAGGGATAACATTCATTTAATTGGGGTCCAAAATAAGTGTTTTCTATCAGCAAATCACTTGCTAAGTTTATTATATAAAAATCGGTTTTAGCTCACTGGTGATATAAAAAAGGGTGGCAGGTCCAGTTTGGCCTTAGTCCAAAGAGGTGGTTGTTCAATGGAGGAGGTCATAGTTTCCTCAAGGGTTATGTTAGAATTCAGAGGGAAGTTGTAAAGATAAGAGCTCTGAGCTCCAAAGTGACTGCTCTGTGACAAGCAGTAAATGTCTTTCTCTGTATTATCTATGCTCTACTTCTTGAGCTCTGAAATGCAACTCCACAAAAGCATTTAAAGAAAATTTAAATTCATTTCATTTTAATGTAAAATAAATTAGTATAAGATATGCTGCATATCCATTTCTTGCAGGTGCTTATCTGTTGAACCAGATGGTCCTCATATATAAAATGGAGATAACAATAAGTAACATTTATTAAGTATTTACTATGTGCGGGCATTATTCCAAGTGTTTTACTTCATTTCCTCATTTAATCCTCCTGGAAAACTGTATCATCTTAGAGATGAGGAAGTTAAGGGACAAAATGGTTGAGTAATTTGCTCATGTTACCTTAGGGATGAGGAAAATGAAGCCAAGAAAGGTTAAGTAACCTGTCCAAGGTCATTCAGCTAGAAAAGGGTAGAGCTAGGATTTTAACCCCAGCAGCAAGGGTCCAAAGCTCTAGGCCTCTCACTAATTCATGAATCATAGGAAATTCATGTTAATGAAATGCAAACTATGAATCTGAAAGAACTATGTACACTGTAAAATAATGTATTATTGTTCTTATTCACATTATGGCTATTATTTTTAATGGAAGATGGTAAATGCAAAAACAACATACAAACATTTAGTAGAGAATCACTGGGGTGAATATAATCTGACTTGAGCCAACCCTTTTTATCTCCTTCTTTTCATATTAATAGGATTATTTCATTTCTCTTTCATGACTTGGGCTACACTCTCCTTAGTTACATAAGACAAAAGAAATATTTTTCCCACCAAAACAACATGGAAATTCTACAGCAGATGAGACATGAATGATAAACAAGTCTGTGTAAATTTAGGAAAAACCATAATACAAGAAGAATCTCTAAGTATAAACAAATAAGTTTATTCAATAAATACAATGTTGTGTCTGAAAACCCAGAAACGTTACTTTAGTACTTTCTGGCTACTTGTATCTTGTTGTGTAAGAAATATCAACTCAGGGACTTGCCTGGTGGCGCAGTGGTTGAGAACCTGCCTGCCAATGCAGGGGACACGGGTTCGAGCCCTGGTCCGGGAAGATCCCACATGCCACGGAGCAACAAAGCCCATGTGCCACAACTACTGAGCCCACATGCCACAACTACTTAAGCCTGCACACCTAGAGCCCGTGCTCCGCAAAAAGAGAAGCCACTGCAATGAGAAGCCCGTACGCCTCCACAAAGAATAGTCCCCCGCTCACTGCAACTAGAGAAAGCCAGAGTAGTAACAAAGACCCAATGCAGCCAAAAATAAATAAATAAATTTATATATACAAAAAAGAAATATCAACTCATAAAGCTGTGTGCTGTTCATTGTGATTATGAGATAACACAACAGAAAAATATCTCCATGTATGGTTTCCCAAACAATGTAATGAAAAATTATGAAAAATAAAATGTGAATCATAATTCTGTTCAAAATAGTATATAAAAATAACTTCTAAAAACTTGTTCATGCATTCTAAGTTGCTTTATTTTGTGATTAAAGTAGGCACTATAGCTTTAAATCTATTCAAGATCATAGCTATAACTCTGTGTGCGCATGTGTGCATGCATGAGTACACAAAAATATATGTGTATATATTTCACTTATATATTCTTCTTTCTTGGCGTCTTTGGCAGGATCTTATTAATTTTCATTTTTCTTCCTTAACCTATCATATGTGGAAAATAAGAGATTATATATTACCCTACTTCAAAGAAGTTGTGAAGATTAAATAAGTTAATACATAAAAGCACTTAGAGACTTCCAGTTCTGGAACAAGATACTATAGGCTAATGTATACCCACTCCTTCCTCTAAGTACAACTAAATGCCCTGGAAATAATTCAACAGACGATGATAAAAGGATTTAAAGAGGTGGAAAGAAAAAGGTGGACTGGCAAGGGGACTCAGGACCTGAGGAATGACAACACTGTGAGTTTCCTAGGTTTTCCTTCTATCTCACATGGTGCCGAGAAAGGGCAAGTCCGAGACCTGGCTTCCCGAGGGGAAGCCCCAGCACCTGCTCCATAGCTAGGGCACCAGCTGGCTGAACCCTACCTGAAGCAGCAGCTTCAAAGCCCCCAAAGCCCAACCCACCACTGCTGCACAAAGGCACCCTAGCAGATAAGCTGACGCACAGCTTATCTCGAGGCAGTGTCATTGGAGCCCAGCTTTTCCTGCCCTCCACACAGTGGCATAAGAAACCCAGGCCCAGCATCTTCTGGCTCTCATCCACCCCCTGGCAGAAGATGAGCCAAGACATTACTTCAGCACCAGTAGGAATTGAGCAGGAGACCCAGCAGCACCAGGATAGCAAAACAGGCCAGAATTGCATTGCAAATCTTACGAAAACTAAACTGTCATTAGAGCTAAAACCCACAGAAGTAGGCCAGAAACTATATGCTAAATCTGAACAGGGTGACTACAAGCTAAAATAGAGGATTTAAATAGCATCAAGAGTCTCCTAACAAACAAAATGTCCAGGATACAATAGGAAACTCACTCATCATACCAAAACCCAGGAAAACCACAGTTTGAATGAGAAAGGCAATCAGTTGATATCAATCAGATGGCAGAGGAGGACATCAAGACATCCCAGATGAAAGAATACTAAGAGAGTTTGTCTTGCCAGTTGACCTACCCTAACCAAATAGCTAAAGGAAGTTCTCTAAGACAAAAGGAAATGATGAAAGAAGGAAACTTGTAACATCGGGAAGGAAGAAAAAACAAAGGAGGGAGAAAAATATGGATAAAGACAATACATTTTCCTTCTCTTGTGCTTTCTAAATCCTGTTTGATTGTAGAAGCAAAATCACAGCACTGTGTTATGTGATTTTCAATGTATGTAGATGAAATATTGAAGACAATTCTATTATAAATAAGTGAGAGAATTACCATTTCCACATTATAAGATTATTTGACTTAGCTCAGAAAAAAATGTGTATTGGGCCTTTTAAACTGCTTGATACTGATCTAGATGCCAGAGAAATAAAGATAGAAAAGACGTAAATCTTTCTGTTGGGGAGCTTGTTGGCTAGCAGGTAGATGATGTAAAAATAAGATTAACAATCACTCTGATGCATGTGATGAGTATATATATATATATATATATATATATATATATATATATAGCAGTGTAACAAAAGCTAGAAGGATAATGCTGTCCTATGAAACCAGGAAAAACCCAAGGAACACAGGACAAAAACTAGAGTTTGAAGAAATGAAAGGAGCTTTCTTGGTGCACAATTTGAATGATTACAGATGCAAACGCACAAAAAACATGATCCAAATGCTTTAGTCTATAAGAAAATATATTATCTCACATCACAATAAACCCAGAGGCAGAATGGCCCCAGAGTTTATAGACTGGGTAGTGTATGTATGTGTTAACAGAAGGCTGAAAAACTCTTACAGAAAACCCATGATAATAATGTTTATATCTCATTCATGCTTCATGTCTGTACTAGGTCTGTTGTGCTCCATTTCATGTCATTGGCACTGTTTTTCCACATCATCTTCATTCCAAGAACCAGACTCACTAAGCATCCTGTCCTTAAAACATTTGTGATCACCATAGGAGAGGAAAGACAATAGGAAGATTCACCCTTTGGTTTTTGCATGATATACACATGACATACATAACTTCTCACCTTTTCTTGGCCACATAAAGTCACATGACTATATATATATATATATATATGCACACAAAATAAATGTACATATGATGTACATATGTATATATAAAGATATATTTAAAAATCTTTATACATACATGAGTAAAATTATATATGTGTATATACATATATTTTATAAGGTATTTACTATAAGGAATTGGCTTATACAATTATGGAAGCTGCCACATCCCAAGATCTGCAGTCAGCAAGCTGAATACCCAGGAGATCTGATGGTATAAATTCCAATCTGAAGATCAGAAGATTCAAGATCAAGGATGAACAAATGTTTCAGTTCAAGTCTGAAGGCAGGTAAAAACAAACAAAGAAACAATGTTCCAACTCAAAGCGGTCAGGCAGGAGGAATTCCCACTTGTGCAGGGAAGGGTAAGCCTTTTTATTCTATTCAGGCCTTCAGCTGATTGGGTAAGGCCCATTCACATTAGGGAGGACAGTATGCTTTGTTCAGTCTATCAATTTACATGCTAACCTCACTTAAAAACACCCTCACAGAAACATCCAGAATAATGCTTGATCAAATATCTGGGCAGCTCATGTCCCAGTTAAATTGACACATGAAATTAATTCTCACACTCTCCAAAGTATTTACACTTGCTGGATTCAGGGTGTGCTTGGGCATCAGAATTTTTTAAGGCTCCCACATGATCTAAGGTGCAGAGTTTAAGAACCACTATGCAAGAGGGTGATGTGCCTTATAGGAGACCGGGGAGTGTGGGATTAACCCTCCCTACTCAGGTAAGTAAGGTGGAAAAGTATTCACAGTGTTTAAAAACCTTAAACATAAAAAATACCCATAAAACTCCACGTTAATCACATACGAGATGGATTCATAAATTGAAACCTGCTTAACTGGCAATTAAAAGCTGTAGGACAATGTTGTCTTTCTGTATTTTCAGAATTAAGTTCCAGCTGTTTTGAGAAAGCAACCAGAAGATTGAGAGAAACTGCCAAGTACCCTGGGGAGAAGCTGGGAGTAAAGAGCCACATTAACTTCTGTTATTCTAAAGTCATTGTACCATAAGCAGTGACTGTTAATACTGGAAGTGGAATAAAAGATACCAAATTCAGAACTTCACCTGCTTTTCACAGGGAAAAGCATTGTACTTTTCTGGGTCTGAACTTCATCGCAGGACCAACAAATTTCAAAAACAAATTTGAGACAATATAGCATGATTCTTAAGGTTTCCTCACCAGTTTAACCATTAAGTGTTTAACTATTTAATTTGGAGAAGACTTCATTTTCATTAAAGAAGCCCGTGTGTTTAATGTCACTATAGCCATCGGGAAAGTCTACCTTATAATGTAGTAAACAACTCCCATCTCTGTATGACTCATAACAACACAAGTTATTTCTCACTCATGCACCTGACTGTTGGGTATTGGCTGTGAGCTTTGTTTCATGGTTTACCCTCTCCGGACTCAGGTTGATGGAGCAGCTACTATCTCAAACATTGCTGGTCATCACATCCCACTTCCAGGGTAACCCACTGACCTGATTTGGTCACATACTCTACTCAACAACAAATGGGACAGGATGTATAATCCTCTACATGCCCAGGAGACTGCAAGCTGGACATATATGGTGAACAGCATTACGGACTATCACTTTCTGCCTTTCGGGTCACCAAAATATTCAACTCACTCTACTTCTCACAGGCAAAATATACTCAGTCCTTCCCAGAGAAGTCAACCCCAAAGTCCCATTTTGCCATGATATCAAATTCAAAGCCTAGGCTCCTTGGGAATGATGCAGGAGATTCCACATCAAATCTGAGTGTGATTTCTCTTGCTCTGGACACTCACGAATAAAAAGATAAGTTACTTTTCCATGCTCTCCAAATATACAATAGTAGAACACGGACAGAGTAACTGTATTAAACACTTCCCTTTGGAAAGAAGAATAGAAAATCCATGGCAGACACTAATCTGATATACAACTATTCTGAAATCTTACCAGGCAGAGGTGGTGAGGACCTTCTACTTTAGAAAGCGAGTATGGGATGGAAATGTTCCTGGATTAGACCCTGATTTTGCTTCCCACCAGAGAAGTCTCAAGCCCATTACTTTTCTCCGTGATCTTTGGCTGTGCCCTATTTGTCCCACCTGTGGTGGGCATTCGTTAGGAATATGTTTTCCTTATGTTCTGAGTGGCTTTCTCCTTCTGCTGCATGCCTACCAAAGGAAGGGAACCAAGGGTCATTTTAAGTCTCTTACAGTCTCAGATATTTATAATTTGAGTTTATATTTTCTCTGTACAATTTTCTTAATAATGTTCTAGGGCTTTTAATCTATTTGGTTCAGTTGGCAGTATTTGGTGATAGCTGCCCACACTTCTTTTCCAGATAGGCTTTTTAGATTGGTGGTAATTTTTTGAAAAATTTTGCTCTGCTGAGGCAGTAGTAACTGAAATTGCCAACAAATTTTGTAAAGCAATATTTAAATTCAGAAACAAACTATGGATTTTTTTAACATATCATGTTCAAACAATATAAGGGGGTCCATAGGTAAATTATCAAATCATAGAAAATATTTATAATATTTTGATTTTATGTATTGAATTGTTATCATATCTATTATCTTTTCACCATCTTTTTAAAGTGATATTTAGATCCATCTAAATGGATCTGTAATACAGATCCATCTGTATTACATATTTTGTTCTTTCAAATTTTTTAAAGTTGCATGTTATAGGCAAACCAAAAAGAGCAGTATTTTTTCAATTTTATCAAATTTCTATTCTATCAGGACTATAATTTAATTGCTGTAGTTTAAGGGTACAAACTTTCAATGAGTAGTAAATACATCATAAAGATCTAATGCACACGGGCTTCCCTGGTGGCGCAGTGGTTGAGAGTCCGCCTGCCGATGCAGGGGACACAGGTTCGTGCCCCGGTCCGGGAGGATCCCACGTGCCGTGGAGCGGCTGGGCCCATGAGCCACGGCCGCTGAGCCTGCGCAACCGGAGCCTGTGCTCCGCAATGGAAGAGGCCACAACAGTGAGAGGCCTGCATACCGCAAAAAAAAAAAAAAAAAAAAAAAAAAAAAAAATCTAATGCACACTATAATGAATATAGACAACAATACTGTAATTACATAGTGGGATAAATATTGCTACAAATGCAATCATATTACAATATGTAAATGTATCAATGTAACACATTGTATACCTTAAATTTATACAGCTTATATGTCAAATTTATTCAATAAAAATATGACTATATTTTAATCTTAAAGTGACAAGAAATACAAATCAACAATACAAAGATTTTAAAAAGTCTAATTATGAAGTGGCATAGGATTTGAATAAACATTTCTCCTAAGAAGCTCTACTAATTGCCAATAAGCACATGAAAAGATGCTCAACATCATTAGTCATTAAGGAAATGCAAATCTAAACCACTATGTCATACCACTCGGCACACACTAAGATGGCTATAATCAAAAAGACAAGATAATAGCAAGTGTTAACAAGGATATGGAGAAATTAGAACCCTCATGTATTGTTTGTGAGGATGTAAAATGGTGCCACTAATTTAAAAACTAGTTTGGCAGTTCCCCAGAAAGTTAAACTAGAGTTATCATGACTCAGTAATCCACTCCTAGGTGTATATCCAAGACAACTGAAAACATATGCCCACACAAAAACATGTACACAAGTGTTCATAATAGCATTACTTTTGATAGCTGAAACGTGGAAACAACCCAAATGTCCATCAACTGTTAAATGGTTAAATAAAATGTGGTACATCTATACATGTGAATATTATTGGGTCATAAAAAGGAATGAAGTTCTGATATATGCTACAAGGTGGATGTAACTTGAAAACATTATGTTTAGTGAAGGAAGACAGACATAAAAGGCCATATTTCTATTTATATGAGATATCCAGAAAAGATATATACACAGAAGCAGAAAATAGATTAGTGTTTTTCAGGAGTGGAGAAAAGTTGCTTTTGGGCAGGGGAGAAAGGAGAAATGACTAGTGGCTGGTGACTAGTGACCAGCGATTGGTAAGGGGTTTCTTTGCAGAATATGGAAATGTCCTGGAATTAGATGGTGGTCATGGTTACACAACTCTGAATATACTAAAAACTACTGAATTGTTCACTTTAAAAAGGTGAATATTACTGTATGTGAATTATATCAATAAATTTGTGATTAAAAAATATGACAAAATTAGATTATGGTGATGGTTGCACAACTCTGTGAATATACTAAAAACCATTGAACTGATCACTTTAAATGGGTGAATTTTATGGTATGTGAAATTATCTCAATAAGTCTGCAAAAAAAAAAAAAAAAAAAGACCAGGAAACAGTTTCTGTAGAAATTGGTGATTATTGCAATATTCTTTCTCCTTTATAGGCTTAAAACATTTTTGTTTCCTTATTCTAAACTCTTATATTTTGTTGCAATGTCATTTTTGCTGCATATTTCATGTGTAGTTTCTATTGATTTAAAAACACATATAAACAGTTTTTTTTTATATAAGCAGTTTTTAATACGTATTTTTTTAACTTTTAAAAAGTGTCACAGCCAAATTTAGATTTTTTTTTTTTGGTACACTTCTGTTAACCTTTTTACTAACAAGCAACAGTTCGTAATATATAACTTATAGCACATATTCACTATTAATTTAAATCTTCACCTAAGGTCACGTTTCACTCTTTAAGAGTCTTCTGTTAGTTTATCTCTAGTCTTCTAAAACATCTCATATCTTGCCTAATCAAATCCAATTGCTTTAATAATATTTAGTTAACATTATCATCATGTTTCCATGTGTATTTATGAGGTCAATATTTTATATTTGTTTTATCAAGTTATTTGTTCCATCTTTGGACAGATAAAAAAACTGTATGTAATCTCTAAATTTTTCTAAGGAATGTCATTGCTATTAGTAAGTCATGGCCATGTCTCCTAGCAACAAAATCTAACTATATACTGTACATGTTCCTGGGTTTTTGGCCTAGATTTTAATTTGTATACATTTTAAATTATTAATTATGCTAACACTGTTATCATAGCTATAGAAAATCTTTTAAACCAATACTGAAAATTGTTTCTTAGTTCTTAAGCCAGAATGCATACTTGATACATTAGGTGTAAAACCAATGAATTCAACTCTATTATTTTCTTTTGGGAATTCAAAAATAATTATAATAAACACTAGTTGTTCAACATAACTTTTGTCCTTGCTACAACCAAATTGAATTGAATAGTATTTACTTTTTATTTATTTATAATTTCTTATTTTATTACTCATTAAACTAGTAATCTAATATTTATTTCTCCATCCCAGATAGTAAAACTCATTATTTTTAATTTTAACTCTATTTTACATGATCAGTTTTGCTTGCAACAAATTTGGAAATAATTTCTAATAAACTGAGCTTTTTCCTTTCCTTTCTGTAAGTATTGTTCTTTTTGTGCCATAAAAAGCATTCTATGCTGAGCTAATATTAAACATGTGATATTATTATTTTCTATACTGGCAGTAATATGTTGGCATTTACTTACCTTTGTTGAATGTTATTTATTTATATTTACTCAGACTTTTGAATACTAGTAATTGCATTTTTGAATTATTTTTATTTTTTCAATTGGAAAGTGGTATTTTGCGTTTCTCTAATAAGAAATTTGTGTATCCAGTTATGGAGATCTTCATTAGTCAAGGCTGGACTTGAAGATTAGTTGGGAAACATATAATTATAGTAGCAATTCTTTGCCATTGATTTAGAATACAAATGCCAATGTCTACAATTTTTCTCCATTTAAAATAATTTTTATGTAAAATTAAATACTAAATGTTCATCCGTGTGTATCCAGTAAAGTTATATAATCATTGATTTGAGTGAGATTGTGTTTTACTAAAAACACTCTCATGCTGTCAGAAGGATGTGACAGCCATTTTCTAGGATCATAATCTGAAAAACACAGTAATTTTTGTCTTTTTCTTTCAATTTGCCTATTTTATAAATGTAGTTTTCTTCATCCTTTAATAGGGAGACCATTAAAGAGTGTACTTGTTTCTTCTGAGCTGTGAATTTGATGTGGATAATTCTCTTTTTCATTCTCATTGTTTTGGGCTGATATTTACCTTTTCAGTTATTAAAGAAAATGAGGTTGCTGGGATTTCATCTGACCTGTTGTTTATTTTTATGTTTTAACTGGTAAATCTTCATTAAATAAAGAAAATATAGTGCCTTACTTGTAAATTTTACACAGAGCATATTAAAGAAAAGTACGCTCACTTCCATTGTTTCTAGATTTTAAAAATTTTAAGCAAACAGCTCTTCTGAAGATTTTCCATTTCTTTCCTGATCTGCACTTTTCTGTTATCTATTCCTATTATAATCTCAAATTGTACATTCTAAAGGACTAAAAATCACACATCACTTGTTATTCAAAATGCACAAAATGTTATATTTCATCCAAAAGCATAACTAAAAGAAAACGAAAAACATTGAAAGTTACAATTGTTTTCAAGAAGTTACTTTTCTAAAACATTCAAACTTATGTATTAAGTTAAAAAGAAAGATACACTATTTTTCTACAAATATGATATACATTTTAAAATAAAAATTTTAAGTCAAAATTATTTAAAGCAAAATTAAATGTAATTCTAGCAACAGTGCCCATCTGGTGGCCAGCATAAAAATATCAGTACCATGTTTTCCATGTTAGGTATGTATGTTTGTATATAACAGTACCCAAACATACATACATAATATCTCTCTCTATATATATGTAAATCTGTATTTTTAAATTAATATGAAATTTTTAATATTGGGAAGTGTTACGCTATGAGCAACTCAGACATATATACTTATGCATGGTTTATTCACTGTTATCCTTTATGCCCCTATACCAATATATAGATTTGTACTAGAATTGTATATCTGGTATTTTTTGTAGTATCTTTTGTAGTACATTAGTTGCATAAATCTCTGAATGAAGATTTCAGGAAATTCCAAACTTATGGTGCTATTTGCTATGTATAGTGACATTGGTTTATTGCTTCTTTGCATCTGTTCTTCTTGCACCCTTCGTAAATATACTCAGATATTCATTTGGTTGTTTTCTTCCCCTATGCAGTGTATAGGAGTTGAGAAAAGATGACTATTATCACCAGCAATAAGTACAGTCTTTACCTCCTATAAATCATCATCTTCTAATTCTATGGTCTCACAACCATTCAGAATTAATTTCAGACTCATGCCTAGAATGGTAGGATAAAAGTATTCTCTCTCTCACTAGCTATAAACAGCTGAGATCTAATTACCTACATAACTCCTAACAAAGCTGACTGTCAGTCCTACAAACTCCAGTGTCACCCTCCTTAAAATGAAGCTGACACTCCATCTTGGATGGCAGATAGGAAAGACAAAATAAAAATGAGTCACTGTTTGCATCACCACTTCCTGATGGCCAAGCAAAGGAGCAGGTACATGAACGAACCACGGCTCAACAGATGTGCTCTTCTTGGAATTTTAAACTTGATTGGAGTGACACAAAGAGTAAAAGTGGTTGGTGTTCATCCACCTGGGGAACAGTACCTACAGAGACTATCTTTTGGTTCCTCCTACATAGACCCCTGGATCCATTCTCTTTCCTTTACAAGCCTGATTCTTCAGGTCTTCCTTTGCTCCTTTGAGCTATGCTGTATCTTTGCAATAAATTGATCTTTGGCTTAAGTTAGTCAGAGTCTTTCAAGTTTAGATTATTGTTTAGCAAATATCCTCTTTATTTTTCCTTCCACTTGGGCACAATATATTTCCTCATTCTATTGATATTGAGCTTGGCTATGTGGCTTGCTTTGGCCAATGGAACTAAGCCTTGTCAAGGCCACTATAGGTCAGCCAGTGCTCTGCTGATCTATAGTTGTGTGAGCATGGATGAATAATGGTTGTTTTAAGCTACAAATTTTGGGATGATTTGATAAAATTTATTATTGTACTGATATATGACTGTTACAGTTTGTTACTTGCAAATATCTGACGTTACTTTCTTTTGCAAAACCAACATTGCAGAGGGATGAAGGAAAAGTAAAGTTAAAAGTCTCACTGGCAGATTCAGCTCCAGCTCCTGCTGTGAGACAGGCCTATATCCAAATCATACTTTCTGTGTGACCAAGACAGCTAGCTAAAATCCAATAAATCAGTTATCTGGTACTTCTTCTTGAGCAATAGCTTCATATAACATATCTCTCAAGAAGTATTGTTACTATAACATGAAAAAGTAATAGGAATGTAAGAGTAATGCCACTCTTAGAGAGTTCTTCACTAAAAGCACATTTAGACCTGTCTGTTTAAGTAGAACATGATACTCTACGGTACCTTTAAAATAGTCAACTTGGCAAAAGCAGCTAGAAAAAAACTTCAAAAATGTTTTTAAAACATGTTTATAGAAGCATTTGGAGCAGGTAATCAGATGCTGTTTTTACCACTACACACTTAGTGGATTGATAGTTAAGCTATTTGCAGTGTTTAGATATTTCTCAACCTCTAAACTATTAAAATTTCAGACCAAAGCAGTAGTCCATATTTAAGGAATGAAGTTTGGTGATTTATTAAAGATATCTATAGATTTGCATAGATAGAGCAATGCTAGGGCTGTCCAAGAGGAAATTCATCCCTCCACCTGATATTTACTCCATCACTGTTACCAAGATTTTGCCCTATAACTTTAGACAGAGTGTAGCATTTTATGATCTTCTACTGGAATAAGTTAACAATATTCCACTTCCACTTCTTGTTTATGAACTATAAGGGAAATGTATTATAATAACTCTATTATTCCATTTGAGGAGGTGCTAAAAGGCATGGGTAAAGCAATTCAATTAATAATTATTTGTGTTTGGCTTTAGAATTCATGTAGTTGGACAAATGTGTCCAGGAACGGATACAGATGTGGGCTCTCAACACTGCTGTTTCAGTCCATATGTATTGAAGGCAGCAGTGTGAGTGCTGATATCGTTCTGAGTAACCAGAGATGATTCAATAAATGTTTATTAACTCACAATGCCATATTTCTCTACTTATGTGTTTACCACAGTTGAAGAATCAAAGTATAAAATTAGATCTGATAGTCTCTCCCAGAGTTTCCCACGCAAAGCAGATCATTTCTGAACTCAGAGGTGGGTTCAGAGTGGCCTTCAAATGGTTCTCTGTGTCCAGTAGGTCCAAAGAAGATGCTCACTGCTGGCTATTTTCATATATGCCTGTCATGACTGTTCTCAATTTTTTAACGATTGCAGTACCCTAAGTAGGACTTAAGTATTAGTTTCCTGTTGCTGTTGTAACAAGTCACCATAAACTTGGTCACTTAAAAGAACACAGGTTATTATCTTATGATTCTGGAGGTCAGAAGTCCTACAACCAAATTGTAGGTGGGGCTGCATTTTTTCTGCAGGCTCTAGGAGAATATTTCCTTGACTTTTCCGGCTTCTGGAAGCCACTTGAATTCAGTGGCTTGTGATTTCTCCAAGCAAGCAGTGTAGCAGCAGCTTCAAATCTCTCGCTGACTTTTTTTCTCATTGTCACATCTCCTTCTCTGACTTTAGTTCTCCTTCCTCCTTTTTCCACTTATAAGGTTTTTGTGGTTACACTGGACACACCCAGATAATCCAGGATAATAACTCCATATCAAAACCCTTATTTTAATCACATTTGCAAAGTCCCTTTTGACATGGAAGGTACGACGGTCACATGTTCTGATGATTAGGATGTGAACATCTTTGGGGGGACATTATTCTGTCTATCATAAGGACCAAGACTCCAAGGATTATAAAACCCCATTATATTCCAACTGTTAACTGAGAAAAAAATTTTTGGAGAGGAAATACTTGTCTCTGCAGAAAACTTGCTGCTAGCAACACATAAATAGCTTATTATTTACTTGAGAGAAAATAATTGAAATAGTATACATAATTCCTATGTTATTAATAATATGCTCTAAATTTAAAAATTGCCCACTGTTTTAACCACTACTTATCTTGATAATATGTTGCAGGATTTTTCGAGTAGTATTCAGTGTGAGGTAGCATATTACCAAGAAAAAGTCAAGTTACAAGGAATTTATGGGAGAATCTACATTAGTGACAAAAAATATGAATAATTTATATTTAAATTTCAGTGCATACAATTCTGAAGGTTTAGTTATTGGAAAAGTATAATCCCCAAACATAAATATGTGTTGCTATATACTATAGAACTGGTTCAACATTTGCAACAAAACTGATATTGATAAAGCCAAATCTATATAAATTTTTGCAAGAACAGCTGAGGAAAACCACCACCAAATCCAGTAACACTATGGTGCACTGATAGAAAAACATCTTTTCTGAATGTTTTAGAAATATTCTATCAATGTAAACATAAAATAGAAGCTCAAGCATTTCCTGGAGCCAGATTTCTTAGTAAAATGCTCAATTAGAGTATTTCAGTATTTAGCTCTTTGAGTATTTCAGTATTTAGCTCTTTCAGTATTTCAGTAATTAGCTCTTTGAAATGAGCTAATTCTAATACAAGACTCCAAAATACATTGACACTTAATAACTCACTCAGTAGATTACTAGTAAGTAGCCCTTAGTTGTATGTAAATCAGGACAGTTCTGAAATATGTTCCATTCACACTTTGAAAGCCCAGAATTTTTTGCCTTTTTCAGAACAGGCTCATGAGGATTCTTGTGCCTTCCAGGGTTGTTATTTTAAGAATCCTTACTTTAGATATCACCCTTCTCTCCTGGAATCCCCTTCCTACTCCCATCAAACATCCTACATTTTGCTAATTCCTTCTCATCCATAAGAAAGCAGCCTCAGGCGCTGTTAGGTTATTAGGTGTATATTTCCACATGATCTCAGAGCACCTTATTCAGTTTCCTCTCTTAGTATTTGCATATTGTGAGTTTATTGGAACCTGTGTTATTCATCTTTGTAACGCAGTATATCTCATAGTACACCAGAACATGGTCAAAGTGTGGCAAACATTTAAAGAAGGAAAGGTGTTAAGAAAGGATTATAATAGTTTTAATAGACAACCTTTGTAGAAGATGTACTGGATGCTAAGCATTCTTCCAAGTATACTTTACATATACCTTACAATCAAAATACAAAAACAGTTTATCTTTACAACAATATAATGAGGTGTGTTCTACTTAAAAGTTAAGGAAATTGAGGCACAGAGAGATTAAGTAATTTGTTCAAGGCCATTTAGAAGTGAAACAAAAAAAGAAGGCAATAAATAAATAAGGGAGGCAGGAAAAGGGGAAGGGAAAGGGAGATTTCAGCAATATTTTGATCCCACTGGAACCTTCATTGGTTCTATGAGCTGTTCACTGTTTTTCGCCTTCCTCATGCCATCATCTTTCTTGTTACTTACACTGAGTTCAGGAATATGATTTAATCACTTACTCACAACTTTCTCATTGTATCCTACTTGCTAAGCAAGGTCCAACATTGATCAAATACAGTACTTTGCTTATTGCACATCTGTATCTGTGGTTGGAGAAAAAAAGTGAACATAGCTGAAGATGGCTAAGGAAAAAACAACAAAAAACCCTGTGTTTACTGACACATCACTTTGAATTCATTATCACTAACTTCAAGTGACCCTATACATGCCCTTACTCTAGTCTCTCACGCTTCTAGATGATTCTTTCACAGCTTCTATTCTCTCTTCAACCCCCAACAATTCTTCCCCATTTCTCACTCTAAGATGACAATCTTGTTCCAATCACACTGAAAAAATAACAGCACTCAGAGAGAACTGCCACACAACCCTCAAAACACATCCACCCAACTTCCAGCACTATGTATATAATCTGCCTTCCCTGTTTTCACTATGAAAGAGCTACTTTCAAGTAAAACCAAACCCTCCACTTATACTCCAGATTCCATCTCCTCTCACCTGCTCAAGAATAATGCTCCAGTAATCCCTCTCTCTTCCCAGCATTGTCAATTTTTTCCCTTTTACCACCAGCGTACAAACAGGTGGTAATTTCTCTCATCTAAACAAACAAAAAAGACTAAAAAAAATCGATTTGACCTCACATTGCCTTCCAGCTGTACCCCGCTAAAGCAAATCTCCTTGAAAGTTTAGTCCATGCTTACTGCACTAAGTTCCTCTCCCCCATTTTCTCTTGAACACACTTCAGTTAGGCTTTTGGCCCACTACTCTCCCAGCCAAGGTCACCTATGACCACTAACTGGCAAATCCAGTGGTGAATTCTCTGTCCTCATTTTAGCTAAACTTTCAGCAGTGTTGTATTGGTCAAAGCTGATCCTGTCTCCCTGGTAGAAACATTATTTCCAGAGACCATTGCTCTCCTAGTTTTCCTTTTGTTCTCTTGGCAGTTCAACCTCAGGATGCTTTGCTGTATTTCCTTACACCCCTGACCTCTAAACCAGTGGTCTTCAAACTGTTTTATTCGTGCATCTCCTGGACCATTCTTTTTTTTATTTGACGTCTAAATATTTTCATCTTAAGTTTACATAGTTGCAAAAGTTATGTGCCCACATGTTTTAAACAGGGCCATTTTGCACAGAACTATGACACCACGCTTACAAATGTAGCCAGTGAAATAATAATACTATAGCAATTTGATATACACCTTTATCTATTTTAAAGCACATGAATATGGCTTTCTTTAGCAGTAGGAAATTATAAACCATTCTCTTTTCTCCTCAGACTATTATTTCCATTGCAGTCCCATCACAGAATTTTATCCTAGTGTAATTTTAAGCCATTTTATTGTGAATTACACCTTTAGAAGAATTCACAAAATGAAGATGTACAGCTCAATAATTTATCACAATGCAGACTCACGTAACCACCATCCACGAGATAAATAGAGCATTTACACAACGTAGATGTGTAAATGTGTAATGTAACCCCTCCCTTCCTAATCATGACTTTTTCCTCCCTCTCCGATATAATCACTTGCATTTCTTACTGTTTTGTATGGAGCTTTCTCTTTTATTAGCTCATGTATGTGTCAGTGAATATGACTCTGCTCCACATCTATTCCTCTTTTTCATTGTTGCATGTGTGCTCCCTGAGGAACACAGTTCAGGTAGATGGAGATAAGAGAGGTCTCCTTCTAAAAATATCACTTAGTTCTTCAACTACCTTTCAAACTCTATGCTCCCAAATTAAATGATCCATCATCACAAATTACTTTTAATAATATTTTAGGTAATATTTGTATTAGAGCCCCTCCAATTTCATGGCAATAGAAAAACTGGAAACAACCTGACATATATAAAAATGTGTTGTCAGTCATTAGAGTACAATTAGACACTAATACGTTCAAATTTCCCCCCGTTTGGAGTCCAAAGGTATTAACACCTGGGGCAATGCAACATAGGAAGATTCATAATCTGTGAAAAGTATATCATACGTAAAGAGCATAAAGGTAAAAAATATATATATATTTTGGCCATGCTGTGTGGCTTGCGGGATCTTAGTTCCCTGACCAGGGATTGAACCTGGGCCATAGCAGTGAAAGCGCCGAGTCCTAACCACTGGATTGCCAGGGAACTCCCAGGGTAAAATATTTTGAAAAGAAAGATGGGAAATAAAAACATACAGGTTACTCAACTGAAGCATCTCAGGTCAATCAATTCTAGTCATGATTACGTATCTCAATGTTGAGGGCAAGGAAAATGATTTCCCCCAAAGTATCCCAGCCTGAATATTCCTTTGAAAACCTTATGTGTATTCCCAGGATACACATAATCCAGTTAGAAATCCCCAATTTACACATTAGAATTTTCAGGATTTTTTCCTTGGATCATTTCTCTTTCTTATATACTCACGTATTCAATCTCATGGTATGACTTTAAATATCACACACACACACACACACACACACACACACACACAGAGACACAGACACACACACACACTGTGGTCTCCAAAATCTATATCTACAGCCCAGACATCTCCCATAACCTCACATGGATATACACAACTTGATATTTGATATCTCCATTTGGATGTCTACTTCACATCTCAAAATGGGTACTTCCAAACTTGGAATTCTGATGCCCATCCCCCCCAAACCCTGCCCTCCTTTAGTCTTGCCTCTCTTAGTAAATCAAAAATTCATCCTTCAAGTTACTCAGACTAAATATGTCTTGCTGTTCTTGCTTCTGATTCTTTGTATTTGTTTCGTGGGTATAGAACATTCTTCCCCCAGAGGCCTCTATGCCCTGTTTCTTCACTTCTTTCCAGCCTTTGCTCAAATATCACCATATTTCTGATGCTTTCTCTAATCATTCTCAATACTACAAGCCTTGCCTCACCTACCTACTGCACACTCTCTCCCTTCCTGGCTTTATTTTTCTCTAGAGTGCTTATCATCTGACCTCCTATAAATTTTACTTAATTGTTTATTGTATATCTCTTCCCACTAGAATGTAAGATTCATGACTGCTGGACCTCTGTGGGTTTGTTTTTTTTTTCATTTTATTCTGTATTCCTAAAACCTAGAAGAGTGCCTTGAATATGGTCGCCACTTAATAACTATTTACTGAGTTGAAGAATGAATAAATTAATCATGGGGTAGAAGTCAACAAAATAACTCAAGCTCTCTGCCACAAGCTTATGGGATGATTTGAAGGTCAAGCCAAGCATGATGCTTATGAAAAGAATATGAGTAGTGAAACAGAAACGGAACTTATCTTACAAGAACTACCTGTCAAAAAGAAAGACTGATATATAGCAGCATTGAAAGAAATGAACGTCTAATCCATTTGAGTTACTACTGACTGAGAAAATGTAAATATTCATTGAACAGTGGCAGCAGAATTTTCACAGCTGACTACTTCCAAGGGAACCACAGTGGGTCCACAATACTGAAGGTATAAATTCTTACACAATGACTTTTAAAACTACCATCATTTTTAATAACATCTCATATATGAGCAATCAAATCAGAAAAAGTTCACTGGTAGCAATGTTGAAAAATAAATGTCTCTCTCTCTATTTGTTTTTCAAATTTCATGATCAATTCTAGTTTACTGAATATGATCAACAATGCAAAGTTTTGTAGGAAAAAAGGAGTACTGGAGATGAAATATCAATCCTTCTATCAGAAAAAGAACTGGCATCATAAATTTATTCTGAATGTGGAAATTAGACTGTCTGAACTTTTAGAGTAAAAGCCCTTTCAGATAAATTACCTTATTGCATTGCAAACTTTTGCTTCATTCCTCATGTCAACTAAGTTGGCATTTGAATATTTGATCAGTAAGAGAAGTTGGTACATTTTGGAATCAAGCATTTTCTTCAACTTATGTAGTTTCTTGGTGCAGGGTTTGAAGCACTGGAATTTTTCTTTGTGTGTGTTTGGATCATTGTGACAACCTTCTTTTATCTAGTTTCAGTGGTGCATTACAGGGCTTTGACTTAAAGTCTGAATTCTCCTCCCATCAAGATACAGGCATAAAATCAATGTGTAAATGGTGACTCACTCCCATTAGTGGGGCAGGATTTCATAATTTTACAAAGATTTCCCTAGAAAATCACTCATGCTTTATTGTGTATATATCTAATTGCTATGAAATTGGCACAGCACATCCATCCCTCCCCCTGGCTGCCTGGTACTGTATATCTGAATTCTGGAAGTGCTCCATGCTGTTAAACATGAAAGTAATTTGTAGCATGTTCTTCATGCTACTACCTATCTAAAAGGTTAATAAGTAGATTCACCTACTTAAAACTGATTATCACAGTGCTCTGCATGCAATGGGTCCTCAAAACACATTGGTTCACTTTCTGTAAATATGGGAGCTAGACATTTATTAACATTTTCAGAAAGCAGAATTTCCTAATTTTTTGTTTAAGGTCAGAATTTCAGATTCTATGCAGACAGATAGAGTAGATAATTTTAGTGCCATGATCCATTTATGGACGAAGTCAATCCTATATATTAGGAGGAATGATTTTTTGCAGCACCAACAAAAAAAATCATTGAAAACATTATTGTATAATGTCTCTCAAAGTTTTCTGCTGAAAAATTTACTCTTGCAAAATATGTTCTCACCTCTATTTAAAGGTAGGTATTCTGAGGATATCACTTAGAAAATCTACAGTTTTCTTCTTCACATAAAGATTCTTTTTGGAAAATAACATTATAAATGAAGTGAGATATAAATAATACTTGCTTAAAATTGTGTTTACTAAGCCAAAATGGCTTTGGTAAATTATGTTTAATTTAAGTTTAGGGAAAACTTACATAATATCCATGAAATTGGTTTAGCTTTTTTTGTTGAGATTTGCTTATCTCGATTATGAAAAAATTTAAAAATAACTCTTTCACCTATCATTAAACAAATAAATCTCTGCCACTACTGACCATTCAAACAAGAGAAATAGTTCGTTTGATAATCACCTTTTCAATTGAGGTCTTGTTACTTTTTAAGAGTTCCCTGGAAATTACTGTTTTTTGTATCTTCACGGTCCTACTTTTAATTAGCACAACCTATTTCAACAAATTGGATGAAAATTCATCTAGCCTTTTTGTAGGTGTGTATGCACTAGCAGTATCAAATATAAAACAAAACAATTTTTTCAAATGTATAGATATCTATCTTTACTTTAAAATATTTTTATTAATTAATTGGTTAGTTAAAAATCTACTGTCATACTGAGATATTCATTGGGTTGAATTCTCCTAGAATTTAAATTAATTTTTGAAATTAAGCATCAAGGTCTTCCCTGGTGGCGCAGTGGTTGAGAGTCCGCCTGCCGATGCAGGGGACATGGGTTCGTGCCCTGGTCCGGGAAGATCCCACATGCCACGGAGCGGGTGGGCTCGTGAGCCATGGCCACTGAGCCTGTGCGTCCGGAGCCTGTGCTCCTCAATGGGAGAGACCACAACGGTGAGAGGTCCGCATACCTCAAAAAAAAAAAAAAAAAAAAGCATCAAATTCTCATCCTAGCAATATAGTAAGTGAAATGTTTTAAATTCTCCTCCAAATACAAAACACTTAACGATACACTGTTTAAAGAAGAAACATTTAAAGAGGCATGGATAATCTATTAAGAAAGTAATGGAAAATCTGGAAAGGAGGGAAGGATATAACATAAGAAAACAAAAGCAAACTAAAAACTGGTCCAGTAATCCAGATCAGTGAGTATTTGAGTGTTGAAACAAGCAGGATTTCTAAAACCTCAGTAAAAGAGTTATTTGGCTGGGATTGATGGGAAAGCATTCTTCAAAGATGAAAAACTGACAACTGAAGTGTCTCTGGGTTGGCAGGGTAGGAGTATCCCTTGAGACTCTCCCTCGAGACATCCCTCTCTAGCCAGTTTAAGGGCCATATCTCCACTACCCAAGATGAGAACTGAATTTAAAGAGCTTTGGGTTTCATTCATGGGGAAATGCATCTCCAAGCGCGTACTCAAGAAATTATCACATACAATGTTCCTCAGAAGTGAGTTTAAGACATAAACACAAAACACATAAGCACATAAGGAAATAAGATACCATGAATGAGAGTCAACAGAAACAATAAAAGGCACAACCAGATTCAGAAAAACCTATGCTGTTAGAATTATTATATACAGAATTCATTGAATGGGTTAAAAAATCTGATGGAGCTGAAATTAAGATGAATGTGAAGAATTACTCAGAGAAGATCAAGGAGGCAAAAAGAAGAACTATTAAAAAGAGCTTTAGGGATTTGAACTATAGAGCTACACATTCTAAGAAATGACTGATCAGATTTTCAGAAAGTGAAAATAAACAGAATAGTAATAAAAATAATACTTATTATATTATAAATGACATGTTATAAATACATTTATTATAGCCCAGGGAGTATTCTAACCCTATCAGGTGGGTATTAATCATTGTCATCATCATCATCATATAATTATTATTATTAATACTTTTTATAGGTAAGGAAAGTGAGGCAGAAATTGACTAAATAACTTCACCAAGATACCGTAACTGTTAAGTGGCAGAGCCAAGAGTCAAATTTAGGCAGTCCAGCAACAGAGACTGTGCTTTTAATTATTAACATTTAAAAGACAATAAGTACAGACCAGTCCCTCCCATCAGGAAACTTCCACAAGCCTCTTAGATAGCCTCATCCACCAGAGGGCAGACAGCAGAAGCAAGAAGAACTACAATCCTGCAGCCTGTGGAACAAAATCCACATTCACAGAAAGATAGACAAGATGAAAGGGCAGAGGGCTATGTACCAGATGAAGGAACAAGATAAAATCCCAGAAAAACAACTAAATGAAGTGGAGATAGGCAACCTTCCAGAAAAAGAATTCAGAATAATGATAGTGAAGATGATCCAGGACCTCAGAAAAAGAATGGAGGCAAAGATAGAGAAGATGCAAGAAATGTTTAACAAACACCTAGAAGAATTAAAGAACAAACAAACAAGGATGAAAAATACAATAACTGAAATGAAAAACACACTAGAAGGAATCAATAACAGAATAACTGAGGCAAAAGAACGGATAAGTGACCTGGAAGACAGAATGGTGGAATTCACTGCCACAGAACAGAATAAAGAAAAAAGAATGAAAAGAAATGAAGACAGCATAAGAGACCTCTGGGACAACATTAAATGCAACAACATTCACATTATAGGTGTCCCAGAAGGAGAAGAAAGAGAGAAAGGACCCGAGAAAAAATTTGAAGAGATTATAATTGAGAACTTCCCTAACATGGGACAGGAAATAGTCACCCAAGTCCAGGAAGTGCAGAGAGTCCCATACAGGATAAACCCAAGGAGAAACACGCTGAGACACATAATAATTAAATTGGCAAAAATTAAAGACAAAGAAAAATTATTAAAAGCAGCAAGGGAAAAATGACAAATAACATACAAGGGAACTCTCATAAGGTTAACAGCTGATTTCTCAGCAGAAACTCTACAAGCCAGAAGGGAGTGGCATGACATATTTAAAGTGATGAAAGGGAAGAACCTACAACCAAGATTACTCTACCTGGCAAGGATCTCATTCAGATTCGATGGAGAAATCAAAAGCTTTGCAGACAATCAAAAGCTAAGAGAATTCAGCACCAGCAAACCAGCTCTACAAGAAATGCTAAAGGAACTTCTCTAGGCAGGAAATGCAAGAGAAGGAAAAGAACAAGAACAAACCCAAAACAATTAAGAAAATGGTACTAGGAACATACATATCGATAACTATCTTAAATGTAAAATGGATTAAATGCTCCCACCAAGAGACGTATACTGGCTGAATGGATACAAAAACAGCACCAGTATATATGCTGTCTACAAGAGACCCACTTCAGACTTAGGGACACACACAGACAAAGTGAGGGGATGGAAAAAGATATTCCATGCAAATGGAAATCCAAAGAAAGCTGGAGTAGCAATTCTCATATCAGACAAAATAAACTTTAAAATAAAGACTATTACATGAGACAAAGAAGGACACTATATAATGACCAAGGGATCAAACCAAGAAGAAGGTATAACAATTGTAAATATTTATGCACCCAACATAGGAGCACCTCAATACATAAGGCAACTGCTAACAGCTATAGAAGAGGAAATTGACAGTAACACAATAATAGTGGGAGACTTTAACACCTACTTACACCAATGGACAGATCATCCAAACAGAAAATTAATAAGGAAACACAAGCTTTAAATGACACAATAGACCATATAGATTTAATTGATATTTATAGGACAGTCCATCCAAAAACAGCAGATGACACTTTCTTCTCAAATGTGTATGGAACATTCTCCAGGATAGATCACATCTTGGGTCGCAAATCAAGCCTCAGTAAATTTAAGAAAATTGAAATCATATCAAGCATCTTTTCTGACCACAACACTATGAGATTAGAAATCAATTACAGGGAGGAAAACATAAAAAACACAAACACGTGGAGGCTAAACAATACGTTATTAAATAACCAAGAGATCACTGAAGAAATCAAAGAGGAAATTAAAAAATACCTAGAGACAAATGACAGTGCAAACATGAGGATCCAAAACCTATGGGATTCAGCAAAAGCAGTTCTAAGAGGGAAGTTTATAGCAATACAAGTCTACCTCAAGAAACAAGAAAAATCTCAAATAAACAATCTAACCTTACACTAAAGGAACTAGAGAACGAAGAACAAACAAAACCCAAAGTTAGCAGAAGGAAAGAAATCATAAAGATCAGAGCAGAAATAAATGAAATAGAAACAAAACAATAGCAAAGATCAATAAAACTAAAAGCTGGTTCTTTGAGAAGATAAACAAAATTGATAAACCATTAGCCAGATTCATCAAGAAAAAGAGAGAGAGGATTCAAATCAGTAAAATCAGAAATGAAAAAGGAGAAGTTACAACAGATACAGCAGAAATACAAAGCATCCTAAGAGACTACTACAAGCAACTCTATGCCAAAAAAGTGGACAACCTGGAAGAAATGGACAAATTCTTAGAAAGTTATAACCCTACAAGACTGAACCAGGAAGAAATAAAAAATATGAACAGACCAATCACAAGTAATGAAATTGAAACTGTAATTAAAAATCTTCCAACAAACACAAGTCCAGGACCAGATGGCTTCACAGGCGAATTCTATCAAACATTTAGAGAAGAGATAACACCCATCCTTCTCAAATTCTTCCAAAAAATTGTGGAGGAAAGAACAGTCCCAATGTCATGCTATGAGGCCACCATCACCCTGATACCAAAACCAAACAAAGATACTACAAAAAAAGAAAATTAGAGACCAATATCACTGATGAATATAGATGCAAAAATCCTCAACAAAATACTAGCAAACAGAATCCAACAACACAGTAAAAGGATCACACACCATGATCAAGTGGGATTTATCCCAGGGATGCAAGGATTCTTCAATATACGCAAATCAATCAATGTGATACACCATATTAACAAATTGAAGAAGAAAAACCATGTGATCATCTCAATAAATGCAGAAAAAGCTTTTGACAAAATTCAACACCCATTTATGATAAAAACTCTCCAGAAAGTGGGCATAGAGGGAACCTACCTCAACATAATAAAGGCCATATACAACAAACCCACAGCAAACATCATTCTCAATGGTGAAAAACTGAAAGCATTTCGTCTAAGATCAGGAACAAGACAAGGATGTCCACTCTCACCACTATTATTCAACATAGCTTTGGAAGTCCTAGCCACAGCAATCAGAGAAGAAAAGGAAATAAAAGGAATCCAAATTGGAAAAGAAGAAGTAAAACTGTCATTGTTTGCAGATGACATGATACTATACATAGAGAATCCTAAAGATGCCACCAGAAAACTACTAGAGATAATCAATTAATTTGGTAAAGTTGCAGGATACAAAATTAATGCACAGAAATCTCTTGCATTACTATACACTAATGATGCAAAATCTGAAAGAGAAATTAAGGAAGCACTCCCATTTACCACTGCAACAAAAAGAATGAAATACCTAGGAATAAACCTACCTAAGGAGACAAAAGACCTGTATGGAGAAAACTATAAGACACTGATGAAAGAAATTAAAGATGATGCAAACAGATAGGGAGATAGACCATGTTCTTGGATTGGAAGAATCAATATTGTGAAAATGACTATCCTACCCAAAGCAATCTACAGATTCAATGCAATCTCTATCAAATTACCAATGGCATTTTTTACAGAACTAGAACAAAAAATCTTACAATTTTTATGGAGACACAAAAGACCCCGAATAGCCAAAGCAGTTTTTAGGGAAAAGAAAGGAGCTGCAGGAATCAGACTCCCTGACTTCAGACTATACTACAAAGCTACAGTAATCAAGAAAATATTGTACTGGCACAAAAACAGAAATATAGATCAATGGAACAGGATAGAAATCCCAGGGATAAACCCATGCACCTATGGTCAACTAATCTATGACAAAGGAGGCAAGGATATACAGTGGAGAAAAGACAGTCTCTTCAATAAGTGGTGCTGGGAAAACTGGACAGCTACAATGTAAAAGAATGAAATTAGAACACTCCCTAACACCATACACAAAAATAAACCCAAAACGGGTTAAAGACCTAAATATAAGACTGGGCACTATAAAACTCTTAGAGGAAAACATAGGAAGAACACTCTTTGACATAAATCACAGCAAGATCTTTTTTGACCCACCTCCTAAAGTAATGGAAATAAAAACAAAAGTAAACAAATGGGACCTAATGAAACTTAAAAGCTTTTGCACAGCAAAGGAGACTATAAACAAGATGAAAAGACAACCCTCAGATGGAAGAAAATATTTGCAAATGAATCAACAGAAAAAGGATTAATCTCCAAAGTCTATAAACAGCTCATGCAGCTCAATATTAAAAAAAAAAAAAACCTAATCAAAAATGGACAGAAGATCTAAATAGACATTTCTCCAAAAAAGACATAACAGATGGCCAAGAGGCATATGAAAAGCTGCTCAACATCACTAATTACTAGAGAAATGCAAATCAAAACTACAATGAAGTATCGCCTCACACCGGTTAGAATGCGCATCATCAGAAAATATACGAACAACAAATGCTGGAGAAGTTGTGGAGGAAAGGGAACCCTCTTGTACTGTTGGTGGGAGTGTAAATTGATACAGCCACTATGGAGAACAGTATGGAAATTCCTTAAAAAACTGAAAATAGAATTACCATATGACCCAGCAATCCCACTACTGGACATATACCCAGAGAAAACCATAATTCAGAAAGAGTCATGCACCACAATGTTCATTGCAGCACTATTTACAATAGCCAGGTTATGGAAGCAACCTAAATGCTCATCGACAGACGAATGGATAAAGAAGATGTGGTACATATATACAATGGAATATTATGCAGCCCTAAAAAGGAACGAAATTGAGTCATTTGTAGAGATGTGGATGGACCTAGAGACTGTCATACAGAGTGAAGTAAGTCAGAAAGAGAAAAACAAATATTGTATATTAATGCATATATGTGGAACCTAGAAAAATGGTACAGATGAACCCATTTGCAGGGCAGAAATAGAGACACAGATGTAGAGAACAAACCTATGGACACCAATTGGGGAAAGTGGTGGGGGAGGGGTGGTGGTGGTGGGATGAATTGGGAGATAGGAATTGACATGTATACACTAATATGTATAAAATGGATAAGTAATAAGAACCTGCTGTATAAAAACATAAATAAAATAAAATTCCAAAAAAAAAGATAATGAGTACAAATTTTCTAAAAACTGACAAAAGGCAAAAAACATGAATCTTTAGATTTGGAAAGTTCAATATATCCAAGAAGGATAAAAAAAAAAAAAAATCACAGTGAAACTACTAAACACCAAAGACGGAAATACAGAAATTTGCCAAAAGAGTGTGAAGAAACAATATATTTAAAATATTGAGGAATAATAATCATTTACCTTGGACTATATAGCCTACAAAAAATATTTCAAGAGCAAGGGCCACAGAAGACATTTTCAGACAAATAAAAGTAAATTATTAAAGAAATGGAGACATTTCAGGAAGAAGAAAAATGATTCCAAAAGAAAGGCATGATTTTCTTAAAAAGTTGGTGAGCAAAGGAAATTGTAAGCATGTTATAATAACATTTACATTGACGAGATTAGAAAAAACAAGATGGGGATTTTGTGTGCATGCACACGCGTACATGTATGTGTGTGACTGATTAGAGTTTGAACACTAATGCCTCTGAACTGCTTTTAAAAAGAGTAAATACATTGATTTATTTAGTCTTTGTTAAGTAAAATATGAAAGTTAAAAAATGTAACCATTTAAAGATGAGAAGAGTTTGGAGTGTATAACTTCCAAACTGCTAACAGAAAAAAGACAGAAAAAGAAAAATTAATAAATGCAAGAGAAGAAAAGAAAGGAGAAGAACAAAAAGGAGCACAGCAAACAAGGAACAGAACAGAAACTAAGATGATAAAAATAAATCCATTTATATCAGTAATTACAAAAAATGTAACAGATAAATATCACTCTTGCCAGAGGTGGAAAAATTTTATCAAACTTTCAACAGAATTGCCATTTAGCTTTGTTGACCTTCTTCAACGTTTCTCATGCAACATGATACTGTTTACAATGTGTGCATCTTTAATCATAGGTATAAGAATAGCTGTAAGAGAAAGGGTACAAAATGATATATTAAACAAATTTTAATCAGATAAAGCTTGTGTGGCTAGATAATGATTAAAGGATCAAATCACCAGAAAAATACAATAATTCTAAACTTATATACACTGGACATCATAGGTTCAAAATTCATTAGAGCAAACTTTTCCACAATTACAAGAAGAAACAGATGGTACAGATGGTACAACAACAAAATTGGATATTTAAATATACTATTATTAGTATTGGACAGCTCAAGTAGATAAAACAAGCAATAGATAAGCTTAGATGTACGGAGGATACAATAAATAAGTTTGATCCAATACAGAACAATAGAAAGTATTTATTCTTTTCAAGCTCACATGAACTTTTATGAATTTAATCAATGTCATAAAGCCATAGACCATAGAGCAAGACTTAACAAATTTCAGAGAACTGGTATCATTTAGACCACATTCTCTGTTCATAATGGATAGATAGATAGATAATATACATATAAACTATATATAAACTATATGTATATAAACTAAAAGAAGGCATACATTTCCTATACATTTGGAAGTTAAAAACTCACTCTTGAAACAAAGGTACAAACAGTCATTTCACAAAATATGAGAATTTCAATAAACATAAGAAAGACTCAGCATCATTAAAACTATGAAATGCAAATGAAATCGTCAGTGAGATGCATTTTTAGTCCCAACAGATTGGCGTATTTTTAAAAGTCTGACAATACCAAGTGTTGAGGGGAAAGTAAACCTTTCCACACACACTGTAGGTGGGAATATATATTGCTACAAGCATTTTGGAAACAAGTTGGCATTATGTGGTCAAGTTGAGGATTTGCAAACTTTTCAACCCTGTGATTGAACTCCTGAATATATACCCTTCAGAATTTCTTGCACATATGCACCGGGAGACATGCATAAGAAAGTCCTCAACCACACTGTTTGTAATACCAAAATAGCTGGATACAACCCATGTGTCCATTAACAAGACATGGATAAATTATAGTATCAGTATGAATGAATCACACATTATTTTGAGCAAATAAAACAGTAATAAAAAATACTTGGAGTCTTTGTTTGCTTTCCTATTGGAGTGGTTGACTTTTTACTGATTTGCATGTTTCCTTTGGTCATATCTGGAGGCAGGAATTCATTCCTCTCCTTCTGGCTACTTTGTACCAGGGGACTCATTAATGTGAGGGTTTAAAACCTAGCTGTGTGGACACCTACCCAGCTCTGGGGGTTTTCAGCTTCTCCAGGCTCTAGCTAGGGAGCACAGCAAGGTCTCCTTTTCTTTGAGTTCCCAACCTTACGTGAAGTTCTCCTCTGACTGCAGGGTGGGCAACCCCCCCTTCCCAGAACCCGCCAGTGGCAGCATTCTCATCACACTGTGAACATTACAACACCTCTCCCCCTGCCCAGGCCCCTGCCCAGCCCAAGGGAATCTTTCTTATTTTAAGGAGAAGGAAGAAATCTCTTTTCTGAGAGTCCTCTCTGGTTTCCTAAAGACATTAGCTTTTGAATAACAAGCAAAGAACAAGCCCTCTTTTCTCTGTTTTAACCTGCTATATCCCATTGTTTTCGTTACCCAGGTGTTGTGAAAATGCACCTGTAAAAACAGAGTCTGGAGGCCAGAAGTCAGTTTCAAAGTTTGGGCTTGCCTCTGTGTGTGTTTGTATGTGTGTGGGGGTCAGGTATGTGTATTCCTTTTCTTCCTATAAAGCTGTTGTCACTTTTGTATTAGGGTCCAGCTCTGGGCATCTGATTTTCAGTTTTCTGTATTTCTGTTATAGGAAAGTAGGAAACTAGGCCTCTACTCCTTTCTGTAGTTTTTGCATTTTGAGTTTGAGTAAGCCTCTTTGAAATATATTTAAAAGACTATCGTGTTGGGGATGAAAAATCAGGCTAGAAAAAAGCATCCCTCCAGCCAGTAGATCTCCTTTTTGGCATGGTCATGAGTATCTTCCTTGGATTCTTGGTCTGTAGTGGCTAAAGGTTCCAAGCATCTTCTGTAATGGCTGCTTTGGGGACCAGCCAGGACTCCTGTTAAGATTGAAGGTACTTGTGTCCCAGCTGGTGGATGCATTGCTTGTTGCCGGCTCACTGCAGAGGCCTCCCCTAGGAATTGCCCTGCCCCAAAGTAGCTACTTCTCCCATAGGTAGGCTCCTCTCCAAGGACAGCCACTAACCAGTGTCTGGTCTGTGATTTCTGAAGGATAATCCCAGTATCAAATCTTCACATGGCATAGGCTGAAACCTTTGTCACTGCTGCATTGAATTTCCACTGCTTCTTCTACCCAGTCCTACTGGTCTCATTTCCATACAGGATAATCCCTAATGTAGGCAAATTTCCGTATCAGAGTCTGTTTCCTGAAGTGCCCTACCTAAGACGCTATCTCTCTAATGGACCACCACACCTTCAAAATTCACCCTTCCAGATTTTTAGTTATGCTTGTAATAATCTTCAAGACCTAGTGAGATATTCCTGTGTTTGAGTTTACTTAGCATTACCTTATTTTGTTTTCACAACTCAGTGAGGTAGGCACTATTATTCTTCCCACTTTACAGATGAGTAAATGGAGACTTACAGAGAATGAGTAACTTGTCCATTTTCACATACTACATCCAGGCTAGTCTTCTATTAAGAGATGAGTAAAGAGACAAGAAATGCACCCCCAGGCATTCTTTCCTCAAATATCTCAAAAGGGCCATAAGATGCTGCATCTGATTATGTTTCATCTAAATAAAAGAACCCCAAGTAGAGATCCGCATTACCCATGCAGGAAACTCTTGACTATAAACCTTGCCTCTGAATAAGGATGACTCTGATGTTATGCCAGAAGTTTTTAATACTTCCTGCCATTCTGCATTATTTTCTTGGACAGAATAGTATGAGTCTGTCTTTCAATCTGTCTCCATCTGTAATATACTAGTCAAATTCCTTGACATTTGTGTCTGGTGCTGTTCCTTCATTTCACTGCTGATTAAAATGTCCTACACCTTTACATTCTTTGGTCCTTTTGTTTGGTCTCTCGAGAGGGCAACATAGGGTTTGAAGCTGGCATTTGAGCTTTCATATTTTATACGTTTCCTGGCTTTTATTGTGCAATGATATTTTGCATTTTCCCCTGTCATTAGCTGTTGTTTAAAAATCAAATCACTAGACTACCTAATTAATCTCCCTCTATTGATGGACCAAGTGCTGTGACTTTTTTTTTTTTTTACTATCTTAATGATATGTTGTACATACTTAGATATACTTAATTGGCATCTCTTTAATTTTTAATTAGGTTAGGTTCCTAGAAATGGGATTAGTACATCAAAAGTTAAGAATCTTTTAACATTCTTTACAAATAGTGTTACATTTCTTTTCATAGTTTGTTTTTTCTTTTTGCCAATTTAAATTTATTTCTACCATCAATATATGCAAACAGCTTTGCTAGGAAAAATATGTCAAGTTGATGTATTCAAATGTTATGTTTTAGAATTTCTAGTCAGTGTTTGATTTTCCTTATTGTCATTTTAGGGCTTTTTATGTATTAAGAATATTTACCTTTTATGTGTCATTCTTGTATCCAGTGTCTTTCCTGCTTTGCAGTTTGCCTTTGGTGTGGATTTTGATGAGCATCTCTATGTTTGTTTTCTTTCACTGATCCAGATTCAGTTCTTGTGCAGTGCTATACTTTTTGGACCACTATAACTTTAGAGGGCGTTTTAATATCTGGGAGATAAATTGCTACTCATCTTCCTCATCAAATTATTCACAATAATTCTCCACAGTTTAAACTTCCAGATATGCTTCAAATTATTATTACTATTTTTCAAATTATAAAACCACCAAGTTGGGATTTAAATGCTAATATAAATATGTGCACCATATCATTAATATAATAAAAATGGAATGGGCACAATCCTGTGTTCATTCATAAGAAAAAATTAACTCAATGGGAGGTTATTAATTAATGCATGAAGGGATTTTTAAAAGAGGTTCACTAAAAGTAATGAGTATAAGGTGTTTTAAGTCAGTGAAGAGACAATGTTATTAGGGCAGTTGACTTATATTCGAAGAGGATAAGGGATTAGACTGGGAGGGTAAGAATTGATTATGGCCTCCTCTGAAAGACAGAAAAGAAGTTTAGTTTGATTTGAAGATTATGGGACACCATGAAAGACTTTGAACAAGTGACTAATTTGTTGAAATTAACATTTAATAATGATAAGAACTAACATTGATTGTGTCCTTGTTATATGCCAGGAACTCTTCCAACTACTTTATAATCCATTCAACCCTTGTGAAAACTCCGTGCACTTGCTATTACTCTCATCCCACTCTACATATGGTGAAAAGGAAACACAGTGGAATCAAGTAACTTTTTCAAGGTTGCACAGCTGAAAAGTGGCAATATGGCTTCAGACTTCACACTTTTCGCTGTTCATTTATATTTGCAAGAGTGCAGACTCATTCTCTTCTTTTCTATCTCTCCCTACCAACACCAAATAAGAAAAACAAAAACCCAACAAACAAATCTGCTGTAAGATTTTTTTCAATACCATTTTCCCCTCCAAGAATTTCCACAGAGTAAAGCCTAAAATACTAAGGTTCATTGGAGAAATCATCAAAATCATAGCTATGCATAAAGGAAAAACAGAAAAAAAACCAAAAACCAACCCATATTGTCTGATTATGCATGATGCAGAGAGAGGGATTTCTGAAACTGTACCCAGTGCTCAAGTAAACTCATTTCATGTGTCTCTAAGTGGTTATTCTTGTTTCTTAGAAAATATGTGTGTACTTATAAATAAAGCTCTAAGAACATACTTCATAGAATCTTTTTAAGTGGTGCTGAAAAGTTTAGCTTTGTCAAGACTGTTTCTTAGAAAGGCTCTATTTTTAATATTCTATATAATTTATATTATTATTTAAACATGCTGATGGTTTGTCTTAGTGAAATCTCCCAAAAAACAAATAATGCTTTGAAAATGTGTTGACTAAAAGAAATTCCCAGGAAAATAGTTGTTACCGTCAAAAGCATCATAAAACTGCTAATAATTGGTGGGCGGGGGCAAGTTTAACATTACAGCAATTGACTTCTAAATCTGTATTCTGCATAACTAGTGCCCCAAGTTTTGTTTCAAGTAGAAATCAGTAATAAAAGGAAATTGCTGAAATTTCAATGATCAGTAAAAACTAGCTGTCATAATATAGCACAAATGAGGTCTACTCAAGACAGCCATACTATACTATGCATCAGTCCAATAATAAGGTGTAAAAAATAGTATGTTTCAGAGGGATTTACAAATTAGGATAGGTATTTCTATTCATGGAAGGGGATGAGGTGAGAAAACTTTGTGGAACTCAACTGGAGAATATAATGGACAAAATATTTAAAATTGAGGGGTCCCACAGCATTTACAAAAGGCTCTCAGCATTACTCTCCCAATTCCATAGGTCATGCTCTTAGAATGGCTGTCAACTTCTCTTTCAATTCTGACCTTGACACATCAGCCATCACCTGTCTAGTTTTCTCACTGTCTTGAAGATGCACTCCTCAGATCTTCTTCCATTACCAATCTCACCCATGAGCAAAACACCTGATTGCCACTGCAACTCTATGGGTAGCCGTTTTTCCTACTCTTTCTTCTTTCAAGTACTCAAAAAACAACTGCTTACATCAGCTCATTTGCCTATTCAGGTATCTGTCCATCCATCCATTTGACAAGTATATAAAGGCAGCTATTACATCCAGAACACAGGCTTGGAAGTCAGGTTGCTTAGGTCTGTCTCCTTTTTCTATCACTTTTTATTCTTATAAGCTTGAAGAATCTATTTAACCTCTTTCTTCAGTGTCCTCGTCAATAGAATGTAAAAATAATTAAACCACTTTCACGGAGTTTTGATAATTAAAGGAGATAATTTGTAGCAATGGCGTTAAGTGCTTCAAAGGAGAGGTAAATGGTGCCATGAGAGCTTAAAACAGGAATTTGACCTAGTCAGGGAAGTCAGGGGAGGATGCCATGGGATGTGCTATTTAAGAACAAAGCCAAAGAATGAGTTCATATGAACTTGGTCAAAAAGGAGAGAACATTGAAAACACAGGTCATGTGTCTGAGAGAAATCAAGATGAGTACAAATAGAGATGGAAGGTCAGTGAGTCTGGTACAAAGAGAACAAGTTGAGGCTGGAGAGATAGATGGAGGACAGTTGATAAAGGGCTTCACAGGGCAATTTGTGGAAGTTGTGAGCAGCTGGCTACGTTATCAGTCTTAATGCGATGAGATACTGGATTGCAGAGGGACCTGACTGGCTGACAGTAGACACATTAGGCTATTTTAATAAAATAATTCAGAAGAAAGACAATGGGAGCTTGTGTTAGGATGGTGGTGATAGAGATGGAGAGAAGCAAATGAATTTAAGAGATGTCTAGGAAGTAAAGTTGCCAGAACTTGGAATAAATTGTATTGGGAGAGGGAGGGTGAGGAAGAGAGGAAGTTAAGGATGACTCAAGTCCCAGGTTTGTGAAACTTGTGACTTAAAAGATAGAAGGTCAAGTGTTTGGGACATTTTGCATTTCAGGCACCCAAAAGGCGAAACTCCTAAGGAGTCTTTTCATTCATTAACTATTTTTGACTACTTCATGATCAAATTTAGACGTTGAACTCTAGAATTCAATGATTTTTACCAGTTCCAAATGTTTCCACTCTTTCCCTCTCTAAGCTGTCCCCCACAAGCTAAGCACATCACTGTCCTTGAACATTTAACCTACCCCCTCTCCTTTTCTCTCCACACATTCTTATTTTCTGTCTTTTTTTAAAAAATAAATTTATTTACTTTTGGCTGCGGTGGGCCTTTGCTGCTGTGCGCGGGCTTTCTCTAGTTGCAGCTACTCTTTGTCACAGAGCACGGGCTCTAGGCGCGGGCTCAGTAGTTGTGGCACATGGGCTTAGTTGTCCCTCAGCCTGTGGGATCTTCCCAGACCAGGGCTTGTACCTGTGTCCCCTGAATTGGCAGGTGGATTCTTAACAACTGTGCCACCAGGGAAGTCCTTTATCTTTTTGAAATTTGTTAAAAGTAACCTCCTTCAGGTAGCCTTTCATAAGTAGTCTGTCTGATTATGAGAAAAGTTGGCTTCCACTTCCATCTCTATGCCCAGCACTGTAGTGTCTATTTGCATGTTAATTTGCACTTACTAATCCATGGCTTTATAAAGATCATTCTTTCCTTATTTTATGTGTGTAGTTTCTTCCTATGTATATTGTATATTGCCTCAAATCAGGAATCAAATGTTCTATTTCTTTTCTATTTGTCCTTTTTTCCTAGGACAATCTGCAGAATTACTGGAACAAACAAAAAATAAATTTTTTCTCTGACCAAATTTTCCAAGATGGGTGGGAGGGTGTAGGAAAATGAGTGACTAATGCATGGTTTGTTCATTGTCTCCAAGCCACAGAAATCTTTCATAATGTTCCATTTCCAATTTTTTTCCCTCATACCCCTCTCAGTGGATTGAATTCTTTCAGAAATGTCAAAAAATAACAAATCAATGTGGGGTAGTAGAACAAGCATGATTGTTGGGCCCAGACAGCAGGTTAACTGTGTGACCTTGGACATATCACTTAATCTCTCTGAGTCTGAATCTCCTTATTTTAAAAATGGAAATATTAATATCTAACCTACATACTCATTCAGAGTCCCATTTGTCGCTTCAGATCCTAGCCTCATTATATTTCCATTTATAAGGTAGTAACCTGCATAAATACATTCACAATCTAAATATGTAGTTCCATTTGAACTTGATGCTGTCTCCTTGTACTAGTATTTGCAGAAAGCAAAATTCTAAACCAAATTTACATTGAAGATATTGAAAAATAACATTAAAACACAATAACTCTTTCAAAAACTTCTATAATGGTCAAATAGACACTCTCAATGCCAAAATATTCTGGAACTGGAAAGTGACAAATATATTAGAACACCCATAGAGAAACCTGTTTTCACTTTGGAGTAAATATTTTTTTTTCTCATGAAAAGATTGCTGCACTGAATGGTAGAAAACTGCCAAAATTTAGAGGAAGTTAAGCAATGTCAGTATGCAATTAAAAATAAATTAGTCATAGCTGTGATCAAGGGGATTTCCAAAATGCATTTGCGATCACAAAAATTAACATTAAACTGTCATTGAAAAGCAAAATATTACTTAAATCATTTTAAGTAAGAACTTAAAAATTCAGTGAAGATATGGGGTGATGCTCACTATTTTTTAATCTGTTTCTTCAACCTATACCAAATTAACCAATTTGGACTTTTCTCTAATAACCAGTGAAGCAGTTTCTGTCCTTATTATGGAGACAGAAGTTGATGAAAAGTTGGCAGGCACCCTAATCCCATAGTTATCAGGAATGCTGGCTAAGCTTGCGCTTCTTGGCTGCCAGACTCCTCCAAAGCCACATCACCTCGGGGTGTGTTCTGGGAAGGTAAATCCTTGCATTTCTAGTGCTGCCCCAGCCCTTCAAGGCAGTGCTCACTGGTGGATTTGACTGCCAGATTCAGCTCATTCTGAATCCAATATAGTTGATTTACTACGTTGTAAATGTGTTAGTTGCTGCATGTGGAATCTAAAAAAGAATACAAATGAGTCTATATACAAAACAGAAACAGACTGACAGACATAGAAACAAATTTATGGTTACTGAAGGGGAAAGGGAGGGATAGGAATAAATTAGGAGTTTGGGATTAACAGATACAAACTACTCTACATAAAATAGAGAAGCAATAAGGATGTACTGTATAACACAGGGAATAATATTCAACACCTTGTAATAACCTATAATGGAAAATAATCTGTAAAAAAAATGTATCTATGGCTGAATCAGCTCAATTTTTCTCCGAACCTCTCAACCGTGTAGTGCTGCCTGTGCTCTTCCCAGGAAGGAGCTGTCTATTGGCTGCTGTTGGAGACACTGGGGTCGCTGTCAAGAACTAAGGGTTGGGCTTCCCTGGTGGCGCAGTGGTTGAGAATCTGCCTGCTAATGCAGCGGACACGGGTTCGAGCCCTGGTCTGGGAGGATCCCTCATGCTGCGGAGCAACTAGGCCCGTGAGCCACAACTACTGAGCCTACGCATCTGGAGCCTGTGCTCCGGAACAAGAGAGGCCGCAATAGTGAGAGGCCCACGCACCATGATGAAGAGTGGTCCCCGCTTGCCACAACTAGAGAGAGCCCTCGCACAGAAATGAAGACCCAACACAGCAAAAATAAATAAATTCATTAATAAACTCCTACCCCCAACAACTTCTTTTTAAAAAAAAAAAGAACTAAGGGTTGATGTATGATTTTGCACTTATGTGGAATATTAAAAAACTAATAAACAAACACACAAAGTAAAAGAACAAAACAAACAAACACACAGCTACAGCATAGTGTTTACCATAGCGGGAGGAGCAGGGCAAGAGGGTGAATGGGTAAAGGAGATCAACTGTGGTGACAGATGAAAACTAAATTTTCAGTGGTGAGCACATTGTAGCATATACAGAAGTAGAAATAATGTACACATGATAACATAGTGTTATAAACAAATGTTATCTCAGTAAAAAATAAATTATAATAAAGTACTGCAAGGTGGTCTTAATTTCTTGTTGTCTTGCTGTGTATCTGAAAATAGAGGATGAATGCCTTTCGTTATTATGCCGGGTGTGGAGAGTCGTGTCATAGTTATGAGGAGTATTTGAAGAAGGAAAGAAGAGAGAAGAGCTGAAAGCTGGAGAAATCATTGAAAGAGGAGGGCTGCCTCCTCCTCCTCTTCCATCCTTAATGGGAATCACTGAGTGTCCTTTTCATGCTGACAGATAATCCAGCAGAGACAGAGAACTTAAAAATACAAGAAGTAAGGGGAAAGGGACTTCCCTGGTGGTACAGTTGTTAAGAATCCAACTGCCAATGCAGGGGACACAGGTTCGAGCCCTGGTCCGGGAATATCCCACATGCCGTGGAGCAACTTTAAGCCCCTGCGCTACAACTACTGAGCCTGCGTTCTAGAGCCCACGAGCCACAACTACTGAAGCTCTCGTGCCTAGAGCCCATGCTCAGCAACAAGAGAAGCCACCACAATGAGAAGACCGGGCACCGCAATGAAGAGTAGCCCCCGCTCGCCACATCTAGAGAAAGCCCACGCGCAGCAATGAAGACACTATGCAGCCAACAATAAATAAATTAATTAAAAAAATATATTTATAAAAAAAAGAAAAAAATGACGCAAGGGGATAACCAAAGAGATTAAAACCTTGGAGGAGACAACAGAAAACTTGATGGGAACCTAAGCATTTGATAGATTAATTTTTGAAAGATGGGACATTTTCTTCATTGAAATCAGAGGAAGAAGGAAAAGTAGGAGTGGAGAAAGTCAAGGAGGGTTTAGATGATCCTTGGGAAGACTTTCCTTCTGATTGCTTCTGTTTTCACAAAAGGTATGAGAGGAAGTTTTCAGCTTCAGGAGGGGTACTGAGAAGATGAGGTGGGAGATTCCAAGGGAAAGAAAAAGATATGAAATATTGTGAGTAACTGGAGAAAACGAGTACCAGAGGAATGTAATGGGCTGCAGGGCAGATTTCAGGACTCCATTTAAACATTGGTGAATTTCTTAGCATTAGATTCACATACCTAGAAAATTTTAAGTTGGCTGTTCTCTAATTTCACTGGTAATTATATCTATTTAAGCATAAATCTCAAGCTTTTTACTGAAACTTGCAATCCATATTTTAGCAGATCAAGTCAATGGGAAAAGAGAAAGAAAGGAGTATATTAACATCACTTTTATAGAGATTTCAGGTCTCATCCAGGGTAAGAGTTTCTTGGTATTTGTAAGATGTCTGAACATTTTTGAGTTAAAATATTAAACTTTTCAATGTCTAAAACAAACAAACAAAAAATTGGGAATATGAATTTAAAATGAACTTATCTCTCTGGCCTGGAAGAAGCTGGAATCATGTACAAAACTTTTTCCATGGCTATAGATGCAGGTCAAGAAGAGGAAATCTTTACCCCAGAATTAAGTTATTCACTAGCAACTACTGTGGGTATTTTGCAGTGATCCAAGACAGTTGCACCTACAGGGCAAACACAATAAGAACAGCTAAGGCCACATCCACTGATCTCTCTCTCTCTCTCTCTCTTTCAGCCCTACCCTAGTTCAGGATCACAAGATCTTTCACCCACATTATTACATAGGTTTTCTGATTTCAAAGCTAGATGTTTACAACCCAGCCTACTTCACAGGATTCAGTGGATTTCCATTGCACTCAAAATAAAATGAACATCCATGCCACTGCCTTAAGGTCCTGAATATCTGGCTCCTGCTGTCCTCTCCAGGCTCAACCACTCACACTTCACTCTACCACAGTACCCTTTTCTCAGAGCCTAGAACAAGCTGTGCTCTCTGGTGGTCCTGGGGCCTTTGCCCAGTTGTATTAGCCAGAGTTCTCCCCAGAGGACAGACCAGTAGGAGAGATGTAGATATATCTATATATATATAGTAAGTCTATAATCTGCAGGGCATGACAGCAGGCTCCAGACCTAGGCAAGAGTTGATATTACAGCCTCCAGTCCAAAGGCCTTTTGGAGGCCGAAATCCTTTCCCAAGGAGACCTCAGTCTTTTCTCTCAAGCCTTTAAAGCATTAAATGAGGCTTATTTACATTATGAAAGATAATCTATTTTACTCAAAGTCCACTGATTTAAATGCTAGTGTCATCTAAAAAATACCTTCACAACAACATCTAGACTGGTCTTTGACCCAAAACCAAGTACTATGACCTAGTCAAGCTAACACATGCAATTAACTACCACACCTATGCTGTCACCTCTGCCCACAAAGCTCTCTTTCTCTCTTCTTCCTCTTGACTAAAGTGTTACTTCTCTGACCTGCTTGATAATCTCCTACCAAGGCTAGGTCATATCCTTCCTTTATGTTCCCAGGCAGCCCTGTATTTCTCCATCAAAATCATGATTTAATTCATGTGTTTGTCTCTTTCTTCTCATGAGGACAGAAGCCATATCTAATTGTTCACTACTGTGATCACTAGTCCCAGGCACTGTCTTGCACAAGGTGGATGGTCAATTGAAACCAATGAATTAATGAACATCCTTAATTATAATTAATGACTACATAATTAATGAATACAAGAAATCTCCATATATCTACTGTGCTATTTGTAATGTATTTATAACCATCAAGCCCCTGTTTCAAATGTTTCATCTGTAATAATTGTAAATAATAGACGAATAACATTTGCTGGTGCTTCCAATATGACACACATGTTTCTAAGAAGGCACTCAATATTAACTTACTCTATCAGACACCTCTTTTATACCATTTCAGATCCTCTCAACCTCATTGTGTCCAAGGCTCTTGGCCACACCTTCTGCTCCATTCGTGGTACCTGCAAAACCAATTTCTCTGGAACACACTGAGCTACCCCTTGTCTCAAGCCTCCCTGTTACATCTCCCCCCTCCAGCCCCTTGACGCTGGATGTGGCAATGAGAAAGCAGGCACACCTATTGCCCATGGAAGCTCATACCCCTGTGGAAGAGACAGAGAAGCTACACATAAAAACCTGCTGTATTATATAATGGCGGATGTGAGGAAACTTAGGCAGGTGAAAGCAGGGTGGGGTTATGCAGGTGACAGAAAGTGCTTCTTTGGAAGAGTGTCATGTGGGGCTTATCTGGAGAGTTGATATTTGAGCAGAGACCTGACGACAGTGAAGGAGGGAGTAATGAGAACAGCTTGAGGGTGAGGATGGGAGTCATTCCAGGCAGAGGTAACAGAAAATGCAGGGGTCTGAGTGAGAATTTCTTTGGCCTCTTTAAAGCAAATCAGGAGCTGCAGAGGAGTGAGCAAGGGAGAACGAACCGAGAGGCCCAGGGGTAGGAATGGCTTTAGCAAAGACTTGGTTCAGGGATTAAGTTCAAATTTGGTGTTGCTCAAACTTGTTTTCTCTTCCTCTGTCTCTTGGCTCTACTTCCCCTCTTCTGGTTCTATGCTCATGCAAGCTTCCTCCTCATGATGTCCAGATATTTCCACAGCTCCAGGCATCTTGGATTCATTGGAGAGAGAGTCACCCTTCTCCTGGTCACTCTCGCAAACCCCCTAGATTCTCTGTAATTTGACCAACATATATCCATGCTCATCCCTACAAAATCACAGGACCAACAATTGGTTCTGTGACCTGGTCTTTGGCCATGCAACTTGTTCTATCAGGGACTAGGAAGTGGAGTAAGAACAAGAAAGGGGGGCTTCCCTGGTGGCGCAGTGGTTGAGAGTCCGCCTGCCGATGCAGGGGACACGAGTTCGTGCCCCAGTCTGGGAAGATCCCACATGCCGTGGAGTGACTGGGCCCGTGAGCCATGGCCGCTGAGCCTGTGCGTCCAGAGCCTGTGCTCCGCAATGGGAGAGGCCACAACAGTGAGAGGCCCGCGTACCGCAAAAAAAAAAAAAAAAAAGAACAAGAAAGGGGTGCCCAAGAATATTAGGGCATTGTTACTCAAAGAAAAAAATCCAGAGCTGTTAATGGACATAGGGTGATGAATGCTGGATGGGACAAAAGTCTACTACACAGGGGGGACCATAATAACTTCTATCATCATCACCATTATCACCACTAAAGCTATTACCAATGTTGGGAGAAAGGCATTGTAATGAAGATTGTAGATCACCTCCTTTTGTGTTTAATTTTACTTTAGGTTAACAATTTAGTTAACTTTATCTATGCAGTTCTTTTAAAATATGAGTTCAGTTCTTCACAATGAATCTTTTTTAAAAAAATAATTTTTAATCTTTTTAAAGTTCCTGATTAAAGAATCCTATCCTTTATTGCTCACTAGAACCAGATGGATCCATCCGAGAGCAGATAGGATTCTGATGACCAAATTTGGGAGATTTCAGCAGCTCTTACTGACTATAATGGGGACAGCCAGGCTGACCTTACCTCTGTAAGCACGTGTGACTTAATATAGTGGCCTGTGATAGAAGATTGTGAGCATGGAATTAATATATTTCTGTGTGTGTGAAAAAAGGGAAAAACATTATGATATGGTCAATAAAGTTAATGAGATAAAAGTAGTTTTAATCTGTCAAGTAGGTATTACCAACATTTAATTAAAGATCACAATTGGCCTCACAGGTCTTAAAGTTTGGCAGAACATTGACAATTTTAGTTGCCTCTTTAGGTACACTATGGGAAAAATACCAACCACACAATTCTGTTATATTAGACTGAAATATTAGACTTGTGTCCTGTTTATCAATTTAGTACTTAAAATGCACTAGGCCTGGTTTTTAGATAGTTAAAATATTTTCAGCTTTATAATATTCCTGTATGTATAGGTTTACCAACATTAAAAAATAAAACAAGTTTATTTCTCTGAAAATAATTAAAATGTTTTACCCCACACAGCACATACTGTAAGCAGTGGAAACATTTTAAACCATATTTGTAGTTTGGAAAATTGTCCTTTATGTTGTGGTTTGGCTCAAAAACCAGATTTTCAGATTTCAGTTTCAAAATAGATATTTGTGCCCATGCATTTACTTCTTCTCCCTCCTCCCAAATTATTGAAATTACGCAAGGGGTCTAAAGATAAAAATATATCTATGTGGCATTGGAAACACAGGATTTCCATCAAGGATCAAGAATCTTTGAGAAATTTTTGGAAAATATGAAGCAGATGGAGTCAAAGGAGCTGTCCTGCCTATTAGGTAGGTGGGTAGCTTTTGTCCCTACAAGACTGGGAAAATAGAAAGCTAAGCTTGGAATAATAAGGACCGGAGGTGAGAGTTAGCTAGCTAGACAATTTGGACGTGAGTACTATATGTTAACGTTCTTTGTACTTAAGTGACCAGCCACAGCAGATTTCCTCAACCTCTCCTGATACACAACAAACCTGGGGAAAAAAACCCACCAGTTGCAATAGTAAGAGATTTTCCTTAAGCCTTAGCTTTACAGTAACTTTTACCTTTCCATTTGAAAATGCAATTCAGAATTAATTCTTGGCCACCTTACAGGCTAGAATGGGCCAGAAATCAGTCACCTGCTTTAGTGGTTGGACAGAACCTGCTAGAAAAGATGAAACACATCCTTCCCTATGTCTTGTGGCCATCTGGATCCCCAGGCCAGCAGAATCAAACCACAGAAAATGTAAACATTCTCTTCCTCTTTCATAGGGGACGAAAATTTAAACACAACCTCTGAAAAATAAACCACAAATCACATTACCAGGCAAATATAGACCTCTTGTTTAAGAATATGCAGACAGAGAAAAATTACCAGGTGGATGAAAAGACTCAGTAGTCCAAAAGATTGTAGTGCTGAAGAATCAGTACAGATGCATTTCTGTGAAATGGTCTTACTACATGAAACAGGGAAGAAGAGAAATCAAAAGTTCCTCTATCTTTTATTCACAACAAAATTTGAGAAACAAGATTAGGAACTGTTATTCCTAAGGAAAAACATTACTAAATTTTTAACAGTAAACTTCAGACAAATAAGGAAATGTATTGTAAGTCAATTAGTGACTTAGAAAATAAGGTAAAGAAATTCTCCAGAAGTAAATAAAAATATAAGGGAGGGATGATAATTTACTGAGGATAGAGCTCTAAGAAAGCCAATGTATTTATAGTACAAATGCCAGAGTAAAAGCAGAATAAATGGAAGAGAAACAAAAATCAAAGTAATAGAAAGAAACTTTCTGAGAGGAAGAAAGACTATAATCTTAAAATTAAAAAGGATTATTGAATTCAAAAAAAGTAATGAAGAAAAGTATATATGTACATGTTTGAATTTTTCTCTATAATTCCAGAGATAAATATCAAGTTCAGAAAATGCATGTTGAGAAGAGAAAAAGGAGATATTACTTACAAAAGTGAAAAATCTGGATAATTACTTTTCGTTTAAGACAGGTATAATTAAGCAATATTGATGGAGATTTTAGAAACAAAGTTTGTGACCCCCAAATTTTATTTATTCATAAAAAGTAATGCTCAGTTATGTAGCCAGAACTTGTGTGTACTTTCAAATTTCCATTCTCTCCTTCAATTTTAGTCAGGCACATTTCTTAATTTTCCTTGCAATTACATGCGTTGATTTGACAATTTTCTTCCTATTGGTTCAATGAGATATAACTGGAAGTGTGTAAACTTCCACGAATTCTCCTTAAAAGGAGGGAGTAACTTTATTTTCTCATCTCTCTGTTCCTCGATTCTTCTGCCTGGAAAGGGCTTGTGATGACTGGCACTTCAGCAACCACCTTGGACCATAAGAATGCTGTGAACTCCAGGGATGGCAAAGTATAAAGCCTGGATCACTAACAAAATTCATGAAACTACCAGATCAGGTCTGGACTTCGTATGCCCAGGCTTCATTTATGTGAGAGAGAAATAAATGTTAACCTATTTTAAGCAATTTTTCATTTAGGATTTTCTCTTAGATGTAGCCAAACTTGTTCCTAAACAATATGACATACAAAAAGGAAAAAAAAAGTCATAGGCTTGTAAGCATTAATAAAATAAAGAATCTGAATATCTTTCCTAAAAAAAAAATATTTAGAAAATTACCCTTTTCATCTGATAAATGAAAAAAAAATGATCTGAAATATGGGCAAACTGGTTGTAAGAGAAGTGGCCATAGGCAGACTAAAACTTGATAATTGATTGTCAAACAAGTGTTAAAATGGATATAATACAGCTGTTTTAAATGTGTAATGTAACAATTAAGTTAATACTAGTAATCGGGTTGTAAAAAGCTAGATTATTCTCCATAATGTGATAATTGTCAGTTATGGAGGAGAGGAAATACAGCATGCAAGCTCCTCATCCAAAGAGGCAGGATAAATAATTTATTTTAAAATGATTGTAACATTGGAGGAAAAATAGAGGCTCACATTTAAAAATATATATGCATTCGCTACTACAATGAAAATAAAGTTTTATACCATTGGAGACAAGATAAAGCAATAAGAACATTGGAGGTATAGCAAAAGATAGGATAAGAAAAAACAAAACAGTCAGGCAGCATAAATAGCCAGAAGTATATTATAAGGTAATAGAACTCATTAATCAGAACTATCTGAAATGCAAGTGGGACTAATTTGACTTCAAGTTCAGAAACACAGTTAAGAGTTATTTAAGCAAAAGTATAGAATTTGTTGCTTCGTTCTTCTGAAAAGCCCAGGAGTCAAAAGCCCTGGTGCCCATTCTCAAATGAGGAATCTCTTACCCTTCATCCTTTCTGTCCTTTCTGGAATTTATAAACTTCCCTAACAAAAGCTAAAGAGTCTGGACTGGTTCAAAAAATAACATTCAAATGTTTACTATGTATATAACAAATGCACTAAAATAATTAAACAATATTTAAAAAGGATTGGGCAGGTATATATTGGATAAATTCAAATAAAAAGAAACAAGGAGTAGTACTTAAATAATAAATAAATAATGATAAAATAATAGAACTATGTTACTACAATAATACACCTGATAAAGTGTGATGGTTAATTTTATATATTAACTTGACTGAGCTGTAGGGTGCCCAGATATTTGGTTAAACATTATTTCTAGGTGAGTCTGTGAGGATGTTTCTGGATGAGATTAACATTTGAATTCGTGAACTGAGTAATGTAGATTGTCCTTCCCAGTGTGGATGGACATCATCCAATCAGCTGAAGCACTGAATAGAATAAAAGGCTGAGTAAGAAAGAATTCTTTCTCTCTGCCTGAGGGTTTTTGAGCGGGTACATTGGATTTCGCCTGCATTTGGACTCAGATTTGTACTGGAACTATACCACTGGCTCTCCTGGACCTAGACTTCTCAGCTTCCATGATCATGAGAGCCTATTCCTTTCAAGAAGTCATATATATATATATATATATGTATATATAGGTATGCATATATAAAATTCAAGAAGTCATATATATATAATTATAGTATACATTGGCTCTGCTTCTCTAAAAAAACCCTGACTAAAACATAAAATAATGTTTATTTCATGATGGCAAAAATGTTGGGACAATAACTAAATTCCTTCTGTAGTCCCTCCTCTGATACCTACGATTGCCCTTCTCTGTTTTTTTTAAACATGAGCAAGAACGAGTGACCCAGTGAAATGTGAGTGGAAGTGACATGTGTTACTTAGGGGCAGAAACTTTAAAACCAGTCTGATTTTCCAGGTTCTCTTCCTGCTTCTCTGATGATTGTGGCAGCTGTTAAGGGGAAGTCTTTGTCAACCTGAATTCCTAAGCTTTTACATGGTGTCCCTTGGCGCCCCCAAGTAAGCCTCTCATATGAGCGAGAAAACCTTTTCTTGTGTTACTCTAACAGGATTTGTGGTTGTTTTCTTACTGAAAATATAAGAGCCTAGACTCTCCTGCCTGGTACTATTAATAATAATCCAACATTTTATCTGACCAAACAAAAATCGTATGATGCTTTCTAAAAATACTGATAAAAGTATTAGAAAAATTCAACACCAATACCTGATAAGACCTTACAGTAAAATATGAATAGAAGGATACTTCTATAGTATGATAAAGAAATTGACTAAAGCTAACAGCACATATATACATAAGGTGAAGTACTTGTTAAAGCTAATTAGTGTTTTCCTAAGGCTATTTAATATTGTTCTGAAAATACTGGATAAAATAGATAAAATAAGAAGTAAAAATATTCGTAAGGAGAAGATGATGTTGTTATTTTCAAGTGACATATTGTCTACCTGGAAAGTACTAGAAAATCCATTGAAAAAGTACATGTATGATAATTCAGAAAGATGACTGAATTTTAAAAATGCAAACTTTAATAGCTTTCATATATTACAGAATATATAAACTGAGGGTTAATATACAACTAAAAGGTCTGTCTGAACTTCAAGAGATCACTGAGTCTCTGAAATTGTATGCAAAATTATATGTGGGTAGTTTATTCAGACAAGTTTCCAGAGATTTTATCAGGTCTTCAAGGAATCTGCAAGTCAAAACAAAGACACAGCAATATAACAACATCAATCAGCAGGAGATAAAATAGGGGGAAAGTAGCAACAAATACTTAAAAATTACTTGTTTTCAGAATCTATTTGAATACAAACAAAAGGTTCTAGAATCCTATGTAAAGCTAGAAAAGACAAGTATACATAAATGTATGTCATGGTAATGAAGAGTCAATATTTTAATGATGTAAATTCTCCTCCAAATGAGCAAATGTACATGTGTATAGAAAATACCGTAAAGTTAAAAGACCAATGATGATTATGCATTCTATAGTGCTGAGAAATATATATTATACTATAAGTACATATATGTATTGTATATAAGCAATATATTATTGGTATTAATTCTATTAATTATATAATTAATGAATATATAACATCAATATAATGTATTATATATTACATTTAACTTATGAAGAGATCTTATAACTCAATAAGAAAAAAAGTCCAAATGGAAAATATAGGTGTGGATATAAAAAGATAAAGAAGAAAGGTCCAATAAATATACAAACCTAGGAAACAATGAAAGAAATGTACACAAAGTTGTGTGGGATATCACTTTTTAATGGAAAAATTCCACCACTGTTGCCGCACTTCTAATTGTTTATTTCCTGTTTTATTTTTCTTCATAACAAAATCAACTTATAACATGCTATATGTATTATTTAACATGCTGTAATATAAACTTTCTATTTGTTTTGTTTATTATCTGTCTCTTTCTACTAGAATGTAAGCTCCTTGAAGGCAGAGAATGTTATATGATGATTGCTCATTCTCAGAACTTAGAAAAGAGACTGGCCTATATAGGCTCTCAAATATTTTTTATATAAAATCAGATTATCAAAACTTAATGATAACTCCTAATATTGGTAAGGTTTTGGAGAAATGGATATGCTCATATACTATTTTGTAGATAAACTGGTAAATTATCTGCTGGACAGATTTTATGTATACATAATGTATCTATTTCTTCCTTCCTTTCTTTCTTCCTTCCTTCCTTCCTTTCTTTTTCTTTCTTTCTTTCTTTCTTTCTTTCTTTCTTTCTTTCTTTCTTTCTTTCTTTCTTTCTTTCTTTCTTTCTTTCTTTCTTTCTTTCATCTATCATATATCTATCTACCTATATATCTGGATGTATAAGTAAATACAGCAATTACCACCTAGGAGTTTATTATGAAGAAATCAGAGAACAAGAACAATATGATATTTGTTTAAAGATATTCCTTTCAGGATTATTTATGAAAGCAAAACTTGGCAATCTATATTTACCAGTAGGACATTGTTTAAATCAATCAGTACCTAAGTTCATTGAATTACTATTCAACTACTAAATACATGATGTAAGTTTTAAAAACTCTGTGTGTGTGTGTGTTGTAGGTGGACATGTAGGAAACATTTTTTGAAAGATTTCAACAATAACAACAGCTATATCTAGGTGATATTGGATTTTTATATTTCATGAGATATAAAAATGTTTTTTACAACAAAATAAAAACTAAATATTTTTCAAGGATTTTTATGTGATTTTTTAAATTCTTAAACATTTTCTTGTGTGGATATGGGTGTGGGTTTGTGATCTGTTCATACATTTTTGGATGTTTGTCTCATAGGTACAGAAGGGATATAGGAGTAATTCTATGTTTTGCCTTGTGAAAAACTTCATTTATTTCTTTAATATTCATGCTTTCCAGATTTTCTCAGTATGAAAAATGGAAGTATTGTTTGTGCCTACAATAATACATAGAGTATCTTTCAGATTCTAAGTAATGCTTGATGGCTTTGTCCCCAAGAGTCAGGTTTCCTACACTTTCAATTAAAGTCTTTTTAGGCAATAATTCATCTTCTTCATTTAAAATCCACACACTCATTAACACACTCTCTAACTTATCTCAGATGGCCCCCTTGCCTACCTAGTCTCTATGTCTGTTCCATCTTTCTGAAATAATATCATTGCAATGTCACTACATCCACAAAGCCTTTCCAGATTGTCTTATCAAGGGACTTTCTAGAATTTGGTCTTTATATGTGTCATGTTATCTACTACTCTCCACCTTGTTTAAAGATTATATATGTAAATAACAACTACTATGCTAGATTTAAACTTTATGAGGGTGGAATTGAAGTCTGCACTGGAGTCATTAGCTCTGAGTTCACATCCTGGCTCATAGCTCCGGCCCTGGGCAAGAAAGAGTTTGTCATGTTCAAAACAGGGATGTCAGGGTTAAATTATTAAGTGAAACAATTTAAGTGAAATTAAAAAAAAAAAAGAATTGGTAATAAAAGTCAAAGGATACTTAGATTTCAAGAAAGACCAAACATAGCTACCAGTTGGACAACCCATGTTAAACGAATAAATCAATAAATAAAGGTTCGTTTATTTAGGACTTACAGAAGGAAGTCATTTCAGTCTACATCATAACAGAAAGATGAGTAGACTTCTAATTCTTAATCAAATCATAATATAAGGGCAATTCTCCCACCTCATTTATTTTCTCTGCTTTTATAATTTTGCTTCAAACATTTGTGTACTTGATTATCTTAACCAAAACCTAACACTAGCCTGTTCCATAATTTTCGCATATCAAATTGCCCATGCACATTCTGAATTTATTACTTTTTTATTCCTTGTGATCATATGAAAAAACTTACATAAGAGAAGCCCTACTTTACTGTATGTTCACTATGGCCAAATTCACTTTAAAATATTCTTTTTACAACTCTTACAACACATTATCAAAAATTGTCCTAAATGCAAAAGCACTTGCTCTGGTACATTTCAAAGAGATCAGGTTTATAATTGTCTTGTAGTTGCCTTATTACTTATGGACCTGTAGCATATGTTCTGTAAAGAGACATCAATATGATTCTGCCTTGTTCATTCTGGTTCTGTATTGTTTATCTGCACCACATGATCCAAACTACAGACTTTTACTTGCAAGTATAATTCAATAGCACTCAGCAATGTCATGACCCATAGGGGATTAGAATTGACACCACCAGGCATTACTCTGTTCCAGTGCACTGACCATGCTGTGTGGGTCTTGGGATTGCTAAATGAAGATTTCTCAGAGAAACCACAAATTAGGCTAAAAATGAAGTAAGTGGAGCAATTTTAAATGCTCAATGGACCTAGTTCCTCCTCCTCTTCCTCCTCTTCTACCTTCTCCTCCTTCTTCTTCTTCATCTTTTATGATGAACCACAAAAACTTCTCAAAATTGGACTTTGATATGTCAGAGAAAATCACATGGTAAAGATCACAGGATTTTCTTTCCGGTTTCTGACAGCTAAACTTACTATTAACAGCAAGCAGAGGAGAATGAGAAACAATAATGTCTCATTTATGGTCATAAGAAAAGTTTTAAGATCATTCTTCAACACAGACCGTTGTTTTGAATGCAACAAAAGAATTCATAGTAAAAGTCAAATTATTTAATAAGTGGAAATCATTGAATGGGCACTAACTCCCAATTAATTATTTACAGTCTGTCTTTGCATTGAGGATTACAATGATTAAAATTAAGAATCAGAATTTCAATACATTTTGGAAACCTATAACATTTTTGCTTAATTTTATACTGCACGTCTTCATAGGGCAGATGTTGAAAATTCTTAATTAAAAAAATCAAATGAAAAAAACAAAACTAAATGCAATAGAGCCCAAGCACCGGCTGATGAACACAAGGCTTGTCATGATGTGGCCACCACCAACCTCCCCTAATCTTGCATCACTCCACCATCTTCACTTCACCCTCAGACACTATGGAAGGGTTGAAAGTTCTGCAGAAATGCTGTACTACTTCGTGCCTCTGTGCCCTTGCTAAAGGGAACACAACGGCAAAGTCATAAGTGTCTTTCTTGAGAACTTTGTTACTCTATCAGGGCATTAATGTTACCAAATGTAAGTTCGTGTGCCCAACACGGTGAGGCCAAACAAACCTAAATGTCGGAGTTTGGAGCAGAGAAAGGTTTATTGAAGGACCAAGCAAGGAGAACAGTTAGCTCATGCCCCAAAACCCTGAACTCCCAGATAGTTTTTGGGGAGTTTTTATAGGCAAAATTTGGGGTGAGGGCTGCAGGGTGTGTGGCTTTTTTCTGATCGGCTGGTGGTGAGGTAACAGGGTAGTGCTCCAGGAATCTTGTGTTCAGCCTGAAGTTACCATCCTCCACCTGGATAGGGATCTTAGTTCCTGAAGAAGAACTCAAAGATATTGTTATGTATATTCCTTCAGGAGGAACCAGAAACCAGCAGCAAGGCTGTACTATTGTTTCTTGACTGTTCCTCCCTTGCTTCTGCATTCCCTCCCTTCCCTGATTAGCAACTGTTTGAATCTGCCCTTTGGAACTCAAGGGAGGTCAAGGAGGTGGAATGAAGCCTATTTCCTACAAACGAGAAATGGGGGACATGGAAAGGAAAGGATTTGCACCAAGGAGGGACCCACAGGGTCCTGCACCTTTTTATTAGGACATGCTTCTGAGGCTAATGAGAAACAATTGAGAAGGTTAACTGGGGGATGGTGTACCATTATTGAAATTCAATTTTAGAATGCTTACTCCATGTACAGCTTGTAGAATGTAAAGAAAGACTGTCCCCAGAGACATGAATTAAGATGAAGTTGTCTCAATTCATGTGAGAAATAATGGAAGCCTGAACAGGGGGAGTTTATTAGGATTGAAAAAAAATTAAATGAATAAATACACAATTCATTATGGAGGAATCATAGGACTCAATATGAAATTATATATGGGGCTCTGTAGCAGGAGCTGTCACAATAATGTCTAGATTTCCGGTTTCTACAAACTGAACGAAGGTTTCCTTGCTGTGCTAAGGAATATGAAAGTAGGAAAATGTTTGATGGTTGCATGTTTATATTAGATAGTTTCTGGAAGTATCTGTAGTCTACAATAATTATAAGTGGGTGAGGACTATAGGGGTCCTTCAATAATTCTCATTCCTAGATTAGAAAGAAAGCATTCTCGGGGCTTCCCTGGTGGCGCAGTGATTGAGAGTCCTCCTGCCGATGCAGGGGACACGGGTTCGTGCCCTAGTCCGGGAAGATCCCACATGCTGCAGAGCGGCTAGGCCCATGAGCCATGGCCGCTGAGCCTGTGAGTCCGGAGCCTGTGCTCTGCAACGGGAGAGGCCACAACAGTGAGAGGCCCACGTACTGCAAAAAAAAAAAAAAGAAAGCATTCTCAGAAAAATGCTGCCATGCATATAGGCATTTATCAGCAATCAGGTTATAAACACAGACATCCAACCTGTTATATAAGTGTAAACAACTCTGGATCTTTGTCCTTTTAGGGACAGCAGCTTTCATAAAAAGTTCGTTGGAGGCAAATGTGCTAATATTCTAGGGGCAGGATTTAGCTAGCCATCTTATTGGAGAGAGGTGTCCAAGAATCCTCTGATGAGTTTTTAGATTTAAGGCAAGAGAATTATTTCTATAGGTACAGATGATTGGTCTCTTTAGCTTCCTAAAATTTGTTCTAGCTTATGTACATATCTTTAATACCACTAATGTCACAAACAAAACCTCCTTCTTAATGTCCATTATGCTAATTAGCAAAACCTCTGCTCTTGTTTGGGGAAAAAAAGATAGTTAAATTACTTCAAGTAACTATATCTTTTAATTGCCAAGACCCATCCTGGGAGTGTTTTCTAGATTAGGACAATTGACTGCCCCTAGGGTGCGAATGAAAACTAATACACACACATATTATAATGACAATGCTGAAGTGGTTTAAGCAGATTTCAGACAAAGCAACAGAAGAAAATTATGTGTTTGGTTTGGGGCATGTTTAATTGGAGGTGGCTGGTGGAAAGAGCTCAGCAGATGTTCAATTATACAGGTTTGATCTCTGGAAAAAAGATATGGCTGCACATTCAATTTGGAAATCACTAGAGTGTGATGTGTTTTTCTATTTTTGTTCATAAAATGTACATACGTGTGTGTATGTGTATATATATATATATATAGAGAGAGAGAGAGAGAGAGAATATTATTTAGCCATAAAAAAGGAAATCTTGTCATTTGTAACAACATGGATGAAACTTGAGGGCATTATGATAAGTGAAATAAGTCAGATGAAGAAAGACTGCTGAGCTCACTTACATGTGGAACCTAAAAACACCAAATTCATAGAAACAGGGAGTAGAAGCTGATTGCCAGGGGTTGAGGGCAGGCTGTAGGGGGACATGTTGGTTAAAGGGTACAAACTTCCAGTTACAAGATGAATAAGTTCTGGAATCTAATGTACAGCATGGTGACTATAGTTAACAATACTGTATTGTTTATGCAAAAGTTGCTATGAGAGGTTTTTATGGGGGGAGTGAGAATAGAAAGAACAACTATTTATTTTTAAAGAGAAATCCAGTTGGGTGAAGCCAATTTTATGGAGCTTAGATGTGAGCAATAAAGATGTAAGCATGTGATAGGTTTCTTACACGGTTGTCTAGGGAAAACTCTAGATCACTTTTCTGAGTAGTGGCCCATTGTGGAAAATTGCTGATATGTATTGTAATTTCTTTAATGCCATCAGTTATGCTGGGCATTAAAAGATACTTTTAAATTATCCACATATAATAACACATACTAGATAACTCCAGATGAATAAACTCTTAAACAATTGTGACTTTTGGAAGGTGGAAGCCAGGATGGCATACAGGCTTCCACTCCTCATTATATATGCAGACATTACTAATTGATCACGGCACATTTCCTACCATGTCCAGACATGACTTCAAAGTTCTTAACCCAGCACTTCAGGCAGAACTACTACTTGATTGGAGTTGTCATGTGAGGTGAAGCCTTTTGCCATCGTTGATGTAGATCATAAGAAAAAGTTATCTTTTTCTTCTCTCTTTGCTGGTTTTTTGTTTGTTTTTTGCCTTATGGAAATGTTTAAGGAGAAGCAGCCTGGGCTTTGTATTTCTGGCTGAATCACTAAATGGCTCATTGCTTTTTATGCCACTTTGAAAGGTGGGCCATTTTAGAAGTTCCAGTGGGGGATTTGAAAGAATTGCTGAGGCAAGTCTTCATTTGATGTTTTGAGCTTTTTACTCCACACCAGATATTGATGGGCACCAACTCCTGGAACAGATGGAAAATTGCATATTTCAGGAGAGAGAGTAAATAGATTGCACCACGTGAGAATCCAGTCCTTTAGTGGGAGAAGGTTTTCTCTGATGGCAAGGGAACACCAAGGGACCCCGAATGCTCTGGTCAACGTACCTGGTTTCTTCCTTCTTGTATCTTGAGCAAAGGCTGCTAGTGTTGGAGGGTCTCCTGCAGAGGCGGGGGGTGGCCGCGGCCCACTGTGAGGACAAGGACACTGGCAGCAGAAGTTCTGGGAAGCACTCCCTGGTGTGAGCCCTCCCAGAGTCCACCATTAGCCCAACCAAAGAGCCGGGCAGGCTCCAGTGCTGGGTCGCCTCAGGCCAAACCGCTATGAGAGTTTTAATGTTTTCACCATAATGACATTAACAAAGTTATGTGAAGTGAAGTATGTGTTAACTAAATTTTTGTGGTGAACATTTCACTATATATATATATATACATCAAATCATCACATTGTACACCTTAAACTTACACAATGTTATATGTCAATTATATCTCAATAAAACTGGAAAATAAAAAAGAAGGAATTAGGGCTATCCATAAAATTAGGGGAATCTGAAGAACCATAGTTACTATCTGTCATAGCCCATGGAACATTGCCTGCAGGAATTCCACCATGCAGATAATATTTATGACACAAAAGCTCACTTCCTAAAGAAGTGAGCATTTGAAGATGAGCCTCCAGGTGCTATAGTACCATAGAAGTTCGGTGAATAATTAAATTTTTTCCATATTTTAAAAATTCTAGCAAAAAATTGATCTCTGGTTTAAAGTAATGGGATTAGGTAATGTATATTCAGGTATCACCAGAAGTCAAAAGTTGAGGTACAAACTTTCCACTTGAAACTGTAAAATTAAAAAAATAAATGATTATATATATATATGTATGCACACATACATATATACATTTTCACTCTCCATGTGTGTAAATTTATTATATATTTTTTATTGGGAATGGAAGAGCCCAGACTGCTTTAAGTTCTGAAAAACATCTTGAATGCCTTTACAAATGTTACAAAATTTCCAAAACTGGCCAATCACAGTTTCTTAATTTTATAACAAGTGGATGTCAAGGGAAATTTAATCCTTATGTTTCGGAGTCTTTTATATTTGGCCCATTCAAGTGTTTCATGAGACCATTTGATGTCTAAAGGATCTTAGCAGCTTTTTGTTTCAAGCATGTTTAAGATTATTTATTCAGAGTCAAGCAGCATTTTATCAGGATCAAATGGAAGTGAAATTCAGAAGCCTTAAATTATTTTGAAAATTTAAAGACTAATAAACATCATCAATATATATTTAGCACTTGAAGTTTTACTCTGGTCAAAATGTGAATATACCAAAGTGATCTTAGATCAATTTGCTATATTTTTTTAAAAAATATACTTTTTTTCTTTATGAGAAAGCAACAGAAATTAGGATAAATAACCTTTTGAATGAACACCAAATTGGAACTTACATGGTATGAGCTGAAAGGTCCTGCTAATATAGTGAGTGAAGATATTTATCCTGATCTTGTATTTATTTATTTATTTATTTATAATGTATTATTTATTTATTTTTGGATGCATTGGTCCTTTGTTGCTGCACGCAGGCTTTCTCTAGTTGTGGTGAGCAGCGGCTACTCTTTGTGGCTTCTCTTGTTGTGGAACACAGGCTCTAGGCATGTGGGCTTCAGTAGTTGTGGCACGTGGGCTCAGTAGTTGTGGCTCATGGGCTCTAGAGCGCAGGCTCAGTAGTTGTGGCTCATAGGCTTAGTTGCTCTGTGGCATGTGGGATCTTCCAGGACCAGGGCTTGAACCCACGTCCCCTGCATTGGCAGGCAGATTCTTAACCACTGCGCCACCAGGGAAGGCCCCCTAATCTTGTCTTTAACCTGTAAGTACTTCCTGAGAGGTGACTAGGGAAAGCATATGTAGGAGAGCTGTAGCTAGCAAAGGATCAGTCTATTTGAGTATTGCACTTTGGTTCCCAAATCCAACATAAAACTCTATGACCTAAGCTGAATCCTGTAAATTATGCATGGGCCCTGGGACAGACTTGTTAGGTTTGAATTTTGACTAAATGTGACCTTAGAGTTATGTAATCTCTTGAAGGCCTCAAATTCTTTAGCTGTAACATAGAGATGATCACAGTTCCTGCTTGTTATAATGTCTGTAATTTATCTTCAAATATTGTAATATAGGTGCAGTTAATACTATATTTAGAAATGATGCACACTAGGAAACCATATTGAAATGCATGTGAATTCTGTTATTGATATCATAATAAACATAATATACTTTGTTAATTATACTTTGTAATTTTACTTTGCTAATGGTGAATTTCAGGAATAAGTTGTTATTTGTAAAATTGGTGGCTTGATAATTAGAATAACAAATGTTAGAAATGGTCTTTACTTAGTTAAAGTGTTTTCAAGATATGAGGATTGACTTAAATATTTAAAAAATATTACCAGTGTGCTCCATCTTTTCAGAACAAGACAGAAGCATCTAGGGAGGCCAGTAGTCTTTACCCTGAGAGTGTCCATATGGTTCTTGATTGGTTTGGGGGTTTCTTTAGTCGATGCTGACTTTATTGTAAATGGAGCTCTGACTTTAAAATATGTGGTCATCTGTCTTAAATAATATTCCTTCATGTTGAAGTTTGGAGCACTAAAGGGACAGGTTTGGGGTTGATCAAACCGGCAGAATACATTGTATGAACTGTTCTGTTCCTGCTTAATAATAAATAATCTTTAATTAATGACTTTAATATGTGGCAGATTTTGATCTGAGATTTGTTTTCTTTATAACCTCCTGGTAGAGAGGTTGTGACAAAGTAGCAAACTCATACGTCGCAAATTGCTACTGTGGACAATATCTACCACCAAGAATAAGAGAGAATTGTCTTATTCAAGTCATAATGCAACCTTGTATGGTTGATATGAGAGATAAGGAAATGATCCACGTGAGCACTCAGGACAATTACTGGTATGAAGTCAGAGCACTGGAAATAGTTTCTACTATTAGGCTCAAATGGTCTGGAACCAAAACAAGACATATGCCCTCTATTTCCTCTAATACATGCCCGAGGGTCAGCTCTTACCACCAGCTACAGAGATAGCCTCTTCTTTTGCAGAAAGAACACAAGAGTTTGTGCCAATGCACATGCAAAGGTGGACCCAGCCGCCCACTGCAGGCCTTCTTACATGAGGCACAGGTGTAGCACATGGGCTTGTCTTTATAATACATTTGGAAGGCAGAGAATTTTCAGAATAGAAAAGTAGCAGCCAGGGAAAGATTTTATTTCTCTAGCTCTGAGAAACTAGTAGGTCCTACAGATCCTCACCACATGCCTAGTGAATTCGTGAGCCTCTGGAACTTAGGCCTCATGGGAGATTGTGAAATTTAACTAATCTACCTTGTCTTCTTGAATGTGGGGGTGAGGGGGACTGGAAGAGAAGTTTTTGACTTGCTTTTCCAACCCCCAAAAAAAGGGCACTACGAAGATTAATATGTATGCTCCGTACTCCGAACAGTGGCTTGACCAAAGTGATGCATTAAATTATTCATCTATATACATACACGTGCATATGTTATACATATAATAAATACACATACACACATATACACATGTATATATTTATATACATATAAAATATATGGATAGATATGGAAATGTGATTGTTCAATTTTGGGCGCTTACTTATTTCTTTGTGCAAATATCTGTATTTTACCAATGGATGTATATAAGTAAAATGGTGACAATAAGTCCACAAATAAAATTAGTTTCTTTGTATTGTTTTCTCTTTCTTGCTTGTCTTTTTGTTTGTTTGTTATTTTAATAACATTAAAATTCTCCATTCTCCTGAGAAGACCAAATTAAGGCCAGAGCAATGTTGTGTGAATGTGTTTGTCAAAATGGCATCTCTTTTAATATAGTTAGTGGTCCTTAATGTGAGCTGAGGTTGATTATGAACTCAGAGTTGGTGGCAGAATATCTTAGAAAATGGAGGTACACTGTATCAAATAAAGAAATCCTTCCTCATTCAAATCTGGTGCAGAAGTTGTCTAGGGTAATTGGGAGAAGTTTGATAGGCTCAGCTTTTATTTATTTTTAAAGTTTAACCGTGAGTAATTTTACCTAAATCAAGAAGCTATTTTTATGTCCAATCATGCATGCTTTTCACAAGCAGCAGAGGTACTGCATATCTGTTCCAAGTCAAATTTTGGAGACACTTATTCTTCTTGAAAGTTTTTTTTTTTCCTGTGGCATTTCATGGAAAACACTTGCTCTGGCCAACAAGTATGTATATGTTTTTTAAGATTGAAAAGATTCTTAATATGAATAAGCTAATTGAATCATGGGAATAAGTGCAATTAAAGAAATTTTGGGTTATAATACAATCATGTAGTTGGAAAGAATCTTGAGAAGTCATCTACTTCAACTCTTCTATTTAGGCAAAAGGATACCACCAACTCTCCCCTACCCCAAACACAAACACAGACACACACACACACACACACACACACACACACACACACACACAAATTGGTATCTGTTCTATTTTCAAAGCAATTTAGGAAATGTGGTACAAGCCCACATGGTGAATTATGATTGTGAAGTTATTTGAATATCTTCTGTTGCCAATTATAAAACGCCATAAGAATGTCATATTATTATTATTATTATTGTACTATCATTTGTTATCTGATTCTGGGGCCTCCATGTATCTTCTTCTCTTTTATCTATCATTTTCCACTCCTCTCCTGTGGAAGTTAGGAATTACTATTATTTATTGTTGTTGTTACAAGCCACAAAGATGTACCTGAGTTAGCATCACAATTTGATGACTTTGTAATATATCAATATATCTAGGCTGAATCACCCCTCCCAGAATGCCCTTTTTTGGTATATTTCATTAACGGGGGATACAGAGAAGATTCTATCCAGAGCTGGAGAGAGGAAGGAAGGCAGAGGCCATTTTGTAGGACACATATATTGTTGCTGATCAGCTGACTACCCTCCTTGGTGTGAAGCAGCAGGTGGACCTGCAACTGCTCTCCCTTCACACTGGATGTTCTTTCAGTTGTCTTACTGCTTGGCCAGGTGTGTGTCTACGTGTGTGTTCAGCATCTTGGGAAAGGGACATGTCTTCTGCAAGATAACCATTATAAGGTCAGTGGCAATAAAAATGCACACAAGTTTCAGTCCACTGTTGTGGAGTTCCAACTTGTTCTCATGGAATTCCAGTAAGCTGGTAAGCTTCTCTTCCAGACTGTCTGCCCTGGGAACTTTGGGCTCTAGCAAGAGATGCAGAGGCAGCCTTGTAAAAACTTCTTAGCCAGCCCCCAAAATTGGGCATGCAAATTCCCTGTAATAAATTTCTTAATATATATCTCTATATCCTAATGGTTCTGCTTCTTTGGTTGAATCCTGTCTGTTACCTGCAGGAAACAAAGCTAGGGACCAGGAATCAAGATTAGAAATCAAGACTGTCCCTCATTTCTGTCCTTCCTCAGTCTTGCTTCAAGCTTCTCTTTCTCTTTGTATAAGTATCTTTGTGCATCTCCAGAAAATATGGTGGAAAACACTGCCCTGAGAGTTGGTAGAATCTCTTAAATGTCCAACCACCTGACGAGACACTAATTCTTTTACTGATTATTTATCTTACACCATGACAAATTCTAAGTCCTCAGGAAAGAGACTCTGTTGAACCCATTTGAATCATACACTCTGGACTGGAATGATCTGTAGTATCTGAGGAGGCAGGCTGAAAGGAAGGAAATGGGCTATGTCTGGTGCCCACCACTAGTCCAAACAACTTTGTCAAATGCAGCAAAGGTAGGTTAAACAAAATGACTATTAGCATTCCAATGGTATTTTCACGTGGACAGGAGAAATTAGGGATGGAGCTGAGCACTTTTGGACAGGCCTGATAGTTATTAGACCATACTGATACCATTATCATAGTGATGATAGTTGTTTTTGGCTGGTGCCTGTTTTGATTAGCTGGTGTCTATGCCATGTAAGTTGTCAAACATTTCCAATATCACCCCTGCCCACAGATTTAACTCAAAATGCTCATTTATTCAAGTCAAACATTTGTAGAGTTTGTAATAGGTTGTTAGCACAATACTGATATGAGGGAAAACAAAGATGAATAAGGAGGCAAGACTGTGGTCTAAAGAGTGTCAGGAGAGACAGACACTTCCAACTCTGAGTGTAGGAAGCATTGGACTTAGAGTCAAATATATTCAATTTATTCTTTGCCCTGTAATTTACTATCTTTTAGACCAGGTAACTTAATGGCACAGTAAGTCTATAAGGAAACAGACTACCTGCATTCTAACTTGTTCACTAAATAATCTGAATGCCCTTGGGTCAGCTATTTAATTTTTTCAGGGTAAAATTTTTATGTCTAAAAAATAGAGATAGGACTGCTAAAATTTTTTTTAAAGTGTGTGAAAGAACCTAGCAAAACAATGGCAAGTGACCTTTTATTTTTAATTTCATTAAATTTTTAAAAATTGAGAATGTTGAATTTTTTTCAAATTCCTTTTCAGCAGCTAGAAGTAGAATCATAATTTTTAACATTGGCCATTAATTTGATCAATTATATAAATAGATTGTTCAATATTTAACCATGCTTATATTTGTAGAATTATCCCAGTTTGATTTTTTATTATTCTCCCAGATTTAATTTACTAGAAATTTATTTAAGAAAATTTTGAATCTGTATGAAGTGGGTATGATCTTAATGTGCAAACTCAATTGTGACAGAAATATCACAGTTTTTGTTACTTTTAAGTCAATTTACTTCCACGTCCAAGTACATATGCCTCTAGATTGGCAGGAAATTCAGTCAGTTATTCTTGAGTCTCTTTCCTAGTATAAAGAGAGGTAGTATAAAGTTTCTGGGGTCTTACAAAGTACCAAAGCATTGGAGGTAACCCTTGTCATCAGTCATCTCTGCTCCTCAGTTGCTCCCAAGCCACCTATAATTCAGTCCTAGATCCCTATGCTGCCATTTTCCCCAGAGGTTTTACTGCTTTCTAGAACATGCCAGAGCACAGAGTGCAGGTCCCTGATGTTTTGGGGAATTATAAATCTTTCTTTCTTAGCAGTTCAAGGGAATTTCTTCTTGGCTTTCCTCTAAGGAAAAACTGGTCTCCACCACGAAAATACTTAAACTGATCTCTTCAATGGAGTTTTTTGCAAAAGAGGAGAGAGAATTGTTCAAAAATCCTTGAGGCAGCAAATTACAAATCATAACAGCTTGGGTCTGAGTAGGGGGAAGAGTAGTTAGAGAGAACAGCAACATAATTTGATAACATGAATTGTGACATTTTGCATTTCTTCCATGCTTTGTAACAGTTTAAACAGGACAAAAATATCATTCCTTCTCAGAATTTGGAAGAACTTCTTGCTAAAACCATCTGAGCTTCACGCCTTTCCAGAGACTATCTCTTTTACAAGTGTTTCACTTTATCACATGGTTATTGGTATATTCAGATTTTCTGCTTTTTCTTAAATTAACTTTGGTAATCTCAATTTTTCTAAAATTATCATTTATTTCATTAGGGATTATCGTATATACCAGAGAATTACGCATAGTATTGTAATTTTTAAAATCTTACCTGTTTCTGGAATTGTATTTTTTTCTTCCTTCTGAATAATAATGTTTCACTTTTTACTTGATCAGATTACTTAAAAGGATTGTATATTTTGCTGTTGTTTTCCAATGGTTCAGCTCTTGGGTTTTTTATTCATTCTAATTTAATTTTTCTAGTTTCAAATGTATTAACTTCTGCCTCTCCTTTCATCCTCTTTCTCTAGGTTTGTTTCCTTTTTATCTTTCTAACTTCTTGGGTTGAAGGCTTGGTTCATTTATTCCCAGCAATCTTGTTTGATAAGAAATGCACTCAGTGTTGTGCATAGGCCTCAGATTCCAGGAATGGTCATATCTTAGATGTAATGTGGCTTGTTATCACTCTACTGGTTTTGTAATCTGTAATAACAGTTTCGTTTTCGTTGACCAAAAGTTCTTTTTGGTATTTTTTTAGGAGAATATTTAAAATTCACCATTATTTGGTGTATTTGTTTTATACATACATGTATATACATACATTTTCCCCTAGTTTTATTGAGTTGTGATCTGCAAAGATATCCTTTGAAATTTTAGTTTTGAAGAGTTTATACAAATTATCTTATATTTTAAATATTAAAGTCCTACTTTAATCCCCACTTTCTCCTCCCTAAAGAATATTCAGCAGTGAGGTTGCGTTCAGACTAGTTCCACATCCTTTTCTATATGCCTTGCCTTGAATTTGTTTTATCTGTGGCTCCTTCTTGCTTCAGGAACTCCATTAGTGATTATCCATTATTCCCTTATTCTCTGGTAAAATGTTGGTGTCTCATTATTTTGTGAAACTTTCTCTTTTACTCATAAAACCCTTGACTTTAGCTCTTTTTACCTCCTTCACTATTATTCTTCAGACGTTTTACTAGCTACTTTTTCTCTGTGCATCCCTTTATTGCAGTTCTCACCAGAATTTTTATCTTTGGTTCTCTGTCTCTGTCTCTCTATCTCTATCTCTGTGTGTGTGTCTCTCTCTCTTTTTTTGCAGATCACATTGTGTTGGGCAAGCTCTTTTATTTCTATAATATCAGCTATTTATTTTACTTTTTCTTATCAGTACCTAAGTTCACCTTTTTTTAAACAACCACCTACTGAGCATAAACACCAGAATGTAATGTGGTCTCCATGAAATTAATATCATATCAAATATAAGCTAATAATAAAAAATAATTTCTGCCACAATGAAGTTGAAATATTCTTGAAGACTTCAACCATAAGTACATGAAAAGTTTCTTGATTAGTACAACATAACCTATAATAAAGGAATGGAGTATGTCTCTCACACAATAAATATAAAAATTCAAAGAAAAGATGGCCTTTGAATTCACTTAGATGTATTACCATTTATTCTCTATATTATATCTCTGTAATTTTCTCTTTTAGGTAAATTTCTTTTTGTTTTCTGAATTTCTTTCTGTTAAATCTTATTATTATCATTATTAGGCCTAATTTATCCAGTTATAGAGAATTCTGGAATTGTTTGAAGATATGTTCTAGATTATGGATAAAATATATAAATGCAGCCAAGATTTCAACGTTAGCCTCTGGGAAATCCTGTTAGTTATCTTTCCTATCTATCTCCAAGTCAATGGTGAGGAAAGTTTTGTGAACATTATTTGCCAACCAGTTATGTATCAACCTAATGAGTGTATAATACGCAAATGAGATTTTTCTCATTAATTAGTGTGTATTTTATGACATACAAATTATACAGTGTTGTATGACAAAATATCTTATTAAAATAAAGGTAACGTACTTTTAAAAATCTTCCATGCTTATCAATCTTCAACATAATTAAATGTCAGACAGAAGTGTTTTTTAGTAAGTTACACTGGCATTTATCTAGTTTCCAAATTCCTTTAGATATTTTCAGATTTACTTTAAAAAGCAGTATAACCTGAAAATTTTTTTGAATCTGGATATCTCTTTTCATGTGAATATAAGCAAAGCATACATTTTAATGAAGTAAATGGATTATATTAAGTGTGTTGATATGGTTAATTGATAGATTATTTATAGGACAAGCATGAATTATTCTTAAAATAAATCACTTTTGACTCCCAGTTTCTCTTCTCAACCGCTTCTCTTTCTGGCCAAATAAATTCAGTTACATTTAATATTTGACAACTTGGACGAAGCTGCAAAAAAAAAAAAAAAATCAGTTGGCTCTGGTGAAAATTTTGATGATAGTTTGTTACAATAAACATATGACCATTGCAACAATGGAATCTGATATAATGACATAATCTCTATATTAACATTGCACATCTGCTTATTAAAAGCATCATTTTATCATGTATTCCTTTGCTTGCTTGCCAAATGACCAACTTTATATTTATCACTTTAATCCTAAATCAAGTTGAGCTATCCAAACTAGAACATTTCTGCCCCCTTTCTTTGCCTTTACTTTGGAAATCCTTAAGTTCTCATTTATATTCTATAGCTGTGGATCACATAGAAGTAATAGTGACAGCCAGTCTTGGTTCATAATGGTCCAGAGAGAAAAATGACTTTTGAGCAAAGATTTCAATAAGAGAACATTCAGATTTTGCAAACATCAGTTAGTGGCTTATTCTTGCTTGCATTTTGTTTTTATTACTTAATCCCCATAGATAGTTGCTGTCTGAGGCTAGGGGAAGGTGCTTATTGCTCCAATCCTGATTTGATGACTAGGTGGGCAGGTTTAGTAAGTGATGCCCTGAAAAAGAGCAAGATTGACAGCCAGGAAAACATTCAGTCAAAGAGGACAGAACAGTTGTTTTCAGTTTATATTCCTGTTCCAATATACTTAAGGGGACAGTACTCACAAAGGATTTTTAGGATAATGAAAATGCTCTGAATGCAACTATAATGATGGATACCTGTTAATATTCATTTGTCTAAACCCATAAATTGTACACCACCAAGAATGAATCATAATGTAAACTATGGACTTCAGGTAATTATGACGTGTCAATGTAGGTTCATCAACTGCAGCAAATGTAGCTCTCTGGTAGGGGATTTTGGCAATGGGAGAGGCTATACATGTGTGACGGTAGGGGGTACATGAGAAATCTCTATAACTTTTGCTCAATTTTACTGTGAATCTTAAACTGCTCTATAATATAGTCTTAAAAATAAATAAATAATAAAAATTTAAAAATCCTTGCTGTACCCTGATAATACCTGGTTGATATTTGTGGTACTCAATTATGATACTCAGTAGACTATTTAGACCTAATGCATGTAATAGGGTATTCCATTGGTATACCAAAGGACTATCCCTCCCAGAATTCAGATCCTTGTAAGAGTCAGTCCTCTCCCACATTACCTCTGGGCCAATGGGTTATTAGCAAGTGTGATGCAATAGAGTCTTGATACATACTTACACATTAACGCATTTCTGATTGGAACACTGTCTCTTGGAACTCAGCCACCATGCTTAAAGATGTCCAAGCTATTCTGCTGGAGAAAGAGGCCACAGGAAGAAGTCCTTCAAGATAAAACAGCACATGGACAGATAGCCCACATGGAAGAGGCTGGAGGGCCCTGGCTGAGCTTTCACATTCATGAGTGACCCTTACTGACACCACATGAAGCAGAGGAACACTCCATCAACCCACAGAACTTTGAGAAATAGGAAATACTTGTTTTAAGCCACTAAGTTTTAAGACGGTATGCTACCCAGCTATAATTAACCGAAACACTGTCTGTTCAGTTTCAGCTCCTGTTATGAGAACCTCATAAAATGTCACTCTAGGTACTATGATTCTCCAACTTTCCTTCTCCTACACTTTGATCTTTGATTCTCCAAATTTCTCTCCCCTACACTTTGGTCTTTAGTACTCCTCAGTCATTCTTTTCCTGGCATTCCTAGTTTTGCTTTGTTCCTTGATTTTTACTCTTTATCTGTTGTGAGTTGAAGTGGGGACTGTCCATAGGATCCTTATAGAGGATCATATTAGATTCATCTGGAGGGTTTTTTAGATCAACCTGCAAAGAAGTTTCTTAATTGTTTCTACTCTCTCACTCCGTCTATTCATGTGACATTATTTGCTTAGTGAGACACTGGCCCTGAATAGAATGAGTATTGTCTCCTTAAGTATATTATAACATGAGTAAAAACTGAAAACAACTGTTCTATTCCCTTTGATTGAATATTTTCCTGGCTGTTGATCTTATTCTCTTTCTGGACATTATGTACTGAATCTGCCCACCTACTCATCTAATTAGGATTGGAGCAATTAACACTCCACCGGCCTCAGCCAGAAACTATTATGAGAATGAAATAATAAAAACAAAACACAAATAAAAATAAGCCATGCATTGATATTTGCAGAATTTGAATGTTCTCTTATTGAAATATTTGCTCATACCACTAATTTTTTTCACTAACTCTATAGTTTTGCCTTTTCCAGAATGTGATCTAGTTGGAATCATACATTATGTAGCTTTTTCAGATTGGCTTCTTTCATTTAGTAATATGCATTTAAGGTGACTCTATGTCATTCTGTGGCTTGATAGCTCGTTTCTTTTTAGTGATAAATGTATCCCATCACCTGAACATTTCACAGTTTTTTTATCCATTCATCTACTGAAAGACATTTTGGTTGTTTCCTAGTTTTGGCAATTATGAATGAAATTGCTATAAACATTCATGTGTAGACATATGTGTGGACATAAGTTTTCAACTGTTTTGGGTCAACACCAAAGACTGTGATTGTGCAACCATAGCATTAGAGCATGGTTAGTTTTCTAAGAAACTGCCAAACTGTCTTCCAAAGTAGCTGAACCATTTTGCACTCCCATCAGGAATGCATGGGAGTTCTTGTTGCTCCACATTCTTGTCAGCGCTTGATGTCTTCAGTGTTCTGGATTTTGGCCACTTCAGTAGGTTTGTAGTGGTATCACATTGCTGTTTTAATTTGCATTTTCCTGATGACATATAATGTGGAACATCTTCTTATATGCTTACTTGCCATCTGTATATCTTCTTTGGTGAAGTTTCTGTTGCAGTCTTTAGCTCATTTTTTAATCTGATTGTTTTCTTATTGCTGAGTTTTGAGTTCTTTGTATATATTGGATACCAGTCCTTTATCAGATGTGTCTTTGCAAATACACACTCTCAGTCTGTGGTTTATCTTATTCTTTTAATATTATCTTTTGTAGAGCAGAAACTTTGAATTTTAATGGTCTCACTTATCAATTTTTTTTTTATAGATTGTGCATTTGGTATTGTATACCAAAGGTCATTGCCCTACCCAAGGTGGTCTCTATTTCTCCTATGTTATCTTCTAAAAGTTTTATAGTTTTGCATTTTACATTTGAGTCTGTGATTCATTTTGAGTTAATTTTTGTGAAGGCTGTAAGTTCTGGGATTTGATTTCATTTATCAGAGTTTTGTAGTTTTCCTTGTATAGATCTTGTACAAATTTTTTTAGATTTATACTTAACTATTTCACTTTGGAGGGGGTTAATGTATGTGGTATTGTGTTTTTAACTTCAAATTCCATTTACTCATTGCTGGAATATAGGAAAGCAATTGACTTCTGTATATTATTCTTCTATCCTGCAACCTTGATAAATTGCCTGTTGGTTCCAGGAGTTTTAGTCTGTTTCTTCCAGATTTTCTACATAGATGATCATGTCATTTGCAAACAAAAAGTTTTCTTTCTTCCTTCCAATCTGTATAACTTTTATTTTTTCTTGTCTTACTGCATTAGCTCAACTTTCCAGTACAGTGTTGAAAATGAGTGGTAAGAGGTGATATCCTTGTTTTAACCCCATTTTAGTGGGAAAGCTTCAAGATTGTCACCATTCAGTATGATGTTAGCTGTGTTTTTTTGTAAACAATCCTAATCATGTTGAATAAATTTCCCTGTATTCCTAGTTTACTAAGAGACTTTTATCATAAAACAGTGTTGGATTTTGTCAAATGCTTTTTCTGCATCTATTAATTATGTTCATGTGATTTTTCTTTTTTAGCCTGTGGATGTGATGGTTTATGTTAATTGGTTCCCAAGTGTTGAATCAGACTTGCATACCTGGGATAAATCACACTTTTTTTTTTTTTTTTTTGCGGTACGCGGGCCTCTCACTGTTGTGGCCTCTCCCATTGCAGAGCACAGGCTCCGGACGCGCAGGCTCAGTGGCCATGGCTCATGGGCCTAGCCACTCTGCAGCATGTGGGATCTTCCCGGATCAGGGCACGAACCTGTGTCCCCTGCATTGGCAGGTGGACTCTCAACCATTGCGCCACCAGGGAAGCCCAAATCACACTTTTTTGTTGTTTATCATTCTTTATATATATTGTTGGATTAAATTTGCTAATATCTTGTTGAGGATTTTTTACATCTATGTTTATAGAGATATTGATATGGATTTTTCTTTTCTTGTAAATCTTTGTATGGTTTTTGTATTAGAGTAATCTTGGCGTCATAAAATAAGTTAGGAAGTATTCCTTCTTCTTTTATACTCCACAAGAGATTTTGGAAAATTGGTATAAGTTCTTTCTTACATGTTGACAGAATTCACAAATAAGGTCATCCGGGCCTGCTGCTTTCTGGTTTAGAATGTTATTAATTATGGATTTGATTTTTTTAATAGATGTAGGCTTATTCATATTATCTATTTCTTCTTGTGTGAGTTTAGAAAATAGCCTGTTATGAGGAAATGGTCTATTTCATCTAGGATATCAAATTTGTCAACATAAACTTGTTCAAAGTATTTTTTAAATTTTCCTTATAAAATCTATAGGATATGTAATAATGTTCCCTCTTTCATTTCTTGTATTAAAAATTCATAGCCTCTTTCTTTTTTTCTTATTTAGCCTGCCTGGAGGCTTATCAGTTTTACTGACCTTTTCAAAGAACTAGTCTTTTTTTCATTGATTTTCCTGGGTGTTTTTCATTTAGAAAGTGTTACTGTCATCCTTTACTAGAGCAGAATTCATTTGTACTCTCTTCACTTCATTCACCTCCCCATGTAGAAGAGGTGACAAGAAAGTATGTGAAATAGTCTGGTACATCACATGTGATTTTTTCTCAGGTCTACAAAGAATGCTTTCTTGGTCTACAATACATTTAATTGAAGTAGAACAAACAAATGTTCTTCAATTTTGCACAATACTAGTAAAATTTCTGCCACAACATAAATTTTGTTAGAGAATAGAGTTCATTGTCCTAACAAATAGTATTGTAAATCTGGCTTACTTGATTTGTTTTTTGCAGCAGATACTGCTATGGACAGAATGTTTATTCCCCTCAGAGTTCAAAAGTTGAAGCCTAATCCCCCATTTGATGATATTTGGATATGGGGCCATTGGGAGGTGATTAGGTCATGCAGGTGGAGCTCTGATTAATGGAATTAGTGCCCTTCTAAAAGAGACCCCACTATCTTGTTGCTCTTAGGGCATATGAGGACACAGTGAGAAGATGGTTGTTGATAAATCGGGAAGTGGGCTCTCTCAAGACAGCAAATCTGCTGGTGGCTTGACTTTGAACTTACAGCCCTGAGAGCTGTAAGAAATAAATATTTGTTGTTTAAGCCACCCAGTCTATAGTATTTTTGTTATAGCAGCCTGAAGACTAAAGAGGTGCCAAGAAAAAAAATTTATTTTATCTTACTGATATATTTCTAACTAGCCTAAGGAAAAAAATTCTGATATCTCTGATTCTGTTTCCTAGTGCATGATTTCTTTCTTTTTCTTTTCTTTTCTTTTTTGTTTTTTGAATTAGATCCTTTAATGTCATAAAGGTTCCATCTCATAATTAAATATGTATCTCACACTTAATGTTTTCAGTATACCTGGCAGATATTGCTAGTTATTCCTTTGAACAAGACTGTGAAGTAAGTTACTACTGAGCTGAGAACATGATCTTTTAGATGAAGGAGATGAGGCTTAAGAGATTGCCCAAGATCATTTAATATATTAATGACAGAGATGGGATTAGAATTCTGTCTTCGGTATCTCTGCTTTCACAAAATCAGATGGATCTGAGCTGACTGTTGCCTTAAATGAAGAAAGAAGTTTCAAAGAAGGGGCATGTGGCTCTAGCCTGAGGAATGGCACTTTAGCAATTTAGTGGGTGTAATTTTAAGAATACATTTGTCTTCCATTCTGACATGGTTTTCTTTATCACTCCTCATAATTTCTCCTGTTGATGATTTTACCAAGAAGAGAGCTTATGTTAGATATAGGAGATGTAAATAGCCTAATATGGTAAGTAGGCTGCCTCTTGTAAGTAAAAACTGAGTGAAATAAGGAAGCATTTGCAATGATGGTGTATTTAATGCAGATCCACTTCTCATTTCAGCTTTTGTTAGTGACGAACTCTCACTCCTCAAACAAACTATGTAGTTACCCAACTAGAGTATTACATGGAGTGCATATCAAATCATTATTGCTAATATATAATATATTTGGCTATACATATGGAACCCATTAAAAGAACATCACTTTACTACATTAATTTTGATTTGTTTGGGGCAGATATATAAAGCATAATATCAAAGAAAATAGAACACTACTAGCCTCTGTACTTCTACTTTTGCTCAAGATTTTGTTTATTTTCATTGATTCATTTTAGTAATGTGTATTAAATTAATTAGCTTCAACATAAACTTAATAATTCAAAGAGGCACTTTAGGAAAATTACCTTTTTTTCCGACAGGCTACATCATAAGTTTGTTATGATGAATAGTAGTGAGGCAGCTGTTTGGGTTGATTTATTGTTCTTACATAAAAAATTCATATTATAATTTTTAGCAGAAATGAGGCTATTTATAGTAATTACCTTTTTCAAAGACTTCATTGGAGAGTTGCAAGGGAATTCACAGTAGTATTCATTATTCTGAAACTTAAAAGATAACATGTACTACAGGATCAAGAGGAAGTAAGAATCAAAGCTATACTATTCAATCCAGCTTGTTGGAACTGTTATAAATTTGTTGAATCCAAGAACATTTTTTATGTTCCTGTTTTTACTGTGATTTTTGACTCAAAGCATTTTTTTGGAAAAATATTAATTTTCTTAATGTACTTCCAATCAATCTTTTGTTTTCAATTTTTCTCATTAACAAAATCTGTTGAAAATGATTTCTCAGTGTGCTGGTTTTTATCAGATTGCTCTGCCTCTCACCCCACCCCATTCTCCAATTCCAACCATACACTCACCCAATCTCCCTTCTCTGTTGTTCTCTGTATTTCTCTTTGACCTGGAATTATAACTTCTATAGACTCCCTCACTAGATTTTTTTTAGCCCTTTTGGACCATGAGTTTAGACCTCTGTCCAGTAGCCTGTCCACGTAGTCAAGGCTTCTGTAGATCTTTCAAACTAACTGCTTTTGGAATGTGGGTGATTTGGCAAGACTAATGAATTCTATGAAAGTTTTGTTGTTAAACATCTTACTTGGCTGCGGGCGGATGTATGAAATGCTTGACAATGGATACAGTATTCTATAAGTCCACAGTTGTGGTGCTGGCAGAAGTATAATGGACATGGATGGTAAACATATATCCAGAGAATGTGTTAAGTCCTATTAGGAAAAGTCCCTGCTTTACTTACCAGCTGTCTATCTGGTCCCCCCAGAGGATGGTGCCATACAAGGATTAAGAATTGGATTCATCCCTTGGCAGACTGAGCAAATAGAACCTATGCATACACTCCAATATTGTTATCATGGTCAAGTTGCACTTGGCCTTTTGAAGAATGTGGTGATAACTGGGGAGCAGATCAAAATGATATCTATGGGAAAGGAAATCTTGTCTACCTGATTTCTGAGCTCACAGTGAATTTCTTTTGCTCCTGATCAGTCTGGCTAGAGGTTTATCAATTTTATTGAATTTTTCAAACATCCATCTTTTGGCTTCACAGATATTCTGTATTATTTTCTCTTTCATTCATTTCCACTATGATAGTGATTATTCCCTTTCATTTACATACCTTGGGCTTAATTTGCTCTTCCACTCTTTAAAAAATAATTTTTATTTGAGTATGGTTGATTTACAATGTTGTGTTAGTTTCAGGTATACAGCAAAATGAATCAGTTATACATATACATATATCCACTCTATTTTAGATTCTTTACCCATATATATCATTACAGAGTATTGAGTAGAGTTCCTTGTGTTATATAGTAGGTCCTTATTAATTATCTATTTTGTATATAGTAGTGTGTATATCTTAATGTTAACCTCACATTTTTTTATTCAAGTAAAACACAGAATCTTTTTTTTTTTTTTTTTTTTTTTTTTGCGATACGCGGGCCTCTCACTGCTGTGGTCTCTCCCATTGCGGAGCACAGGCTCCGGACACGCAGGCTCAGTGGCCATGGCTCACGGGCCCAGCCACTCCGCGGCATGTGGGATCTTCCCGGACCAGGGCACGAACCTGTGTCCCCTGCATCGGCAGGCAGACTCTCAACCACTGTGCCACCAGGGAAGCCCCGTTTTTTGAACATAAGAATTTAGTGCTATAAATTTCCAAGTACTACTTTAGTTATGTCCCACAAATTTTTATATGTTGGATTTTCATTTTTACTTATTTCAATATATTTTCTAATTTCCCTTTGATATATCCTTGATCTATGGGTTATTTAGTTTCAAAACTTAGTTACCACATGCCTTTGTGTTTTCTTATTACAAACATAATTCCATTGTGATGGGAAAATATAGTTTGTTTAATCTGAATAATTTTAATTTAAGAATATTTTATGGCCTATGCAACTAGAGAAAAGCCTGTGGGCAGCAACGAACACCCAATGCAGCCAAAAATTAATAAATAAACAAAATAAAGAAATTTATTAAAAAAGAATATATTATGGCCTAGATTATGGATTTTTTTGGTAAATACTTTGTGTGTACTTTATTTTTTAAAATTTTTTTAACGTCTTTATTGGAGTATAATTGCTTTACAATATTGTGTTAGGTTCTGCTGTATAACAAAGTGAATCAGCTATATGTATACATATATCCCCATATCTCCTCTACCTTGCGTCTACCTCCTACCCTCCCTATAGCACCTCTCTAGGTGGTCACAAAGCACCGAGCTGATCTCCCTGTGCTATTCGGCTGCTTCGCACTAGCTATCTATTTTACATTTGGTAGGGTATGTATGTCCATGCCACTCTCTCACTTTATCCCAGCTTACCCTTTCCCCTCCCTGTGTCCTCAAGTCTGTTCTCTACATCTGTGTCTTTATTCTTGTTCTGCCCCTAGGTTCTTCAGAACCCCCCTTTTTTTAAGATTCCATATATATGTGTTAGTATATGGTATTTTTTTTTCTTTTTCTGACTTACTTCACTCTGTATGACAGACAATAGGTCCAACGACCTCACTACAAATAACTCAGCTTCATTTCTTTTTATGGCTGAGTAATATTCCATTGTATATATGGGCCACATCTTCTTTATCCATTCGTCTGTCAATGGACACTTAGGTGAGTTCCATATCCCGGCTATTGTAAATAAAGCTGCAATGAACATTGTGGTACTTGACTCTTTGAATTATGGATTTCTCAGGGTATATGCCCAGTGGTGGGATTGCTGGGTCATATGGTAGTTCTATTTTTAGCTTTATAAGGAACCTTCATACTGTTCTCCATAGTGGCTGCATCAATTTACATTCCCACCAACAGTGCAGGAGTGTTCCCTTTTCTCCACACCCTCTCCAGCATTTATTGCTTGTATATTTTTTGATGATGGCCATCCTGACTGGTGTGAGGTGATAGCTCATTGTAGTTTTGATTTGAATTTCTCTAATGATTAGTGATGTTGAGCATCCTTTCTTGTGTTTGTTGGCAGTCTGTATATCTTCTTTGGTGAAATGTCTATTTAGCTCTTCTGCCCATTTTTGGATTGGGTTGTTTGTTTTTTTGATATTGAGCTGCATGAGCTGCTTGTAAATTTTTTTTTTTTTTTTTTCAGTACGCGGGCCTCTCACTGTTGTGGCCTCTCCCGTTGCGGAGCACAGGCTCCAGAAGTGCAGGCTCAGCGGCCATGGCTCACGGGCCTGGCTGCTCCGCAGCATGAGGGATCTTCCTGGACCGGGGCACTAACCCACGTCCCCTGCATCGGCAGGCGGACTCTCAACCACTGCACCACCAGGGAAGCCCCTGCTTGTAAATTTTGGAGAATAATCCTTTATCAGTTGCTTCATTCACAAACATTTTCTCCCATTCAGAGCGTTGTCTTTTCGTCTTGTTTATGGTTTCCTTTGCTGTGCAAAAGCTTTTAAATTTCATTAGGTCCCATTTGTTTATTTTTGTTTTTATTTCCATTTCTCTAGGAGGTGGGTCAAAAAAGATCTTGCTGTGATTTATGTCATAGAGTGTTCTGCCTATGTTTTGCTCTAAGAGTTTCATAGTGTCTGGTCTTACATTTAGGTTTTTAATCCATTTTGAGTTTATTTTTGTGTATGGTGTTAGGGAGTGTTCTCAATTCATTCTTTTACATGTAGCTGTCCAGTTTTCCCAGCACCATTTATTGAGGAGGCTGTCTTTTCTCCGTTGTATATCCTTGCCTCCTTTATCAAAAATAAGGTGACCATATGTGCGTGAGTTTACCTCTGGGCTTTCTATCTTGCTCCATTGATCTACATTTCTGGTTTTGTGCCAGTACCATACTGTCTTGCTTACTGTAGCTTTGTAGTATAGTCTGAAGTCCAGGAGCCTGATTTCTCAAGCTCAATTTTTCTTTCTCAAGATTGTTTTGTCTATTCGGGGTCTCTTGTGTTTCCATACAAATTGTGAAATTTTTTGTTCTAGGTCTGTGAAAAATGCCATTGGTAGTTTGATAGCAATTCCATTGAATCCGTAGACTGCTTTCAGTAGTATAGTCATTTTCACAATGTTGATTCTTTCAATCCAAGAACATGGTATATGTCTCCATAGGCTTGTATCATCTTTAATTTTTTTCATCAGTGTCATAGCTTTCTGCATACAGGTCTTTTGTCTCCTTAGGTAGGTTTATTCCTAGATATTTAATTCTTTTTGTTGCAAAGGTAAGTGGGAGTATTTCCTTAATTTCGCTTTCAGATTTTTCATCGTTAGTGTGTAGGAATGCAAGAGATTTCTGCACATTAATTTTGTGTCCTTCAACTTTACCTAATTCATTGATTAGGTCTAGCAGTTTTCTGGTGGCATCTTTGGGATTTTCTATGTATAATATCATGTCATCTGGAAACAGGGACAGTTTTGCTTCTTCTTTTCCAATTTGTATTCCTTTGATTTCTTTTTCCTTTCTGATGGCTGTGGCTAGGACTTCCAAAATGATGTTCAACATAGTGGCGGGAGGGCTTCCCTGGTGGCACAGTGGTTGAGAGTCCGCCTGCTGATGCAGGGGACATGGCTTCATGCCCCGGTCTGGGAAGATCCCACATGCCACGGAGCAGCTGGGCCCGTGAGCCATGGCTGCTGAGCCTGCGCGCCTGGAGCCTGTGCTCTACATGGAAGAGGCCACAACAGTGAGAGGCCCGCGTATCGTGAAAAAAAAAATAGTGGCGCGAGCGAGCATCCTTGTCTTCTTCCTGATCTTTGAGGAAATGTTTTCAGTTTTTCACCATTGAGAACGTTGTTGGCTGTGGGTTTGTCATATATGGCCTTCATTATGTTGAGGTAAGTTCCTTCTATGCCTACTTTCTGGAGGGCTTTTATCATAAATGGGTGTTGAATTTTGTCAAAAGTTTTTTCTGCCTCTATTGAGATGATCATATTGTTTTGCTCCTACAATTTGTTAATATGGTTTGTCACATTGATTGTTTTGCATATTGAAGAGTCCTTGCATTCCTGGGATAAACCCAACTTGACCATGGTGTATGATCCTTTTACTGTGTTGTTGGATTCTGTTTGCTAGTATTTTGTTGAGTATTTTTTCATCTATGTTCATCAGTGATATTGGCCTGTAGTTATCTTTCTTTGTGACATCTTTGTTTGGTTTTGGTATCAGGGTGATGGTGGCCTCATAGAATGAGTTTGCAAGTGTTCCTCCTTCTGCTATGTTTTGGAAGAGTTTGAGAAGGATAGGTGTTAGCTCTTCTCTAAACGGTTGATAGAATTTGCCTGTGAAGCCATCTGGTCCTTGGCTTTTGTTTGTTGGAAAATTTTTAATCACAGTTTCATTTTCTGTGCTTGTGATTGGTCTGTTTATATTTTCTGTTTCTTCTTGGTTCAGTCTAGGAAGGTTGTGCTTTTCTAAGAATTTGTCCAGTTATTCCAGCTTGTCCATTTTATTGGCATATTGTTGCATGCAGTAATGCCTCATGATTCCTTGTATTTCTACAATGTCAGTTGTTACTTCTCCTTTTTCATTTCTAACTCTGTTGATTTGAATCTTCTCCTTTTTTTTCTTGATGAGACTGAGTAGTTGTTTATCAAATTTGTTTATCTTCTCAAAGAACCAGCTTTTAGTTTTATTGATCTTTGCTATTGTTTCCTTCATTTCTTTTTCCTTTATTTCTGATCTGATCTTTATGATTCCTTTCCTTCTGCTAACTTTGGGGTTTTTTTTCTTCTTTCTCTAATTGCTCTAGGTGTAAGGTTAGGTTGCTTTTTGGAGATGTTTCTTTTTTCTTGAGGTAGGATCATATTGCTATAAACTTCCCTCTTAGAACTGATTTTGCTGCATCCCATGGGTTTTGGGTGGTTGTGTTTTCATTGTCATTTGTTTCTAGGTATTTTTTTTTTAATGGTATGCAGGCCCCTCACTGTTTTGGCCTCTCTCGTTGTGGAGCACAGGCTTCGGACACACCAGCTCAGCTGACATGGCTCACGGGCCCAGCCGCTCCACGGCATGTGGGATCTTCCCAGACCAGGGCATGAACCCGTGTCCCCTGCATCGGCAGGTGGACTCTCAAGCACTGCGCCACCAGGGAAGCCCTGTTTCCAAGAATTTTTTGATTTCCTCTTTGATTTCTTCAGTGATCTCTTCGTTATTTAGTAGCATATTGTTTAGCCTCCATGTGTTGGTATTTTTTACAGTATTTCTCCTGTAATTGATATCTAGTCTCATAGCATTGTAGTCAGAAAAAATACTTGATATGATTTTAATTTTCTTAAATTTGCCAAGGCTTGATTTGTGACCCAAGATATGATCTATCATGGAGAATGTTCCATGACCACTTTAGAAGAAAGTGTATTCTGTTGTTTTTGGATGGAATGTCCTATAAATATCAATTAAGTTCATCTTGTTTAATGTATCATTTAAAGCTTGTGTTTCCTTATTTATTTTCATTTTGAATGATCTGTCCATTGGTGAAAGTGGGGTGTTAAACTCTCCTACTATGATTGTGTTACTGTTGATTTCCCCTTTTATGGCTCTTAGCATTTGCTTTTTGTATTGAGGTGCTCCTATGTTGCATGCATAAATATTTACAATTGTTTTATCTTCTTCTTGGATTGATCCCTTGATCATTATGCAGTGTCCTTCTTTGTCTCTTAGAATAGTGTTTATTTTAAAGTCAATTTTGTGTGATATGAGAATTGCTACTCCAGCTTTCTTTTGATTTTCATTTGCATGGAATATCTTTTTCCATCTCCTCACTTTCAGCCTGTATGTGTCCCTAAGTCTGAAGTGGGTCTCTTGTAGACAGCATATACACTGGTCTTGTTTTTGTATCCATTCAACCAGTGTATTTCTTTTAGTGGGAGCATTTAATCCATTTACATTTAAGGTAGTTATCCATATGTATATTCCTATTACCATTTTCTTAATTTTTTGGGTTTGTTATTGTAGGTCTTTTCTTTCTCTTGTGTTTCCTGACTAGAGGAGTTCCTTTAGCATTTATTGTAAAGCTGGTTTGGTGGTTCTGAATTCTCTTACCTTTTGCTTCTCTGTAAAGATTTTAATTTTGCCATGGAATTTGAATTAGATCTTTGCTAGGTAGAGTAATCTTCGTTGTCCGTTTTTTCCCTTTCATCACTTTAAATATGTCCCGCCACTCCCTTCTGGTTTGCAGAACTTCTTCTGAAAGATAAGCTGTTAAACTTATGGGGATTCCTTTGTATGTTATTTGTTGCTTTCCTGTTGCTGCTTTTAATATTTTTTCTGTGTACTTAATTTTTGATAGTTTGATTAATATGTGTCTTGGTGTGTTTCTCCTTGGGTTTATACTATATGGGACTCTCTGTGCTTCCTGGACTTGATTGACTATTTCCTTTCTCATATTAGGGAAGTTTTCAACTATAATCTCTTCAAATATTTTCTGAGTCCCTTTCTTTTTCTCTTCTTCTGGGAACTCTATAATTCAAATGTTGGTGCATTTAATGTTGTCCCAGAAGTCTCTGAGAGTGTCCTCAATTCTTTTCATTCTTTTTTCTTTATTTTGCTCTGTGGTAGTTATTTCCACTATTTTATCTTCCAGGTCACTTATCCGTTCTTGTCTCAGTTACTCTGCTATTGATTTCTTCTAGAGAATTATTAATTTCATTTACTGTGTTGTTCGTCATTGTTTGTTTGCTGTTTAGTTTGCCTAGGTCCTTGTTAAACGTTTCTTGTATTTTTTCCATTCTATTTCCAAGATTTTGTATCATCTTTACTATCTTTACTCTGAATTCTTTTTCAGGTAGACTGCCTTTCCTCTTCATATTTTTGGTCTGGTGGGTTTTTACCTTGCTCCTTCATCTGCTGTGTGTTTCTCTGTCTTCTCATTTTGCTTAACTTACTGTGTTTTGCATTCCCTTTTTCAGAGTGCAGGTTCATAGTTCCCATTTTTTTTGGTGTCTGCTACCAGTGCATAAGGTTGGTTCAGTGGGTTATGTAGGTTTCCTGGTTGGGGGGATTGGTGCCCGTGTTCTGGTGGATGAGGCTGGATATTGTCTCTCTGGTGCTAAGACCACATCTGGTAGTGTGTTTTAGGGTGTCTGGAACCTTATTATGATTTTAGGCAACATCTCTGATAATGGGTGGGGTTGTTTTCCTGTCTTGCTAGTTGTTTGGCATAGGATGTCCAGCACTGTAGTTTGATGGTTGTTGAGTGGAGCTGGGTCTTAGTGTTGAGATGGAGATCTCTGGGAGAGGTTTCACCTTTTGATATTACATGGAGCTGGGAGGTCTCTTGTAGACCAATGTCCTGAACTCTGCTCTCCCACCTCAGGGGCACAGGCGTGATACCCAGCTGGAGCACCAAGACACTGTCAGCCACACGGCTCAGAAGAAAAGGGAGAAAAAAAAGAGAAAGAAAGAAAAATAAATAAAATAAATTTTTTAAAATAAAAAATAAGAAAAATTATTAAAAATAAAAAATTTAACTTTTTTAAAGAATAAAAAATAAATAATAATCAAATAAGTAATAAAGTAATAATAAAATAATAATAGTAATAATAAAATAATAATAAAATAAGTAATAAGAAAAGAAAAATATGGAAGAAAGAAAGAAAGAAGACAGCAACCAAACCAAAACACAAATCCACTAATGATAAGAAGCACTAAAACCTATGCTAAAAAAAAAAAAAAAAAAAAAGACAGACAGAACCTAGGACAAATGGTAAAAGCAAAGCTATACAGACACAATCACTCAAAGAAGCATGCCCATACACACGCACAAAAAGAGAAAAAGGAAAAATATATATATATCTCTATTAAAAAAAAAAAGGAGGAGAGCAACCAAATCAATAAACAAATCCATCAATGATAATGAACTCTTAATGCTAAACTAAGATAGACATAAAACCAGAATGAAATTTGATGCAGAAAGCAAACCCCAAGTCTACAGTTGCTCTCAAACTCCACTGCTTCAATTTTGGGTTGATTCATTGTCTGTTCAGTTATTCCAGAGATGCAGGGTACATTAAGTTGATTGTGTAGATTTAATCCGCTGCTCCTGAGGCTGCTGGGAGAAATTTCCCTTTGTCTTTTTGTTTGCACATCTCCTGGGGTTCAGCTTTGGATTTGACCCTGTCTCTGTGTGTAGGTCACCTGAGGGCAACTCTTCTTTGCTCAGACAGGACGGGGTTAAAGCAGCATCTGATTAGGAAGCTCTGGCTCACTCAGACCAGGGTGAGGAAGGGGTACAGAATGTGGGGTGAGCCTGCGGTGGCAGAGGCTGGCATGACGTTGCAACAGCCTGAGGCACACCATGTGTTCTCCTGGGGAAGTTGTCCCTGGATCACGGGACCCTGGCAGTGGCGGGCTGCACAGGCTCTCAGGAGGGGAGGTGTGGATAGTGACCTGTGCTTGCACACAGGCTTCATGATGGCTGCAGCAGCAATCTTAACGTTTCATGCCCGTTCCTGGTGTCCACGCTGATAGCCGCAGATCGCCCCATCTCTGGAGCTCTTTTAGGCGGTGCGCTGAATCCCCTCTCCTCGCACACCCCAAAACAATGGTCTCTTGCCTCTTAGGCAGTTCCAGACTTTTTCCTGGACTCCCTCCCACCTAGCTGTGGTGAACTAACCCCCTTCAGGCTGTGCTCACGCAGCCAACCCCAGTCCTCTCCACGGGATTGACCTCCGAAGCCTGAGCCTCAGCTCCCAGCCCCATCTGCCTTGGCGGGTGAGCAGACAAGCCTCTCAGGCTGGTGAGTGCTGGTCAGCACTGACCCTCTGTGCGGGAATCTCTCTGCTTTACCCTCTGCACTCTTATTGCTGTGCTGTTCTCCATGGTTCCAAAGCGTCTCCCCTGCCACCCACTTCTCTGCAAGTGAAGGGGCTTCCTAGTGTGTGGAAACTTTTCCTCCTTTACAGCTACTTCCCAGAGGTGCAGGTCCAGTCCCTATTCTTTTGTCTCTGTTTTTTCTTTTGCCTTACCCAGGTATATGGGGCATTTCTTACCTTTGGGAAGTCTGAGGTCTTCTGCCAGCGTTCAGTAGGTGTTCTGTAGGAGTTGTTCCACATGTAGATGTCTTTCTGATGTATTTGTGGGGAGGAAAGTGATCTCTACATCTTACTCCTCCACCATCTTGGAGGTCTCTCCCTTGTGTGCACTTTAAAACAATGTGTATTCTGTTATCATTAGGTTGAGAGATCCATAAATGTTATTTAAATACAATCGGTTGGTAGTGTTATTCAGCCGTTTATATTTTTATTGATTTTTTTGTCTATTCATTATTGGAAAGAAGTGTTAAAATCCAACTTTTATTGTGGATTTACTTATTTCTCCTGGAAGTTGTACTAAAAAGCTGTTATAATTATTAGGTGTATAAATATTTGGAACTATTATGTCCTCTTGATGAATTGACCTCTTTGTTAGATGAAATGGCTCCCTTTATCCCTAGCTATATGTTTTGTTTTGAATTTATTAAGTCTGACATAAATATAGTCACACCACATTTGTTTAAATTGTTAACGTAGCACATCTCTTACCACACTTGTACTTTATTCTCGTTGTTGCTTTATATTAAAGTATGTTTCTTTTAAGCAACATACTGTTAATAATTGCTTTTTTTTAATACAATCTGACAATCTCTGTCTTTCAGTTGGGCTGTTTAGACCATTTACATTCGATTTGATTACTTGTATGGTTGGCTTTAAGTTTACCATTTTGTCATTCATTTTTGATTTGCACTATTTGTTTCCTTTTTCTTTTTTTCCCTGCCTTCTTTTGGGTTGAGTATATTTAATGATTTATTTCTATTTTTTAAATTGACATATTAGCTAAAATTTTGTCATATTATTTTGGCATATATTATATATGTTTAACTTCTCACCGTCAACCTTCAGGTTGTATTATACTTCTTCACCTATAATATAAGAATCTCACAACACAATATTTCCATTTTTCTCTTCCTGGTCTTTCTGCTATTGTCATATACACTTTAGTTCTACTTATTTTGTAAATCCCCAAATACATAGTTTTAATTTGACATTCAATCATCTTTTAAAATATTTAAATTCTTAGAAAAATATTTTACATATTCCCATATAGTTACCATTTCTGATGCCCTTCATTTCTTTGTGTTGATTCATAATTTCACCTGGTATAATTTTTTGATAGGACACTTCTTATAGTGCAGGTCTTGGTTATGAATTCTTTCAATTTTTATATTTCTGAAAACTTCTTTATTTTCCCTTTGTTTCTGAAAAATATTTTAACTAGGTGTGGCATTCTAGGTTGATAGTTTATTTTCTTTTGGTACTTAAACATGTTCTGGCTTTTCAAATGAAAAAATTCATTTTTATCTTTGTTCTTAGCTACATAATGTATCTTATTCCACTGGCTACTTCTATGATTTTTCTCTTTTCACTGGTTTACTCAAATTGACTGATCTTTCATGGTTTATTTTTTTTCATATTTCTTGTTCTTGAGGTTTATTGAGCTTCTTGTAACTATAGGTTCATAATTTTTATCAGTTATAGAGAATTTCAGCCCTTATATTTTCAGATATTGTTGTCATCCTCTTTTCCCCTTCTTCAGAGACCCTGATTAAACACATACATGCCCTCTTAAAGTTATACCACAGTACAATGATGTTATGCTCATTTTTTTTCAGTCTTTTTCCCTCTGTGTTTCATTTTGGATTGGTTTTATTGCTACTCTTCAAATTTACTAATCCTTTTTTTTTCAAGTTCTAACCTGCTCTTAAGCCATTAATTATTTTTTAATTTTAGACATTATAGTTTTCATCTCTAGAATATCAACTTCAACCCTATTTCTATATTTTGTGTCCACTTAAAAATGTTTAATTTTTCCTCTTGCTTCTTGAATATGTGGAATATAGTTACATTAAAGTTTTAAAGTAACTGTCTTTTACTTCTACCATCTGTACCATTTTCAGTTGATTAATATTTTCTTTCCTGTTTCTTTAAATACCTAGTGATTTCTAGATTTAATGCCAGCCATTATGGATTTCACCTTGTTTGGAGATGGATATTTTTGTAGTCCCATAAACTTCATTTCTGTAAATATTATTGAGCTTTTTCCTAGAATGCAGTGCTGTTATTCATGAACAATATGATTTTTGTCTTTTTTTGAAAGCTTTTTTAGAAGTAGCATTTAATCTGGGACTAGTTTGGGCCAACTACCAAGGTCAAAACATTTTGGGTACTCTGATGCCCCTTGAACTGTGAGGTCTTCTAATCTGGCTGGCAGAAATAGGAGCTATTCCAAGTCTTCTGTGATCCTCACTTGGTAATTATTCTACATAATTCTTTCAAGTGATTCCTTTTCAAGTCTTACATAATTTTCTCACATGGATATGCTGGCCAGTACTCAGCTGAAGTCTTTAGGGGGACCCTCTGAAAATCTCTTCACTCTTGGCTCTCACCTGGTACTTTGCCATGTAAACCTAGCTGCCTTCTCTTTCTCAAATTCCCAGAGCTATCTTGTCCAGCTCAGGGACATCTCTGGGCTCTGTCTAGGTCCCTTGTCCCTTAGACACAGCTTGGAAACAAACTGTCACTTGTTTCTCCTCTTTCAGCGATGACTATCTTTCACTGCCAATGCCCAATATTTTGAAAAGTTGTTTCCATCCAGTTTTTCAGCTGTTTTAGATGTGAGGGTAAATCCAGTCACTGTTAATCTTTAACATCTAATTTTAATTGAATGAGATAATCATCATTTAATAATGAGAAGTTCATTTCTCATAGACCTGTGATCAGGTATTCAATATTAAAAAGAGCCCAACTGTCAGTATAAAATTGATTTTCAAATGGATATGAATTTTTGGCAGAAAAGTATAAATGGTCTTATAGCAAAACTGCAGAATTGTGCACAGTTATGTTCTTTTTGAGTTTTCCAGAAGCTTCATGTAACTTCTTTGTATCAAACAACTACTTCTGCTGGCATAGGACCCAAATGGTGGCAGTTTGCACTGCAGCATAGACCGACTGAAGAGCCTGTTTTAATTCAGGCTCCAATCTTAGGACATCTAATGAATTAGCCAGTGAATTAGTCAGATAATCATTTCTAAAGGTAGTGTATTTTACTTCCACAATAGGCTCAACCAGTTTTATGCCTCTTAAAAGTAGGTGGTACAAGTTTCAGTAATTTATCTTTCACTTTAGAAGAAATATCCTGTCCTATCCCAGACCACTAAAACATTATATCAGTGTGGCAGGCTCAGGCTCTTGAACTTTTACAGGGTTTATCTCTCAACACTTAGTACCCATATGTCTTAATAAGGTATCTAGTATGTGCCACTTCATACTTATAGACCAATTAACATAAGGTCATCAATTTTATAGGACACGAAATGATTAAGTTCTCTCCAGTTTATATTATGAAAGACAGCATGAAATTTGACTAGACAGTACAGATGACTTACTATCCTTGCCTTGTGAAGGCAAATTGCTTATGAGTATTTTTTATGATAGGAATTGGGGGAAAAAAATTGATCCAAGTCAGTGTTTCTCTAACAAAAAAGGGCAAAAGAATCATCTTAAAGGCTTGTTAAAACACAGATTTGGGGGCCTCACTTCTAGAGTTTCTGGTTTAGTCTATCAGGAATGAGATCCAGGAACTTGCATTTTTAATAAGTTTGTAGGTGATGCTGCTGCTGCTGATCCAGGAACTATACTTTAAACCACCCAAGTGGCAGGGGTAATATTGATTTTCTCCAGTAAAGATGCTGCATCTGAAAACAGAGCTGCTATAGGCATTAAGGCCTGATTTTGTTTGTAATGATCCATAGTCAGTCTCCAAAACTGACCTTTCATCAGCCAAAAATGTGAGTTAATTAGGTATGTATTAAGAATTCCTTGTACCCCCAACTACACACATCTTTCTAGCATTTGGTGGTGATACTGTTCTGCATTACCCCTAGCGATTGAGCATTGCTTTTGATTTACTGTCTTAGCCATGGATGCAGATTGAGAAGCTTTCACTTGCTTTGTCCTAATATAAATAACCTACAAAGTCCCCTTAGATTCACTCTGATATGAATCAAGTCAAGATTCCATCTATCACCTGACTTTAATAAATGCCCACTCTAAATACCAAGATGTATTTAGAGTCTCTAATGATTAGTAGCAGTTCAGAACCTTTACTTAATAATCCCCCAGAAATTCTGAGTATTTCCCTTTCATCAGTGCATAAACTGGTGAATGGCTAGAAGTCACAAAGAGAAGGTTTGGGGAATACACAATATTCATCCATGGCTATGTTGCAGATCCTTTCTCAAAGGGAAGCAACTTTTCCTTCAGTGGAGGTGCATTAGGCATGTGTATTGACTTAGATTTTGGACCTGGATAAGAGGGTATGAATTCCCATTATGATGACTTGAATTAGATTTTCAACACCAGACAGACCTAGGAATTTTCTGCTTTTATATATTAAGCCACACCTCAGTAGGCTGTTCGTCTATTTCATTCTGAGGGACCTAGTGGTTAGACAGACAATGACACAGGTTAATGCAGATCAGAACACTATGATCAGCTTAACACATGCCTTATTAATGTAATTTTAAACACCTTGTTTCTAATGGTTAAGCCCCTTAATCTGGGCTGTACTACACTGGCATGCTATTTTTGCACTGAAATTTTGAGCCATTTCTATTGCAGTATCTTCTACCATCAGTCATCTTTGGCCCATAGGAGGCATTCACCACAGAGATTTTCAAAGATGCTTTGGTAGGGGAAGTATCCTCCAGGCTCTTTCAGGGTGATTGGTAGAGGGAAGCTGAGGAGGTTACACATGATAAACCTGCTCTAATAGTCCCATATCATAAACCTTCAGATTCCTTCTCCATCATCAGTGATTTTCAACTCAGGCTGCACATTAGAATCACCTGGGGGAGCTTCAGAAAACTCAAATGCCCAGAATGTACCCCAAAATGTTAAAATCAGACTCTATGTGGGTGGGACCAAGACATGAATTTTTTTTAATGCTTCTTTGGTGATTCCAATGTACAACCAAGGTTTAGAGCCACTGCACTATGTCAGAGAATTTCTAACATTTCTTCCTCATTATCTGTAAGCCAATGTTAAGCCCATACATTAATTAACTAGCCTTGTGGATGTGAACACTCCTCCTTGGGTACTGAAATCCAATTCGTTACCTTTCAAATCTCAGTTGAGTATACCCAGAATTTGGAGATTCAAAATTCTCATCCTTTTCTTTGTTTTCCCAAATGTCTTATTCTTTTTCCACTAGTAGTCTTACCTTAGCATAAGATACCTGGCTGTTTTTTTCATTTAGTGGGCTTTAACCACTGTTCAATTACATTCAGTCCTTGGGCTTGATTCTCATTCATACCTTCCCTATGGCTACTGGAGATAAGGGATGCTTTTAGGTTTCCATAGAAGCATTCTGATTTTTCATTCATGTTCTGAAGCAGACCTTCATTTTTTTTTTCTTTTCTCTCACTACAATCTTTGTAATAACCACTGTTGCCATAGTGACTAAGAGCCACAGCCACTTGATCTCCCAACGACTTCGTTGCATCTACACTTCATCTTATGCCACCACCAGTGATTATTCGACTAATCATGATGTCACAGCATGCCAGAGGTTATCAGTGTCCCATTTCCCAAAGAAAAGAAGCTATCTGTGAGCTTCTCAAATATTCTACCTACCCATTCCAGGAACCTATTTTAAGGATGTTTCCTGGGGCCACTTCTTGTGCCAATTACTGAATTACTCAAGATCCTGACAGGAAACAGATGGTACATTCAAACGGTCTGATTAAGGAGAGTTTAATAAGAATTGTGTATAGGGGTAAGAGAAACCAAAATCAAAAAGAGTTGGTAAAGCACCCTGGGGCTAGCAAAGGCTGGGAGCTTTTACTATTCCTACACATGAACTTTACTCTCCTTTCATCCTCTGATCTGGTATCTCCCACTGGACAAACTCAACCAAGATAACTCTCTGCCCAGAGGTCGAGGGATACAGTTGATGCATCTCATAAAAAACAAAAAGAAAAAGAAAACATACAGAAAGACAGGGGAAAATGTGGGGTAGGTCTAGAAACACAAATGGGAAAATCAGCAGAATGTTCAAATTGGATATCTCCTGTATTTCCAACATGTATATAAAGCTTTTATTTGACACCTTCAGTTGGATGATAAAGCATCTCAGACCCAGTATATTGAAACACATATGCATTTTCACTTAAATCCAGTCTGCTTGCTGTCAGAAAGGAAAGCTGTCTGACAGCAAGAAAGCTAAAAGTAATCTTTAACACCACCCTCTCTTTTCTCTTTCAATTCACTTCCAATTCTTGTTGGATTTTTAAAATCGCAAATATTTCATGTTATCTCTTTACTTCTTTTTATCATCATTAGAACATTGTTACTAGTGTAATACTTCCAAACTATTGTTCCTTCTTTATGTCATGGGTAGAAATACATTTATCACTATTTAAAAAAATTATTTAGACATTTTATTTTGAAGTATAAGATAGATCCAGCAAATGTATAAATCCTAAATGTACTGCTCAATGGATGACAACAAAGAGAACACTCACGTAACCACCACTTGGTGAAGAACTAGGACATTGTTAATACACCGGTTCCCCTTGAGTCTCTTCCAACCATTCCCTCCTTTCTCTCCTAAGGGAGATCTGTTATCTTGACCATTAACACTGTATAATAATTTAGTCTTGTCATTCATACTTTTTTAAACAGCTTTGTTGGGATAGAATTCACTTATTTTAGAATATTTTCATCATCCTAGAAAGAAACCATACCCATCAATAGTCACTCCCCATTCTCCCCAGGTCCCCACCCCAGAGTCCTAGGCAGGACATTTTCCTTTCTGTCTCTATAGATTTACCTATTCTGGATATTTCATAGAATAGAATCATAACATGTGGTCTTTCATGACTGACTGTCTTCTTTTGCTTAGCATAATGCTTTCAAAGTTCACCTTAGCATGTATCAGTACTTCATTCCTTCTGATTGCCTAATAATATCACATTGTATGGATTTACATTTTATTTATTCATATTCAACATATATTCAATGTTGGTGGACATTTAGGTTATTTCTACTTTTTGTCTAGTATGAATAATGCCTCCATGAACATTTGTATACAGTTTTTCTTGCGTGGCACAATTATTATTTAAATTAGATCATAGTAAAAGAATGATTTAGTAAAGAGTGGTAGGAAAAATAATGACCCTGCAATGATATCTATGCTTTAATCCCAGAATCTGTGAATTTTTTACCTTACATGGCATAAAGGACATGATAGATGTGACTAAAGTTGTGGACTTTGAGGTGGGGAGATTATCTGAATTTTCAGGGGGTTGGTCTAATCTAATCTCAATTTTCACTATTTGTTTTTTCAGTCTACCTATACCCTACCTACTTCTTACTCTGTATGTCCAAAGGAGGCTGTTCTTTATGGTATGCATTGACTGTGTTCCTTGATCCTTGGATAGTTGTCCTGGTTAGGTTTGAGGCATCATAATGTACCATTGGTATAAGAAGGTGAACGGAGAGTTAAAGTTGGATTATTTATTCCTTTGGCTCTTTATGTTTCTGGCTATGGATTTACAATGGTAACATTCTTCTATTGCTTTCTTCTAGAGCACATTTTGAAAAGACTATTCTTTCCCCTTTGAACTATTTCAGCCCCACTGTGGAAAATCAATTGACCATAAACCTAAGAGTTTATTTCTGGGCTTTCAATTGTGTTTCATTTATCTGTATGTTTATCTTTATTCTAGCACCACAATGTCTCGATTACTGTAGCCTTGCAGTAATATTTGAAATCAGAATGTGTAAGTCCTCCAACTTTGTTCTTCTTTTCCAAGATTATTTTGGCTATTCTGGGCCCCTTGAATTTCTATATACATTTCAGGATCAGCTTGTCATTTTCTGCAAAGTAGCCAGATGGGGTTTTGACAAGAATTGCTTTGAATCTGTAGATCAGTTTTCGGAGTATTGCTATCTTCAAATTAAGTCTTCTGATTTCTGATTATGGGCTGTCTTCTCATTTATTTGGTTCCTCTTTAATTTCTTTCAATAATTGTTTTTTAGTTTTCAAGGTACAAGTATTATATTTTTGTTAAATTTATTCCTTTTTATTATTGTTGATTCTACTGCAAATGAAATTGTTTTCTTAATTTCATTTTGGCATTGTTCATTGCTAGTGTATAGAAACAATTAATTTTGGTATACTGATCTTGTATTCTGTAATCTGGCTGTATTTATGTAGTTTTAGTTCTAAGAGCATTTTTATGGATTCCTTAAGATTTTCTATATACAAGTACTTGTCATCTTCAGGTAGAGATAGTTTTACTTCTTCATTTCCAATATGGCTGCCTTTAATTTTTAAGTTTAATTTTTATTTTGTTTAATTGTCTTGGCTAGAATCGCCAATATATTGTTGAACGGAAGTGGCAAGAGTGGCCTTCCTTATCTTTCTTCTGATCTTAAGGAAAAAGCATTCAGTTCTTTCATGTTAATTATGCTGTTAGCTGTGGGGTTTTTGTACCTCAACTTTTTATTAGGTCAGGGAGCTTCCTTTTATAACTGGTTTGTTGATTATTTTTATTGTAAAAAAGTCTTATCAAGTTTGTTCTTCTGCATTTATTGAGATAGTCATATGGTTTTTATTTTTTATGAATGAGGTATATTAGTTTGATTTTTTATTCTTGCAAGTTTGCATTCCTGGGATACATACTACTTGCTCATGGCACATAATCTTTTTTATATGTTGCCAGATTTAATTCGCTTTTTTTTTTTTTGAGGATTTTGTGTCTATGTTCATAAGGGAATTGGTTTCTAGTTTTCTTTTCTTAGGACGTCATTGTCTCGTTTTGATATTAGGGTATACTGCCAGCATACAATAAATTGAGAAGTATTCCTTCTTCTATTTTTTTGGATGAGTTTGTGATGGATTTGTGTTAATTCTACTTTAAATATTATATAGAATTCACCAGTGAAGCTATCAAATCCTGGGATTTTTCTTTGTTGAATATTTTGAAATTACGAATTCCATGCTTTCTCTAGGCCTATTCAGATTATTTCTTCTTGAGTCAGTTTTGCTAGTGTCTTTCTAGGAATTTTACATTTCGTCTCATTGATCTAATTTGTTGACACATCCTTTTACTCTTACCTATAAGTTTCTTTACATACAATGTAGGTTTCTTGTGGATAATATATAGCAAATAATAGGGTCTTACTTTTATATTTGTTCTGAAATATTTTGCCTTTTAATTGGGGGGTTTAGACCATTTACATTTCAATGTATTTTGGGGCATAAACTTATCATCTTTCCATTTGTTTTCCTTTTGTTGTATTTGATTTTTATGTCACCTCTTTTCTCTCTTCTTTTGTATTAATAACATGTTTTGTATAATTTGATTTTATCTTATTTTTGGCTTTATTAGATATAAATTTTTGTTTCTTCAGTGTTTGTGCTACAGTTTTTGGTATTCATCTTTAGGTTATAGACTCCATTATAATTTTTTTTTTTTTTTTTTGCCCACACTGCATGGCAGGCAGAACTTCCCCAACCAGGGATTGAACCCGTGGTCCCTGCAGTGGAAGAGCAGAGTCTTAACCACTGGACCACCAGGAAAGTCCTCCTTATAATTTCTAGTTTACCTCCAAGTGATATTATACATTTCACATAGAGCATAAGACTCTTACACCAGTGTACTTCCAGTTACCTTCTCCTGGCTTTTGTGTTATTGTCATTTTTACTTCTGAATGTGGTATAACCCCCAAAATGCATTAATATTCACGCTGCTGTAAACAGTCAAATATCTTTAAAATTTCTTTAAATCATATTTAAGAATACCTCTTTTACATACCACCACATAGTTACCATTTCTGGGTCTCTCTGGTCCTTTGTATAAATCCATATATCAATCTGATACAATTTTTTTTTTTGCCTGAAGGACTTTCTTTCACATTTCATATCATGCAAGTCTACTGGTTATGAATTCTTTCAGCTTTTGTATGTCTGAGAAAATGTTTATTTGCTTTAGTTGTTGAGAGATATTTTTTCTAGGCATAAACTTCGAAGTTAAAAAATTTTTTTTCAGTATTTCAAAAGTTTTGCTCCATCATCTAGCTTGCACTTTTTTTTCTGGTGAGAAGTCTTGTCTTTCTTATTTTTGTTCTTCCCTAAGTAATGTGTCTTTTTTCACAGGCTGAATGTGAGGTTCTCTCTTCGTCACTACTTTAAAGATAATTATTATGTAAATGGATGTAGTTTACTTTATGTTTATTTATTTATTAACATAGTTATTGGAGTAAAATTGCTTTACAATATTGTGTTAGTTTCTGCTGTATAACAAAGTGAATCAGCTATATGTATACATATATCCCCATATACACTCTCTCTTGTATCTCCCTCCCACCCTCCCTATCCCACCCCTTTAGGTGGCCAAAAAACTCTGAGCTGATCTCCCCCCCTGTGATGCAGCTGCGTCCCACTAGCTATTTTACATTTGGTAATGTATATATGCTACCTTCTCACTTTGCTTGTTCTTTTTCATATTGTTGTGTAAAAATTCCATCTCTGTGTTTTAATTAATGTGTTTTACCTATTTTAATGGATGTACATTTTGTATGATTAGGTTTAATATGACAGTATTGTTATTTCTTATCTATTTTTTAAAAACACATTTATTTATTTATTGGCCATGTCACATGTCCTGAGGGATCTCAGTTCCCTGACCAGGGATAGAACCTGCACCCCCTGCAGTGGAAGCGCCACTGGGTCTTAACCACTGGTCTGCCAGGGAAGTCCCCATTGCTATTTATTTTCTATTTGACCCATTTGTCCGTCCTTCCTTCCTTCTTTCTTTCTTGCCTGTCTTCACTGGATTGCTTTAAAAACAAAAACAATTTAGATAAACTTTTCATTTTAGAACAGTTTTACATTTACAGAAAAGTTATCAAGATATCATATACCTCAACTTATTCTTCCCTATTATTGATATCTTGGATTAGTATTGTACATTTGTTAGAATTAATAAATCAATATTGATACATCATTGTTAACTAAAGCCCATACTCTTTTTGTTTTTTTGTTTTTTCTTTGCAGTACGTGGGCCTCTCACTGTTGTGGCCTCTCCCGTTGCAGAGCACAGGCTCCAGACGCGCAGGCTCAGCGGCCATGGCTCATGGGCCCAGCCGCTCTGCGGCATGTGGGATCTTCCCGGACTGGGGCATGAACCCGTGTCCCCTGCATCAGCAGGTGGACTCTCAACCACTGCGCCACCAGGGAAGCCCAAGCCCATACTCTTATCAGAGTTACTTAATTTTTACCTAATGTCTGTTTTCTGGTCCAGGATTCCATCCAGGAAACCAGATTGTATTTAATAGTCATGTCTCCTTTGTTTCCCCTTGGTGATGACATTTTCTTAGACTTCCTTGTTTTTGCGAACCGAGGCCATTTGTAGGAATATTGGTAATTTTGTAGAAGGATCCTCAATTGGAATTCGATATTTTTCTCATGATTTCACTGGGGCTATGGGTTTTGGGAGGAATACCAGAGAGGTAAAGTGCTATTTTCATCATGTCATATTGAGTACATTCTATCAACATGACATCACTGTTGATGTTAATCTTGATCACCTGGCTGAGGTAGCGTTTGTCAGCTTTCTCCATGTAAAGTTAGTGTTTCATTTACCCCTTCCCATATTGTATTCTTCGGAAGGAGGTCTCTCTATGCAGTACTCACTTAAGAAGTGGGGAGTCAAGCTTCACCTCCTTAAGGGGGCAGTATCTACATAAATTATTTGGAATTCTAAACAGAAGTTTTGCCTACTCTCTCCTATTTACTAATTTATTCAATCATGTATTTATATTAGTATAAGTTCATAGACATTTATTTTATACTTTAGGTAATAATCCAATACTACTTTATTATATTGCTTAAATTTTTTCAGCTTTGGCCACTGGGAGCTCTTTTGGTTGGCTCCTCTGCTTTTTTGATATACCCCTTAATCACTGTGTGTGTGTGTGTGTGTGTGTGTGTGTGTGTGTGTGTGTGTGTTTGGAGGGGGAGGAGCGCACTTCCTTACTTCCTGACACTTTAAGATGCTCCAGGATCCTTTGGCAGAGTCCCTGATCCAGTGTTACAAGAAGCCATTTCTCCAAGGAATCTCGGTTCCTTTTTTCAAAGAATAATAGAATGATACTACTAGGGTGTTGATGCTTCTAGGCCCTCTAAAATGACAGAGCAATGGAATATAAGTGTGTATACTAACCCATGTGTACACCTATAAATTTTCATATATGGAACAATCTACATCTGTAGTAAGTTAAACATGAATTTTTACTCATGTCTCTAATTTATTACATATGGAGCATTCTAACCTCTTTTCCTTGCTTACCTGTGTGCTCTCACTCCAATAGTGAAAAGAGTGGCTCCCACCATCTGCCGTCAGTTCACTTAGTTGTTCAGTTCCAATATACATGCACAGCAGTATCAGAATCCTTAATTCATACCCCTTGGGAAATGCCCTTATCAACTAGAGTACAATGCTAAATGTATAGTTCCTTTTGCCTTTAGTTTTATAGATTTCACTTATTTCCAAAGATATTTAGGTCAGCACCTTCCCCCCTCCCCCACCCTCTTCAGTGACATTCTACATTCTATCCTGGGGTCCCCCAATCTTATAGGTGATGTTTTCTTAAATTTTTATACACTTTCTGTGCTGCAAAATTTTGTGGGTTTTCACAAATGCATTTTGTTGTGTATCCAACATTATAGCCTTCTTGGCATTCTTTCAGCTTCCATTTTATTTCCTTTATTTGTTTTTAGCCATATTATTTTATATATATGTATAACTTTTATATATTTGTATAAAATAAGTATTTTATTTGATAATAGCTGTAGCATTCATAAATACATTATTGACCTAACACTATTTATTTTGAATTAACATGACAATTGATAGATAATATAAGAAACTTACTGCAGTATAATTGCATTTACCCATCATTCTTTGTACTGTGCTGTTATTTATTTTATTTCTATATGTTATTAACCATAAAAATGGTTTACTTTTAAAATGGTACTTTAAAAATCAGTTTTTTCTTTAAGATTTTACTAAAAGAAAAGAAAAATGTATTTTATTTACATTTCCCAACATATTAACCATCATTGGTTATTTTTATTCTTTACTCTAGGTATTAGTGACTGTTATCATCTACTTCAGCCTGAAAACCTCTCTTTACCATTAACTGTAGTGTTGGTATATTGGAAATGAATTTTCAACATATTTTTACCTAAATATTTCCTCATTATGTGTTTGTATTGAAGTATATTTTCACTGGGCATAGAATTCTAAGCTGACATTTCTTTTTTTTCAACACTTTAAAAGATAGTGTTTCATTGACATCTGGTTCCCCTTCCCTTATACTCATTTGGTCTTATTTATTTGGTGACTGCTTTTAGAATTTTTTGTTTATATTTGTTTTCAAAAGTTTGACTATGCTGTGCCTAGGTGTGAATTTCTTTGTTCTTATTTTCCTTGGTGTTTCCTGTGTTTTTTGGGCCTGTAAATTGAGATTTTTTAAATTAAATTTTAAAAGTGCTTTGCTATTGTTTCTTTAAGTATTTTTCTGCCTAATTCTTTATATCCTCTCATACTAGGACTCAAATTACATACATGTTTACTAATTTAATATTTTCCCATCAAACACTTATCCCTTGATTAGTTTTTTCCCAATCTTATATTCCTTGTGTACTTTCGTTTGGATAATTACTACTGACATATCTTTGTGTTCACCAGTGGTTCCTTCTGCTTTTTTTCTATCTGATGTTAAAACACTCTAATAAATTTCTATTTCTTATTTTGTACTTTTCAGCACAAAAATGTCAGCTTGATTCTCTGTTATATATTTGATATCCTCCTAGAAACATTCATATATTCAGCCATTTGTTCCATCTTACACTATGCATGATTTAACACTTTTATAATAGTTGTCTTAAAGTCTTTGATAACGAATTATGCCATCTGAACTATCTGCGATTTTGTTTCTGTTGATTAATTTTGCCCCTGATTGTAGGCCACATTTTCCTACTTCTTCATATCTCTTCACATGGCAACATGACATGTCTAAAAGAATAATGGATTTTAAATTGTTATATCTTTATCTCCAACTTTCAAAGTGTGCAATTCCTTTCTTTTATTGCACACCTATGGTGAGGGACTGCTCTCTGATTCCAACAAGGCCTGAACTGAATTTTTTAAAAATAATTTTTTAAGAGCAATTTGAGGTTCACAGCAAAATTGAGAGGAAGATACAGAGATTTCCCATATATCGCTTACCTCTACACATACATAAACTCCTTTATTATTAACATCTCCCACCAGAGTGGTACATATGTTACAACTGATCAAACAATACTGACACATCATAATCACCCAAAGTCCATAGTTTACATACTTAAGGTCCATAGTTTACATTAGGGTTCACTCTTGCTGATGTACAGTCTATGGGGTTGGACCAAATGTATAATGATTTGTATCCATCATTACAGTACCATACAGAATATTTCCACTGCCCTGCAAATCCTCTGTGCTCTGAGTATTCATGCCTCCCTCCACTCCCGTTAGATTGTCTTCACCACTGGTTTCAAATGGGACTGTGGAGACTGTACTTTGCCCTTTAGCCTAACTCCCAACTTTCAGGGCAGCAGCCTCAGAAGGGTTATCCTTTGATCTTTTCAGGATTTGTTCTGGGAGTGGTTAGTTGAGTTGAGTGGTTAGTTGAGTTCGGTTTACTTCTGTGTTATACTTCAGCAAGCCCTGGGATCTGAGCATGGTGAGACTATGCAAACACTGTTTTTCATCCATTGCTATTTCTGCCACTTTTCCTGCCCTTCCCACATCAAAATTTTTAGGGGAGGGGATTATCAAGATAAAATATTTATTTTTGCATTTGGGGCTTTTTCAGATAACAATCTATCTTGCCACCCATGCTGTCATTTAAAATTCACCTGATTTCTCTTTGTAAACCGTTCCATCTAAGGCATGCCTCTCCTCTGCACATTTGCACTCATACCAGACACTTGTCTCTAGGTACTGAAACGTCTGTACTTCTTTGTCTACCTATGAAGACTTCATCCTTCTTTGATATTATCTTATTATGGACTTTGAATCAACTGCTCTTCAATAGCATTATAAAAAATTATGTTTTATATTTTATTCGGTTTTTTTTCTTTCTTGTTAACACAAGTGCTATGGTCTTCCTTATCCTACTCTATCTTAATCAAAAGTGAAACTCTCCACAATTGCTTACTTCTTGGATTTCTCTAATAACCCACTAATGTGTTTTATCTCATCCACTGTTTCCCTTTCTTCCACAACATGACACAATTACAACAATAAAACCAATGCTATCTTTTGAAAAATAACATAAACCTGTTTATGTTTCCCTAGTGAGTAAAATGCTTTATTTTGATAGAGGAATCATGAGATATTCTCTACCTGAAATCCTTCAGGCAAATGCTGTTTTATTTTTATATATTTTAAAAATTTATTTATTTATTTTTGGCTATGTTGGGTCTTTGTTACTGCACACGGGCTTTCTAGTTGTGGCGGGTGTGGGCTACTCTTCATTGTGGTGTGCGGGCTTCTCATTGCAGTGGCTTCTTTTGTTGCAGAGCACAGGCTCTAGGCATGTGGGCTTCAGTAGTTGTGGTACGTGGGCTCAGTAGTTGTGGCTCGCGAGCTCTAGAGCGCAGGCTCAGTAGCTGTGGCGCACGGGCTTAGTTGCTCCACGGCATGTGGGATCTTCTCAGACCAGAGCTCGAACCTGTGTTCCCTGCATTGGCAGGCAGATTCTTAACCACTGTGCCACCAGGGAAGCCTTAAATGCTGTTTTATAATGAGGCTTTCTTTAGTTATCAGTTTATCTACTCAAATAACTGAAGTCTGTAGACATTAGATTTAAAGCTGACAAATGAACTTGATTATTCTTCAATTGTTTGAAGATTAGTGAATTAGTCAACTTGAGCTGCTATAAGAAAATAGCACAGCCTGCATGGCTTAAACAACAAATTTATTTTCTCACAGTCCTGGAGGCTAGAAGTTCATGGTCCAAATGCTGGCAAATTTGATTTCTAGTAAAGGCTCCCTTCCTGGCTTATAGATGGCTCCCTTCTTGCTATGTCCTCACATGAACCTTTCTTCTCTGTGAGCCCTGAGCAAGGGCAGTTTCTGGTGTCTCTTTCTCTTCTTATAAGGGCCCAGTCCTATTGAATTAGACTCCCACCCTTCCGACCTCATTTACTTAAGTACCTCCATAAAGACCCTATATCTAAATACAGTCACATTGGGTTTGGGGGCTTCAACATATGAATTTGGTGGGGGGGCACAATTCAGTCCATAATAGTTGATTCCAATGTTATGTCCAAAATGCAAGTATATATTTGATTTTTAATCTGTGTACTCATGTGTTACTTATGCCTAGTTAGCCAGGTACCTGAAGGCTTGGCAACACTCAGTTTCCTGAATTAGTCTGTACTCTATAACCCCATAAAGAAAGGGTCTGAAGTCTTTTTTCTAAAACATCTTGAAGCAATAGGATGAAGACTCAGTGGGTTCCATTACTAACTGAGACTCACTGTGATTCATATGCAATTAAATGAGACAGGAAAGACTCACTTTCATTGTGATCTCCAAATGGTAGGGATGAATCAGCCCCTACTCCTTCTATTATTGTTGTATGTGGAAGCCTGTCTAGGGTAGGGAGGAATTTTAACTCTTAACTTTCTCCTTTTAATAAGTCCTTCCATTTACTTTGCACTGTGTCTATTGTAGATGGAAGGTAGTCTTAAGGGTTACTTTTACTTTGCCCATAAGTAGTAGTCATTGTGAAAGAGACCAATCACCCATTCTACCCTCAGTGATTTGCCTGAGCCAGTTATGATCATTCTACTTCACTCTTTGATTGGGTAAAGAATGCCCATGTAACTCAACTCTGGTCTTTGCTATGTAAGGAGAAGTTTGCTGGGAGGCTTCTGAGAATTATTTTTTATCATTTTTAAGAAAGCTAAAAGAACAGGTGTATGGGGTCTTGACTGAATGTGAGGTCAGCAGCCATTTTTTGGTCAGCTTAATTATGAAACTAACACTGAGGGTACAGAACAAAATGATAGAATGAACCTTTCACCCTGATAAATTTTTGAGCCACTGAATTGGTCAGTTTTATAGCTCACTCTACCTCTGGGTTTCTGTTATGAGTAACATAATAAATTTCTTGGTCTCTATTTCTTGTAGCCAAATGTATCTGAAACAATACAGCATAAGTGGTGAGTCTGTCATGTATACAAGTTAATTCATTTGGAAGATAAAAGTATCTGCTTCTAGCTTTACCTCTAGAACTAGACCCATTATTCTTTCATCAGACTGTATTTTTCAAGGCTTCTTGGTACTCTTAGGATGCTCTTAATATGACCCACAAAGTCTAACATAGCTTTTCCCTGCCCCCTATTTTTCATATATTCTCAAGAGCCACATAAGCCTTTATTTAATTCCTCCAGTGAATCTGGCTGCATCCTACAATATTATTTTTCTACAAGTTGTTCCTTCAACTCTCATGGCCCCTGACTCCCAATTCATCTAGTTAGCTTTTAGTCATTTCAAAACTTTCAATAACAATGTTGCTTTCTCAGTGCTAATTCCCCAGACCAGTCAGGTTCCTTTACTATGTGTCTTCATAGTTTCCTGGATTTTTCCCCTCTTAGCTCCTCCTGGGTTTGTAATTATATAGTTGTATAATTGTTCATGTATTTATATTTCTTGATAATTAGATTTTAAGCTTCAAAGGGTGAAGTCTGAGCTTTATACACAGTGCTTCCATATTTTGCTTGGGCTTACATAAAAAAAAAAAAAATACCGGAGACTAGATGGCTTAAACAACAGATATTTATTTCTCACAGTTCTGGAGCTAAAAGTCCAAGATGTTGACAGTTTTGTTTTTTCCGAGGCATCTTTCCTTGGCTTGCAATGACTACCTTCTTTGTGTCCTCACATGGTCTTTCCCCCAAGCACGCACATCCCTAGTCTCTCACTCTGTGTCCAAATTTCCTCTTCTTATAAGGACACCAGTCATATTGAATTAGGGCCCACCCTAAAGTCCTTATTTTAAATTAATCACCTCTTTAAAGAATTCATCTCCAAATTCAGTTGCATTCTGAGATATTGGAGGTCAGGGCTTCAGCATATGAATTTTCGGGAACACAATTCAGCCCATAACATTGCCTCATAGAGTGTTTTTCCATAGAAGGAGCTCATTAAACAACAGTTTATTGAATTAATGAACACATGAATGTATTTTCCTTATATAACATGATTATAGTGAACTACCATACTTATTGCTTGTTTTTGAATACAGTCTGGTATGCATGTATCTTTCTTATGGTGAAAAATCCAAAAATAAGCAAAATAGCCCATTTATTATTTGCCTTCTGGTAGAGTGGTGATTCATAGTTTTCACATGTGACTTCAGAGACCATGGTCTTTCTGTCCTTCCACTATCCCATGGAGAAAACTGAAATGAGGTGTATGCATGGCTGAGGGAAAATGAAACGGAATATAACAATTGACCAGTTTCCATGATATTGGTTTTAACAAGCATGTTTACTGTAAAGACCTGATAAAAATTTTTAAAATTCTTACTATCCAGGAGCAGATAGATAGTATTGACATTCATTTAGCAAATTTTTATTGACCATCTACCATGAATCAGATACTGGATAAAGCACAGGACATAAAAAGTGAATAATTTATAATGCTTTCTTTTAAGATTTGTATAGTCTAGATGAATAAGACTGACAAGTAAAGAGGAAAATACATCTAAGTTTTTAAAATGCTGTGAAAACAGAAATCATGGGTTATCACAGAAGCACATGTAAAGACTACCTGACCTAATTTGGGACATCTGTTATGATTTTCTTATTGAAAGTGATGGAAAACCCACCCTGAACTGGGCTTTGAAAAATGAATTTCTGTGGTTTGGTATCTGAAAAGTCCAAGAGTTCAGTGCTTTAAACACAGTTGGATTTAAGGCTCAAACAATGTCATCAGGCCTGAATTTATCTCCAGTCCTTGGTTTTACTCATTTCTTGTCTGTATGTTAACTTCTCTTTCGGGCTTCTGGAGGTGGACTCTGGCAGCAGCAGCTGAAGTCTACATACTTTCATTTACAAGTCCAGGAGAAAAGAAAGGCCCTGTTCTATAGTAGTCATCACAAATGTCAGATTATTCTTACTGAATTAGCTCTGGTCACACATCTGCTGCTTAACTAATAACTATGGCTAGGGCCACAAACTGGCCCAGTTACTTCCCAGGTGCCCACTCAGCCTACAAGGACTAAAAATCCGAGGCACTGATTCCAAATGAAAATTGCCAGAATGTTCATCCATCCATTCCATAAGTATTTATTGAGCACCTGTTATGATCAGGATCTATTCTAGGTGCTAGAGAGATAGAAGGGACTGAAACCGAATCTCTGATCTCTTGAGTCTTATATTCTTGTGGGGAAAGATAGTGATAAATGAATAAGCACATACATAAGTAAATAGACTATATACCAGATAGACATAAATATTATAGAGAAGAATAGAGCTGGGTAAGAGATAGAGTACAGTGGTGTTGGGCAGAGGATTTGCTGTTTACTAGAGTGGCCAAGAATGGATACTCTCATTAAGAGACCTGAAGTGAGGATCCATTTATACAACTATCTGAGTGAAGAGGGGCAGTCCAGACAGAAAAAACGATCAAGGCCATAACCTAGAAGCATGTTTGCTGGGTTTGAAAAAAGAACAGAGGCCTGTGAGCCTGGAGAAGAGTGAACAATAAAGAGAGAGGTAGGAGATGATACAGATTGGGTGGCAAAAGACAAATAGGGTTGAAATTAAGATGTTGGTTTTTATCTCAGTGAGCCAGTGGAAGGTTTTGGGGAAAGGAATGACATGCTCTGATTTGTGTCTTAAAGCAATAATTCTTGCAGTTGTGTAAATCATAGACTCTGGATGGGTAAAGGAGTAGATAGATCAATTTAGAGACTACTAACATAATCCAGGCGAGAGATCATGCTGACAAATAACACTTTTGTCTAGAGTGTTATTGGTAGAGGTGCGGAGAAGTGGCCTGACATGGGATATATTCTGAAAGCTGAGTTCACAAGGACTTGCTGACAGATACGAGGTGTGTGAGTAAAAAAGATGAGTTATGGATGACTCCAAGGTTCTTTCCCTGACCAACCGGAAAAATAAATGGGATTGCTTTTTACTGAGATGGGTAATGGTGTAGGAAAAGCAGGCTTTGGGGAAGAGATCAGGAACCCCATTTTAGAAATGATAATTTTGAAATGCTACTAGCGATTCTACTAGAGATATCAAGTGGGTTGTTAGACATATTAGTCCAGACTACAAGGCAAAGAACTGGGTAGAGTTAAAAGCTGACATCTATATGATGTCTGCATAGAAATGTCAGTTAAGCCAGGAGACTGGATAAGACCCCTTAGTCGGGGAATATAGATAGGAAAGAGAAGAGGATTGAGAACTGAGACACGGAAACTCTATCAGTAAGAAGGCAAGCTGATGAGAATGAACTGACAGAGGATATTAACGTAGGATTAGCTTGCAGGGTAGGAGGAGAAACAAGAAAGTGTGGTGTTTAAGATTCTAAAACAAAGAAAACCTGTTCAGAGGGTGGGAGTGGTTTGGGAGGGCCAAATATTTCTGATAGGTCCAGTGAGATAAGGATGGAGAGCTGACCCCTGGATTTAGTGATGTATGTAGGTCATTGGTAATGAAGAAGAAATGATACATTAGTAGAATCAATGAATGAATGAATGATTCAGTAGAATGGTGGAAATAAAAGCTCATTTGCAGGGATTTAAGGGAGCAATGGGAAGGGGGGGGATTCAGATAATGCATACAGACTACATTTTTAAGGTGTTTGTTTTTGGTAAAGAGGAGCAGGTATTTCTGGTAGTCGGAAAGAGAGGAGGCATCATGAGGGGGTCTTTTTTTTAGATGGTCAAAATAATGTGTTTTCTGCTTATAGAAGTAATCGAATAATCATGGAAAATTTCATGATTCCACAGAGAGGGGAATAACCGATGGAATGTTACTCTTGTGAAGGAAGCAGGCAATGAGACAGATCCAAGTATTTGGCTTTAGATAAAAATATGGATAGTTTCAGGTTTCCCTGGTGGCTCAGTGGTTGAGAGTCCACCTGCCGATGCAGGGGACACAGGTTCGTGCCCCGGTCCGGGAAGATCCCACATGCCGCGGAGCGGCTGGGCCCGTGAGCCATGGCCGCTGGGCCTGCGCGTCCGGAGCCTGTGCTCCGCAACGAGAGAGGCCACAACAGTGAGAGGCCCGCGTACCGCAAAAAAAAAACCATAACCAAAATATGGATTTCCTTGTAATAAAATTGCACAAAAGACAAGGCAGGATATATGGGCACAGATGTAGGGGAGTGGGTGGGTGTGTAGTTGGGAACTTGGAAGTTTTATTGTTATTACTTCAGTATTTGTACTGATGTAGGAAACACAGATATTAAATGATAATGAGGATGGGACAACATAGTCTGGAGGTTGTAGGGGAGAGAAAAAGGTATGAAATTGTCAACTGGGATGATGGGAGAAAAACTGGCCTCAGAAATTCTTAACAGTATTGTTGGGTGTCTGTAAGAGCCCTGTTGGTTCATAAATAAATCATTGCACGGTTGTGTGTCTTCCTCTAGGCACTTTCAGCTAGGAAAAGGCAGGTGCAGAATGGGTAGAAAGATGGATTTACCCAGAAGTGGGGTTTTTTGGTACTAAGAATGTAGAAATTAGTGGAGAAATGTAGGTACATGCACATCAATAGTTATAATAATGGTCCATGGAATATAAACTGAGTCAAAGGGAAAGTGAGGAAAGTGAAGACCTGCTATTTTTGGAACAAAGAAATATGTATTTTGGGAAGAGTAATAATATATTTCTACTGCAAAATTGACCTTTACTGTGTTTTGCATCCAATGTTATGTAAAGTTTGGTAGTGAACTGACACACATAAACCTCATATCAAATCTGAATACTTCTAAATCATATTAAAATATAAATCTATATAACAAAGATATATTAAAATATAACGTTGTAAAGGCTTGCAACAATTGAGAATAGTCAAAGTTGAAGCATAAATTTGTTAATTCATTTATTTATTCAAAGTCATAGCAGCATAAATAATAAGAATATTAAAATTGCATGCATTTTTGGAGAAATTGATATTTCAGAACAAGCACCTTCTCCTGCAAAGAACTACAGTAAATTTGGGAAATATACAATAAATCAGGACTGAAAGGGTTTTTTTGGAACAGTAAGGAAAATAATTGATATCCATAGAACATGGTAGAAAGTGACACATGTTGATAGGAAGTTTCAGATTAAATGATCTGATTCAGAGGAATGAGAAATTATTTCTCATGGGAAAAGTGGTATCAATCAGGAAAAAGAAAAGAGAGAGAAAATGATACTGCTTCCTGGTATGAAATTTAATCCTTTTCTGAAAAATCTTGTTTTAAACCAATTAAATATGTATTTGACTAGAGAATCTGGGGATTGTAGCAGTTATAATAATTTGGCCACTTCATTATTTTTTCTAACTTCCTTCCAGTATTTCTTCTTGGCCTGAAGAGACTAGAAAACTAAAATTTCCCCAGACTCACATTCACTAAGTTTTTATATATCCATGAATCCAATCCAGCTGCATAAGATTTGAATACAGAACTGAGGTGACATGGAGAGAGAAGTGGGTGGCGGTCATCAATCCTGCTTGTGTGTTTAGTGTGGAGGTGGCGTGGTTCCAGAGCTGGAAGTTATCACAACACTGTCCTGATTTAGCAGCTTTCTTCTCTTACAGCCACTGATGTTAGGAGAAGCAGAAATGTCTCCAGATGTTGCTCTAGATTTTTTGTCACTTTGAGACTTGTTCCTCCTATCTGTTTGATTCTGCTTCCCAAGAATTGAGAAAGTCATTCAACACCTGGTAATAAATCTCTGTTCAAACTAGTTAGAATAGATTCTGTTTTTTGCATCAGAACCCCAATGGAAACAGGTAAATAACCTTATAAAGTCAGAAAAGTGATCTGACCAATGAGTGTCCCACACATCACAATCACCTTGAACCTATGCTAGAAATAAACATTCCTGGGATACATTCTTCTGACGAATGCAAAAGGAAATGAGGGTCTCTATTTTTATCTAATGTCCTTCCATGACTCTGATGTAGCCAATTCCCAGAGCAGTGAACATTTAGTGTCCTTGAATTCAGAGAAATTATTCAGAGGTCTTAATGAAATTTGATATTTAAAAAGTACCTGCTATTTTTCTGTGGTGTGGGTTAAGTGAATTTGTAGGTAAAGAAGAATCATTAATTGATGATTCGCAAATCTCTGGCAGTATCAGTATAGTTAATTCCCAAATCTTTGACGGTATAAGGGCCTGTGCACTCACATACCCACATGCACACCCCACATAACTTTTTATATATATTTTCTGAGATAAAGTTAGTTTTCTGGATTTAAAAAGTCATGATGTAAGGTAATTGGTATCTATTTTTGGCTTTCATTTTTGAAGAAAGAACTGAGTGTATGGTACCTAGTGCTCTGTGCTGAACATACAATTAATGAAAAGGACTACTTTTATTTTGTTTTGTTTTTCTATGAAGAAAAATTTATCCTCCTATCAAAAGCTATATGTTGGAAAAAAATAAATGTTTTTTTCATTATTTCTCTTTTGAACAGTCACAATTCTCTTCTCAAATATTTTCTTTCCAGAGTCACTTTTTAATAATTGCATTTTTTAAATTAAAAAATCTAACTGATCATAATTATAGATTTTGCTAGGAAGCTAAGGAAAAAATATAAACATTCATCATAAAATCATTACTGAACAAATGAAAGTTTTCCTTTCTGCCTCCCTGCTCATATGTATTCTTGTAATGCCTATTAGCACAGCAAAATTTCTTTTTCTATTTTTTTCTATAATCAATTCTATATAGTAAGCTCCATTTACTGAGCATTTATTAATATCTTAAATATATTAAATAATTTTTATGCATATCAGTACTATGGGAATGTTTCTATTACTATCTCCATCTTACAAATGGGGAAATTGAGTTTCAGAATTTAAGTAAGTTTCCCAAGAAAGAATACAGGGACTTCCCTGGTGGCATAGTGGTTAAGAATTCACCTGCCGGGCTTCCCTAGTGGTGCAGCGGTTAAGAATCCGTCTGCCAATGCACGGGACACGGGTTCGAGCCCTGGTTGGGGAAGATCCCACATGCTGCAGAGCAAATAAGCCCGGGCGCTACAACTACTGAGCCTGCGCTCTAGGGCCTGCAAGCCACAGCTACTGAGCCCATGCACCACAACTACTGAAGCCTGCGTGCCTACAGCCTGTGCTCCACAACAAGAGAAGCCACCTAATGAGAAGCCCGTCGACACAACTAGAGAAAGCCCGCGCACAGCAACGAAGACCCAACGCAGCCAAAAGTAAATAAATTAAATTAAATTAAATTAAAAAAAAAAAAAAGGAATTCACCTGCCAATGAAGGGGACACGGGTTCGAGCCCTGGTCCGGGAAGATCCCACATGCCGCAGAGCAGCCAAACCCCTGTGCCACAACTACTGTAGCCTGTGCACCTAGAGCCTGTGTTCCACAGCAAGGGAAGCGCCGCAATGAGAAGCCCATGCACCGCAATGAAGAGTAGCCCCCACTCTCTGCAACTAGAGAAAGTCTCCGCACAGCAACAAAGACCCAATGCAGACAAAAATAAATAAATAAATTTATCAAAAAAAAAAAAAAAGAAAAGAAAAAACACAGATTAAGAAGCCTTTAATATCATGTCTCATGCTTGTTGCTATATTTATACAATCGTCTTTTTAATATGTCATATCAAGGAAGTGGTTAAGCATGCATTATATAATAAGATCCAACCATCTTTGTACTGAAGATGATTTATCTTATCTCTGTCTTCCTAGATACATTCTGCTGCAGAGATAGCGTCTATCAATTTAACTTCCTCGGTATTTTAAATTGCCTTATTGAAATAAAAACTTCAGCTGATGGAGTAGGATCAAAAATTATGAACACTTTGGAGATCTTGACTGGTATTTCCAAAATACATTATACATGCACAAACAGATCTGAAATATTTGTAGATGTTTCTCTAATTTTTGACAAGACTAATAATTAACTTAAAAAATTTCAGCTTGATCAATAGAAATTGGTACTTCATTGTAATTTCAATTTGCATTGTAATTACTAGTGCAGTTGGTATTTTACCCCTTTCAACAATCAATAAATATTTTATATTCGCCTACCAATAGTATTTTCTCATTCAGGGAAGCAGTATTGTTTAGAAGAAAGAATACGGATCTTTAAGCAGATACTGCTGATTACAGCTTCTGTGATCTTAGATCTGTTTCTTAACATCATTAAACCTATTCTGTCAATTGTAACTAAAGGAAAATTATAATTTGGAAGGGTTATTATCAAGATTCAAGAGAATGCTTGCAAATCCTCTAATCTGTTACATAAAGAACAGTCTAAAATAATATGCCGATAGTTGTCATTACTATTATATTATTATCATTACTGTTGAATATTTGTTGATAATCTCTATTCACTGGAATTTTGCAATTTATATAATTTTCTATGTATCATAGATATCAAATCTTCATTGTATTAGGTGGAAGAAAAGTGAAATCTGTTTTGAATTGGTTTTGGACTAACAAAAAAAAAGGTTAATATTAATCAGAATATTCAAATTTTTGGTGATCAGAGAGTTAAATGCAAATAAGCAAAATACAATTCCCTTCCAAATGCATGGTAATTTAAAATCTATAAATTTAGTGCCTTTATAATAAAAAATACATTCAATTATGTTTCAAAATGCAGTTGATTAAAAATAAGAATACTTATGCATAGGAAACAGATAAAAATTATGTCAAGTAAATTTTTGAAGTTATTGAAAATAAAGGAACAAAAATTATACCTTTTGTACATGTTGTTGAATAAAATAAAGCTGATAGTTGGGATGTCAAGAAATTGAAATGCTATATTAGTATCTTTATTGGAAACATTATCAATCATATTGGATATACTAAAAAACTCAAATTTGGGGATCTGATCACTTCATACCAATAGTTTTGCCTGTCATGACAGAAAAAAATCCCCATGGTTTTAAAATTACAATTATTTTCTATTATCATAACAGAATTTCAATGGACAGATTTTCTTTCTTTTTATCCACCCAAATGTATGAAAACTGTATGCATATAAACACGCTAATTCTATCCTTAGCAAACTTACAATATTCATGAATCTAAAAATTTCACTTCTCTTCATGTTTAGTCCAATAATGCCTCTTGTTCTCTCAAAGAAAGCGTCATATCCCCCAGATGTAAACATTGCTTTAAGAGCCAATGCCATATGCTGACAGATGGCATCCCATCTGTGGTTCAGTTATTAAAAATAAATTTCTTGGCTATGTTCAATAAATATAAGATATTCTTATCCATTTTTTCCAGAAATGTTTAGTTTTCAACCATAGGTTTAGCATACCAAACCACAAAGCTCAATCCCATGTAATAACTTGAGTAACAAAATAAGCTTTATGTCAGACTAAAACTATATATTTAGGCTAAGATGTTCAGAAGAGAAAAAAAAAACAGAGAAAGATAAATGTAAACTAATTTCTCTCAGTATTATACTTTTGATTTGGCTCAGCTATAACTATTAGATAGGACATTAGAAAAAAGTGTCCTCAGTTCTAGGAGTTAAGCAGTTGTGGATGAAGAGAATGAAATCCAAAGTACCTGAAATGTTTTACACATTTGCTCAAACTTCAAAATGCTTATCAGTTCTTTTCCTGATGTCTTCGAACCTTCAGATTAGTCACTTTTTTCACATTTTCATTATTAAACAAGATTTTGAAGATAACATGGGAAATACAGTAACAAATTTCTACTCATCATAAAATGACAGAGTTTTGTAGGAAGGACAGAAAAAGAAGAAAGGCATTGTGCATCCCTGGCAGTGTTTAATAAGGTGGGTTTCATAGACAGAACTTCGATAACTGGTGATCTCAGGAGAGAGAGGTACAGACAAAGCAAGTGGGAAAAAAGGAGAAACATGTTTGAAGGCCCTCTTCCAAAAAATCAAGAGATCTTGTGTGTGAAAGATTTCAATATCCGTATTCAAGGTTCTCCTTCCCCCTAGCATCTTTGTCTTGTTGACTGAGAGTGGACATTCTTTTGTCCTTTCTTTCTCTCTCTTTTATCCCCCATCTCTTTTCCTTCTGTACTGTCTTCCTTCTTTTGTAAAAAATGAATTAATTAATTTTTATTATGATATAATGGACATGTAACATTGTGTAAGCTTAAGGTGTACAACATATTGATTTGATGATGCATTTTATATATTGTGATAGTATTACCACCTTAGCATTAGCTAACACTACTATCAAGTCACATACTTATCATTGATCTTTGGTGTGAGAACAGTTAAGATCTATTCGCTTAGCAAATTTGAAATGTATAATATAGTATTGTTGACTATAATCACTGTGCTGTTCATTAGATCTCCAGAACTTATTTATCTACTAGTTGCAAAATGGCATCTTCTAACAACATTACCCCGGTTCCCTGCGCCTCTCAGCCCCTGGTAAACACCATTCTACTCTGTTTTTCTGAGTTCAGTATTTTAGGTTCCACATATGAGTGTTATCATACAGTATTTGTCTGACAGCTCACTTAGCATAATGCTCTCAAAGTTCATCTATGTTGTCACAAATGGCAAGATTTTTTTTATGGCTGCATAATGTTCCATTGTGGATATCTATCTATCTATCTATCTATATATATATAAAACATCTTCTTTATCCATTCATCCACTGATGGGCACTTGTTTCATATCTTGTTTCCATATCTTGGTTGCTGTGAACAATGCTGCAATACCTTCTTTCTTCTCTACAGAGAGTTATAAAGGGCCAGTCATGGGGATAGGAATTGAGTGATCAGAAGGGATAGCCCCTACTCTCATGAATTTTATAATCTATAGGTGAACATAGGCAACTGAAGAGATAAATAAAATAGCATCATAGGCAACTGAAGAGATAAATAAAATAGCATCAAAGTCCTACAACTGTAGGGGTATTTTGGGGGATGCGTGTGAAAGTAGGGAAGTGTTCCTAGAAAAAAATATCCAAACTATGAGTTATTCTCTACCCACCCCTTTCTCTTCTAAAACCTTCTTTGGCTTCTGGAGTAAATGACAAATTTGATCTTAATTTCACTTACTTTAGTTTCGTTTAGTTTTGTTTTTATTGGTTGAGGTTTGCAGGGACTTACTTCCCTTCCCTTCTACTGTCTAGATTTATCCTTTATGACAGGACTACACACTGAATGGAAGTAAGGAACTCCTTCTTTCTGTCTCACTCTCTGTTACCAAAAAAAGCCCATAGGTATACAATAATTTAAATGGATAAGCATTATTCTGGAAGCAAATAAAGTATGGAAATAAATACATTTAGGTAATTGACATTGACCCCTTAAATATTGTCTAGCCTCTTGGCACATAAATACCATCACCACCTTTCCATCTTTGAGTTGCATATCTTTTCTTGCTTTGTAAAACCACTTTTATATTTGTAAACATAATCTGATCTGTTTCATCAGGAAAACGCTGTGTGCTAGACTGGACGGTAACAGCTCTCTAACTCTCAAAAGAGTCTAAGGATTCTTAAGTTTATATACTTATTCATATTCTGAGAACAAACACAGAATGTCTGGGTCAAAAAGATAGACCATTTATCCATTTAGTACTCAGAGCATCTCAGCACCTGTTCCGCATGTCTCCATTCTCCACAAGGTAAGGACCAGATGTTCATCTCCACATATGCTGGGATTGCAACACATAAGAGGAGCCCCCAAAATTATGAGACTCAGGACTTATGTACGAAGGCTGGCACTTTGGCAAATCCTTCCCTGCAAAGACAGGATCCTTTAGAATGTAAACAAATCTTTTCTGATGAGGGGGAGGGAAAGGCCTTTACCTTGGCATGTAAGCAAATGGCTCTGGGCATGATAATTCTCTAATTCTCTCTGGAGCAATATGCTACCTCTAACTTCTAAGGCATATTTGTCATTCCATCACTGTTTAACAAAGTTTGCTAACCCTTTTTGCTCAGAAAGCCTGCAGCATGTAGAAACATGAAAATGTTCTTTGGAAGTTGTCTTCCAACAGGAATTAGAAAGTGATTTAATGAACATCAATGTCATGGTGGCCAATGGTGAATTTGAAACTAAAATCTAGTCTCCCAAATTCTGATCTCATGATTTTGACACACATCACCCATGTATTGTGTGTCCTTATTGGAGACAGAATCAGTGACTGATGAAACTGAGAGATCTGGAATAATATATCTATCACTCCTATCAGTTTGGATCTGATACAACAGAGAGCTAGAAGACGAACCAATGAAGGGAAGAAGGGAGAGTGGTTAATTGCAGCTCAAGCAGTATTTTTAAAATGTTAAATATTAATGAGTACATTAAAATCTATATCCAGAGAAGAAAATAAGAGTTAATACTCTTCCAACACCGTGATTAGGATTAAGTTTATACTCCAAAAAATAAGGTTAGTATAAAATAAAATATGATATCCAATTTCACTTACAACCGTAGTAAGAAAATTCCTAAATTATGTTAGGAAACTGGTAAACAGAATCTCAACATGGCCCCTGCGATTCTCATCTCTTTTTAATTTCTCCCCTTGAATGTGAGTTGACTCTGTGTATATGATACAATATCACTCTCATGCTTATATAACAACTTGTGACAATGATAACAGAGCTTCACAGATGTAAGTGAAGTCCCTAATCAATGTACTTTGAGTTGATTGGAAGGCAAATCATCCCAGGTGGGCCTTATCTAATCAGGTGAGCTCTTACATGAGAGAGTCTGGCTTGGGGTAAGTAAGTCTTGAAGAGTTAGAAGTGGTCCCAGTCAACAAAGAAAAAAAATGGGACATCAGTCTTTTAACCACCTAAAAATGAATTCTGGGAATTCCCTGACAGTCCAGTGGTTAGGACTTCACACTTCCACTGCAGGGGGCAAAGGTTCAACCCCTGGTAGGGGAAATAAGATCCCACAAGCTTCAGTGTGGTCATAAATAAATAAATAATAAAAGTAAAAATGAATTCTACCAACAACCAGTGAGCTTGACAGAAGATCTCATGCTTCAGCTGAGATCACAATCCTGAATAACACCTTGATTTCTGCCTGCTAAGACCTTGAGAAAAGGGTCCAGCTAACATTAGTTCTGGACTGTTTCTTGGAAATGGAAACTGTGAGATAATAAATGTACATTGTTTTAAGCCATTGTGTTTATGATAATTTGTTATGCAGTAATAGAAAACTAATTAACCAAATCCCAAAGTATATAAAATAAATATTATAATCATAAGGGTGATAACTAATTGATATTAGAAGATATATTGGTATAATTAACCACATTAAATAAAAGAGAAAAATCATGGAATCATCTCTGTAAGTGCAGAAAAATTGTAAAATTTTATGTTCCTCCATGATAAAAATTATTAGCACCAGGAATAGAAGAGAGGACTCCCCTATCATTGTCTCTATTCAAACTGTAGTAGACAAATTAGCTAATATATTAGCAAAAGATATAAATATCAGAGATATAGAATTTAAAATAAGAAAAATTTATTATTTTCAAATACTATAATTGTTAATATTGGAAATTCATGAGATTTTGTGGACAAATTAATAAAATAATTCAGCAAGTTTAGAGAATGTAAGAACAATATACAAAAATCTCTTGTAATTCTGTGCACAAGCAATCACAATTACAAAATGTAAAATAATAAACCACACATTTATATTAGTGACAAAACTACAAGGTTATGGGAAATAAAACTAATAAAATATGAAAACTGAAATACAAAGTCTAAGTTAGGCCATTTTCTGGGAAGGAAACCCTCAATATTGTAAACATGGCAATTATCCACTAATTAATCTATATATCCATTTCAGTTTCAATTAAAATTTCACAAAATTTCTCATTAAACCTGAAAAGCTGACTATAAAATTCACATATAAGAGTAAAGGCCTAAAATTAGATAAGAAATCCTTAAGGGAGAGGGGAGAGGATATGGCTTCTTAGATTCTAGGTTGTTAAAAAAAATAATTAAAGCAAGTTACTATTTACACAAGCATAGAAAAACAGAGCAAATAAACAAAGAAGAGTGTTTAAGACCCCAAATTTATATGAGTGCTTGGTACATGAATTAAAAAGTGTTAGAAGTCATGCCAGAAGAGATTGACAATTCATATATGGTTCTGAGACCACTGACCATCCGAACAGAAAATTAAACCAAATTCTCACATTACACCAGAGACACAAATATATTTCATATACATTAAAGATGATGTGGAAAATTAAAATTATACAACTTTTGGAATACAATAAATCTTATTAGAATGAGAAAGAACTTCTAAGAAAAGATAACATAAGCTATAAAGTGATAGATTGATGATTTTGATTATATTAAACTAACAACAACAATAATAATAAACTGTTATGTAATGAAACATATCGTGACGTTTAAAGAAGTGCCACAGACTGGAGAAGAGGCTTGTAATGTGCATAGGTAGAATTAGTAATCACAATATATAAAGTGTTTCTACCAATCAGTAAGAGAAGGAACGTCCCTTCTCCTCAAAACTCAAGGGCAGCAAGTAATATATGAAGAATGAAATACCAATGGCCAATAAACCATTTCTGAGCATAGAAAAATGCTCAACATCACTGATAATGAGCAAAATTCATATTAAATGAATAATTTGTTAACCAATACATGGTAAAAATTAGTACGTCTGATAACTTCAAATGCTGTCAAAGATGTGGGCACACAAAAGCTATTATATCTTGTGCAAGCGTAAATTAGTAATCACTTTTTCAAACCTAGGAATGTTGAAAGTGCCCATAACTTACTAAAGCAGACCAGTTTCATTTCTATATACCTAAGGTAGAAAATTCTCACAGAACGTGTGCATAGAGAGTATGTGTAAAGATATTCATTGTAATACTGCTTGTAAAAATACCATAACAGTCTTTCACAGGGCAAATAGATACCTCTCAAAAACTTAGACTGGGAAAGAAGTAACCACATGATTCCTATATATAAAACAATGCATAAGTGAATTATGGGTGGACAAATATGTGGTAAAATTACATAATTATATATGGGAAAATGCACACCAAATTCAAAATTGTGGTTGCCTCTAGGGAGAAATGGAGGTTATAATAAGGACAGGGTGAAGCCTTAGCTGCATCTGTAACATCATGTCCCTTGAGAGAGATGTGTGGAGGGGAAGAAGGGGGGAGGGGAAGGGGGGAAGAAGAAGAGGGGGAGGGGAGGACAGAGAGGAGATAGAGCACAAGGTTAATGTCTATTAGTGCATAGGTATCTCTATTATTGGTTTCTTAACTTTTGGTAAGTGTAGAAAATTTCATAAATAAAAAAAATTAAAATAAGTTAAAGGGGACAAAATCAGAAAAGCCAGGTTAGAAGTGGTGTTTTCTTCTAGCAAATGTGAAAGAGTGATTAAAGAAGGCAAATGGTCTAATTTATTCTTTCTAACCTTTTTTTTGCTGTGAGTCATGGCCCAAAATGACTCACAGCAAAAAAAAAAAAAAAAAGGCTTTTTACCTATTGACCCAATATGTGCAAAAGTTTTATAAAACAGTACTTAGCCCTTACTATGCCAGACACATGAGGTTTTCTTTTGTTTGTTTTGTTTTGCTTCATTTTGTTTGCCAGTTTATGCTACTCTATGCCGTGCAGGTCATGCTATCCCTGCTATTCTGTCATTTTTCTCTCTTCTCTTTCCTTTTAAAAATGCCAATTCTGACCAGGTATATTGACATTAAGAGTCACTCATGGATCATGGCCCAAAGTTTGAAATATAGTGGTCTAGTGCCAAGAAAAAGACGTTTGAATTAGATCCACAATTTAATTCTGAATTTGACGTTGTCTGTAAACTCTGTAAACTGAACTGTGTTGGCTGTTTCATCACAGGAGAAATGGAAATGACAGTGGTATAGACTCATTCCTTAATTATTTACCGAGCATCTATCAATGCTGATCCTTCTCAAATACTGAGGGGAATCAAGATAGTTGTTGTTTATTGATGTTTTTGTTAATGAAAGGACTACACTATTTTCACTATTTTACAAAATAACAAAACAGAGATTCAGCAAAATGTAGATAGCAAAATACAAAATCAGTCTCAGTTACTCCAAAGGTTTTTTATAAGAACTGGAGTTTCTCAAATGTTGTCCTCTGCAGAATGTCAAACACGTGAGCATTGGAAATAGAATGTTTTACAGGAAAACTTTTCATGGTATGTATTAAATATGACTTGTATTCTTTAATTCTCTGGTGAATAACAATGTGGTAACACTTTCAAAAATCAAATTAATCTTACTCCCAGCTCTCACATACTAATTTGTTCTTTGGGGGACCTCTCGCCCTCTCCTTTTGCCTCCCTCAAGTCATATTCAGGATGAAGTGCTGTGGTGTTTAGAAAATAAGAGAAGGCGCTTCAGTCTTCAGTCCACTGTGCTTGCTTCTGGGGTTTCCTATGGCCCATCCTCCCCTTTGCCAAAATGGAGCAAGGAGACTCTTTCTTGTAGTTCCTGGGCCATGGTCCTTGGGTACTATAAACCTCAGTGTCTATACCCCAACCTATCAGAGGCTTTAGGGTGTTACGGATACCCACAATCTAACCCCTACACGACTCTCACCACCATAAAAACACACAAACAAATAAGCACCATCTCTTCTCCACCTCTGTCAGTCTTGGAAGCTGCCTGCCATCTCCTGACAACCTAGACTTCCTACTGTCTAAACCCCAGGCCCTCATTCCACTGTCAGAGCCTAGGACAATTTAGTTCCTCCTGAAAAAGTAACTCTCTTAATTGTGGCCTGAGGGGAACGTTTTCGTGCACCTTGTTGGTCCTTGGTGTATGTGAAGAGGACAAATGTAAGAGTAATTCTTATTATTCCTGATCATTCCACAGCTGCAAAGCAAAATACAAAATAATATCACAATAAATTACTTTGAAACACTACTGTGATGTATAGGCATAAACGCTTATAGAAGGCAATGTTTCTACATGTAACATTTGGTGATAAAATTTTTTCTTTTGAAAATGATTTATTTTGCAATTTCTAATTATGTGCTGTCTTCTAACAAGAAATAGTGACTCAGATGAACATATTATTAATTGATATATTTATTAATTACTCAGATTGTTATGTTCAAATCTCCCACTTGGAAGTTAATCTTGTCAATTTTGTCTTCATATATGTTGAGAATATTAGTTGTATAAATGTTGCTTCTTGCTGATCTTCTGCTTCTATTTTCATTATTCTTCTGTAGTAATTTGTTGTCTGTTTTTATGGCTGCTTTTAAGATCTCATTCTCTTTGTTGTTCTACAGTTTCAATATAATGTTTCTAAGGATTGATTTCAATTTATTTTATTGTGAGCTCAGCTATGGGTTTAAAATGAAGTTTATTTCATATATATCTAATATTTCTAGGTCTTTTTTAGATGAAAGATTTTTAGGATATGTTGTGTACAGTATTTCCAGAAATCAAGGTGCCAGGTACCCATTCTCAGGACAATTTGTCCTTTCTTTTTGCAACATTTGCCATACCAAAATGAGGGATTAAACCAAGAGGAAGTCATTGGACCTTTAAACACACACACACACACACACACACACACACACACACACACACACACACGACAACAACAGCAACAAACAGAAAACAGACAAGGGGGGAAATTCCAGAATGACAAGTATACAGCAATTGGAGGGCAGTTAGATCAAATGGGAGCAGTCAGAATGAGGTTCCAGGAGGTATGGTGCAGAAATGAATAAACAATAGACAAACACACAGACAAGCGATGAAAACGCTAGGTCACCTGATCCGAAAAGTAGTATTCAGAGGGATTTTACTCCTGTGTTAGAAAGGATTAAACATGTTAAATGAAAAAAACAAAAAAGCCATTATCTCCAACCAAAACAAAAAAGAAAGAAAAACAAAGGCAATAGAATCCCAGTATATTACTAAGCTCAGGTATAAACAATTCTGATTTAATCACAACGTAGATATAAATATTTTTTTATAAATTTATTTATTTATCCATTTATTTATTGTCTGTGTTGGGTCTTCATTTCTGTGCAAGGGCTTTCTCCAGTTGTGGCGAGCGGGGGCCACTCCTCATCGTGGTGCGTGGGCCTTTCACTATCGCGGCCTCTCTTGTTGTGGAGCACAGGCTCCAGACACGCAGGCTCAGCAGCTGTGGCTCACAGGCCCGGTTGCTCCCCGGCATGTGGGATCCTCCCAGACCAGGGCTCGAACCCGTGTCCCCTGCACTGGCAGGCAGATTCTCAACCACTGCGTCACCAGGGAAGCCCCGTAGATATAAATATTGATTCAACTAGAAGTGTTAGTATATTTATACAATATATACATTTATATTGGAAGGACAGAGCAGGTGGATATGAGTGTCCTTATTGTTTATCTATTTTATATATAGTAGTGTGTATCTGTTAATCCTAAATTCCTAATTTATCCCTCTCCCCCTTTCCCCTTTCATAACCATAAGTTTGTTTGCTATGTCTGTGAGTCTATTTCTGTTTTGTAAATTAAGTTCATTTGTATCATTTTTTAGATTCCACATATAAGTGATATCATATGATATTTGTCTTTCTCTGTCTGACTTTCTTCACTTAGTACGATAATCTCTAGGTCCATCCATGTTGCTGCAAGTAACATTATTTCATTCTTTTTTATGGCTGAGTAATATTCCATTGTATATAAACATCACATCTTCTTTATCCATTCATCTGTTGATGGAAATTTATGTTGCTTTCACATCATGGCTATTGTAAATAGTGCTGCTATGAACACTGGGGTGCATGTACCTATTTTTTTTTTGTATGTATCTTTTTGAATTAGAGTTTTCATCTTTTCCAGATATATGCCTGGAAATGGGATTGCTGGATCATATGGTAATTTTATTTTAAGATTTTTGAGGAGCTGCAATACTGTTTTCCATAGTGGTTGCACCAATATACATTCCTACCAACAGTGTTGGAGAGTCCCCTTTTCTCTACACCCTCTCCAGCATTTAAACAAAAGGGACCTAATCAAACTTAAAAGCTTTTGCACAGCAAAGAAAACCATAAACAAAACAAAAGGACAACTTATAGAATGGGAGAAAATATTTGCAAATGGTGCTACCATGGGATTAATTTCCAAAATATACAAGCAGTTTATACAGCTCAATATCAAAAAAAATCAACCCAGTCAAAAAATGGGCAGAAGACCTAAATAGATATTTCTCCAAAGAAGACATACATTTGGCCAACAGGCACATGGAAAGATGCTCAACATCACTAATTATTAGAGAAATACAAATCAAAAGTATCAATACAATGAGGTATCACCTCACAGTGGACAGAATGGAATGGCCATCATCAAAAAGTCTACAAACCATCTTTTACCTTTTTACTTTGCAAAGAGATTCAAACACCCTAAAACTTAGTTTTGTGATGGAGGAAGACAATTGCAGGGCTTCAGTAGGAAGTTATGTCAATTGAGAGGAAAAAAACCACAACCAAAATTTAAAGGCAGTTTAATTTCCTGTTGACTAAGAGCAAATATGGGCAAAAGTAAGTATTGCTTTTGTCTTCATTTCAGAAAATGTTATTTTACTCCTGACAGGAGACTAGAAGTGTAGAAAGAGTGGTGGAAAAACTAGGTTTGACTTGGTCATTGAAGAGTGGTTTTGAATCCTAGAAAGAACTCAGGCAGTTATTCTGTTTAATATGCTTACATAGAAATTAAATAGAGTACTGGCTGAACTTTTCAGTCTGAAAATATTGGTGTATTTGCTAACCAATTTATTAACTATTTTGACATCTGCTGCTAATGTGATTACATGTGGATTATTTTCACGGCTGTACCAAAGAGACATTAGATGCTTGCTTTCCTTCTTGCCTGGAAATTGAATTTCAGCTTCTATTTGCTACTTTCATGGAAGCTTTGGTCTAAGAACTTGCAGAGCTTGATTGTTTTGATAAAACTCTATTATCCAAGCAGATCTTCACTCCTCATGCAAGTGCTCCCTGCAGAATCTCCCTACAGTTGAGAGATTTTGCTCTGTGAACAGAGAACATAGTTAGAACCTGGAGGCTGAAAAGCTGTTTTATTTCCTAATCTTTATTTCCTACTTATTTTGTCTTATTTATATTTCATCATTACTTACATCTGAGAAAGTGGGAGTTCATTGGAACCTGTCTCCCGGAAACAGAACAGTGATTTAGGAAATGTTTCAGTTTTTTCCCTCTCCTACTTACGTATTTCTTTTATTTTTAAAATTTTGTTTTGTTTTTAATTTATTTTTTATTGAAGTATAGTCAATTTACAAAGTTGTATTAATTTCTGCTGTACAGCAAAGTAACTCAATTATATATATATATATATATATATATACATTCTTTTTCATGTTCCTTTCCACTACAGTTTATCCCAGGATATTGAATATGGTTAGTTCCCTGTGCTATACAGTAGGACCTTGATGTTTATCCATTCTATATGTAATAGTTTGCATCTACTAACCCCAAATTCCCAGTCTATCCCACTCCCAGCCCCCTCCCCCACCTTGGTAATCACAAGTCTGTTCTCTACGTCTGTGATTCTGTTTCTGTTTCATAGATAGGTTCATTTGTGCCATATTTTAGATTCCACATATAAGTGATATCATATGGTATTTGTCTTTCTCTTTTTGACTTACTTCACTTAATGTGATAATCTCTAGTTGCAGACATGTTGCTGTAAATGGCATTATTTCATTCTTAATGGCTGAGTAGTATTCCATTGTATATATGTACCACATCTTCTTTATCCATTCATCTGTTGATGGACACTTAGGTTGTTTCCATGTCTTGGCTATTGGTCATCTGAAATAGTGGGAATTCTTTGGAACCAACCTCCTGGAAACAGAACAGTGGTTTAGGAAATATTTCCTTTTTTTCCCTCTCCTACGTACATATTTCTTTCGTAATCAAAAACTTTCTCTTATGATTTAAAAATCTGAACTTTTGAAAGAAATTCTCATGGGCTTGGGAGATGATGAAAGTATAGTAATATCAAATAACTTCTCCCACTGAAAACAGTCAATCAGATTCTCATTGTATATGACTCTTGGGCATTTTGCCTACTGTGTCAACTGTCTAGGGATTCTAGCCCAGGTGGTAGCTCTAATTATCCCCATTTTCTTATTTCCTGGCAAGGAAAATTCTTTCTAATTATTTAATAATTCTGAAATAAATTTCAGCATGTTATATTTTGCCATCAGTGAAGCAATGTGTTAATTTCATTTTAATTGTCACTATTCAGGAGGCCGTTAAGACTAGGAATGTCACTTGGAGCAGAAACTTATGGAATATGGATTGAAATCAAATGATTAAATTCTTAATGAATATATTAATTTTTGCCTTTTATTGCATTTTTATTTAAACATATATCATATACCGTAAATCCATGAAGGTAGATGCCATATAGATTTTGTTCACCACTGTAACTTCACCCCTTAACAATTTGCCTGGTATGTAGTAACATGCCCATCAAATATTTGTAAAATTTGTTATTGAATGAATCAATGGATGTATCCGGATATGCATATGTATATTTGCATAAAATGTCAAAGTAGACAAGTTTCTTCTGCATCATGCTGGTGTTAAAAATGCTTCCTAAATGTTTTAGGCTGTACCAGAATAAAATAACATTTAGAAAGTACAAATTCTTACCTGGACTCATGTATCCCAAACAGTGGTGAAGCTAACAATTTAAGATGAGGTGTGATGTAGCAAGGAAAATTGTGCCAACCAGGCTCTTCTTAAGTGACATTTCCCATAGTATGTAGGTGGTTAATGTGATCTGATACAGAAAAAGCATTTTTAAAAAGCATGGCCTGACTTCACAGGTTTCCAGTGCAATAATTTGAAGAGATTTCAGTTTAAAGAAATTCACTCTGTAACTAGTTGAGAGCTTTGGCAGAGTACATTTTCTATAGAAGTATTTATATAAACCTGTTTCCATAGTATCTAGGCTCTCTGAAACCTTGCTTTAGCAGAAGACAAATGAAAATTTCAAGAATATTCAGGTGATTTCCATCAGGATATGTTCACTGAACACACTTGGTTAACATTGTGCTGTTCTTGGGAATCCAGGAATATAAAGACACAGAGGAAGATAAAGTTCTCCAATACAGGAACGTTAAGGATAATCAGCAAGTGGGAAAGAGATATCTAAGATAAGAATTACTTAATTAATATGGCACTAGAACTGAGACTTAAATTCTTCTACTACTGCAGAACCACCATCTAGAAAAGAGGGATTGAACAAAATGTTTCTGTTGGTGATGGGGCAGTCCAAAGCAGGAGACAGCTATATTCTCTGGGTGAATGGCTTTTTGTAGGAGTATGAATAGTGGTGGGGAGTTCTCTGGGCAGAGAATGATAGAGCATGGTGGAATAGTAAAAATATGCACAGAAATGATGACGGGTATGGAATGGTTAGAATAAGTGAGTAATGAATAGACTTAGCTCATATAAGTAGCTTATAAAAACATATAAATAGCTCATAAAAACAATTTAAACATGTATGCCTTCTTTTCACTGACTGTGACCATCATATTCCTCCAGTCAATAGTGCAAATATACCTCCATCATCTGAGAAAATTGTTTTAAGAGAGTATCCAACTTGTCTCCATTCCAAGCTCCAGGAGCAGTCATGAAGGCTACAGAGGGGGATGGTCCAGTTAATTTCTTGACCAATGAATATATATTAAATTAGTGCTCATGTGTTTATGTTCTACTGAATACAAGTAGTCAGTACTGCTTAGTATGCCTAAGTCCTAAGTAACTGGATAATAACTATATCTATCAGTATATATCTGTATCTATATCTATATCTATCTGTATCTCCCATGATCTGCTCTCTCTAAGCTGGAGACCTAGAAAAATTGGTATAATTCAGCCCAAGTCCAAAGGCCTGAGAACCAGGTGAATAGATGACTTATATCTCAGTCCATGGGCAGGAAAGATGAGATGCCCCAGTTCAAACAGTGAGTCAGTGAGGCAACAACAACAAAAAAAGAATGAGGGCTTCCCTGGTGGCGCCGTGGTTGAAAGTCCGCCTGCCGATGCAGGGAACACGGGTTCATGCCCCAGTCCGGGAAGATCCCACATGCCGTGGAGCGGCTGGGCCCATGAGCCATGGCCGGTGAGCCTGCGCATCCGGAGCCTGTGCTCCACAATGAGAGAGGCCACAACAGTGAGAGGCCCGCATACCGCAAAAAAAAAAAAAAAAAAAAAAAAGGATGAATTTCTATTTCTTCCTTTTTCTGTTCTATTTAGGCTCTCAGTGGATTGGATGATGCCCACCCACATTGGACAGGACAGTCTTCTTTAATGTGTCTACTGATTCAGATGGTAATCTCATCTGGAAACACCCTGAAAGATACAGCCAGAAAGAATGTTTAATCTGGGCACCTGTGATTCACTCAAATTAGCACATGAAATTAACCATTACATGAATGGAGAGGAAGGAAGAGCTGTTTACTGTTTTGTGGAATCCATGTGATTCTAAGTGGTAGAAGAGATTTGTAATAGGGAAGAACCTTTGTGTTCTACTGATATTACAAGTTAACCATTAAGGGGATGTTGCCTATAAGCTTAAATTAATGGCCCATCTCTGGGAATCCTGCCTCCCAGAAATGAGTGTTAAGCTAAAATATCTTTGTTTAGTTCACAGGAAACATTCTGACCAGGTCCACCTGTGAATGACTGCAGGAAGGAAGAAATCTCCTCCGGAGGCTGATGGGAACCAGGAAATGATTGACATTACGCCCTCCCCTTTTAGTATAAAAGAAGGCTGAATTCTAATTCTAACTCAGGCAAGATGGTTCATCTGGGACACTAGTCCACCATCTTCTCAGTCTGCTGGCTTTCCAAATAAAGTCACTATTCCTTGCCCTAACAACTCGTTTCTAGATTTATTGGCCTGCTGTGTGGCAGTCAGTATGAGTTTGAGTTTGGACTCAGTAACAAGATATTTTCTCTGTTCTACTGATAAAATACTTACATCACTGAGAGACCATATGCCTTATCTAAATATTATAGCGGGCCACAGTGAAACTTGGACTACACCAAAATTTCCTATCCTTCATCCAGAGCTTTTTCCTGCTATTATGTTTCCTTACAGAACTGTTAGTATATTAATGTTTGTATGTTCTTTGAGGTGTCATCTGCCATCTGTGACTTATGTCTTGGTATATCACAGTCTGTATGACACCTTTCCTCAAAATGAGTCACTGCATCTTTGATTACTATATACCAACTTGGCCCACAGCCATAGTCCTCAGTATTTTACCACTATGCCACATTGCCTTACTCAGGGTTTCAAAAACTGAAGGAGAAGCTCTTACCATAGAATCCCTTTTAGCTCTGTCTTTTGGGTTTGTAGAGGTAAGTACAAAGTTCCAAAACTGCTGGGCAGAGTTTTGTAAACTTTAAGTTTTTTACTGGAATGCCTCAAAAACTTTTACTTAGCTTCTCTCCTAAACTGTATAAATTGCAAACTCCTTTGCTGGCATTCAAGGATTTCTGTGGTCTGACTTCAACTGACCTTACACCCTTTTTTACCATTATGTCTCAAAATGAACCTCATGCATCCATTCAGATAACTCAGCTCCTGGCCATTCCACACCTATGCCATGGCTTCCCTACTGATTTTTTTTTTTTTTTAGCTTTATTGGAGTATAGTTGATTTACAATGTTGTGTTAGTTTCAGGTGTACAGCAAAGTGATTCGTGCCTTTCTTTATGTACATGGGCTCCTCATCACTTTTCCCTCTGCTGTGATGATTATTTTATCCTTCCCATGGCTCAGGCCAAACACGCTGGAGACATCCTTGAATTTCTCTCATTCTCCATATCAAATTCATCAGCATAACTTGTTGGCTTTTCCATCCAGAATATTTCTAGACACCAATATTTTTTTCCTTATTCTATTATTCTGATCCATGTATAATTATCTCTCGCCTGAATTTCCAAAGCCAGCCAAATAACTGGTCCATTAGCTTCAGACCACATACACCTTCAGTCTATCATAGTGCGAGTGGCCAGAATAATCGTGTTAAGGCAGATGGTATGTCCTAGCCACCCTCCACTCCCTGGAAGGCCACGTCATATCAGTTAGTCTGCAAACGTACTTAACTCAAATTTGGTTATTTCAATTCAACTAAAGGGCTTGCTTCTTCCCTCATTTTTAACCACCTTACAAATGTTTCAAATGATATTGCTCTTGTGAGAATTGGAGCATTTTACATGAAAATATTCATATCAATCAATTTGGAGATCTAGTATTGGATTGGATATTTATTACAAACAAAAAATGATTAATCAAATGAAGAAAAGTTCATATCCTCAATTCTCAATTATAAATAGTAGTTTCAAATGTGAAACTACTATTTATAATTTTTCTATTTTTACAATTTTGTACCTATATGAGATGATGAATGCTCACTAAACTTACTGTGATAGTCATTTCATGATGTATATATGTCAAATTATTATGCTGTGCACCTGAAACATATAGAGTGCTGTATGTCAATTATTTCTTAATACAACTGGAAGAAACCAAAAAAAGACAGGTCAGATCACCTCTCTGTTCAAACTGCTCGCATGTACTCTCATACCACTCAGATCCAAATCCAATGCCCTAACCAGGGGCCACAGGACTGAGTGTGACTGGTACTGACCACTGACTTGCTACTCACTTGACCTCATTTCTGTTCCTTCCCACCACCCTCCGGGCCCACACTCACACTGCTCTGACCTTATTCATCGATCAGTTATATGATAATACCAAACACACTTCTTCCTCAGGAGATTTATTTGTACAGTCTTTTCTCCATGGCCATATCATCTCTCAGATCTTTCAGGTCTTTGCTCAAATAGAATCTCATTTGAAAGTATTTTCCTGACTACCCTGTTTTAAAAAGCACCCTCTTTAATACTCACTAACTTTACATGTACTATCTTGCCTTATTTTATGCACAGTATTATGTAACCTAATATATGCCTATCTATTTGTTTTTGATTGTCAGACTCCCCTACCCCTCCACCCCAATACACACACACACACACACACACACACACACACACACAAACGCACACACACACACAAACGCGCACACACACAAAGATGAATATAAATCTACATGAGAACACAGGTTGAGTCTGTTTTTATTCATTCAACCAGTAATTACCTAGTGTCTGCTATGGGGCAGGCACTGTTGTGAAAATTAGTAATATAACAGTGAGAAGAAACAAATAGAAATCAATATTTCTGCCTACAAAGACTTTACATTCAAATTGTGCTCTAGTTTTGTTTGTTGGCTTATCCTCAATACCTGCAAGAGTGCCTGGAACATAGTAGGAGCCCAGTGAATGTTCATTGAATGAATATGCAATTGAGTTGAGGTCCTAGAAAGGAGAAGTCAGGAAAGAAACTGCAGGTATAGAATCAATAGGATATAGAGGTGACTAAATGTTTGTGAAAGTGAGGAAGGAGGAATCATTTAGGATGGCTGCCAGTTTTGTAGTTTATGATATTTGTTCAGTCATGGTAGCTGTACATTGTGTTACCAGATCATAATTATTTCTTAAAGTGATGTTCTTGTACTGCCAAGATATTTCCTTTCAATCTCTAAATTTGATATCTACCCATTTTTCACGATAAGTATTGGAGTGGGGAATAGACTATCAAATCCATATATAATGCTTAAAGCTGAGAAACCAGCCAAATGCCACTGACAATTTAAAAATATTGCCCATCTAGTGATTCATGCATAAACATTATTTAAACAAACACCTTAAGCTTGGTGTTGTGTTCTTGGCTTGATTTAAATTTCATGTTTCAACAAGGCCCAGATGTTTTATTTCAAATCTGAAAGGGTCTTGCTCATTAAGGAAGAAGCAGGGATCCCACATCTTAGACCACTATCACCTTCTCACCTTTTCAAGAAAGTATTGTAAGAAATTATTCAGGCTCATGTCTATGCATAAAAGGAGGTATTTTCAGCTCATTTGACTAAGAACATGTGATTCCAAACATGACATGTAATTGCATTTAGCCTGAGATTTATTATTTGTACAGGAAGTATTACACTTATTTATTACATTATCAAAATATGCTCAAAGTACTTATCATAGTGCCTCATGTAGAATGAATGCTCAATAAATATCTCAGTTTGTACTGTTTCTGGAGAGTCTTCCCTGACGAAGATACCATGTGTATCATTTAGCATAAATTGCCCTGTATTTCTTTTGTGTGACTTTTTGGGTAAAGGTCCAAAATAAAGAATCACATGGGAATGATTTCCAGTTCAAGTTAGCTCTGAGGCAATCCTGCAGGGAGGAAAGGAAGTGGTGCAGTGATGCTGACAGCAAATATTGGCTAATTGATAATTTTTCTGAGGACCAATTTTGAACTCCATTGGTTATGGCCATTGGCAAATCCCAAGAAACCACAGTGTGCTTTTTCAGCCTTCTCAGCATTGTACACTTTGGACCAAGTGGACACAAATGAAAGGCCCAATTTGAAATGTATGCTTTCTTATCCATGGCGTAATAATCCGCTGATAAAAATGTATTCCAAGAGTGATCTAACACCCAGATTTTATGAGCCTTGATTTGAGAAAATTACTAATTAATAAACCTTCCTTTTACAGGGTGCCCAGAGAAGGAGCATAAGTATTAGTTGCCTTTAGAACTAGAATAGCAGTCCGATGACACTTTTATAATGACACATGATTATTTCATTCTAAATTTTTTATGGCTGTCCGTGCTGCCTTTGTATGCCATCCTATGAAAACACCCATTTTTGAATGGACTAATTTTGGAAACACTCTATTACGTGTAATAAGTATTATTCATTAACTGAAAAGTAAATGTAACAATATATATTTTATTTCTATAATAAATCCAGTTCACTAAAACTCCCCTTAAAATGCAGGCACTGAAACTAAATAAGCAATTATCACACACACACACACACACACACACACACTCATAAAGTCCAAGATATCAGAGATGTTAATGGAAAATTAGTCTAGGTAAATTTTCCATTGTCTCTGGGGCTGAGTGGATCTAATGAAAATTGCCAAAAGAAATGAAATGGATGCTGTAATATAGTCTAGCTATCTTAACAAATTGAACTGTAATTAGTTAACATTAATACAAGTTCTAAAACAAAATAAAAAGGAACATGATCTCAACTAAGCAGCTGGCTGAAACAAGACTTTATAAAAATCAATTCAGCACTAATTGAAGAGGGTGAATCCCTTGGTTTTAAATAGGTTGCTGTTTATTCTTAAATTCTCTCTATTCCAACCCCCAACCCCCAACCTACCCATAAATGAAACAAACTCCAAAGAATCTGGAAAAAATAGTGTTTTAATAAAGATACTTTAAATGATAAAAGGATGTAAATATATCCTTAAAGTGAAAACCAAAGTGCAGAGGGGAAAATCTGATTTTACAGAACTGCATCGTAATATAAAACCAGATTTGTATACTCATAAATGTAAGTTGTGTGCATTATTCCTTTGCCAGGAAACTGCATTAGACACATCTGTATAAAATATATTTCCAATTTAACCAGTCTGGAATGACCACATTCATTTTCTAGTTCACTGCAAGGGTAAGTAATATAATAAGCACACTGTATTCTCCAAATTTAATAATTTAGCATGCTTGCTTAGTTAACTTATTATTACCAATGTAACATCTTGGGCTTTGTTTTTTTCTATGTAAAATACCAAGCACATTGAAGATGCTTGCAAACTTAGAATTAAAAGTTTATCTTCTTCAAACTGAGTTTGTGGAAACAGGATTTTTTTCTTTTGCCATTAAAATCATTTTTATTTTAAATAGAGTTCCATATTTGATTGTTAATCATAAACATACAAACGTGTCTGAAAAATCGATATGCTCTTTTTCTAAATGGAATAAAATCAAGCTAAACAAAGATCTAAAAATAAGTCTGTAAGATGTTTATATATAGAGAAAATCAACATTAAAAGGAGTGTGCATGTGGTTTAATTAGAAAATAGGCTATGGTTGATGGAACACAGACCCTATGGAGTTACTTTTTTATTGTGTATTTTTTAAATTCAGGAAATATATCCCACAGAGATGTACTATGTCATTTCCAGAGGGGATATTTTGAGCTACAGCTGAAAAACCAATATTTAAATACATGAAATATGCAATACAACATGAAAAACAAATTAGCTGAAAATAGGTGTAATTTTTCCCTCCATATTCCCATCTCACTTTTCAGTATTATATCAGAATGCCACACAAAAGAGAGAAGCCCATACATACTAAAATATATTAATGTGAGGACAAAAAAATGGGTATCCAAAGTTTCCTCCGAATTGTCTTATATTTCATATATTTGTAAACTTGTTCTCTCTAGAAAAAAGTCAGATTCTTGTGACTTCAATTTTTATCACATTCAGGTCTTTGCTCAAATGTCACTTTATCCCTGAGACCTTCCTGTATCCCTCTAATTAAAACTGCACCCACAGCACCCCAGGGCATGATTACCCTCTGCCCATGTTTCTTTCTTCCGTTGTTCTGCCTTACTTTCTCCACTGCATATACTATATCTATTTATTTACTAGTTTACTAGTTTATTGTTTCTCCCCATTAGCTATAATTAGTGTTATAATTCATTGGTTCAAAAATCAATGTACATTAGGAATTTACATTCCACAAGTTTCTTGTCATTTAAGTCAGATAAACCTTGAAAATTTCTTCTGTATTTTAGAAATCTAAATGCTTCTTCTTCAACATATTTATCTTCCTACTTTTCAAAGTCTTTCTCCCCTCCCCTTCTGTAATCCTTTTTCTCTAAATTTTCCAGAGCCAAAGCTGGAAGACCATAGTCCTTGTTTTACATATAATCCAAAGGAACTATTCTTTGTTACTGGAAATAAATCATGATTTGTTAAAATGTAAAATGATTTGTATATACCTGAAATAGCAAGTGGATTGCAGTGTACTTTGTAGCATATTCTCATTTGATGAACTTGCATGTGTCTTCAAGTTGTGAAGGTCACATTCTCATCAAAGAGATTTTTAGATTACAGTATTGTTTAGAATTTTTATCCCATCTCTTTTTAATTTAAAAGTAAATCATTCTGTAATAATTCATCTGATTTTAATCCCTAAGTATATAGGAATGGTGATGACACTATCTTGAGCCAGAGAGACATGGGAAAGTGATTGTTATTTTGAGGATTCCATAAAGTCTTCATTTATGGTTTGTCAATATAAGGAAACCAGATGTCTTTTTCTGGGTGAAAGTGTCCCAGAAGGATAACTATCCTAAGGAAGGATATTGGAAGATTGTTACGTACTTCATATACATTTCTATAGACCAATCATGATATGTAAATAGATTTATCATATTTGCCATATCTAAGATTTATGAATGTTTTGCATTTGTAGGTGTTCAAATAAAACTGATGTAATGGTCTGTAGCCCTTCATAGATGATCAGTAGAGATGGATTCCAAATTATTCAACTATGAGAACTCCTTTCAATGGCCATGATAGTCATCCTGCTTTTAGTGCTAAGACAGGAACAATCATGATTAACAAAGGAACAGTTTCAAATGCATTTGAGGTTTACTAATTATGACAATACCACTCATATTTGAAAAAAACTGTGACAGTTCTCTGTCTTGCGCTATTTGTTGAGACTCCTGTTTGGGTTTTTTGTGTGTTTGATTTGGGAATTTGTACCATAAACTTTCACCCCAGTGATCACTGTTCAGACACTGGGGACCACTGTCCTCTGGTTTGAAATCTTTGAGAAATTTAACCGCCAGGCCAGGCTTTCAGCAAGCAAAATATTTTTAAGGATCACTTTGAAGTAAGTGATGTTACTTCAGGTGTTAGCCTGGGTCAAAAGAGAGCAGAACTAATTCTTCTTCAAATTTGAGCCCCTGGCAGGAATGAAGCATGTATGTACTGAAAGTTCTATAAATTTCAGTACCAACCTCACAGTGCTGTGAAGATGAATTGAGTTCCAAACTTCAAACCTTTTAAAATAGTTCCTGGAAAATAGAAACTCTATTAAGTGTTAACCATTATCATTGTTATTGGTATTTGTCATTGTTTCCAAAACTCAAGAGACAATAGAACTTTTGCTCATTTTATCAGGTAAAGATGGAAAGAGCCATCTCAGTCTTGGGAACCTAAAACCCTCTTCCTGCTTTAAGGTGCTAGGGATACAGAGTGAATGAAACAGACATGGTCTGTGCTCTCAGAAGATGTTTATGTCTCTGTGGGACATAGCTGCCTAACAACTAAATACACATAGGATTGTGTAGTGCAATAATAAGTACTCCGAAGGAGAAGTTTGCAGAACTACTAAGATGTATCACAGGGGACCCAGCCAAGATGAGAGGATTAAGGAAGACTTCTTGGGTGAAGAGACATTTGAAATCTAAAGCATGAGTGGGAATTGACTACTTACATACGAGTGGGGAGGGGCAGAGCATTCTGGGTAGAGGCAGGGTGCTTACATGTGAAGACTCTGAAGTTGCTGGAGGAACTGAAAGAAGACTCATGTGGTTAGACCATAATCACTGGGGGAAAGTGGTCAAAACCAAGACTAGAAAGAAAGGTTGGGGGTGAGCTGGCAAAGCCAAGTTAAGAATTTTAGATTTTGTCTTATGGACAATAGGAAGATATTAAAGAATTCCCAGTAAGATCTGTAAAGTACTGGCTTAATAATCACAGCATTTTGTCATTTGTGTTGTCAACAAAGAGAAATTAAAAGTAGTCCTACTGTCATTGATACTGAAAGGGGTGCTCATATTTAAATATTTTGTAGACCATTATTGTAGATAATCTATGAAGGGCTAAGCACAGTAATGCAGGTTTTATTTGAACACAATTGTTCACAAAGTATTAATCCAGTATTAAAATCTGGCAAATTTAATTGTCTAGGTCGTTGTCTAGGTCAGCACATGTAAATGGTTAAAAGAGGACCCAGTCTGATGGATTTCAAATCCCATTTCTGCCATTTATTCTTTGGGTGAACTTGGATGAATTATTTTTTGTTTATCAGTTGTTCTCATATGTAAAATTAGGGTAAAAACCTTGCTTTCATAATTAAATAAGTTTAATATATGCCAAGCAACTTGACAAATTTCTGGTCCATTTTATGCTCTTAAAAATGTGAAGAGAGACACAATCATCTTTTATGGAGTACCTGGGGGGGTACTCAGCACTCTGTTAGGTCTGTCAGAGCGAAAATAAGGGTGATTTCTAATTTACAGTAGCTTTGTGCAGCTAAGATGAGACAATATATATAAAGTGTCTGGCATGGGCATTAGCTCATAATGGACACTCAATAAATGTGAGAGCTTCAGGATATTATAGAAGAGCTAATCTAAGGATGAGTGGTGGTTCTCCAGACGGTCAAAAAATGAAGGAAGAGTCCAGTGGGTACCTGAATCATTCCAGAAGTTTATGTCTTTAAACATTTTCTTCACATAGTTATTTGAAGAATGTTAATAAACAGAGATCTGGGTTATGCAGCAGACAGAATGCATGATTAAGACATCAGGAAAGTAGGGGCATCAAAAAATAAAGGGAAAAGATATTTTTCTGGAAGGAATTGATTATTAAAAATAAAAAACTGCAATGAAATAGTATGAAAAAAATAAGATCATTGCTAGACTTATATTTATGTACTTACATTTATTTACTTGTAAATTATATATTTGTACCCTGTCTCCCTCGTTTTGAGTTACCCATTCAAAACACCATAATCTTCTCAGTGTCTAAGGGTCTCTAAAGACTGTAATCTGACCCTGGAGGTAAGATACAAACAGATGGATCACAGAGCATCTGACCTGGTGCGACAAGTGGCTCAAAGTGAACACAAACCATGGTTGTGTTTGTGTAAGGATAATGTTTTTGTCATGGAAATTTGTGAGTAGGATCTTTAGGGCACATTTCAGAGACTGGATGTCTGCTGCTCACATTCATTCATTCATTCATTCATAAACATTAAATATTTATTAAATACCTACTGTTTCAGTCAGGACTTAGCAAGGAAAGCAGAAATTACCCCCACTAAGAGAGGATTTTGTAGAGAGATTTGGGCTGGGCGATCAAAGGGAGGCTTGGGTGGTTGAAAACTAGAAGCTCAGAGGGCTGCCCCATGGATGTGGATGGAAACCAAGGCTTCTGAGGAGAAGGCGCTGCTCGGTGGAGATGCACACTTATAGGAGTGGGCTTTCCTCTGTGGAAGGCTGCTGCTTGGCGGGGGTTAGTGTCTCTGATGAGGCTCTGTGAAGCTGGTCGTGGGACTGTGGAAAAAAGCTAGAAACCAGAATGAGATGCTACCAGCAGAACAGCAGGAAAACAGTAAGAAGCCAGTCCGTCCTCCATCTTTCTGCTAATCTTGGGCTCCTGATTAGCAATGCCTCACAGGAATCCAGTTGACAGTGGAGGAATACAGTTTGCCCAGCTCCAATCTCACAGAGCAGAATTTAGAAGGGTGGATTTGGAGCTGAGAGGGAAAAAGAAGTAAATATCCAGCAGACCTAATATGTGCCACAAATCAAGCTCTAGATATAGTTGTGAGCATAATAAAGCCTCCACTTTTATTGAGTATATAGTCTAGAAACAATAATAAAGTAAATGAATAAATAAATAATACTATCCCAGATAGTTATACATTCCAGAAGAAAATAAAACCAAGAAGGGGCTAGTGAGTGACCAGTGAGGTGGTGAAGGAAGGTTATATTAGAAAGGTGGTCTCAGGAAAGAGCAACTGAACAGAGTTCACAAAGATGAGAAACTCTCTGAAGAACTTATGTAATCACATTTCCAGCAGAAGAAATAGCAATTAAGACCCTAAGTCAGAAAGTATTTTGGCACAGAAAAGATGACTTTGGAAATGTAGACATGAGACAGATCACACAGACCATGAAATTAGATTTAACTATTCCAGGTGAAATGGGAAAACATTGGAGAATTTTAAGCAATCTGATTTATGTATTAGGAAAATCATTGCGTCTGCTGCGTGGAGAATGGATTGTTGAGAAACAAGACAGGCCATAAATGCTCACAGGTGAGTTTCATTTGGCTTGTACTGAGTTAAAAAATGAAGCAATGCTCAAACAGTGGTAAATTTCTAATAAAAACCAAATTTCTGGCTTCCATCAGACTATCTCAAGGTCTGGCATTCCTGTGCTCACAACATGGCGACCATCTATTGATGCTAAGTGACCACTGCCTTTCTCGAAGGGGCAATTTACCAGTAGCCACTCACCTCTCATTTTATCCCCGACCAGACTATTTTTTTTTCCACTAATATTAGTTGCCTGAACCATATAGCCATTTGAGTTTGTGACTTTTGATCTTTTTTTCTTGCCCTCAAGCAAAAATTTTTCATCCTTCACCCCCATTTATAGTAATTTCTTTTCCTTCAGCCCTCAGGTGCACAGAATGACATAAAACGTACTCTTGATTCAGGAAGTGCTCTCACCATTGGTCCAGGTGTGGACTGCTCGTATCTAGACAATGGAGGGCAGGAGCATGAGCAGAATTCCAGCAAGTTCTTCCCTTTTTCATCCTTCCACATCTAGCCTTGTTGCTTCCTGCCCCAGAGCAAAGTAGATTTTTTCCCAAAACCAATTCAAACAGCCACCAAGAGCTATATCCTCTCAGTCTCCTGTTTTTCAGTCCAGGTTGATCTTAGAGAGACTAGCATTCATGTAGGTCAGGAATTGAAAACAGAACCTTAAAACACATTATGTTTTTCCAAACATAAAGTCAGCATTCTACAGAGCTGTTTTAACATATGATCAAAGGGAATAACTGTTTGTTTCCTTTCAAAAAGGATTTTTAAAAAGAGCTTGCCCTTCCGGGGACCAGTTTGCTATTAGGTATTTTCCAGCACACAGATTTCAATGTACATAAAACTTTGTTTGTATTTTAGCGTTTACTAATTTATAGAAGAGTAAGCACAATTAGAAAGGTCCTGACATTTTAACAGTAATGTTCATGTGTTTGAGGTTACGATTTAATTTAAATAAAATTTAATATAATTTTATATTCTTTTGTTCATTCAAGCATCATATACTTTCTAGTAATTTTATTGTCTCCTATAAATTAATTATTTGGACAGTATCAAATCCCATCCACATTGGAAACATAACTTGGACAACATAAGTTGATAAAAGCGAATTTATGACAATGTAATTATCCAAATTATATCTTAGACAAACAGTGTAATATTACTATTACATGTGCAAAGAAGTCCATGGAATTCATCATCATGGTCAATGTACTTTATGTAAAACATAACATGGTTGTGTACATGAAGAAAATAATGTAGCAAGTAAGTAATACGCTTGGCAATTCCATCGTCTTAACTTTTGAGTAGTACTTTTCATTTATTTGTAAAGCATCTGAGGAAATTTATATTCTACCTTACTCCCAAATACTTTCTCCAAATAGATTATTGAGAGGAAGTGGAATTTATTTTAAGCATTTTCTATATAGATTTAATATTTGATTTATTATTCAGTCCTATTTTATCATTAAGTAGAATTCCAGAAAGGATAATGCAAGTGATTGTGTTTGTTATGAGCAGTTTATCATCTTGTTGTTTATTTATAAACCAAGGACTATAACATGGAAAGTCAGAAATCAAAGCTGTCCTGTTCCAAAAATAAAAATCTAAAACTATGGCAGGCACTAAATTTAAGTAATATAGCATTTTTCTAATTCTTTTATAGTTTAAAATGGGAAATAAGGAAAATTTAAGCTTCTTTAGGACAAGGATTACTTATTCACTTGAATCTCCAGAGCCTGGTACAATAAATAGGAGGTATTCAATAAGTATTAATGGAATGACTATTGAATACAAGTGTCTTTAAATGCTTTTATAAGTTATCATATTGCGATTACTATAAAATGAAAATAGGTGGATGATAAAACCCATTGATGAGTAAGTTCAACATTGACTTCAACAAAACTTGGGAATAGTTTGTTGACTCAGGTTTTTAAATATTCTTAAAATTATTTAGATTATTGGAAGTTCATGTAAAAAACAAAAATACAAAAAATAAACCAAGGTCTAAGGCATTGTTTCTCCAAATGTAGTTTTAGACCATTTCTATTTCCAGTTTTATGTTCAGTTCTGGTTAATTATGAGAGGGTACTCTACAAAGAGAATAGGCGGGAAAATAGAGACCATGAATCCAACCAGATGAGGAATGGTAGAAGGTACTGATTCTCAAAGTGTGGTCCTGAACCAGGAGTTTCATCAACACTGGGCAACTTGGAGATGAAAATTCTCGGGCCCCACCCTAGACCTACTGAATCACAGCTCCAGGGATAGGACCCTGCAATGGGTGTTTTAACAAGTCTTCCAGGTGACTGTGAGAACCACTGGCTTAAGGAATTGAAGTGGTGATGCCAAGGAAATAAAATTGAGGCAAAGTGATGTACAATTGAGGAACAATCCTATTAGGGGGATGAGACTAATTCTGAGTATTTCCTGAGGGAATCATAAGCTACAGTGATTGGAGGTTATTCACAGCATGGCAGATTTTGGCTCATGATTTGCGAAATATTCATTGACTCCCATCTGTGTACAAGTCCCTCTGCTAAATTCTAGAAAGTAAAAAAAAAAAAAAAAAAAAAAATTAAGAAGATATGTTTCTGCCCTTATGGAGCTCAACGTCTTTTGTGAGAGAGGAATAAGCATTTATCCAAGATGTGATGAGAAACCTAGGGAGAGACTTCTCTGTCAGATTGACCAGGCAGGTGAGGCCTCTCTAAGGAGTTGGCACTTGAGCTGAGCTCTGAAGGACTGGACTGTATTTACTAGAGTAAAATGGGTTTCAGTCCAGTTAGAGCTGCTCAAAGGTAAAAGGGAATGAGAGAGGAAAGAGAGAGGGAGAGAGAGAGAGAGAGAACTGCCTCATGTTGTTTCAAGCTGCCTTGTCACATGAGGTATCAGGAAGAAGTTGAACCTTTCCTTGGTATACTGAAGAAGAAATTCTTGCTCTCAGTTGGGTGATATACTCAACACCAATAGGTCACTTGTAAATGCAGATTCTCTTCTATTACTAGCCCAAAGCAAGAAAATAAAGCACAATAATATTTATCTTTGGAAGTCTTTTTCCACTTTAGTAATGGTCCATCTTGCTCAGTTTTGCCTTCCTCTTGGTCCACCTCCCTGACCACCATGTTTCTCATTGCCTCAATCTTCCCTTACCCCATCTTCTACCACAGACAGCCAGGTACTGGTGGTTGACATAATGGTGCAACATGATGCCTTACTCCACCCCATTCTGATAGACTCATTTAGCAGAGACTCTTCAACAAGGAAAGGTTCTTAATCCAAAAGTCTTGCATTGTATTGGAAATACTTGAAACAGCCAGGAAAGTATGTGCTAGAGGATTTTAGACAGCAGTTGTCACTGGAGTGTTCCTCAACCAACCAGCCCTCCTTCTATCTAGTTCACCATTATTGTAAAACAAAAATACAATTCAATAGTCTTAGTAGTTATTAGAAATTGAGTAAACTGTTACCAGATCTTTATTCACACCCCACCCTGTGGTATGGACACCAGAAGACCCTTCTGTAATCTGATTCTATTTGGACAGGCTGGGGGAGAGACACTCTAAAATTGAATTTAAAAGTTTGGTGACTCACTGACATTACCTAAATTTTTCTTCTGATCCAAATATAGCAGACAATTTAAAATTGATTAAAAAATTCTAAGACAGTAGCAGTCCTAGTCCAAAGGGGCTATGACAGTTGTATGTACCCAAGAGACAAAAGTGAACTATAACCGGCCTACTTTCTTTCTAATCCCTTCTTGGGCACCAGAATCTAGACTTTTGTTTTTTAAAGCGAAAATATCCTTGACTTAAACACACACACACACACACACACACACACACACACACACACACACACACACTTTTGAAGTCCTTTCTTTTTGAGTGATAGGACTCTTACTCTCTCTCTATTCTATCCATTGATTGCCCTACTCACTTACATTTATGAATTGATTAAATGTTGAATTCTCAGACTTGATTCAGCCTTCACAATATTGTGTCTGCTCTTGTCCTGCTCTGTCCTATATATGCATTTCAATTTTCCACTTGGGGGTTGGTTTGAAACTGGAGTGATATTTTGTGTGAGAATATGTCTCAAAGTTTAGATAGATGTTTACAGAGATGGAACTGGATCTCCAGAATGTTCTAATGATTACATAAGGCCCATGAAGTAAGTCTCTGGACTTTTCCAACCCTGGAAACTACATAGTACATGGAATAAAAGCAGAGAATTCAAATCCTTGTTTAGGAAATTCTTTTGCCACATGCTATGTGCTCTGGCAAGTTACCGAAAACTTAGTCTTAGAAAGCGAAGACTCAGTTTCCATTTCCAGTTTCAGCGTTATCACCTGTTTTTAGAATCCTAAAGGAATCACGTTAGTTTAATCATAACAGGAAAAATAAGTTTTCGGTTTAATCATTTGAGTATTTATAATACTTTGAGGTGTAAGGCTATGTCAAGAAATCATTAAATTCCTTGGGCAAGGATGATGTAACATGGTTCATAGGTAACTTGTAAAAATCTTGGGAAAAAATTACTCTTTAGGAAAGCAGTATCCCAAGGGTTGCACATTAAAGAAATGAGCCTGGTATCCCAGATCTCCACAATATAAACTATAATTAGTAAGAAAGGGTTGTATAGTTTGATCCTTCCCTAGAACTATTTTAAGTTAGAACCAACATAGCCATGCAAACTGCTGCTGATCAATTTCTTGCTTATTCAATAACAGAGCAATCCTTCAAGACTTCATTCAGCAGTCAGATCATATCACATTCCCTTTCACACACCTATCCTATCACTTGACTCTGTACAAAACCACTTTTAAGAAATAAACTTGTTGACAGGCACACACAAATTCATACGTGTGTGTGTGTGTGTGTGTGTGTGTGTGTGTGTGTGTGTGTAACTGAAGTTGATTTGAAAGCAAAAAGAAAAGACTAGATCTGGCCTAATTTTGGCTTGAAATAAAATATGAAATTACCTTGCCACTATGAAAACATAAGTGTGGCATATATCATAAATTTAAACTCCTTAGTTTTACTTTAAACTATTTAAACTCCTTAGCTTTTAATTAAAAATTAAATTCCTGATTCTTCTTCTAATCATTTATAAATGTGATAGGACATTAAAGAATCGCATACATGTACTTACACCATTTCATTGGTATTTTCATTTTGCTTTTATTCAAAGATAAATGTTTCAGAATAAAAGCATTCATAAACAGACATTTAAACAACTTGGAGGGGGTTGAAAAATATGAAGAGACTGCCTCTGCAGCACTTTCTGCACAACCCTTTGAAGACCATAAACATATATTGGTATTTCTCACATAACCCAAAGGCTAGTATTTACCATCAGTTAACAAGAAAAGACCCCAAATCACATATTATATTTTATAACTTTCCAATGTTTGCTATAAATGAGAAGCAGAGTCTTATTTCATGCAAGATTGGTGTGTGCCCAAGCTTAACCCTTGTCAGAATTTGAAGGATAGATTGGCTGGTACACAAATCTGCCTTCTGCTTTCTTTTCTGTTAAATGAAAAATTAAATAAATAGGTGCAATTGTAAAGGCTGTCAACAGTATTTGCACTGTAGTTTTAAGATACAGTAACACTGTCATTTGAATGATTTATTTTCTAATTATTTGTCAAAATGATGTGATTAGATATCATGCTCCATCGTGGGTTTCATGTAAGTAGCCCAATTAGCCCCACTCTGGCTCCAAAGGGCACCTTCACAGAGCTTCTGGGTTCTAAGAAGAGAAAACTCCTTCCCTTTGCCTCTTCATAGGCTACTTCTTTTTCTTTTACCCTATGTGAGATTTATGAGCTTAACCTCTGGCCCATAGGGTAGAAGATCAGGCTACATGCCTTCATTTATTCTGGAAAGTTATTGCACACTCTCTACTCTAACTGCCTTGTCCTTCAGGATGCCATTGGTGGAGTCACATAGCTCTGTATTAACATTTGGAAATGGCTTTTACCTTTTGGGTCATTTTATGATGTCATTTCAGTGAGTTACCCATTTGCAATATTATTTAACTGATTGGATAAAATACTCTTTCTGCACTAGTACAAAATAATTATTTTGCTTTAGCTATAATGAATGCATTTAAGTTTGCATAAAGTTTCTACTCAATTGTTTTTTTCTCTGGAGTAGAAACAGGGCAGTGATGGTAGAAGAGAATTAACTCAGTCAAGTTCCATGAAAAAGATCAATATAATCCATGACCCTGAGCACTTCAATGAATTATTTGGAAAGCCATAGGGTAGATCTGTAGAATTAAGCAAAAGAGTGTCATGAAGAATTACTGGGGGCGTTGAGGGGTGGTGGGTTTATATGTTACATCAGATTAAATTCTTTAAACCTATTAAATACACATTCTCCTTTTAGCTTATAAACTCATTTGAAATCAGTTTTTAATTTGCAGCATATTCCTATCACGTTTGTTTCTTTAAAACAAACAAATCAAAAGGACCCAAGTTTAGCAAGCTATAAAGGGAAATAGGGACATCAGCCCCCCCTTGTAGGATCCCCCCCTCCCCCAACTGTGTGAGACTTTCCATTCAAAGCAAAGTCAGAGGTTTTTATCAGATATATTTTAACTTTTATTTTAGATCAGGTCAAGTCTCTCAGACATGCTTAAATCTGTAATATAAAGCGTATTGAAAGCTAGAGTTAACTATTCCGTTGGTTTGAATAATGTAGTTACTTTTATTCTAAGTTTGTTTGAATCTAAATAGCCCCAGCTAAAATTTAGCTTATCTCTTTGCACAAGGCCAAATTATCACAGCCCCAATCTCAAAAATCTTTTAAGCTTTTATTATTGTTATTATTATTTTTTCTAAGTCATCCAGAGGAGGAAGATCTCAGCAAAATCTCCCTTAGTGATGCAAACGTTAAGTTCCTCTGATTTGGAAAGAGCAGAGTAAGCAAAATAATAAAAAAGGATCAGTGAAAGCTTTGGGCTTCATCATCCTTTGGAGGGGTTTGAAAGGCAGCAGGACTGATTCCAGTTCAGCAAGAATTTGTTTATTTTGCTTATCTCTGGACAGAACTAACAGTCTTAATGGTTTTCAAGGGCCTTAACTGGTCCTGGGTTCATGTGGCCATTTGCAGATTAATGTGCCTATTTGCAAATGATCATATTTCCACATATCATTTGTAACATATACACTGTAAGTTGTTACAAGATTTGCAGTCTAGTGAAATAAATACCATCCACTTTTAAATCCTCAAAGCATATTGTCATAGCATCGAGCAAACATATGTAAATGCCTTTTCAAGTTTTGCTGCTCATTGACAGATATCTTTGTGTACCCATGGGCAGCACAGGCAAAAACCACACACAAATTAAAATGAGCCATAATTCCATATTTTGATGGCATTCTCTTCAGTTTGAAATTTCACAAAGTGTAAACAAATGAATATAAAGAAGTGCAAAATACAGTGAAATTCAGTACTGAGGAAATAGATGGAATGACTGGAACATTTTGTTTACATATAGTTTAACATACATAATTGATGACTTAGTGAAGAATCCAGTAATTATTTAGTCCTTGGGTCCTACTGCTCTGAAACAACTAGCAATTCTGCAGTCAATACAGAGATTCAATAAGTAATATGGTAGACAAGTGATTCAAAATCTTGGCTACTCATGAGATTACAGGGGGAGCTTTTGAAAGTCTGCTGGTGCCTGAGCCCCAGCAGATACACATGAAATATCTGGGCCCTAGAATTTGGTTTTAAAAGAGGATTAGTGATTCTAATGTTTGAATTGAGAATCAAAATTTTAGATCAATGGTTCTCATACATTATTTTAGGTTACTTGGAAGGCTTGTTAACATACAAACTGCTGGGCCTCAACCCTAGAGTCTAAGTCTCTGATGGGATTCAAGAATTTATAGTTTTAACAGGTTCCCAGGTGATGCTACATGATGCTAACACAGCTGTTCCAGGTACCATGCTTTGGAGAACCACTGTTGTACGTAATTCTGTATTGACTGACTGAAAAAACACATAATACCCAGGTATAGTAATCACATATATTTTGGTTGATTGGGGAAAAAAAATAAAATCCCTCTCCCCCCAAAAAAGTATAACAGGATGTTAAAAAGAAAGTTTCTGCTGAAATCTCAAAAATGACAGTGGTCAAAGAGTCTTGAAAAAGATGATTATGAAACTATTATACAACTCTTAAATCCTTCCCCACATTGAGAGTAAAAAGGCTGGAAGGTTTTTAAATATTTCTTTGGAGAGAGCCATGCTTAAGACTTAATCCCCATCTTCAAGGAGCGAGTTAGAGGTACCTGTTCTGCTGGGAACATATTTCCTGGTTTGTTCCAGACTGAAGAGTTTCTCAGGACAAGAGAGTTTTGGTGCTAAGACATGGACAGTCCTAAGGAACTAGGGTGGTTTGTCTCTCTCCCTCTGTGCCCTCATGCCAAACCTAATGAAAGCATTTGGATAGCTAAAGACATGCCTGTAGGTGAGGCCACAGAGGTATTGAGTAATACTCCAGCTTCCATAGCTGCCGATAGGCAAGCCAAAGGGAAGGTGACAGATTTGGGATCAGTTTATAATCCCAGAGTTATGGTTAAGTATGCAGTAGGGTTTCTTGTGGACAAAATATGAGTACATGTGAAAAAGCCAGTGGGAGTCATGTTAAGTTTTGACCAAATAGAACTTCCTGGATGGGTGGATGCATCGCAGTGGGAAGAGGAGAAGGGATGTTGCGTCAATGGCAACAGTTGATAATGAGCTCTAGGAAGGTAAATCATTAGGATTAAGGAACTGAGGGTAAGAGGTAAAATGATGGAGAGGAGAAGGAGGCTCTGAATAACCCATGGAAATTCCCACAAGAGGAAGAGCTTTAGGCACCTGCCATGCCCAGAGAGTGCAAAGGCATGTCACTATTTTGAAATGAGCACAGTTCCACTCCCTGCCTTCCAGCCTGCAGAAGGCCCAGCTGAAGGAGTGAAGAACATGCAACTTTAACTCAAATATGGGTTTTGATTATTATATAGAACTGGACATTTTACATTATTGAACAGAAAATGCATTTGTTCCCTTAAAGTAAATTTGTCATTTAAGAATGACCAAAGCGTCATGCCTTCCAGGGACAAAGGAAGGACTTTCTCCATTGGATTCAATTTTAAGGTACAGTGGGGTAAAAAGAATGTTTTGCAATTTTACTCCATGAGTTCTGCTTGTCCAACATATTGGTTGTGCAAACATACATTTTTAAAAAAGGAAATTAAAAAAAAGATGCATTGGCTCACTAAATGGGAAGTTAGCATTAGTTCTAGCTAGGTCAAGGAGAATAAAAAAGTGGTATCAGTGATTTCCAGCTCTTGGCTCTTTTTTTCTTCTCTGATGGTGGAATTCTCAGGCATACTATCCCCACCTGGTTCAAGATGTCTAGAAGTTTTAGATTTAAATCACCTTTGTGAATCAATTTGAGAATTATCCTCAGAGGTCTCTGACTGTCCCCACTTGTTCATTCTTATACCAATTATTATTAAACAAATTCAATGCTTTCAATGGCCAAGCCTGGATCCCCTAAATTGGGGGAAGGATTTGGTCAGCGATACATAAGTCATAAGAGAGAGGGGATTCTTTTAACAGAAGAAGAGTGGAAAAGCAAAAGTTTGTGGGCTAGGCAAAATAGTAGTCAATGCAGTCTCACTGTGTTACTCAATAAAAGTTTGATGGATAAATTGGTCATTTACAAGTATCTCTTCTTTCCTTGTTTGCAATGAATTGGTCCTAGATCTTTTTTATGGCTAAGTATGGTAGGGTTATAATGTTGAACTTCAGGCTTATAATTTTTTATATCACCAAAACTTTCAACCATTAGTATATAAGACTAAGCAACAGAGGCTTCCCAAGTATGCCTTATAAATCTACTAAAAATCTTAATTTGCTTAATCTCTCTAGCACAATTTAATTACATAGTTTTCATATGCAATTTAATGTTGCATTTCTATTAAAAGTAATATTAAATATATTTTTAAAATTGACATTAAAAGCAGATTTTTTTGCACCATCAAATCTAAGAAGAGAATGGGAGAGAAGATAGAAAGTGACTTCATAGATTATGGTCCTTTGCGTAAAAGTGTGACATTACTGAGCATCCATTAATAATGGAAATTACAGGATATGGGGAGGGGGAAGGGTAAGCTGTGACAAAGTGAGAGAGTGGCATGGACATATATACACTACCAAACGTAAAATAGATAGCTAGTGGGAAGCAGTTGCATAGCACAGGGAGATCAGCTCGGTGGTTTGTGACCACCTAGAGGGGTGGGATAGGGAGGGTGGGAAGAGGGAGACGCAAGAGGGAAGAGATATGGGAACATATATATATGTATAACTAGTTCACTTGGTTATAAAGCAGAAAGTAACACACCATTGTAAAGCAATTATACTCCAATAAAGATGTAAAAAAAATGGAAATTATTATTAAGAAGAAATTGGAAGGAGTTTGAGCACAAAACAGTTGTGGCCATTTGGAATTCTTTCAAAAGATATTGATGAGTTTTTCTCATTAGTTAACAAAATCTCCTTTATGAATTATTTGGTTATTCTCCAGTGGCTAGATCAGAGCTTGGGTATAATTTTGTATTCCTGGTAGAGAATCAGGACGATGTTCTTAAACAGGTACTCCAAAAACTGGATTAGTGATGTAACTAAAAATTTGAATAAAAATCTTCCAACTGTGAGATTCAGATGAGAAGAATGATCCTTACCTGTATGGAGAGGGAGTAAACATTTCTTTTGCTCTTAGGAGTGTATGTATGCATGTATTTTTTTCTGAATTCTGGGCATGAGCTTGGATCAGTTGAGGTGGCTGAGGAATAGAATGATGGCTAAAAAGTAGGGCTGATATTGAGAATGATTCTTTAACCTTTGATTAGACTTTCAGTATTTGTTTGCTAGGGCTGCTATAACAAAATACCATAGACTGGCTGACTCAACAGAAATTTATTTTTTCATGGTTCTGGAGGCTAGATGATCAAGGTGTTGGCAGGTTTGGTTTCTTCTGAGGCCTCTCTCCTTAGCTTGCAGGTGACTGCCTTCTTGCTGTGTCCTCGTACAGTTGTACTTCTGTTGTCTCTGTTGTCTGTGTCCTAATCTCCTCTTCTTATAAGGACACCAGTCATACTGCATTAGAGCCCAAATGTATGACCTCATTTTACCTTAATCACCTCTTCCGTGATCCTATCTCCAAGTAGTCATATTCTGAGGTACTGGGGGATTAGGGCTTTAACATATGAATTTTGTGGGGAGACAATGCAGCCCATAGTGCTTTCTAATTTACAATAAATATAGCTCTGTTGAGTTATAGAAAAAGCTACTTTTTCTTGCTTCAGAGATGCTATTTGGCAAATTAGTATCCTCTTTTTACTGAAAAGAAAACTCGGAGATTAGAAGTTGAAAGTCTTGTCCAAGGTCACTGGACAGACAAAGAGCTGAACTTGCATTAGGATTCAAGGTTTTCTGTAACTGTTCCCTCTATTCCATCACCACACCACTTTTTAACTCTTTATTTCAACTGAGGGAATTATAATACAACATTGAAATGAAAAATAAGGAAGGAAAAAGAGTTGGGTAAGACAGGAAAAATGCTGTCACATGGAAGGTCACTTCACGTAAGAATGGCACAGAAAATATATGGGTATGGAGGCAGAAAATTGAGTACTGACAAAGAAGGGAGTTGCCTTTTCACATGACTGAGTGCACAGGATCCTATCTAACCAAATTAACTGTTGACTATTGATTTTTTAAGACTTCAGAAATTAGTCAATAGTTCCAATGTGATTAATTTATTCCAAATTCCCAGGCCAAAAAAAAAAAAAAAAACTCCAATTCAAAAACTTGGTCACATCCCAAACCACTAAATTAACTGATGTTTAGTTGTATCTTTATGATCAGTGCCATCTTTTTGGTCTAGTACATTTAACAATAATGACAACAAAAATAAATATGGAAAGAGAGGTCCCCATCTGCACACAGTTCACATACGCACTGCTATGTTATTTATAACACATATTAGGGCCTTGCTTAATTGATAAGTTCTCTATGTACACTTGCTAAATAAAATATGATATCTTGAAAAAGCAGAAATTCAGATTTAACAGGTATTGTATGGGACAGAAAGTAGAAACCATTTCAGGTTACAGCTGTTATGAAGAAATTTCTCCTGTGTTTTTTGTATGAAAATTCCTAAAATTTGGGACACTTGGACTAATCAAATATGAAAGAAGATGGGTCAGATGAGATCAGATTACTTTGTACCTGACTTCTTTTTTGTTGTTGTTTTATGAGGGGATAAACTAACCACAGAAGTGGGGGAGATGTTAATATTTTCTCTTTAACTCATCTTTAGGTTTTAGAAATATAACACATTTGTAAGGTGGGATGAAGTCTGGCTTTTAATAAAATAAAGAATAGTAGCACAAAGCAGGAAGATCATGAGAAATTAAGACATAAAATTCTGAAGCAGGTCAAGGGATAGATAAGAGGTTGCAAGGTTAGACATTAAATCTTATAGTTTCCAAGCTGGCCTCCAGAAGGGACATAGCAGGTTAAGAAGCAGAGGCCCAAAAGGAACAATATTCCATGCTGCAATCAGAGAAAGAGAGGATCGTAATTATGTGCATATGTTTGTGCTTTACAGAGTTCTGATACTAATCAGTGTGTATATCTATATATGTAAATACCAGATCAATGAAAACCTCTCCATGTGTGTGCATTCAGCTCCATGCACATCTTTAGTTAGATTTATAGATAAATATACACAGAGAAGCTAATAGAATATGAATGAGAATCTAAGTTAGAGTAACATGGATCAAAAACTGGCTGCCACAGGTTTGGAGCTCAAGCACTCAATGCCTACAAGTTGTAGGGTTTTTCTCACTATGTTACTGAAATTGGGAGTTGGTCCAAAGCATAAACAAAAAAGGACTGAATTTCTGCAAAATGATCTAGTCTGAGGTACTCAGAAGGCCACCCAGAAGCTCCTGTTGATGTAAGAATCTGCCCCCTAAGGACCCCAACAAGTCCTAAATGGGTCATGTGGGCAGGGTGACTCACACTGGCTACCTTCTTACTTCCCAAGGTGATTTGAGGTTTGGAATCTAGCACTAGAGAACCCACTTTGGGTTAATGTGCTGAAATAGATCTCTGGGAATATGAACAGAATGGAGTAAATGAACGCATGTATCTTATATTCTTGGCTTCATGAATCCTTGTATTATGTCCTCCTTCTTTGAGAGTACAGTTTGGTGATCTGATGAGTAAATTTCTTTCTTTCAGGCAAGATATCCTCTTCTGTGTTTCTCGTTCTCTCTCCCTCATACACATTTTTGCACTGATCAAATTCTGGAATGACAATATAAGATGGAACACTCTCAGAAAGAGGTCTTTCTCACTGACCATTCCTACATTAGAACCACATGAAATAACATCTGTGCACAGAAGATGAAAATCATTTAGTAGAATGTACATATTTTGGGTAGCTGAGTTCATTTACTGACTGGTTGAGATGATTTAGCAATACCATTGCACCTTGAATGCAGCTTCTTTGAGCTTATTTCATGTGGTTGAGCTCATTAGTTTTGTCAGTTACTTTGGAGGTAGGTATGTACACAAAACCTGTTTTGTATTGTGGGGAGGCCTCAGGAAATAGTCCTTCGCGACTCTTATTTGAAACACGATTTTGAAAATTGAACTCAAAATATGTGCCATATTTATTTAACATGATCATGATTGGTCTGAAAATACACACGGATTTTTTATAAGTGTATTCTTTTCTATAGTTTAATGTAACTGAAAAAGCAGAATGGTTTCTACACCTTTTCTACCTTCCTCCCATCCTTCATATATCATCAGGAATTTATTCAATGATTCAGAGGAAACATAAACGTTGTTAGTTTATAAAATAGGGTTTTATTTTGGAATAAGTTTAACCAACAGGTTTTTTAAAAAATTTCAACTTTTTAAAAATATTTTTTACATGATCAGTAACATGATATTTTGGTGATTTTAAAAATTTATTTGATACAAGCTACAAAAATTCCTTGGTGATGTAGCTATTACTCTTTATGAATATGACTTAGCTAATAGCACACCTTCACCTTTTCAAGGATTCAGCTTGAACTCCTGTTATTAAAGCAGTAAGGTACAGTGGAAAGAACCAAGGCTTTGGTATTCTATGGAATAGCAGATTTATTAGTCTTACTTAGCTGTAATTTATGAATATGACTTAGCTAATAGCACACCTTCAGCTTTTCAAGGATTCAACTTGAACTCTTGTTATTAAAGCAGTAAGGTATTGTGGAAAGAACCAAGGCTTTGGAATTCTATGGAATAGCAGATTTATTAGTCTTACTTAGCTGTAATTTCCTAATTGGAAGCAATGGAGATAACTTGTTTTTAAAGATTAGAAATAATATATGTAAAGTGTCTGACATAGTCATGGATTGCAGTCTGCGAACTTGTAGTATTCATTAATTATTGTTTTCCACCAAGTTTTCTACATACCTTCTAGATCTATGTCCACAGAAAATTTGTGTGCGCTGCTTCACAGGAGAACATTTGCTAAACATGCTCATATATCTGTTCTTTTTTAAAGACAACTCTAATGACATATCTTTGATATAAAAATCATATACATTTAAGATGTACAACCTGATGTTTTGAGGTGTGTATACCTCGCGAAACGATCACCCCAATTGGGCTAAACAACTTATCTATCACCTCTACATAGTTATTGTGTGTGAGTGTGTGTGCAAGTGAGACAGAAGATTTAATTTAAGATCTATCCTCTTAACAAATTTCAAGAACACAATACAGTATTGTTAACTATTGTCATCATGTTATATATTAGATCCCCAGAACTCACTCATCTTATAACTAAAAGTTTGTACCCTTTGATCACCATCTCTCTAATTCCCATTTCACCACCATTGGAACCCATCATTCTACTCTCTGTTTCTATGAGTTCAACTTTTTTAGGCTCCACATATAAGTGAGCTCATGCCAATGTGCCTTTCTGTATCTGGATTATTTCACTTAGCAGGATGTCCTCCAGATTTATCCATGTTGTTGCAATGGCAGTCTTCCTTTCTTTATTATGACTGAATAATATTCCATTGTCTGTGTAAATGATATTTTCTTTACCCTTCACCTGTTGACAGCCATCTGTTTCCATACTTTGGTTATTGTGAATAATGCTGGAATGACCATGGGAGTGCAGATCTCTCTTCCAGATCCAGATTTCAGTTCCTTTGAATATGTACCCAGAAGAACTGTTATCTGTTCTTGGTGGCCATTTGCTATCTATCTCCTTCCTGACTGAAGAGGCTAGAGGCCATGAGCTTCGCAAAATCTATTTGCAGAATGGGTTATTATCCTCTTTACACAGGGCTGCTGGTCCCATCCTGAGAACAGCAAAGGGAGATTGCAGCAAAGACCTTTGGAAGACAGAGGCAACCATTATGTAGGAAGCAGCTTCAACTCTCTAAGGTGATTTTTTAAAAGTCTAAAGTCACTTCAAAGAAAAACAAAGAAAGAAAAAAATGGTTCAAAAAGATGTCAGAAATAGTATTTAAACATTGGTAAGGTTGATTAATTATTTTCTTCTTTTATACATGGCACATTTTTTGAGCACATCTAATGAGCATTTATTGACTCACATTCTCCATTCATTACCAGGATTTATTGACCCTAGAAATTAATATTGACTGGGGCAAAACAGCCACTGACTTCTCTTGCAGGTCAATAAATCTGGCGATGGAGAAACACCAAACCAGGAGTCAGGATATTTTTTCTTAGTGTTGTTTTTTCCTTTGCCCTAGGAAGAATGTCAGTGCAGCTGCCTGCTTCCAGTGGGCCTATCATGTTTTTAAAAAATTTAGTAATGGGCCATTTAGAGTCTGTTTCCAATTTACATTGTGCACTAATAGGGCCTGAATATAAAATTTCCTTCAGATGCATTAATATGTGTAGGTATAATGAAGCCAAAGCATTTTTATCACAGTTAAATTTCATAAATAATGTCAGAAGAAAGAAAAAGAAAAAGCAGTAAATTTAACACATGTGACAATAACCTAGAAATTTTAAACAGTTTACGCATTTCAAAAGATATAGCTGGGACCTAGTCAAGTCGCCCCGTCTTTACGGATTTCAATTCTTTTTTCTGTAAAATGAAGTGTTTAATTGGTCTTTGAGATCTCTGATCTTTGAGATTTCTTGATCGCAATAAGATCAAGAAATTATAAATGCTTTTCAAAAGCTAGAATTTGTACATATGGGCTGTTCTTTCAGTCTGAACCCCATGAAGAAACTGTTTAAGATTTGGGAAGAAGTAACAAAGAAGTAGGGCATATCATTATATATACATATTATTCTGAACAAGTTGCTTTGTATAAAAATGGATGTCTGGGGCTTCCCTGGTGGCGCGGTTGTTGGGGGTCCGCCTGCCAGTGAGGAGGATGCGGGTTCGTGCCCCGGTCCGGGAAGATCCCACATGCCGCGGAGCGGCTGGGCCCATGGGCGGTGGCCTCTGGGCCTGCGTGTCCGGAGCCTGTGCACCGCGGCGGGACGGGCCACAGTGGTGAGAGGCCCGCGTGCCGCAAAAAGAAAAAAAAAGGATGTCCGGCAGCTTCTTGATTTAAAGGAAGAATGTAGAAGTAGTAAAAGTATAGGATTTGAAGTTTAGAGATCTGGCTTTGAAGCCTAGAGCTGTCCTGAGTATGTGTGTTTGCATGTGTGCAGACGTGCATGAGTTATTAAAATAAATTAGCACTTCTGTGTATGAATCATTTCTCAAGTACTAAGCACAATACCTTGCAAAGTCACGTGCTTTTCATTGACAAGTTTGACATTCAAAGAAATCGAGCTGCTTGTCCAAAGTGAATCGCTATGATGCCATTTGACTCCCTGCCAGCCTGACTTCCAAGATCTTGCTCTGTGAGGTCGCGCAGCTTCCCTGAACTCCTGCTCTTTCCATGGCAAAATGGGCAGCCCCGACTCAGGGACAGAAGGCACTGGGAGACCTGTATCTCTGGTGGAGTCGAACATAAATGTCGGCTGTGACTAGTGGTTACAGTGATGATCATCTTATCTTAGAGACGGTCACTTGGAAATTATTTCCCAATAAAAGGTCATCATGAGTAACACAGAACTTAAAACTGTAAGTAAATATAGAACCCAAGTAGGTCTTTATAAAATGCTGAGGAAATCCGTCTGGCAAAAAATGCCAAGTAATGTGGAACGTGTAGAGAGAGATGGGTCCTCTGCCTTTTCCGCCACTTAACGCTGTCCAACTTCTGCCCCTCACCTGGATGCTCAGGTCTTTCTAGCTCCTAGATCACGCTAACATCCACCTTGGCGTACATTCATAACAGAAGGGGAGCAGCAGATTAGGGGGTCAGTGTATGGCTTTGTGTTCAGAAAGACATTGGTTTGAATCCCAGCTTTGCTGCTTATTAGTTGTTAAATTTTAAGAAATAATATTCTGAAGCACAAGCCTCCTTCCCTGAAACATGGGGATAATAATAAGAGTGATCACATATGATCCTTGAGAGAATAAATTCAGCAGTGGCATGTGAAGCACAATGAGCACTGCTTAGCTCACCCAAGTTCCCAAGAAATGTTGGTTACTGTTATTAACAGCTTAAAGACGTCTTCCAATCATTTTAAAAAGGATCAGTGTCTCTTTTTTTTGAATTATGGTTTTCTCAGGGTATATGCCCAGTAGTGGGATTGCTGGGTCATATGGTAGTTCTATTTTTAGTTTTTTAAGGAACCTCTATACTGTTCTCCATAGTGGCTGTATCAATTTACATTCCCACCAACAGTGCAAGAGGGTTCCCTTTTCTCCACACCTTCTCCAGCATTTATTGTTTGTAGATTATTTTGAAAATGGCCATTCTGCCAGTGTGAGGTGATACTTCATTGCAGTTTTGATTTACATTTCTCTAATGACTAGTGATGTTGAGCATCCTTTCATGTGTTTTTTGGCAATCTATATATCTTCTTTGTACCACAATGTTCATTGCAGCACTGTTTACAATAGCCAGGACATGGAAGCAAACTAAGTGTCCATCGACAGATGAATGGATAAAGAAGATGGGGCACATATATACAATGGAATATTACTCAGCTGTAAAAAGAAACAAAACTGAGTTATTTGTAGTGAGGTGGATGGACCTAGAGTCTGTCATACAGAGTGAAGTAAGTCAGAAAGAGAAAAACAAATACCATATGCTAACACATATATATGGAATCTAAAAAGAAAAAAAGAAAGTTTCCAATGAACCTAGGGGCAGGACAGGAATAAAGACATAGAGAATGGACTTGAGGGCATGGGGGTGAGGAAGGGTAAGCTGGGACAAAGTGAGGGAGTAGCATTGACATATATATACTGCCAAATATAAAATAGGTAGCTAGTGGGAAGCACCTGCATAGCACAGGGAGATCAGCTCAGTGTTTTGTGACCACCTAGAGGGGTGGGATAGGGAGGGTGGGAGGGAGATGCAAAGGGGAGGGGATATGGGGATATATGCATACATATAGCTGATTCACTTTGTTATACTGCAGAAACTAACACAACCTTGTAAAGCAATTTTACTCCATTAAAGATGTTAAAAAAATTAAATAAAAAGGACCAGTGGCTTTCACAGGTGATCAAATTCAAGGATAAAGGCAGAGTCAAGTTAGCTTGTATTAGAAACTGAAAGGCCTTCTCTCCTTCCCTGTGCTTGTTCCTTGCAGACATTTCTATCCTGCCTAAAGGCAATCCCTGCCCTGGTCATGACAAGTTCTCTTACAAACTGGTAAAAATAAAAAGGTACAAGTATAAATGAGAATTGAGCCCTCTACCTAGCCATATCATTTCTGTGAAATTATTTATCTTGAGATCTTTTCTATAACTAGAATGCTCCCTGAGGTCATTGGCAATGCCACGAGTCTGGGAATCCTAGCGTTTACAATAGCCAGACTGTTTATTGAGGCCTCATGACCAGGAAGGCACAAGATATAGGAAATGAACAATAGTCTAGGATATCTGGCACTGGTCCTAGCTCTATGAATAAACTTGTGGGGCAAAGCGTAAGGGATTTAACTAGCAAGAGCCTCGTGTCTCTATCTATGAATTGAGCAATGATGATTATTTTCCAGGAGCATTTTTGAGAGTCGAATGGTATCTTCTAATCATAGATCCAATCCATGTAAGGAGGACATACAGGGGTTTGTCTTCCTTCTTTCTTTCATCCCCTTTCTATTCCCTTTACGTCTCTGTCCCTCCGTTTATTCAATCTTTCCTGCCAGCTCCCAGCTGTCCATAGACTATCAGCTTCCCCTACTGTAACATCTCAAAAGATGCTTACTTTCTATAGGGGAGCCATTATCACAGGGTTATATAACTGCTTATTTAATTGCCTGGCTTCTCCTAAGCACTTGGAGTTCAACTAGGGCAAGGTTTCTGCTTCAATTGCTAAATTGTATATGACCTTCATTCACCATGTGGCCTGACACATAGTAGACACTCAGTTGCTATTTGTTATGCCAAGCTGTGATGGACATTGGGGAAAAATAATGAAAAAGACCTAGTGACCAGTCTCTAAGAGCTCACATATGCTGCCTACAGATGACATCATTGAGTGATTCTTTACTCAATCATTCATTCATTCCACAGTTATTAGTGAACATCTACTATGTGCCAGGTGCCATCTAGGGATACAGGGATGGAACAATACAGATACTATCTTTGCTCTCAGTGACTTATATTCTAGTGCATAGAGATTGACTATGAACAAACAAATGAATAAACAAGATGGCCTCAGACGATTGCTCTGAAGCTGATATAATAGAAAGATAGATTGGTCAATGAAGGTCATGAAGGGGTTACTTCAGATCGTGCACTTTAGAAAAGGTCCTCTGAGGAGGTGATATTTGAACTGAGGAGTGATGACAAGCTGGGGCAGCATAGAAAGCTGTAAGGGAAATACATTCCTGGTAGAGGGAAGAGCACGTAAGAGTCTCATGTTTGGAGGAAGTTTGGGTTGGATGAGGGAAGAAGAATAAGGCCTGTGTGTCTGGAATGTGGTGTTGGGGTAAGTGTAGGGCGTGAGGTCCAACAGGCAGACAAAGGCCTTACAAGTTAAAGTCCCTGGACATATCTCCTCATCTAGTCTCTTCTAGGTTCTCTGTGCTCAGTGAAACCACTGGGAACAGGTTCCACAAGCAGCCAGCTCAATAATTTAAACTTAGGGTGGGCTGAAGAAAAACTTGAATTCACGAGACCTCTGCAAAACCAAAACACCAGCCAACCAACCAACCAACCAACAGACAATGCCCCCACCCCTCCCAAAAAAACCAACACAAAAACAAAGAAACACGTGGTTCAAAAAGCAGGAAAAAAAGAAAAGCATAAAAGTTTGGAGGAGGTTCCATTTGTATAAACGAATTTTTTTTTTAATGAAAAGAAACATTTTGCAAATGCCTCTTTTCCACACAGTCGGGTATCTCATATAAAATGAAGCCAGGCTGAGAACAAGAGAATTATCAGTCTTTAGGGGACCGTCCCAGAAAATGTCCTTTGCTATTTGCTCCTGGGAAACGATGGACGGACACAGATAAGAAAACACTGGGATTCCACGGTCCATCATTTTACAGGAGAAATAGTTCCCGTAGGATTTTCTTAGCCAAAGAACCTAGAAAGTGAAGGAAACACATTTTTGTCTGCTGTTTTGTTTATAAACACATCTCTCTGTCCTTTTAAAAATTTTTAATAAATCTGTGTACTTTTTTCCAGAAGGAAAAAAATGCCAGTGCTGACACCTTGCTCCCTCATTCCTTTCCCAGTAACCTCCACATTTTTTACTGATGTTGTCATTAGGGAATGCCAGGGAAAAAGCTTAGTGCTTTCTGTGAAAATCGTTTCACTAAGGGAAGCAAGACAGCCAAGTGATAAGATAATTTAAATGGCAGCAGGAAAGGCACTTAAAATGGCTGAGGGTATAAAAGACAGAAATAACAGAAATGAGAGGTTTCGAAGATGTGGTGTACGCATCAGCTTGGGAGACCGTGGGAAAGGGCACCCAGAGCATGGCGGTATTTTGCATTTTTCTTTCTATCAGAAGAGGGAATTCTCAGTCTTGGAAATAGAAAAGACAGCTATTGAAAATTAATCTTTCAAATAAAAAAGGAATATAAAATGACTTCTGAAAGGCAAGGGGAAAAAAAGCATTGACTGGGTCTCTCTTCTGAGTCAGACCCTGTGTACTGTACTTCTCTTGTATTATTTATTCCTCCCTCAACTCAATAAGGCAGGAATCCTTACTCCATGTTAGTAAAGGAAGAAACTTGAGCTCAAAGAACGTAAGAAAATCACTCAAACATCATCTTGCTGGTATGCAGTGGAGCGCTGATTAGAAGTAGATTTTTTGACTCTGATTTCCAGGCCAGCCTTAGGTGCTATTGTAATTCTTCTTAAATGCAGTGGTGTAGGGAGCTCACACTAGCGATACATCATCATCATCATCATCATCATCATCACCATCATCATCATCATCACCATCATCATCTTAATAAGCTGATGGTTATCTATTTTAAGAAAGAACCTAAGAGAACATACAAGGAAATGATTTTTTTTAGTGTAAAGTATTCATATGTTACATAAACTTGGTTTAAAATGAATGAAAAAGTACAAATGCAAAATGTAGAAATGACAAAGGGCAGTATATCAACTTATCATGAAGCAGTTTGTAATTATGGAATAGGATGCTATCATTACATACTTTCTAAAGGTGACTGACCCACAAAACAATTATATAAAAATAATGTGCACGTTTAAACAGATGTCCTACCACCACTGCCACACATGAGTACCTTAAATAACCATTTAAAAAAATGGTTACCCCTGAGCCTATTTGCTCTCAGAGCCAAATTTGCTCTTCGTTTGCCCTTGAGTGAATCAGAGACTGAAGGGGTGTTGATCCCTGAGACTGGATGTCCCAGGCTCTCTGGTCAGCTGGTTTCTGGTTGGGTGTGAAGCCCTGGGAGCAGACTGGAGAGAGGAGAAGAGGGAAGCCAAGGTATTTCTCCTGGGTCCCATCAGGCCCAACCTGCATTTCCCCGTGAGCCCATGTCCTGCCAGGCAGGCCCACTTGTTCTGGCTTCCTCCAGGTGACCCCCACCCCTGGGTTCTGGAAATACCTTCCTCTGTCCTCTGTCCCAAGAGAGTAAGGGTTTCCTGATGTTCTAGCTAAGTCTCAGTGGCCACACAGACCCCGTTTGACTTCTCAGCTCTGCCATCCTGGTGTAACAAGCCCCCCACCCCTTTGACATGCCCAGGTGGTTTCTCTGTCCTTCTGAGGCTCCAACCACCACAACTGGAGAGAGAGCAACCACTTGCAAAAGTGAAAGAAGGCTGGCATTGGCTTCCTTAGTGCCTACCTTCTCCTCTGCCCTCCCTCTCTCCCTGGCCCTTCCTCTTTGGTCTTATCTAAATTTTCTTCCCAGAAAACGTCTAAAACTTGGCCAAACAGGTTAACAAAAATGACTTAAGCATTTTCCTTAGAATGTTATCTCTAAAGTGAACCTACATTTCACCCAGATTGGCACCTTAAGTACAAGGCAATAAAGCCCATGGCCAGCCTCAGTTAGTCGTGGAAAAAGCTGTTTAAATTAAATTGTACTTTATCTTGACCCTAAGCATGGCATTAACTAGAAAGCAACTTACTTAGACCCAAATTCTAAACTAATCAAGGAAATGATGAATAATAAAACAGAAGGTAACATGGGGTAGAAATACACATTATCTAACTATAAACATTTATGGAAGCATGTGCTAAGTGTGGAATACTGCTCTAATTGAGTTTCATGCCTTATTTCATTTAATTGCCACAGTAGTCTTAGCAAGGTAGACATGATTCTTAATTTGAGACGAAAAAAGTGAGATTCAAAGAGATAAAGTAATATGTCAAGGTCAGAGCTAGGAAACTCTGGAGCCAAGATTTAGGGTCAAATCTTTTCCTGCCCATGCTATTTCAGGTTTGCAAAGTACATGATGAGCTGGGGAGATTAAAAAACCATTGGGCCATGCACTCGACTGGACCCAAAGAGGAAGTATTATGTCTAGCCCCAAAATGTTTAGAGTTTTTGGAGCTGATATTTAAAAATTGAAAAAGTGGGAGATCTAGCAAAAGCGGACCTGTACCCTGTAAGACATATTGGCCGCTGGCTTGTGGAGAGGCCCAGGCTCTCAGATTTACAGCCATCCTTATGTCTCTCTCATGGCTTTCCAGCATTTTTCTTCACACATCTGCTGCACTATCTCATGCCGTCTGTTTGGCCTTGTATGTATTTGAGACCCCTGCTGAAATGTTTATGCCTAGCATTAGTTTCTGGAAAACTGGGGTTCTAGTTCCATTTCTGTGAGCAGAGAATTATAAGTGTAACAAAGATCCTGGAGTGGAATATCATGCTTCTAATCCCGGCGGTGTGATGGTCTAGCTGTATGACCTTGGGCAAATGAATTATCCTTTTAGGTCTCAAGTCCCACATTTATTAAATGTGTATATCATTAGGACTAACCACATAATATTATTATGAGGATATATAAGTCATTATTTATAAAGTGTAAAAACAGTTCCTGTCTTCTAATACATAAAATACATACATATGTATATGCATATGTATATAAGATACACAAACACATTAAAAAAATAATTACCTAAAAGTCAGTGTGTATTAATGGAAAATCATTCAAGAAGGAGTCAGGAAAACTAGAAAAACGAAATATTTGACATTTGGGGGTCTCTGTTACCATATAGTCATCAGCAGTATTTTTAGGGAGGCAGGAACAAAATCTGATAATATATACAGAATTCTTCAACCTTGAGGTGAGTATACAAATGCACAATGGTATTTCAGTTTTAGATATCAGATCATATACACTGAGTCCCTGTGTCTTTTACAATGATAGATTCTGGGTGGGGAGATTAAGAGGTATAGATCACACTCCTCACTGTGTAATAGTTTACAATTCATTACAGTTACGGTAATTTTATATAATTCCAGCATATAACACCTTCTTCTACACGGAGGCAAAAATACCTTGACAAAACACAAGTCAAATCCCGTGATATTTCTTTCTAAATCCTTCAGTTATTTCATTTTATTCAGAGTAGTGTTCTACAATTTGCTTTTTTCTTTGGGAAAAAACCACACCATGTAGGCATGCTGTTTTACACTTAAAATAAATATAGTGGCAGAAAAAATAAAATCTAAGCATTGTCATTTAAAAAATATCCATATTTTTAAACACTGTAACCTTAATAAAAACAGTGACCTCTTATGGTCCAGTCTCTGCATGCAGTGAAGTTCAAATGATACCAGTCTAAACACTTATTGGCAACTTAAAATGAATTTTAATATTTATTTAATTTCTCAAAGGACATTGAAGGCGTTACAATTCATTACCTGCAGCAAACTTGCCAAAGCTTTTTCCTCTACTGCCTTTTGTTTTAAACACTGAATTACTTCCAAGTTTCATCAGAAGGAATCACTCAAAGTCCCTTTAGTCCCAGCTTGTGAGGCCTTTCTTATTCTTATACACAAACACCAAATTCTTTGTTATTTAGATCAAGTTAATTTCTCTGACTATAAACAGTTCTCTTTTCTTCTGCCTTTCACTTATTTCTCTATCTACCATTTCTTTGGATTCTACCTTTAAAAAAAAAAATGTTCTTAGCAAAGAGCTACCAAAGGCTGCTTGACATTAGTTTTTCTATCCCAAACAATGAGAAAGATTGAATATAATCCAGTTTACTTTCAATTGTTAAATCTGCTGCTTTATTTTCACAGCCAGAAGTGATGAAAAGTCAAATTCCTAAGTGTACATTGTTAGTGAAAGCATCATGATCATCATCGTAGTTATCATCACCACAAATATCAACCTCTTTTTCATCATCATCAACATCATTCTTATTCACTTTTATTTACTTTTTTATTATGTACTATCTGCCAGCAACCATACTAAGTCTTTTATAAGCATTACCTCATGTCCATAGCGTGATGAGTTCCACAATAATCCAGAAACCAATTCCTCCTTTTTCATAAGACTTCTACCTCACAGCCCAAGATGAGTTCACCAGCTTCAACATCGTGTCCGCGTTGCATCCACAGCAAAAAGGGATAGGAAAAGTAGAAGGCACATCCCTTTTTTAAGTTATAACTGGAAATCATACATTTCTTTTTCTTCCATCTACTTATATGAACTTCAGGGGCGTTGTTATAAAAGAAGATACAGCAGAACATCTGATGGTCACAACTAAAGGGATCTTGTTGAATTCTTTGTGTCTCTTTCAGTGTGTGACACAGAGCTCAATATAAAGTTTTAGGCTCCATAAAAGCTCATCAGTTTAAAGAATAAACTCTGAGATGTAAGAGAGTCATGGTGAACCGTTGACTTCATAAAGGTTTTATGATGTAGATGTTTTTGCTGGGTTCTGAAGACTGAGATCTGATTGCCGAGAGAGAGGGAATAAACTATTCATGCTGGATTTTCTTAAGAGGAGAGGCAGAGGTAGGTGTATGTTATATGTGAGGGTCTGTGAGGAGAAGAACCTGTCTCAATTCTGCCAGTTGCGTGGAACAAGATACTGAGAAGATGCTCTTCCTGACCAAAGGTTATCAGGCTTCTCTGAATTCTCTTCTCAACTAGGCCTCAAACTTTGGGCTTCTGTGTCTGTCTTTGCATTTCCCAGATTTAGCAAGAATCCTCCTAAGTCATTTTATACAGATTTCCAACCCTTGATATCTGATCATCCTCAATATCTGATCAAATTTCTTATGCCTCACAGTCATCCAGGTAATATCTGATCATCCTGAGCTGTCTTCAGCAAGAATCCTATTAGATCTGTTTAACCAGAATGCCCCACCCTCATCCCTCATGTTTCCTTTTAGTAATTCTTTACCCACCGACCTTCCCCCAATCCAACCTGATCCTTGGTCCTAAAATCCTCTCTTGTCCTTGCTTTGCAACCAGTTCTATCCTGAGGTTTTTTTCCCCCTAGTGTAAGAGTTCCTCAATAAAATCTATTTTTACTTTTTTATTGTCCAACTCTGGATTTCTTTGACAATACTTAGGGACTGTCAAGACTGGGAGGACCTCCAAATCCAGATAACAGAACTCTGACTTAATTCGTCAAATAAAAGAGTGAGCTGTAATAGGTTTTCAATTAAGGGAATTCCGTAACCCAAATCACGTCCTAAACTGGGAGGTGTGTAAGATAGGGAGAGATTGGATAGAGCCAGGGTAAAGAGAGACTCTTTCTTAGTATTTAAATATAAACAGATGACAACTTCAATGAAGCAGGAGCAGAGGGACTAGCAAAGCATTAAAAGGAAGAATTGACTGAATTTTTTTCATTAAATATTGAATTTAAAGAAGAGTGAGCAGTTGAAGAGGACCTCAAATTGTCTAGTCTTGGAGGTTTGGATCATGACAATGATGATTCTAGGAAAGAGGAAGCTGGAACAAAAATAGAATGCCTTTGGGAGAAGTGAATGGATGTTTTGAAACCAGGAGAAGAAGAATTGAACATCTAATTTGAGGTGTTTGAAATATAAGTACAGTAGGACATTCAGATTGGAGGTCTTGAAGTTTAGCCTGCAGATACAGGGATTGAGCTCCACAAAGGGGCATTGGTTGGAGAAGTTATTACATAACAGCACAGTCCTCACATCTTCATACAAGGCACAAGTTCATTGTAGAGCTAGAAATCTCCTGGTGGCACAGCAATTACCTAGACTTAGTGCAGTCTGCCCTTCAGCTGAATTTAATAGAAGTGCAATTGTATGTGAGGCCCTCCTGCAGTAAAACAAATCACTTCAGTTGCTGAGGTAACTGGATTTACTTTTGTTCTCCTTTGTTTCCAAACTAGTTTTGGAGCTCCTGACACAACCCTGTGACTATTTGTAGGCTCTACACAAGTTTTTGCAGTGAATCTATGGGGACTTCTATGTCAATCACTCTGGACTTAAGGTTTGTTTTACTAATAAGATACTGATCAGAATTCAATGATCTGTTGCAGTGAGGCTGCCTGAATGCATTATGTAGGAGTTATATTTTCTTGTCATTTTAGGTTCAAAGTTGTAATGTTAGACTTATCACTTAAGAGGCAGCCAGTAATACTTTAAAATATAAGTGTAATTTCTCTGCTCAAACACACTCAATGTTCCATTTATATTGTTGTCATGATAAAACAATTTCTTACTAACTACAAGACTTAGAGTTACCTGGTCCTAACTCCCTGTCTTATCTCATCTTTCACCTCCAGCCACTCCGCTGCCAGCCTCAAGGCCTCCACTGGTCATTGCCCTCTTGTGAAATGTTCTTCCCCTAGATACACCAATGGTTCTCTCCCTCCCATAGGCTATGAAGTTTCTGTGAGTTGTTCCCTGACAACTATACAAAATATGGCAGTCCTGCCACTCCCATCTCTCTTTCTTACCCTGAACCTGTTTTATTCAACTTTATTGGACTTACCACAAATTGATGTCCCATGTATTTATTCATTTGCACATTGCCTTGCTGCCTCCCCCCAAGAATATAAAAGCATTATGAGGATATTGAATTTGGATTAATATAAACAGTTAATACAAGCTGCATTCCAATGCAAAGGATAGTGTCTGGCACATAGCAAATGCATATATATACACATATACATGTATGATCAATTAATAGATTAAAATGAATGAGTGTTGGGGTAAATTTCAATTTTTGGCTTGATGGTAAATCGTCTATATTTTAGTTACAGGAATCACTGCTTCAAGCTTGAGTGCATAAATGTGCCCCATCCTAAACCTTCTGTAACATCTCAACCAGAAGTGGTAGCTTTCTCCTCTGATCCACTCTGTATAATTCTAACATGATTTATAGGTGTATGGTCTTGGGTTTGTTACTAACAATGATCCTGAGTTTCATCATCTGAAAAGTGGATAATACCATCTCTCCCACGATGTGTGATAAATGAAGATAAATGAGATAATCCAAGCATGGTGCTTGACATGGGCTCTGGGTAAGTCTTCCATAAATGTGGGCTATAATTTTCAACTAAGCTACAGGCTCTTGAAGAGTCTGGACATGGAATGTTGACCATCTCCTTCACACAAGAGTGATAGCTGAGGTCGACATACAGGATAAATTTCTGATTGTACACATGGAAATGGATCTTGACATATATTTTTTTAGCACTGATGATTACATAGCCTCCAGTAACTCCAGCAGTGTGGGAATATCCTACATACATAAGGACTAGAGATATTATTTCAGCCTTGAAAATATTCTGAATTTAGGCTCTTGTGATTGATGATTTTGGTTGCTCTTATCCAGTGGAGAGAAGGATGGTATGTTAGTTTTTGGCTTAAAAAGATATTCAAGTGTAATCTTATCTGATTCCTAATTTTTGGCCTGCCAGAATTGAAACTCAACCCTAACCATAATCATCACCAAGAATGACTTTTGAAGCCCTCCCATGGATACGCTGTTCAGGATACAATAATACACCATGTCTCCTGAGTTAGAAAAATGAGTTAATGAAGGGGGCGGGGTCCCTGACTCAGAGACATGAAGATATAAAACCAGAGCAGGCAAGAGAGGACTTTTTTTTTTTTTTTTTTTAATTTTTGGATGCATTGGGTCTTCATTGCTGTGTGCGGGCTTTCTCTAGTTGTGGCGAGCACGGGCTACTCTTCGTTGCGTTGCGCAGGCTTCTCATTGTGGTGGCTTCTTTTTGTTGTGGAGCACAAGCTCTAGGCACACGGGCTTCAGTAGTTGTGGCACACGGGCTCAGTACTTGTGGCTCACGGGCTCTAGAGCACAGGCTCAACAATTGTGGTGCACGGGCTTAGTTGCTCCCTAGCATGTGGGATTTTCCCGGACCAGGGCTCAAACCCGTGTCCTCTACATTGGCAGGCGGATTCTTAACCACTGCACCACCAGGGAAGTCCCGGCAACAGAGGACTCTTGAGGAGGACTGAAACATGCCACACAGAATCCAGAAGAGCTTCCTGCCTGTCACCTGATATAACACTCAGGTCTTGGGGTCAAAGTTGTACAGGGTTCTATTGGCTCAAGCCTCTGCAGGTTTGTCTCCACAAAATATCTCACCATTACATGTACTTATATGAATTACTGATTATAAAGGAAGACCTAACTGATTCTTCTCTGGGAACAAATGAACCCAATCATTCCAAAGCTGCAGTGTGATTTAAGCTAATTAACACCCAGGCTCTTAATCTTTGTCAAAAAGTACTAGCAAAACTCCTCAGTGACCCTAATTCCTCACCCTTGGTCCAAAGGTAGCATGTTTTCCAAGTCCAGGTGTCTGGATTGGATGAATGCACTTCCCCTTATTTATGACATGACTGATGGGAGTGACCCCAACTTAATTAGTGGATATGGGAAATTCACTGGATCTTCAAGTCACACCCAAGGGAACAGAACAGGTTCTATAGGACTGATAAAGGTGACAAAACACCACTTGTCATGGACCCTTCTCTTCCAAACTTGCTACAACAAAAGCAGTATATAGGTCAATCTTTTTGGTACATTGAAATGTATCACTAGCAGCTAGCACATATTTTTATAGGTGAGTACGAGGTTAACTTTACTCTTTCTGTATATAAACACTCTCACTTCATCATTTTTCAAGGTTAGGTAATGACAAGCCAAGAAACCCCCCCCCCACACACACACAAAACCCCACAACCCACCTCTTAAAGAATTGTCTGTGCAAGATTTAAGCTAATTAAATAAACATGACTCCTGGTATCTTGGAATTGTGTCTAAATAGAAAATATTGATAAAGGAAAGCATATTGAGAGATCTAAGGCTTTCTCTTCATTCATTTAAGCAAGACATTACTGAACATTTAATTTGAGGCGGGCACTGTACAGATGCCTGCAAGTAATTGACTACTTGGAAAACAGATGTGCTCACAGAGGCACAGAACAGAACAGAAGGTAACAAGCGCCATATTGGGTTAATAAGCAATGCAAAAGGCAAAAGCAGAGAAAGGAAATATAGACTTTCATGGCAACCAGCCCGATTTTTTGGCTCTATTCATCACAGTGGTAATTACTTATCCAATGTCTGTTTCTCTTCTAAAACGTGAATTCCAGAAGGGCAGGGGTATGTGCAATATTTCTTTGTTATATTACCAGCACCTAGTGTTAGGAACGGATTTCACAAAGATCTTCAGCCTGGGTCAGCCAGGGTAACGCAGACCTCGGGAGCTGCCCCAAGATCTCCTTTGACATGCCTTTCAGAGTAAGCACTCAGGGAATTGTGGGGCTGTTGACAGTTACTCTCACCAGATAGGCACATAGCCAGAGTCCACAGAGCAGTTGGGAGAGGCCAAGAGGACGCCAAATAACCCCATGGGAATGGCAAATGGGGCTCCTTTAAGCACCTGATGAAATTCCCACTTCACTCAGTCAGTGGAGATTGCAGTGGAATATCTTCATGGGAATTGGTGGTTAGGGTTGTCTGCCCTTTTTATAAAGCTTATCCCATTCATCCCAGTGGTTTGTACAGCTGTGTTCATAGAGTCAAGTTCATGAATCCTTTACTGACAGTAAAGGAAGTTGTATTCTTTTCCTTTCATATTAATATTTTCCATCAAGGTTAGCCACCACTTACTAGTACCAATCCAGATACTAAATTAAATGTCCAGTAAGCAGTTTTTAGATGTATGAGTATTAGATGGATACATTTTCTGACTTATACACATATTAAAAATTTAGAAAATGTGAAAATGCAATGAAGACTATTAAAATCTGCTCAAACTCTTATAAGCAAAGTAAAATTTGTATAACATTTAATTCATGTCATTCTAGATATTTTTCTGTGTATACATACGAATATGTATAAATACAAAGAAAAAATGCCCCAGGAACATCTAAAAGATGTACTCCTTTTTCAAAATATTCTAAGAAAAATATGATATTTGAGAGGGAAACTGGAGGTTAGTTAGAAGGAATAGTTTCATTTATAATCATCAAAATGTCTCCGACACTTATTTCTTGACTATTTGATATATCAAATGTTAAGAGAGATGTATTAAAGCCTCTGACAATGATAGTGGTTTCCAGATTTTTCCAGTATTTCTAACACCTTTTTGATATCTATAGTAGAAATGCTGCTGGTTGTTCACCTTAATTTTTGATTGTGTGACAATGCTTGGAACTATTACTGAAATCAGTATTGCCATCCCTACTATACTTCTGTTTGACTTTGGTGAATATTTGTTCACTTTTAAACTTCTCTGTAAAGTTTAGATACATCTCAAGCAGTTATTTAATTTACAGCTCAGTTTCCTCATTTGTAAAGTGGGAACAAAAGTAGTAACGATAAGTTTTCTGTGAAGACAAAATAAACCAATACATGTGAAGTATTCACAATAGATCTGGCAGTTAATTAATGCTTGTCATTATTACCCTGAATGTGGTATTTGCTCATTTTTAAAATATTTTACCTTGATAAGTTTTTGTGAGGGTCCTTGTTCTTTAATAAATAATTTGAATCCTTTTCCTTTATTACTAGAATTGATTTGGTTAGCTTCATGTCATTAATTTTATTTAATGCTTTAAAATAAATTTACTCTTCATTTTCTTTCTTCAACTCTATGGATCATGTTTAGTTGCATTTTTTGGTAGACATCTGGAAAATATACATCCCATGTTAAAGATTTGTTTATGAGTGGTTATTTTTAAGTAATTAAAGTATGTTTTAAAACTTTATTTTTACCACCATCAAAGAGAAAAATTTTTTTCTCTGCCTTCTGTAAGAAACAGAATTGTGCATACTTTATCTACTTTACTGCTTTTTATCATCCAGTTGTTAGTATTTGAATTTAGATATCAAATGTTGCTATCAATGATGACTTTTATATAGTCTCTTAATAATAATTTGTGATGTCTGCTTTCCTTTTGTTAATACTATTTATGATAGTAATTCAATGTCATCCCTTACCAATTTCTGTGCTAACTGCCATCTGTTTTATAAAATAGTTTTCTGTCATTGAGCCATTGATCTTGACTCATTTTAATGTTAGCTAGAGAATGTCTTCAGCTCTTTTTCCCCTGCGTAGCCATGTGGGTGGTTTCTTTTTCTCAGACTGCATTATTTTAGAATTCCTTTCTTTTGGCTTTATACACCAATGAAAGCTTATGGATCACAAACTTTTCTCTCATCACAATTTTGTGACTGTTTCTTTAGTATGTTCTGGTATTTGATGTTATAGGAAAGTCTAAGGACAGTCCGATTTTGTCCTTTTTTATATATCTTTCTGCTTCTTTTCTTTTTTGCATGTTTGAATGTAGGATTTTTTTCTCTGTTATTATAGTTAACACTTCTCCATATGAAACATCTAGTTTTATTATTTTTTTTAATGTCCTGCCTCAAACACTCTGATCTCCTTTTATCTACCACCTTCAGACACATTTTATGTGCTAAAAATTTCTCTTCAAATATAAAATCGCTTCTTCCTCTGCCCAGTTGTCCTGGTCCCCTCCGTGGGGCTGCATCTCAGCTGTGGGAGTTTTTTCTCTTTTTTTTCCTCCACATTTGTCAACATCTCTTCCATGATTTCATTCTCACAAGTCCCCTTTACCTACTTCCCCCTGACACATAAAAGATGCCCAATGATTCAATTTTTTCATGTCTATTTTTACCACTAAACTTTTCTATGTAGACTTTTATTTTGATATTTTAATTTTTTGAACTTTACCATTATAATTTTACTCCCTGATTATATCAGCTTGTTATCTTTGTATATCACCCAATTATTTTATACTATCATGCTTCCTTTTTATATCATCCTGTTATCCCTCTATAGCCCTGCGATTTCTGTTCTTTTCACAGAGACCATGGATTCTTGCCTCTCACTAATGATGTTGTAATAGGCTTTTATTGCTTGGCCTATATGTAATTCTGTCTCTTGTTTAGGGAATGCAGCAGAAGCATTCTTCTGGGAACTGGTTCCTCACATCCCACATTTTCCCCTCCATCAATGTGGTCCAAATGGAAACTTTCAGTCTTCAAGTTTGCACCTCCCTTGTCTGTGACCTTCAGGCATCTCTCTGGCTCCATCCCTCCACACTATACTGATTTCTAGAAGCCCATGCTCCTGATGAATTATCATCCTGCCTATCACCTCTGACAGGGGAAATGTCATCCTGGTTTTTATTTTATGCTTCTCATGAGCAGCTCAAACACTAAGCCAGCCTGCCTTTTCTCCCCCATCCAGAATTCTGTTGAATTATCTTCTTGTTATACTACTGAGTTCTTTATGAACAAGTGAGCTAAAAGCCAGTGAATGAATGAGCCAAAATTGTTTTTTACTTTCTTTCATGTACACGGGGTTACTCTGGCTTATAAAGGTGCATCATAAGCCAACTTGTTATAGATTTTTCTTAACTCATGGCCATCTGTCTTCAGTTTTGTGAAAATATTGCTCAGATTCTGAGGTTAGGTTGTAAGTCAAGATAAGTTTTGGGTATTTTTGTGAGCATTTCTGTTTGGGTGTATTCAGATGTTCAGGTTATCTGTAGGCTTTGCAGTGGGAAGTTGGAAAGGCTGCAGTGGTGGTTACTAGCCAAAGTCCATTTTTCAAGATAAATCAGTTCTGTTGGGGATGGTGGTGGTGGCGGTCATGGGAGAGTGGGAGGGTTTCATGGACATGGTGTTATTTTAATATAAGGGACTTGAGTGATTCCTAAAATTGAAAGCCTGAGGAGCAGGAAAGGCATTTCAGACCATACGTGATTATCTGAGTACTGGTGAAGTACATGAAAAAATAAGGAGGAAGAAAAATCCCGAGATATAACTGGAGATATTTGAGGTTTTATACATCTATGTAATCACAATTATATTGTAAGCTAAAACTAGCTAAAACAGGATTGGGTCTGAAATGTTTAAACTTGCAAAGATCATCTATTTCGATGTGTGTGTATAAAGACTAAATAAAGCAGTTTCAAGCTTATCTATATTCAGTGTGCTACAGAGCAATTTGTGGTCTGCATACCCTCTTAAATAAGGACAAATGCTCCTCTGTTTATGTGGTTTGGTCAATGAAATCTTTGTAATTAGATGTGTAAGCTATGCCCATATCAGCAATTTGAAGAAGCTCTGATGATTTTATTTGAAAATTTGACTTCTAAAAATGCAGCAGCCCTCTTTCAATTTTTCATATTCTCCTTCCTGTTATATTATTTTACTGATGACCATTTGCTTTCCTGTTGCTTGTAAATGGTTACTTTATTTAAAACTATGCCCAAAGCGTTTTGGTAGTACCAAAATATTCACTTATTAAAACTGGCGACGTTGTCATACTGCTTTCATTGCAATGGTTGCTAAGAAAATCATCAGCTTAAGCAATACAAACTGTATTTCAATAGACAAATTAATCTTTTCTTGAAAGCCTCATCTAATCTCCCTTGTTCAACAGGAAGTTTTCTGCCTTGTAGGCATTCGTGATCTTTTGGCAGTAAAGAAGAAATATGATCTCTATAAGTAGAACTTTAAATGATTTTTTTAGAGTAGGAATGCATAAATGTTCTAAAAATACAAGTGGCTCTACTTGAATGCAAGTTTCAAGGGGAATGGATTTATAAAGTATTTATTTCTGCTAGGAATACCATTTGGCAGGAAAAGCACTTATAGGAGGCAGAGAATAGGATTGTGGGGAAGCCATGGCAAAACATTAATTTATTAAAATAATGTTTGTATTTTTTCAGACTTCTGCCCTCAAACAAAACCTGTGTATACAGATTTTCTTATCTATAAAATGTGTTAATTCTTTCTACCTTATTTGGAAGATCTTTCTGAACATTAATGATAGCTTTTCACGGATAAATTCTTTATAACTTCTTTTAACAACACAGTATAAATATTTTACTCTTAAATGAAGTTAGTGCAAACTGAAGCAGCTCAGCCACTTATGCTGTCATCTGTTGCCTCTCACTAGACAGGGAAGTTCAGAGGAAAGTTTTTTGGGTGTGCCTTCCAGTTTGCAACAGTTTCCTGAGGAAGATTTCAGAACAAGTCACTCTGTTCCTAATTACTGTATGCAATGTTGTCTGTCTGCTCTTATTGTTTCCCAGGAATCCACAGCCAAAGAAGCATATTAGAAGTTATGTCTCAGTGTGTATGGGGTACACCCAGCTGTACCACATAACCTCAAGTGGCAAATGCTTGGATATCCTGCAGCAACCTTTGCCCCAACTCATAGTTTCCAGCAAGCAAGCATCAGTACCATCCTAATTGGACAAATATGTTTTAGAATTTTAGGTATGGTCTTGACATTAAATGTGAAGTAAAGCTTGAGGGGGTTACTCAGTGTGGGCTATGATATGAGATGCCTCATATTCATGTTAAAAGATGGAAAATGTTATCTGTCTAGAAGTCTAAAATTTAAACTCCAGTGTAGACACTGAAATACAGAGGTGGACATGAAAGCTGTGCTTCTTGTACACAGGGAGATACTTCCATCCAATTTAGAAGACAGACTATAAATTAATAATTTAAAGTGTTTGTGTAAGATTTGATCCAGGTTTTATAGATAGAGCCTGAAGCTAATACAATTTTGCACTGTTTATTAAAAGAAGAATACAAAATTAAGTATGAAAGTGAATACTTATTTTGAAAGAGAAAAATATAACAAACTGGAAATTAAAAGAAAACTGACAAATACCACAAATATAATAAAATCTAGAAAAATAGCATACTACGTTTATTAAATAACTAGCCACTGCTAACTATCCTTTCATTTTTCTTCATTTCTTTGCTGTATACTCTCTAGTTCCTTCTTTCTATGACAATGATTTTGAAAAATTATTGTAAAGAAAATTGACAGATAATTCAGATTCCCTTTAGAGTGGTTATCAAAACAATGCTTTTGTTCACTGCGTTGAGAGGCATGAAATATACAAATCCACACTCGGAACATCAAAGTGTTTACATTACTATTACAGGTTTGTGCTCTACAAACAAAGTTTTTGATAAATTGTGTTTTGCAGGATTTTTATCACCTGAAGTCCACCTTTCATAACGAGAGGTACCAATTAGGAAGCCTGTTGAGCGATGAACACTATACATTATATATTGGGGGAGGTAGATACATCTTTTGGCATGGGAAAAGTCTGACTCTTCTGGGAATTTGAGGAAGGAAGAAAGAAACCTCAAGAGGAAATTAGGGAAAAGACAAACACGAGAAGAGAAATGCAAAAGGAGTAACAATGGAGAAGGAAAAGGGAGTACCATTTTTAGGCTGTAGTAAGCATTTAATATAGACATCTCATAAAATTATAAGGCCTTGAGATAAATTTGATTTTCCTGATTTTACAAGTTAGAAGACTGAGGCTCAGAAATTGTAACTAACTTGCTCAGTCTCAGTTAGAGAAAGATGGGGCCGGACTTCAAGCCCATGTCTGCCTGATTCAGCTTATATATTCAATAAACATTTGTTACATGCATGCTGTATATACCATCCTCTAAGGACTGGGGCTATACGGATAAGTAAAATACGTTGCTGCTTTCCAGTCAGTTACGGTTTCCCATGGACAATACTTAAATAATGAGTAACTTCTTACCAGGTAGAGAAAGAAGACAAGCAATTATAAGCAATGAAACATGCATAAGCAAAGACTATATAGTCTCTGATAGGGAGGAGTATCAGGGACTATTTCCTCAAACATTGCGGGTGGTCTTGGGGTTGGTATTAGTAGCCCAAGCTGCCCACGATCTTACGAGCAATGGAGTACACAATTTGTCATGTTATGGCTTTTAGCACTCTTGACTTTCTTTTTTTACTACTTTCATCTTTGGAGGGGTATGCCTATGTTTTAAGAACGGAAACATAAACCACAAAACTCTATTCTAGTGCTTAAGGAATTCCATAGTGTATTTACCAAGTCAGATTGGATGGTGAATATTGATGCAGGGGGTTGTTAATTCAAATTAATTTTTGTCACTTCTCGGTGTGTAGATACTGGTATAGTTACCTAAAAGGCACGAAGCGCTTAGTAGCATGTCATGATTCCACTGCATGCTTTCAACTCATTTAATTATGGGGATGAAGATGAAAGTGAGTGCTGCAATAATGCACATTTAACAATATTTGTTCCATTATTGTATGCCTTGATGATCTGAAATGTGAGCACAGAAATAGGTGCCATTTTGATCCGCACTCTCGGACAAGTAGAATAGTTGCATGACAACCAGGGTGAGATACATAGAATGTGTTAAACCAATCTTGTCATTTAATATCCGATGAATTATGAGTGAGCAACCTTCCTGAAATGTGTCAGATTCTTCTGGTAGCACACTAGGTATTGTAGTCACAGCCGGCACAAATTGCTATCTCAATGTATACTCAATTTAACAACTGTCTGTTAAAGTTATCAGCACATTCCAACATCCATTATACAAAGGAACCCCTTCATGCATTAAGGCAGAATGATTATCAAAATGGTGCAGAAAAGGGAAATACCCTTTGGTGCACCTTATAACACTGTACATGCAATAGTTTGGAAAGCAGGCATTTTTATAGCATGGGAATATATAGTATAAATTTGATGTGGCAGTAAAATTTTTTAGAAAAGAGAGCGAGAGCAAAGAAATAAAAATCTTTCCATATTGCACACATGCTAACCCCTACTCTCTGAAACCATAGAAAGCATAAAACACCCAGCAGGTGTTTTAAAACTTAAATTAAATTAATTATCAACACATTATTATTAATTTCAGAAATGCTGAAAAGGGAAAATAAAAAGTATGGGTTGACATAATGGTACATGGGATATTTGAAAACAAATATAAAATGTAAATAGGTTCAATTGGATGTATTTTGTTCACAAAATAGCAATTAATAGCACACTTAAGTGATGGGAATATTGGACTATTAGGTCTTAGATTATTTAGGAAGTTTAGATGGGGTGTGGATTGGGGCCAGTGAGGGAGGAAAACCAGCTACATTAAGTCTTCCAGAGAAAAATAGCAGAGGTAGCATGTGAGAATAAAACTATAAATAAAATATTCTATGTGTTATGCTTTATAGATACTCTATGGCATATGGTAAACAAATAAAATTAGAAAATATGCTATACTTTTAAATTTATTCTACTCTTTTAAATTAAATTAGATACAATTCAATACATGTCAAGCACTTGCATGTACCTGGTGCTGTGCTAGGTGTTGTGGGAAATAAATATGATTATTTCTAACCCTCCTTTTAAACATGTAAGTATGACTGCATTTTCCCACTACCCTAATGAGAGGGGAAGCTCTAAGGGAATGGGGTGAAATTCTTGGACGTGGAATCATACAAACTTGGGTTTGAATCCTAGATCTGCTACTTGTTCATTATATAATATTGGATCATTTATTTAACCTTTCAATGCTTAAATTATCCTTCTCATAAAATAAAAATAAGAGAATCTAGTTCATAGGATTGTGAGTATTAAATAGGACTTAGCTTTAGCCCAGTGTCCAGTGCTTAAGGAAGTCTCAATAAATGAGGTGATTTGCTTACTTGTTTGTCTGTCTTCCTAGGTTGTGAGCCCCTTGAGAATTGCCCATGTTGAAAAATATATTCTTATTTATCTTAGAATCTCACACATCTGCTCCAGTGCATGATGTCCATTGTGTATTTTACAGTCATCCATTTGTAGAGCAGATTACTATGGATAAATACACTTAGCAAAATGGCTATTCTTATTTGTAGTATATGAATTTTCATCATAGATTTATTTTGAAATATTGAAAGTTATATATATATATATATATATATATACACACACATATATATATACACATGTATAGCTAGCTTCTCCAGCACCTAGACAAAAAGAAACCCAGTGTACTCACTGCTGTGTTGTTCCTTGAATTCCAAGGTCCCTAGCTATTCTATTTCTTCTCTCCACCTTTCAGAGTGTTGTTATACTTACTTTGTATGTAATGTTCAGGGTTTTAGTTGTACTTAGTAGGAGGAAAAGGGAAAAAGACATCTATTTCATCTTGTTGGAGATGCAATCCTCTTGTATAATCAGATTTTAAACAACAGTATTTAATGGTAGTATCAATGGCTTTAGAGTTAGCTCAACCTGAATTCAAATTCTGTCTCCGTTCCTTTATAGCCAGTGACCTCTGGACATTCACTTCATGTGATATTTACTATTCTCAGTGGGAAATTTCTAGGAATAATATATGCCAATAGATAAATCTCAAATAAGGTAAATGGAACAGTCCTCTATGAGCAAAATGTTCATATTCTGATAGTCAAATATGCAAAAAAAAATCATCAGAAAACTTGCTGACCAACTAAAGCTAGTTTATTAAACCTACTTCAGAAAGGGAGAGTATCACTTGGTCATAAAGAGCCCTCAGTGGAAGGCTCCAGGGCCTCAGAGGAATGGATTCTCTGAGTGAAGAATGTTGATCCATGACAGCAACAGTCTCTCGGATGTTGATGGGCACTCTAAGATTGTCAAAAGTTGACTCCTCCACGAGTCTACCAGAATGGCCTGTTGAGTAAGCAAGGCTAGAATTAAATTATTCGGTGAATGTTACATCTAGAGAAGAGAGAGAAAATTTATCCTTACTCTCCTTTTTGTTCTATGTGGGCTCTCAATAGACTGGATGATGCCCCCCACATTGGTGAAGGTGACCTTTACTCAGTCTACTGATTCAAATGCTAATCTTTTTTGGAAACACCCTCAAACACGTCCCAGAAATAATGCTTTACCACCTGGGCATTCCTTAGCCCAGTCAAATTGACACATAGAATTGATCATCATAGTGACTGATTGCTACTGGGCAAAGCTCATGAGATAATAGGATAGGATTGCTGCGGAAATATTAGATGAGACTCTGCTGTTTGGTAGGCAAGCTCTTTGCCCAGACCGGTATTCTGTTTTTTTTGTTGTTGTTTTTTGTTTGTTTGTTTTTTTTTGCGGTACGCGGGCCTCTCACTGTTGTGGCCTCTCCCGTTGCGGAGCACAGGACACGCAGGCTCAGCGGCCATGGCTCACGGGCCCAGCCGCTCCGCGGCATGTGGGATCTTCCCAGACCGGGGCACGAACCCGCGTCCCCTGCATCTGCAGGCGGATTCTCAACCACTGAGCCACCAGGGAAGCCCCAGACCGGTATTCTATTGTATTAATAGAAGAACTAATTGCCTACATGAGAAAACTCTTTACCTAGATAATTTGTTTAGGAATTTCTGGAAACAAAGAGTGAAGTTATTTTTTGGTTTACAACCTTATCTTCCTGGAGAAGAATTTCATAGAAGAAATGATTGAGTCATGGTGACCCGGATGGTCTCAGTTCTCTATCCTGGTTGTTAAGCTATGTAGATATAGATGGGTTCATTTTTAAAGTGGTTTAAAATAGAAGGATAAATGAATCCACTTATTGGAATATCACACTTTTCTATGCACATCCAAAGGTCCAACACAAATGCCTCCTCCTCTACTGCACCTTGCTCGAGTCTCTAACTGAAATACAACTTTCCATTCCTCATTGTCTTAACAATTTTTATGTTTCTAACAGACATATATTTTAGCAGAAGGTTTTAATTGTTTTCAGAGAAAGGCAGATATGTCTAAATTTTAGTTATCAACAATACTGACATCAGTTTAAAAAAAATAGAAATACAGTTTCACATCAGGTTATTTTTTTTTAAATACATTTATTTTATTTATTTATTTTTGGCTGCATTGGGTCTTTGTTACTGCATGCAGGCTTTCTCTAGTTGCGGCGAGAGGGAGTTACTCTTCGTTGTGGTGTGCTGGCTTCTCGTTTTGGTGGCTCCTCTTGTTGCAGAGCATGGGCTCTAGGTGCACAGGCTTCAGTAGTTGTGGCACGAGGGCTCAGTAGTTGTGGCTTGCAGGCTCTAGAGTACAGGCTCAGTAGTTGTGGTGCAAGGGCTTAATTGCTCCGCAGCATGTGGGATATTCCTGGACCAGGACTCTAACCCGTGTCCCCTGCATTGGTAGGCGGATTCTTAACCACTGCACCACCAGGGAAGTCCCACATCAGGTTATTTTTAATGAACATTTGCAAACTAAGCACAACTTACTTTCCTTCCTTCCTCCCTCCCTTCCTCCTTCCCTCTCTCTCTCTCCTTTCTTTCTTTTTCTTTCTTTCTTTCTTTCTTTCTTTCTCTCTTTCTCTCTCTCTTTCTTTCTTTCTCTCTCTTTCTCCCTTTCTTTCTTTCTCTCTTTCCTTCTTTCTTTCTTTCTTTCTTTCTTTCTTTCTTTCTTTCTTTCTTTCTTTCTTTCTTTCTTTCTTTCTTTCTTTCTTCCTTCCTTCCTTCCTTCCTTCCTTCCTTCCTTCCTTCCTTTCTTTCTTTCTTTCTTCCTTTCTTTCTTTCATCTTTCTTTCCCATTCCCCACTCTGTTCCTTTCATTGGTTTTTGGAGCAATTTTAGGTTCATACAAAATTGAGAGGAAGGTATAGAAATTTCACATATACTTCCTGCCCCCACACATGCATAGCCTCCACCATTATCAACATCCCTTACCAGAGTGGTACATTTGTTACAACTGATGAACCTACACAGACACATTGTAATTATCTAAAGTCTATAGTTTAAATTATGGTTCACTCCTGGTGTTGTACATTCTATGTGTTTCAACAAACATATAATGACATGCATCCATCACTATGGTTATCATCCGGAATATTTTCACTGCTTTAAAAATCTTCTGTGCTCTGCATCTTCCTCTCTGGCCACCTTCCCCTAGCTGTTGGCTAATCTCTTCACCTTTTTCAGAATGTCATACAGTTGTAATAATACAGTATGTGGCCTTTTCTGACTGATTTCTTTCACTAAGTAAAATGCATTTAAGGCTCTCCCATATCTTTTCATGTATGGCTTGATAACTCATTTATTTTTAGTGCTGAATAATATTCCATTTTCTGGATGTACCAGAGTTTATTTATCCATTTACCTACTAAAGGACATCTTGGTTTCTTCCAAGTTTTGGCAGCTATGAATAAAGCTGCTATAAACACTCATGTGCAGGTTTTGTTTGTATCTTTATTTTTTATTAGCCATTTAAATTAAATGTCATAAAATGCTAATATGACAACCTTATTCCCAGAACCTAGTTCAGGGCCTAGCAATGAGTAAATATGTGTAAGTTCAGGTGTTTTAAATTGATGAAGTTCTTAATAAAATTTGACATATTTGTTATAGTTTGTACTCAAATTATTATATGTAACTTTCTTCCATTGAGTATGACCTTTCAGAAGGAAGGCTGAGTTTTCCATCCAACTGTGCTTCTATTCTTAGTAGTTACATACCTCTTCTCCCTCCCCATGTCTGAAGATAGAAAATACATTGTGTTAAGGGAATAGAAATAAGGAATAATTGTAAAACTTATCAAGTTTTTTTTTTTAATTTTTATATTTCATATGATTCACTAAACAGTTTAGGGAAAATGAGGCATTTTATGTTTTTATTTCGTTGAATCATTGTTCTAAAGCTTATATCCTATAGCACAATACATGGAATATTTTTAGTTTGCTTCATGGTGAGTTTATTATAGATACTGAGTTGTTGAAATATGGTTTCTATAGAAACTGTATAAGTATACTGACCCTTAACGATAGACTTGAAAACATTTATTAGCTTGCAAAAATTTCCACTGTCCTTTCAAACTGCTTCATGGCAGTGAATTTCAGTATCCTAAATTAAATGCAATATAATACTAATACTGTAAGGCAGATTTTAAGGATGAATATTCCTTTTTATCCAAAGAGTAACTATCACCTCTTCTGATAGTGGTAAGATCTGCAAGGGTATCTTTCAATTAGTTTGTAATTGCATATAAATTCTTCATTTAAATCCAAAATTTGATGTCAGTATTAATCCTCAATTCAAAATTCTGGGATTTGTGATATTGTTCTGAGGATTTTAAGAGACCGTATCTAGGAACTAGGATTTGGGAAACTGTTTATTCTTTCATGAGTTTCATGCCTAACCATTTTACACATCCCACATATGTTTTTGTTTTCCTTTGTTTGCCTGATTTAATTTAATGCCAGATGCTAATTGGCAGTAAGTTTGTTTGAGGGAAAAGTCAATGTCCATAAAAAATCAGGAGTTAATATCACAAAATAGCATTTTTACTTCCTGTAAATAAATAAGAACATTTCCTAGCAAATATTTAAACCTCCTATTGTGTGGGAGATTTAATGAAAAAGTCATAAAAACATACAACTCTTTCCATCAAGAGTCGGAAACTATTTTTCCATCTTCTGAATCTGGGTTTTGTCATGTGACTTATTTTAGCCAATATGACATAGCAAGTGTAGATATAGTTTTTGTGGATTCATAGGAAACTCATAGATTTTTTTTTTTAAAGTAGTAGCAATCAAAGTACTACCACTTGTACTAAAAGTGAGAGAGTTAATTTAAATCAGAAAATGTTTTTGGTCCCCAATTTTCTAGAGGTAGAAAGCTGGCTGAGCAAGCTACTTGGGTATTACTTTTATAAAAGGGAAGATGAGTCTGAGGGCAGAACTGAAAACTATGGAGAAAAGTAGGCTTAGAACTTACTTTCAAGGAGCAGATGCCTGTTCTAATCAAGAGACACTTTGTCTCCAGAGTAATGTCACCCCATACTATGTGCCTGGCTAAATTTCACAATTGCTATGGACCAGTGTTTTCTATTAATACTTCATTTTTAGAATGGGAGTATCTAATGTGGCTCTTCCATCCATGTGAAGAATAAGAGCAAGTAACTTATTTTTTAATTTACATGTCACTGAATCTTAGGAGCCACATCCATCTTAGACCAGATACTGTTTACCAAATACCAGTTTTTGAGTCTTATGCCAAAATTTGTGGAGACATTTTTGGAGACATTGGGGAGGATAAGTTATTTTGTAGATAGGAGGAATGCAAACAGTTGCGAGCATAGCTTGAATTGCAAAAAATAACAAGGCCATCATATTTTTCAGCTCCTCTTATCAAGAGGCAGAGTCTATTTTTCCATTTCTTGTGATTTACATTAGCCAGTGGGATATTGGCAAACATTATGCAAACAGAGGCTTAAAAGTGTTTGTGCACTGGAATTCTCTTTGCTTTGATTCTTTTTAAACACAGTCACCATAAAGTGAAAGCCTGCAGGGTGACTGTGGTCAGTTTGCGGATGATGACAGATGTGTGGTCCAGTCAACACTTATCTCTCCAGAAAAAATCCAAGCATGTGAGTAAGGTCCTCTGAGTCCAGCCAGAAAAGATTCACAACTATTGAAACTCACCTGCCAGTCAAGAACTGGCTAGAAATGCATAATTGAGTCCAACTGACAATAGAGGTGAGATGTCCTACCTGAGCACTGACTAGATTGCTGACCCACAGAATCTTGAGCAAATAAATAGCTGTTGTTTTAAAGCATAACGTTTTGGGGTATTTTTTATGTGGCAATAGATAATTGATAAATTAACTGATAAGTGAAAATCCACTTATACAACAGATGTTTATCATGTACCCATTATGTGCTATTTTCTAGATTTGGTATAGAAAAGTTTTAGATCCAATAAGATTCCTAAATTTGATGTTAAAAAATTAACTTATAAAATTATAAGATCTAATTTATAAGTAAATAATTTATATATTTTAAGTGTACTGACAGTCTAGCTGGAGATGGACATCAGAACATTATTACCTGCTTTTTTTAAAAAATTAATTTTTATTGGAGTATAGTTGCTTTACTATGTGCTTAATAATGATACTTTTTTCACCTAGTAAGAACATTCTAATTTTCACTGGGAAAGAACTTAGTTGCCCAATTTCATCTCACTTGTTTTGTTAGAGTTGATTTTCCCTCTTCTTCAAAGTAGAAATATCACCACATCAGATTGTCTTACTCATGTCCAGAATATGCTTCAGAAAAAACTGCATGACCTTATTCAAATAAATTTCTGTGAGCCTCAGTTCTGGGACTTTATTAGAAAAAAGGAGCTGCCCCTTCTTGAGTAGCTGAGAAGATGGAATTGCTTGTGTTATCTTGCCACCTGCTTGGGAGATATTGATTTAGTATGAACTCAAGAGTGAATAAGAAAACTGAAGTGGAAAGAACAAAACTGAGTCCTGATGACAGTATTTGAGATCCTGAACTGAGCTTTGCTTGAAGCCTCATCTACCTCTGGAATTTTTAGTTTTGTAATGCAACAAATTCCTTGAGGTCTAATTAAGTTGGGTTTCCACAATTTGCAACCAAAATAGTTCTGACTAATAACATAGCTTAGCATGAGGGTATGTGTTGCACCTGTTTGAGAGAACTCCCTTTCCAAAAGAATCTCTCCTCCCCACCTTATTTTTATCCCTTTGACTTAACATATTAATAGACCATTGAAAGCTCTTTTCAAATGTGTAGGAAGGGACTGACTGTCCTCTACAGTATTCATGTGCACAGCTCCTACAGGCTCCACTCCAAAGCTTGTTTGCCTAACATTTCACAATGAGAAACACAGTCTCCTTAATGGTAAATTATACCCTTTTGACAATATGTATGCACATATATTTATCCACATAATAAAATAATTTACATATCTCTGGACTATTGCACAAAAGATAAATGAATTTTTATTTTCTTTAACTGTATTTTAGTCTCTCTTTTTTATAGTAGCTTAGCATTTACCATAACTGATCCTGATTTTTCTTTGAATCTAGCAACTTATTAAATATGACATCATTCTACCAGGTAGGTTTAATGTAGGAAACAGAAACCTCTCTAGGTATACCAAACAAAATGGAATTAGTACTTAGAAAATTGTTGAAAGGCTAGAGAAGTAAATGTTAGAGAGCCACACGGGACTTCTGGTTTTAGGGTCATATCACTGTAGCTGTGATACAGAGAAGAGGAAAGTTTGTTGCTGCTGCTAGAACAATGGCTGCCATTACAGTACGTGGGTTACTAGACACAGGAATGTAGAAGACAGCAACTGAAAATCCCATATCTGTTAGACCTTATTTAAAGGAAGATTCTTCCTCATTTCTGTCTTTCAAAAATGTTGCAAGTGCAACTCATTAATAGAATCACAATTGTATCTAAGTTCTTAGCATTTAAGGGATTCTGGAAAATGTAGTTTTTAAATCCAACTCCCATGATAGGGGGGAGAACATAGAAGTTGGGAATGGATAACTTTAGTTAAAGTAATTGCTTTCTGTATTAGTCAAGGTTCTCCAGAGAGACTATATATACATAAATAAAAGAGAGAGAGAGAGAGAGAGAGAGAGAGAGAGAGAGAATGAGAGGGGAAGAGAGAGAAATTGATTTATTATGAGGAATTGACTCATGTGATTATGGAGGGATAATTAGTTCGAAATCTGCAGTGTGAGCTAGCAGCCTAGAGACCCAAGAGAGCCAGTGGTACGGATGAAGTCTGAAAGAAGTCTGCTGGATAGTTCTCTCTTGGTCAGGGAGGCTGGTCTTTTGGTTCTATTCAGGCCTTAACTGATGGCATGAGGCCCACCCACAATATGGAGGTCAATCTGCTAATCTTAGGTATCAGGAAAGATGGTGGTTCTTTTCATAGTTGGAGGTATCAATTTATAATACAGAGCTGTATTCATTAGATAACCTACATCTGTGATAGCTAATGTGGTAGCCACCAGCTGCATGTAGCTGTTGACGAATGGAAATGTGGCCAGTATGAATTGAGATGAGATTTTTGAAGACTTGTACAAAAAATATATCTCATCAATAATTTATGTATTATATGTTGGATATGTTGAGTTAGATAAAATTTTAAAATTCATGTCACCTGATTTTTTTACTTTTTAAATGTAGCTAGTAAAGTGGCTTACATTATATTTCTACTGGACAGTGCTGGGTTAATCTATGATACTGTAATCAAATTAAGAAAAAAGGAAACAAGAACAACAAAAGACCCTGAACTTCAGTGGATTAATACAATGACGGTTTGCTTTAAGCTCATGTGAAAACGGTGGTAGGTCCTGCTGACTTCATGATTACTTTTTATGGCAACTATCTTCCATGTGGTGACTGCTTCAATCCAATCGCTCCCCATGTCAAAATGAGGGCTTCTTAGTCTCTGAGAAGATAACACTGTATCAACTTACTCTAGCAATTAACTACTTTATCTCAGAAGTGAAATAAATACATTCCTTACAGGAGCAGAACAAGTCATATGACCTTGTCTAAATGCAATAGGCCTGGACAATGTAGAAAAGCTCATATTTGGTGAGCGTTATTGTTTTTGCCAGTCTTTCCTAGAAACCTATAAACTAACAAAACTTATCCCACTACCCACTCCCCCGACCCCTTGTGCTCACCATCATGCAGTCAGTATACATTATATAATAGTGGAGCAAAGACAAGATGGCAGCACTAAACATTCACATTCAGAAAGGGGAAGAATGGAAGACACCCAGGATTCACTTATCCACAGCAATTCTACAGCACTTGAAAGATATTGATTAGAACCCTTCGGTGGAGTGGAATGTTCTTTGATTAGTTCCTGATTCTGCAATCTAATGGGAGCTCCCAAATTCATTGTTCACTGTGTCATCTGGCTCCACCCTCTAGCCAGCCTTCCTTTCTGTTCTTTTCCTCAGTCCCTCTGAAGTGGATCATGGGTAAAAGACTTCCCTAGGGGCATTGTCTCTTTCTCTTTCCTGCTGATGAAAGTTTGGTTGTCAAGTCTCATTATAAGGCCTGACTAAACACGGACTATTTCAGTCTATGCTTATAGTACAACTTCCTAAAAGTTTTAGTAGGTTTCTTGTCTATTTGATTTAAGTCAGCACTGTGGACCAGTAAACAGGAACACAGTTCATTTGAGACTTAGCTATATTTCTTCATTACCTCAATCACAGACGTCTCTCTTTTGATTTACTATGGACCATTTTGAGATTGTAGAGTTTCCATGGCAAGGTCTCTCCTTGAATCCAATCTTTTCATTGAGTAAATTTATGTAAATAAAAGGCACCACATCTTTAGTCTAATCTTTGTCTTGAGAACAGTTAAACACGTGAAAATTTTACTGGACACTTTTAACTATCATAATCTTTGCTTTTACTTTTACTGTTTGGAGGTAATAGCAGGTACTTTTTCCAACCCTGCAAGATTTTGAATTTCTGAACTTATCTTTTTCCTTTAAATTCTGCTTGCAGATTGGTCAATTCTTTCCTGAGTTTACTTTTCTTATAATAACTTGTCAATAGCAGCCAATAGCAAGCAATGTACACTATTGGTGTCCTATTTTCCAACCTTTTCATATAGATACACAAATACATTGAATGTATAACAATTTTGCCCATTATTTTGTCACTGCCTTAAAATGGGTCAATATCCTGATAAACTCTGCTATCAGTTGCCTCATCTTCTGCCATGCAACTGCTAAGTTTTCCCCATAGCAACACCCTATTTCTGCAGTAACAAAGAGATCCCAAATCTCAGTACCTAATGACAAAATCTTTGCTTCTCATTCATGTTAAATCTGTTTCAGGTCCAAAGACTCTTTGGTCTACTGTCCTTCATGTAGGAACTCAGTAATACACTAAAACAGAGAGAACAAAACACCCAAAGTTCTTATGCTGGCAATTAAATATTTGACTTGGAAGTGACACCACTTACTTGGTCCACACACTCCATCGATCAGGGGCTATTGTCCAGAACTAAACCCCAACCAACTGCAAGGAAACTGGGAAACTACGGAGCCCATGTACTATTTGGGGGACCTATGTTAGACTACTACACCCATTCATTGAATGATTCCGATTCAAAAACAGGAAATTTCTCTAAGGAAATAAGAGACTTCTATGTAAAGATATATAATGGAGGCTTTTCATTACATGGTTTTTTATAGTAGTAAAACAAAAAAACCCACAAACTACAAATACTGTAACTGTCCAAAAAAAAAATCAAAAGTAAAATATATTTTGATATACTCTTTTCTCAGAGTGCTGTGTATCCAATAAAATTACATTTATAAATAATGGCAGGAAAAAAATGTTCACTACATGTTTGTTATATAACACTGCTGGCAATTAGTAACTATGATTAATGGCTGCCACTAAATGAGTGCATAGTATACTCCAGGCAGTGTTCTAAAGACTTTACATGTATTGGCTCATTTAAGCCTACAAAATAAAAGAAGCCCATTTTATATAAAAGGAAATTGAGGCACAGAGAGGTAAAGTGAGCTGATAAATAAATAAAGATATAAATAATGGTGGGCTGAGGAAGAACAGCCAACTTCATGCACTTAGGAAACTAGGACATAGGACTATTAGAATTGAGGGAAGATATTAGTTATGGAGATTCTGAAGTTATATATACTAATATTATGTGTTTACCTATGGTTGCCTTCAAGGTTCTATTTTTGCCTCAATTTTTTTCCTTACTATAAAAAAACAGAATTATCTTCCTATGCCAAATTAATGGATTTATTCTTTATGACCAAAATAAAAATCACTAATTTTTGTATTATGCTATTAAGCATAAATAAATGCTGAAGACACAAAGAAGACAGATTATAAAATCAATATTTTATAAGCATGTTGTCTCTGTATTATTTATCAAAGGTAACTGCAGTATCTGTAATCACTACCAAAATATACTGATATACTGAATTTCCTGCAAGTGAAAATAATTGTAGTATTTTTTTAAGATATTTGTATTGGGGAATATGCATGTCAAATCATGATTATTAGCATTATTTTTATTCAAAATAGAGAGAAACTCTTTAAAGGAATTTTTAACATAAATTTATTTGAGAAAGAGGTTTTTTTTTTTAATGTTCACATCATATTATGAATCACCTGGGCATTCGGCACATGTAGCTATTTTACAAAAGTATCAGAGAGCTTATTTTCAGAACAAATTTTTTTTTTTCCATTTTAACATCTTTATTGGAGTATAATTGCTTTACAATGGTATGTTAGTTTCAACTTCACAACAAAATGAATCAGTTATATATATACATATGTTCCCATATCTCTTCCCGCTTGCGTCGCCCTCCCTCCCACCCTCCCTATCCCACCCCTCCAGGAGGTCACAAAGCACGGAGCTGATCTCCCTGTGCTATGCGGCTGCTTCCCACTAGCTATCTACCTTACGTTTGGTAGTGTATATATGTCCATGCTTCTCTCTCGCTTTGTCACCGTTTACCCTTCCCCCTCCCCATAGCCTCAAGTCCATTCTCTAGTAAGTCTGTATCTTTATTCCTGTTTCACCCCTAGGTTTTTCATGACTTTTTTTTTCTTAAATTCCATATATATGTGTTAGCATACGGTATTTGTCCCTCTCTTTCTGACTTACTTCACTCTGTATGACAGACTCTAGGTCTATCCACCTCATTACAAATAGCTCAATTTCCTTTCTTTTTATGGCTGAGTAATATTCCATTGTATATATGTGACACATCTTCTTTATCCATTCATCCGATGATGGACACTGAGGTTGTTTCCATCTCTGGGCTATTGTAAATAGAGCTGCGATGACATTTTGGTACATGACTCTTTTTGAATTATGGTTTTCTCAGGGTATATGCCCAGTAGTGGGATTGCTGGGTCATATGATAGTTCTATTTGTAGTTTTTTAAGGAACCTCCATACTGTTCTCCACAGTGGCTGTATCAATTTACATTCCCACCAACAGTGTAAGAGGGTTCCCTATTCTCCACACCCTCTCCAGCATTTATTGTTTCTAGATTTTTTTGATGATGGCCATTCTGACTGGTGTGAGATGATATCTCATTGTAGTTTTGATTTGCATTTCTCCAATGATTAGTGATGTTGAGCATTCTTTAATGTGTTTGTTGGCAGTCTGTATAACTTCTTTGGAGAAATGTCTATTTAGGTCTTCTGCCCATTTTTGGATTGGGTTGTTTGTTTTTTTGTTATTAAGCCGCATGAGCTGCTTATAAATTTTGGAGATTAATCCTTTGTCAGTTGCTTCATTTGCAAATATTTTCTCCCATTCTGAGGGTTGTCTTTTGGTCTTCTTTATGGTTTCCGTTGCTGCGCAAAAGCTTTTAAGTTTCATTAGGTCCCATTTGTTTACTTTTGTTTTTATTTCCATTTCTCTAGAAGGTGGGTCAGAAAGGATCTTGCTGTGATTTATGTCATAGAGTGTCCTGCTTATGTTTTCCTCTAAGAGTTTGATAGTTTCTGGCCTTATATTTAGGTCTTTAATCCACTTTGAGCTTATTTTTGTGTATGGTGTTAGGGAGTGATCTAATCTCATACTTTTACATGTAGCTGTCCAGTTTTCCCAGCACCACTTATTGAAGAGGCTATCCTTTCTCGACTGTACATTCCTGCCTCCTTTATCAAAGATAAGGTGACCATATGTGCGTGGGTTTATCTCTGGGCTTTCTATCCTGTTCCATTGATCTATATTTCTGTTTTTGTGCCAGTACCATACTGTCTTGATTACTGTAGCTTTGTAGTATAGTCTGAAGTCAGGAAGCCTGATTCCTCCAGCTCCGTTTTTCGTTCTCAAGATTGCTTTGGCTATTAGAGGTCTTTTGTGTTTCCATACAAATTGTGAAATTTTTTGTTCTAGTTCTGTGAAGAATACCAGTGGTAGTTTGATAGGGATTGCATTGAATCTGTAGATTGCTTTGGGTAGTAGAGTCATTTTCACAATGTTGATTCTTCCAATCCAAGAACATGGTATATGTCTCCATCTATTTGTATCATCTTTAATTTCTTTCATCAGTGTCTTATAATTTTCTCTATACAGGTCTTTTGTCTCCTTAGGTAGGTTTATTCCTAGATATTTTATTCTTTTTGATGCAATGGTAAATGGGAGTGTTTTCTTGATTTCACTTTCAGATTTTTCATCCTTAGTGTATAGGAATGCCAGAGATTTCTGTGCATTAATTTTGTATCCTGCTACTTTACCAAATTCATTGATTAGCTCTAGTAGTTTTCTGGTAGCATCTTTAGGATTCTCTACGTATAGTATCATGTCATCTGCACAGAGTGACAGCTTTACTTCTTCTTTTCCGATTTGGATTCCTTTTATTTCCTTTTCTTCTCTGATTGCTGTGGCTAAAACTTCCAAAACTATGTTGAATAAGAGTGGTGAGAGTGGGCAACCTTGTCTCGTTCCTGATCTTAGTGGAAATGCTTTCAGTTTTTCACCATTGAGGACGATGTTGGCTGTGGGTTTGTCATATATGGCCTTTATTATGTTGAGGAAAGTTCCCTCTATGCCTACTTTCTGCAGGGTTTTTATCATAAATGGGTGTTGAATTTTGTCAAAAGCTTTCTCTGCATCTATTGAGATGATTATATGGTTTTTCTCCTTCAATTTGTTAATATGGTGTATCACGTTGATTGATTTGTGTATATTGAAGAATCCTTGCATTCCTGGAATAAACCCCACTTGATCATGGTGTATGATCCTTTTAATGTGCTGTTGGATTCTGTTTGCTAGTATTTTGTTGAGGAGTTTTGCATCTATGTTCATCAGTGATATTGGCCTGTAGTTTTCTTTCTTTGTGACATCCTTGTCTGGTTTTGGTATCAGGGTGATGGTGGCCTCGTAGAATGAGTTTGGGAGTGTTCCTCCCTCTGCTATATTTTGGAAGAGTTTGAGAAGGATAGGTGATAGCTCCTCTCTAAATGTTTGATAGAATTCGCCTGTGAAGCCATCTGGTCCTGGGCTTTTGCTTGTTGGAAGATTTTTAATCACAGTTTCAATTTCAGTGCTTGTGATTGGTCTGTTCATATTTTCTATTTCTTCCTGATTCAGTCTTGGCAGGTTGTGCCTTTCTAAGAATTTGTCCATTTCTTCCAGGTGGTCCATTTTATTGACATAGAGTTGCTTGTAGTAATCTCTCATGATCTTTTGTATTTCTGCAGGGTCAGTTGTTACTTCTCCTTTTTCATTTCTAATTCTATTGATTTCAGTCTTCTCCCTTTTTTTCTTGATGAGTCTGGCTAATGGTTTATCAATTTTGTTTATCTTCTCAAAGAACCAGCTTTTAGTTTTATTGATCTTTGCTATCTTTTCCTTCATTTCTTTTTCATTTATTTCTGATCTGATTTTTATGATTTCTTTCCTTCTGCTAACTTTGGGGTTTTTTTGTTCTTCTTTCTCTAATTGCTTTAGGGGCAAGGTTAGGTTGTTTATTCGAGATGTTTCCTGTTTCTTAAGGTAGGATTTTATTGCTATAAACTTCCCTCTTAGAACTGCTTTTGCTGCATCCCATAGATTTTGAGTCGTTGTGTCTCCATTGTCATTTGTTTCTAGGTATTTTTTGATTTCTTCTTTGATTTCTTCAGTGATCACTTCGTTATTAAGTAGTGTATTGTTTAGCCTCCATGTGTTTGTATTTTTTACAGATCTTTTCCTGTAATTGATATCTAGTCTCATAGCGTTGTGGTCGGAAAAGATACTTGATACAATTTCAATTTTCTTAAATTTACCATGGCTTGATTTGTGACCCAAGATATGATCTATCCTGGAGAATGTTCCATGAGCACTTGAGAGAAATGTGTATTCTGTTGTTTTTGGATGGAATGTCCTATAAATATCAATTAAGTCCATCTTGTTTAATGTATCATTTAAAGCTTGTGTTTCCTTATTTATTTTCATTTTGGATAATCTGTCCATTGGTGAAAGTGGGGTGTTAAAGTCCTCTACTATGAATGTGTTACTGTCGATTTCCCCTTTTATGGCTGTCAGTATTTGCCTTATGTATTGAAGTGCTCCTATGTTGGGTGCATAAATATTTTCAATTGTTATATCTTCTTCTTGGATCAATCCCTTGATCATTATGTAGTGTCCTTCTTTGTCTCTTCTAATAGTCTTTATTTTAAAGTCTATTTTGTCTGATATGAGAATTGCTACTCCAGCTTTCTTTTGGTTTCCATTTGCATGAAATACCTTTTTCCATCCCCTTACTTTCAGTCTGTATTCGTCTCTAGGTCTGATGTGGGTCTCTTGTAGACAGCAAATATATGGGTCTTGTTTTTGTATCCATTCAGCCAATCTGTGTCTTTTGGTGGGAGCATTTAGTCCATTTACATTTAAGGTAATTATCGATATGTGTGTTCCCATTCCCATTTTCTTAATTGTTTGGGGTTCGTTATTGTAGGTCTTTTCCTTCTTTTGTGTTTCTTGCCTAGAGAAGTTCCTTTAGCAGTTGTTGTAGAGCTGGTTTGGTGGTGCTGAACTCTCTCAGCTTTTGCTTGTCTGTAAAGATTTTAATTTCTCCATCAAATCTGAATGAGATCCTTGCTGGGTAGAGTAATCTTGGTTGCAGGTTTTTCTCCTTCAACACTTTCAATATGTCCTGCCACTCCCTTCTGGCTTGCAGAGTTTCTGCTGAAAGATCAGCCGTTAACCTTATGGGGATTCCCTTGTGTGTTATTTGTTGTTTTTCCCTTGCTGCTTTTAATATGTTTTCTTTGTATTTAATTTTTGACAGTTTGATTCATATGTGTCTTGGCGTTTTTCTCCTTGGATTTATCCTATATGGGACTCTCTGTGCTTCCTGGACTTGATTAACTATTTCCTTTCCCATATTAGGGAAGTTTTCAACTATAATCTCTTCAAATATTTTCTCAGTCCCTTTCTTTTTCTCTTCTTCTTCTGGAACCCCTATAATTCGAATGTTGGTGTGTTAAATGTTGTCCCAGAGGTCTCTGAGACTGTCCTCAGTTCTTTTCATTCTATTTTCTTTATTCTGCTCTGCATTAGTTATTTCCACTATTTTATCTTCCAGGTCACTTATCCGTTCTTCTGCCTCAGTTATTCTGCTATTGATCCCATCTAGAGTATTTTTCATTTCATTTATTGTGTGGTTCATCATTGTTTGTTTCATCTTTAGTTGTTCTAGGTCCTTGTTAACTGTTTCTTGCATTTTGTCTATTCTATTTCCAAGATTTTGGATCATCTTTACTATCATTATTCTGAATTCTTTTTCAGGTAGACTGCCTATTTCTTCTTCATTTGTTAGGTCTGGTGGGTTTTTATCTTGTTCCTTCATCTGCTGTGTGTTTTTCTGTCTTTTCGTTTTGCTTATCTTACTGTGTTTGGGGTCTCCTTTTTGCAGGTGAAGGTTCGTAGTTCCTGTTGTTTTTTTGTGTCTGTCCCCAGTGGCTAAGGTTGCTTCAGTGGGTTGTGTAGATTTCCTGGTGGAGGGTACTAGTGCCTGTGTTCTGGGATGAGGCTGGATCTTGTCTTTCTGGTGGGCAGGTCCATGTCTGGTGGTGTGTTTTGGGGTGTCTGTAAACTTATTATGATTTTGGGCAGCCTCTCTGCTAATGGGTGGGGTTGTGTTCCTGTCTTGCTAGTTGTTTGGCATAGGGTGTCCAGCACTGTAGCTTGCTGGTCGTTGAGTGAAGCTGGGTGCTGGCGTTGAGATGGAGATCTCTGGGAGATTTTCGCCATTTGATAGTATGTGCAGCTGGGAGGCCTCTTGTGGACCAGTGTCCTGAAGTTGGCTCTCCCACCTCAGAGGCACAGCACTAACTCCTGGCTGCAGCACCAAGAGCCTTTCATCCACACCACTCCTTAATTTGGGATGATTCGTTGTCTATTCATGTATTCCACAGATGCAGGGTACATCAAGGTGATTGTGGAGCTTTAATCCACTGCTGGGAGAGATTTCCCTTTCTCTTCTTTGTTCTCACAGCTCCCAGGGGTTCAGCTTTGGATTTGGCCCCGCCTGTGCGTGTAGGTCGCCGGAGGGCGTCTGTTCTTTGCTCAGACAGGACGGGGTTAAAGGAGCCACTGATTCGGAGGCTCTGGCTCACTCAGGCCGGGGGTAGGGAGGGTCACGGAGTGCGGGGTGGGCCTGCGGCGGCAGAGGCCGGCGAGACGTTGCACCAGCCTGAGGCGCGCCATGCGTTCTCCCGGGGGAGTTGTCCCTGGATCCGGGGACCCTGGCAGTGGCGGGCTGCACAGGCTCCCCGGAAGGGGGTGTGGATAGTGACCTGTGTTCGCACACAGGCTTCTTGGTGGCGGCAGCAGTGGTCTTAGCGTCTCATGTCTGTCTCTGGGGTCCGCACTTTTAGCCACGGCTCGCGCCCGTCTCTGGAGCTCCCTTAAGAACCATTCTTAATCCCCTCTCCTCAGGCACCAGGAAACAAAGAGGGAAGAAAAAGTCTCTTGCCTCTTTGGCTGTCCAGACTTTTCCCCGGACTCCCTCCCGGCTAGCCGTGGTGCACTAACGCCCTGCAGACTGTGTTCACGCCGCCAACCTCAGTCCTCTCCCGGTGCTCCGACAGAAGCCGGAGCCTCAGCTCCCAGCCCCGCCTGCCCCGGCGGGCGAGCAGACAAGCCTCTCGGCTGGTGAGTGCCGGTCGGCCCCGATCCTCTGCGCTGGAATCTCTCCCCTTTGCCCTCCGCACCCCTGTTGCTGTGCTCTCCTCTGTGGCCCTGAAGCTCCCCCACTCCGCCACCCGCAGTCTCCGCCTGCGAAGGGGCTTCCTAGTGTGTGGACACTTTTCCTCCTTCACAGGTCCCTCCCGCTGGTGCAGGACCCGTCCCTATCCTTTCGTCTCTGTTTATTTTATTTTTTTGCCCTAACCAGGTACGTGGGGGTTCCTTGCCTTTTGGGAGGTCTGAGGTCTTCTGCCAGCGTTCAGTAGGTGCTCCGTAGGAGTTGTTCCATGCGTAGATGTGTTTCTGGTGTATCTGTGGGGAGGAAGGTGATCTCCGCATCTTACTCTTCCGCCATCTTCCCGGAAGTGCAGAACAAATTTAATAATGAAGGAATGTTTTGGTTTTAAGTTAAAAAAACACTGAATTTGTTCTAAAATAAAGGAGATTTAATGATCTCATGTGATTGGAAGAAAATGCAAAAGATACATGGACTACAGGGTGGGCTTGGTTCTTCACTGGTTTAATGAATTTACCAAGGTTCCTTTCCCCCTCTTTTCTCTGCTTTCTTATGTCAGAGTCATTATAAGGCAAGTATCCCTTTGTGAACCCAAGATGAGTGACATACCTCCTTATGCTACTTCCTTCCTCATCTGCTCTGGAGAAGACAGCAAAAGTACCATCCGAAAGGTCTTTCAGAAAATGGAGGAAACTTCTTTCCCAAAAGCTCCAAGCAAATGTCTTCTTCCATTTATTGCCCTGAGTTAGGTCACTTGCATGCTCCTGAACAAAGCCTTATTCTGATTGGCTTATCCCTGAGATATATGCCAGGGTAAGTGGAATAGGATTGCTATGATTGGATCAGACTCTGCAGGTCCCACCCCTGGAGCTGAGGTTAATTCTTCAAGCTGCATGACTGCAGCACTGAGGTGGACAGAGTGGAACTGATGTGATGGAGTTAATTACAGGATGAGAGACATAGGACTGTGTTTTCACATTGGGAGGAAGTTTGTAGGGTCTAGTCTGGAGTCCCTTATCTGATAAGAGTTTTAGTGCCCAGAGATGCATAATGAACCCAGAACAAATGCTGAAGAGGTAAGGAAAGAAACAGATGGAGATGCCAAATATGTCATTTACCAACTTCACATTTTCCCTCCAAGGTTGGCTTACAGCCATGTTTATAGAAAATGAACAGTAATTGATGATAACCATGGTTCCCTCTTGTGACATGGTCTCTGGGTTGGATTATCTGTCTTGAGTATTTAATCATTTAAGTAATGGTCACACTCTAATTCATAAACACTCTTTCAAGATGAATATAATTCCTCTGTAGCCTTCAAATGATAAGACAGAGAATGGTGTAAGGGTGGGAGAAAGGGAGAAATGTTTCTTAAAGTATTCTTTGGCAATGGAAATGAAATAAATGGCATCCATATGCTTCCAGATTGGTGTGGAGTTTTAAGTCAGAATGCATACAGGTTTAGGGAATTGGGTGAGATACCGCTAGGTTCCATTTACCCCCAGGCTGGGGAAGGAGTGGATTGTGGCTATATCCTAGAATATTTCTGGTTCTCCCGCCTTTTGAAGCACCCTGCCTTGGGGATGCTACCTTGCTGAAAAGTGGCACTCAGACACTAGAGCTAGTTAAGGAAACCTCAAGGAACTTTCTGTTATGATAAATGCAGGAGAGTTTGATTTACATGTACAAGAAATGAACATTTTGGCAGCATCACAGAAATTCTCATCACTGTACAGAAATATTGTCCTGTAGACCTGAGAGTCTAGTGGGTATTCAGAGTCATAAAAATGACTGCAAGAGGCCTGAAAGCAATGTACAGGAAGCTTTGTTCAGAATGTAACCTACTCATTGCCCTTGGAATTCTTACTCAAAAATTGGTTTTAACCCTTCAAAAAGGAAAAAAAAAATTGTAGACTATAATAATTGTTTATGTATCTAGAGCAAAGTCAAAAATTGGGAAACAAACAAAAATGCCTCAGATCAAGTTATGAGTCAGGATAGATTAAGTTGTTCTACACTATCAAACAGCAGTGCCTCAAAGTAACATGAGCTTATTACTCATCCCTTCCCTGTGACCATCACAGGCCATCTTGGTAGCTCTGCTCTACACCATCCTGACTCAGGAACTCAGGATACAGGAATCTCCATTTTTACGGTGCACATTTGCTAAAGCAGAGAAAATTAAACATGGCAAATTGCACATTGACTTTTAAAACTTCCGCCTAGAAATGACAGATATTACTTCTGCTTATACCCTATTAGTCAAATCAAGTCACATGTCTGCCTCTGATTTCAAGGAGATAGAAAAATACAGCCTTCCCATATTTCCATAAAGAGAACTGGACACTTAGGGAACACTACTGACCATTCTTCTAAGCAAAACAGATGCTACTTACTACAAATACAGAAACACACTGATTTCTGGAAAATACCTTCTGGCTCCTACTGGAAGTCTTTACTTTATGTTCCTGGTATCCAGTTTAGTTACTTGATTTACTAACTCATAATATCTTAGAAAATACTTCAGAAGGCAGAAGTGTTTTACAGCATGTATTAGTTTGCTAGGGCTACCATAATAAAGTACCACAAACAGGGTGACATAAACCATAGAAACTGATTTCCTTACAGTTCTAGAGGAGAGAAGTCCAAAATCAGGCTGGCAGCAATGTTTGTTTCTTTGGAGGTCTCTCTCCCTGGCTTGTAGATGGCTATCTTTCTTCACATGGTCTTCCCTCTGTACATGTCTGTGTCCTTACCTTCTCTACTTATAGAGACGTGAGTCATGCTGGATTAAGCCCCATCCTAATGACCTCATTTTAATTTAATTACCTCTTTAAAGGCCATATATCCACATACAGTCACATTCTGAAGTACTGGGGTTAGAACTTCAGATCCCCTTTCAATATGAATTTTGGGGGTAAACAATTTAGCCCATAAAAGAGCATAATAGAAGTAAAACTAAAAAAAAAAAAAGTAAAGAAAATGGACTCAGAGATTTAAGAAAATATGGGAAGTCTGGTATTTTTTGTGTGTCAGGACATATGCCAAAGGACTCTTGGAAAATTCCGTCCTAACAATCAGATGGTGGGCTGCAAGCAATGTAACAAATCTTTCTTTAATTGGGGAAAAAGATGACTGGGAGACTATAGTTTATTCCCAGGAGACACTTACAATAAATAACATTAAAGGGAGAGAATGTATGGCATTCACTATACACTGTTCACTATACACCCCTGTGCTTCCCCAATATTTTCAACCAATTTTCTATGAGAGAGAACTTGTTCTCACCAATGAGCCAAGTGAGCAAGGGAGATATCCAGGAAAATGTTCCAGCAGAGAAAACAGCAAGTTCAATGCCCTCAAGGAGGGGCTAAGATAAATTTCATATGCTTGTTATTTTGGGAAATTTGAAACTTGAGAATGCCTGACTCTTAGTGACCCAAACATAGCATTCCCAAATTCCTGGCAGGTATTAGTCTTTGAATTTAAGAACAAGAAATTCTAACTTCTAGGAATTTGTAGGAATTCTCAAACTAAGTTTTATGGTTACTCATTATTACTAAAAACACATAGAGTGCTATGAAAAACACAAATAACATGATTTTGAGAATTCCTACAAACTCTTAGAGGGGTGGGATAGGGAGGGTGGGAGGGAGACACAAGAGGGAGGAGATATGGGGATATATGTATATGTATAGCTGATTCACTTTGTTATGAAGCAGAAACTAACACACCATTGTGAAGCAATTATACTCCAATAAAGATGTTTAAAAAAAAGTATGAAGTTCATGGTAAAAAAAAAAAAAACTAAACAGTGAACCTTTTTTCTGCAACAGATTCATATTGAGTTTCATGAGTTTTCTGTGAAATAAAATTGATATATTAAGTACATAGTTTGTATTATTATTAACCATATATTGTGACAAGATTTTATATTTCAGTAATATGTACAAATGACCTCAACCTGATATATCAATGCATAGTTCATAATAAAAAATGCTAAATAAAGAAGAACTAACACAAAAATAAATATCAAATAAAATAAATCACATTGGAAAAACAACATAAAATATTTAACATTTATAAACTACCATTCTTTTTTTTTTTTTTTGCGGTACACGGGCCTCTCACTGTTGTGGTCTCTACCGTTGCAGAGCACAGGCCCCGAACACGCAGGCTCAGCGGCCATGGCTCACGGGCCCAGCCGCTCCGCGCATGTGGGATCTTCCCGGACCGGGGCACGAACCCGTGTCCCCTGCATCGTCAGGCGGACTCTCAACCACTGCGCCACCAGGGAAGCCCTATAGACTACCATTCTTAACATGAAATTTTAGAACAATCAAAGCATTCATTTCCCTATTCAATAGAATTAATCTTTGTTTTGTGACAAATATTCCAGATGTAGAAAAAAAAGTATTTTATTTTGAATTAATGTTGGTCATATTTTTAAAAGCGAATTCGAAAACGTCTTCAGATTGGTACATAGTGCTTCATTTGATGAGCTCATTCCAATTTTTAAAAATGAAAAGCTTTTGTTTGCTTACTCTGATTTTTATTTGCTGTTGAAATTAATGTTGCTTTGCAATATGAAAACATTTTGGAGCAGTTTCTGATTTCATGTTGAAGTATTTCACAACATTCACATCTTCTCTTGCATTAGTTCTGTTAAAGTGTTTACAAGGAACTGTAGCCTATAGCTAATTTTCAAACACTGAAGATGGCAGCAAATATTAATAGGCAGTATTTGAACAATATAATATTCATATTTCCAATCAAGGTTAACAGCCCTTTACAGAATCATATGTTGAAATTGCCAATCAAAAAGCGTAATTTGCTTCCTAAGAACGTTATTTCTTGGGATAACACTCATAAGATTTGTATAAAGTAAACAATGCATACAGACTTACTATTATTTATGTTTGCAAGAATGGCTTACCATTAGCAATGGACCAGGCCATGAACGTAAACTTATAACAAGGCAACAGCTAAAAGTAATGTTGACCTCCTGCTGCTCTGTCCTGTTTTCTGGAAATGTTTACCTCAATCTTTGACCCAGCATGTGTCTCCTGACCCACCCAGTGTCTCCTGCTTTTGTTTTCAAGCCAGTACTATTGGACTAGTACTTTTGGACCAGTACCATTTCTATCTTGCTAGTTAAGCTTTAATTCCCTTAAGGGCAGTATAATAGTTCTTTTTTCTGTTTTCCTGATTTCTTGATAGATATTTCATGAAACTCAGAATTTGGAAGATATACGTTTCCCAATAAAAATGGGAAAGAAAGTCCTCTGTGGAAACATTATACAAATGAGAAAAAGGAACTTGTACTTGGTTATGAACACTGGCAATTTCTCAAGTATTAGGGAAGGAGGCAAGTTACCTAACAGGAATGAAAGAAATGATAAGGTTGGATACATGAAACTTTAAATTAGATCTGTGGTTCTCATAGTAGGGTTCCCATATCAGCAATAACAGCATCACCTTGAACTCGTTAAATATGCAAATTTTTGGGCTCTTGCACAGACCAATGGAAGTGGAAACTCTGAGAATGGACCCTAGAAATAAAAGTTTTAAAAACATCTCCAGGTGATTCTGATGTACAAAATGTTTGAGGACACCTTTGTTAGATTATCTTCATGTTGAATGCCGCTCCAGAGAGGAATTGCTTTCTCTCTTCATATTACATATATATACATATATAATTTTACATACATATATGTATATACATAATTTGAATACATATATCCTCCTTCAAAGTAGAAGACTGAAAAGCCAGAGTAGGTAATATCTGTTAATTTCTACCTATTATCTTGCCAGGAAAATTAAAATATTTGGGGCTTCTGCCTATTTTCTAGTGGTTTGAATCTTTTACCAGCTGCTTGATAATAAAAATAAATATTTTTTTTGTAGGGGGCAGGATTTCTCTGCAATATTTGGTAGAGAATTCCTCTAAACAACACTCATACACCATAATTGTTTCTAAAAAGTCACTTTACCAATTATTGTAAGTTTTTAGAAACCATACTAAGTTATCAGGTAGTTAAATTGAAATACAAGCTTAAGTGCTTGTTACATGCTTAAGTGCTGTGTAAAGTGTTATAGCATGTACAGATGTGAACATAACTGCTTCCCTCAAAAACATTATGGGATAGCATAGTAAAAGCATAGTAAAAGAAGTATAGATTAGCAACTAATGCAAATATTTGCAACTAATGCAAAACAGAAAGAAAGAAAACCTGTAATAGAGGCATGCATAGCACACAGAAAAAACATGTAGATATAGATACATATATATATATATTTTTTTTCAAAAGGGTATTTTTTAGTTGTTTGGAAAATGAAATCAAGATTAGCCATTCCCTGGAGTGTTACAATACATTTCATCTCCTGCAGTAACAGTGTAAGGGTATTATTTAGTAAAGAGGTCAGATGAATAACTGTTAGACTAGATGCTTCCAAGGAAATGGTTGAGCCACAGGGTACTTTAACCATTAATTTTATCCATTTAGGTGGTTGCCACAGATTCCCACAACTGACATTGATACTTTTCTTGAAAACAACTGAACACTGTATGGCTTGGTTGGCATTAGTCACTGTGAATAATTGTGGCCCAAGTTAAGGATTAAAGTTACATGGAAAATATAGTTCTGATATTGGGTTTTCTATATCAGTACATGTTACAGAAACCACTACTCTGCAAATGACAGGAACTTGATAAGCAGGGTCCAATTCAAGGAAATGGAGGGGAAAAATGTCCATTTTCCCAAAAGTTAATGCACTGTATTATCTTAAGTCCACTTCATCACCATGGATGTAGATTGGTCCTTGAAATCTTCACAGGTATAATTGGATGGAAGGGCTCAAACAAATTTGTTCTTCAGATGAATCCATGCTAGTATTTCAATTCAATTCTTTCTGATGAATGAGTTGGTCTATAAACCTGCTGCATTTATGACTGCTTTTGCTATAATGTTCCCAGCACAGAAACAGCTATGTATTACAAAAGTATATGAAATACCTATTACTATACGTGCAATACTCCAAACCAAGACAAAACAACTTCTACTAACATCAACCAATAAAACAAAAACATGAAGAAAGAGGGTTGAAAGAAGGCTATCCTATCCTTGGATGTTGCTCTTTTAAAATAAATAAAAACCTGTTACACAGAGCATCACAAGATTATAATTTAATAAGCTCCTATTCCTCATACACATTCCCAGGCATGACATCACTGATTTCATATTATGTCTTGTGTGGGATCCATGTTCCTCAAAATTTTTCAGGTGGGAAAATACAGTTTAGATATATAACACAGCCACAGATCATTCAAAGGTAGAAATGAAAGCCCAAATTAGATCTATTTGCATGTTAGGAGTAGTTCTGGATGTCCATCTGGCTTATTTAATCACATTAGAATAATTATGAGATAATAATCACATCTCCCTCACCTTTCAATGTATGAGAAATAAGGCCTGAGGCTCCCTCAAATATTTTTATATCCTTTGCTTCTACTATAATATATTATATACAACAGTTATCTATCTATCTACCTATCTCATACATATACGTATATGTACATATGTATCAAAATAGATACATATATCAATATATGTACCTATATAATGTGTATAAATCTAATGTATATATATGAAATATACATATACATATGTGTATATATGTATACATATACATATGTGTAGGTATGTATCTATCGATCTGTCTATCTATCATCACATTGATTCCTTGATTCCCTGGCCATTTTTTTTTTTTTTTTTTGCAGTATGCGGGCCTCTCACTGTTGTGGCCTCTCCCGTTGCAGAGCACAGGCTCCAGATGCGCAGGCCCAGCGACCATGGCTCACGGGCCCAGCTGCTTCGTGGCATGTGGGATCTTCCCGGACCGGGGCACGAACCCGTGTCCCCTGCATCGGCAGGCGGACTCTCAACCACTGGGCCACCAGGGAAGCCCCCAGGCCAACTTTTGATGACCTATTAAGATAGTTTAATTCCTTCTCTGTGCAGCCTTCACTGTAGACTGTATTCCTTGGCACTGCCACCATCATTAACTTTACATACCTTCTAGGCAGTATTTATCAGGTGAAGGAATAAACATTTTCTATCATAGATTAGGAGCTCCTTGAGGCAGAGACTAATTTTCTTTTTGAGGATAATCTTACCTATCATTTTATCCTGCAAACAAGGAATTGGCAACCATGGCCTGATGATGTTTTTGCCCACCCCATGAGCTAAGAATGGTTTTTAAATTTTTAAATAGTTGGGAAAAAAGAATTATTCATGACGTGTAAAAATTGTATGACATTCAAATTTTGGTGTCCATAAATCAACTTTTACTGGAATGCAACCACGCTTAACATTCACATATTGTCTATGATTGTTTTCATAGTTACAACAGGGAACACAGGATCTTTGAATTCTAAAAATGTTTGTTAACCAGAGTCAATTTGCTCCTGGGCCTCAGGAGACATTTGACAAAATCTGGAGACATTTTGGGTTGTCACAAGTAGATGAGGTGGATAGTATTGGAGTCTTAATCAGAAGAGATTGGGATGCTGCTAAATATTCTGCAGTGAACAATATAGTCACTACAACAACTATCTTGTACAAAGTGTTAGTAGTGCTGAGGTTGAGAAATTTTGGCCTTAAATATTTACTATCTGATCCTTTACAGAAAATGTTTGCCAAATCTTGCCCTTGATCCTAATAAAAAAGCTAAAGGGAGCAGTTTCCTCTGATAATTAGAAAATATGCTTGAGTTTAGATACACAAATTCAAAAGTATGAATAATTACAAATTTAGACAATGTCACTGAATTTTATTCATGAAATAAATGTCTAGAGAAACCACCTGATCTAAGTCAAATGGTTCCAACTGTACTCAATAACTAAAAAAACCACCTGAAAAGGGATGTAGTTAAAAGTGAAAAAAACACATAAACATAAACTTAATTGCTTATTTTGTGACATGTGTGCCAAATACCTGTGTGATTATATTTTTCTAATTTCAACTTGGTTGTTGTGATTTAATATAGAAGATAAATGAGTATCTTTAGTATCTAGGAAATTCTGTGTCTCATACTTCAATAGCCATTCTAGAATTTTCCTTTTTAAAAAATTTACTGGGTGTGCATTTTGTTAAAGGGAAAGTTTATTCCATATTATTTAAACCAAACACTGATCTTATATAAAAATAAGACATAAGAGACTTTTGATAGCAATGAGTCTTCAATAGTAAGAGACAGAGTAATAGGAACCACAACTGGGATTTCTTCTCTGATTTATAAGGATCGCATATCAAGTCACCTCTTAAAAATTTATACATATAATATATGACTAAACTTATTGTCAGCTGGGTTATATTTTCACTTGGCCTTTTAACCCTACTTTTTGATTTTAACAAAAGCACAGGAAATATTTCCTTCTGTGGTAGAAGGTAGGAATGGGAGAAGGTGTTCTTTCCCCTTGTCCATTAGATCATACTAATTTCATACTTTTTCTATTTAGAAACCTGACTTTGAGTTAATATATACCATTCTAACATGTCAAAGATGTTAATTTTTAATTTGAAACACTTGTCTTAATAAGAATGGGTGAGATCATGTTAGCTTTATTGTGATAGCTGAACAGTCCCTTAACAAGTGCCTAATGAAAAGAAACAGTGATATTGCAGCTTTGTCTCATTTTAGGCAACAATAATAAGAAGTGGCCCCAGAAAAATTGATAGCAGATTCCACATCTTGTGGAGTGTTCCAGAAATAATCTGGTTTTGACAAAATGCAGAGTCAAAGAGAATAAAAGAGTCTGTGGTGAATACAACTAATTGTTTCCAACTCACTGAGAAGTGATGATTAAGACACTGGTTCAGGAACCAGAAAGACCTGGGTTTGAACGTCATCTTTGACCTTCCCAGCTGTGTGATCTTCTGAAACTATTCAACTGCTCTAAGATTCTGTTTTCTCACTGGTAAAATGCAGATAATAAGAGTATGCACCTCATAAATTTGTTGGGATGGTTAAATGGCATACCACACCTAGAATGTTCAGCATATGGTAGCTTTAATTACTATAACCCAGATGTCTTCTGGGGGCACCTCTGCCCTCCAGAGAGCTCATTAAACTTGGATCAAATTCCAGTCCATGCCTTGTGATGTTCCAAAATCTTTCCCATGATTTCTGCCAAGGTCATGGGACTTGCTTCCCCAGGTTTCCCTGAACCCCTAAGTTCTTGCATTCTAATGGGATATGTCTGTTTTACTCAGAAATACTTTGACGCAAAACTTGCATGTTCACATACAAAACTACTCACACAATGCACTTAGTCTTAAAAATTATTCCGAAGATTTTGGAGTTAACATGGGAACATTGAGCTATTGAAACTTTCTGCTACTGGGTGTCATGTCCTCATCTCTGTCCTCTTCCTTTCCCTTCTTCTTTCCTCTTTCCCCCCTTATTTTGCTCTGGTTCCTCCACCTTCTTCTCCTTTCCTGTTTTCTCCCCACCCTCTCCCCTCCTCCTTAGCTTCCTGTCTTGGTCTCCCTAATTCCCCTTCTCCCTGATTTCTCTGCACTCCACATCCTCCCTCAACTCCAGTTTTCAATTCCTCTGTCACCACTATACAGAATAGCGCCCCCTTTCTTGAAGTCTTGTCACATCAGCCCTTCAGCCTTTGGGGAGCTGAGGGAGCCTTATTTGTTCAGTTTTTAACACGAGATGTTTTTCTTACAAATATGGCTTTCTACCTAGTGGAAATCCAGACTCAGATTTAAAAAAAATAAAGATGTCTCATCTTGTCACATAATTACTTCATTCTCTTGTTTACATCTCCTGACCTCTACTATTCTCTTTGTATGAATTCTGAGGGAGCATCCATCTCTGAAGTCTCCATGTGGCACACCTTCTCTTACACCTTTGAGGGCCCATAATGCTCTGCCTGCACTTTTCTTATGACCTTTACTTCCTGTTACCTTGTATTGTGGTGATCTGTGAATACTACACTTTCCATCATCTTTAAAGGACTGGAAATAGGTGTCTTTTGTTTTGATTTCTTCCACAGTGTTACAAAGTAATGTAGTACATGATGTTTGTGTCTTTGTTGTTTTTAACTAAATAACTCTATCTTTATTTTCTCAAAAAATTAAAAATAGAACTACCTTATGACCCAGTGATTCCACTGCTGGGTATATATCCAAAGAAAACAAAAACACTAATTCAAAAATATACATGCACCCCAATGTTCATAGCAGCATTGTTTAGAATAGTTAAGATATGGAAGCAACCTAAGTGTCCATCAAAAGATGAATGGATAAAGAAGATGTGATACACACACACACACACACACACACACACGCTAGAATATTATTCAGCTATAAAAAAGAATGAAATTCTGCCATTTGCAGCAACATGGATGGACCTAGATAGTATTATGCTTAGTGAAATAAATCAGACAGGACAAAAAATACTCTGTTACCACTTACATGCGGAATCTAAAAAATAAACTAATGCATATAACAAACCAGAAACAGACTCATGGATATAGCAAACAAACTAATGGTTACCAGTGGAGAGAGGAAGGGAGGAAGAGCAATATAAGGGTATGGGGTCAGAGATACAAACTATTATGTATAGAATAAATAAGCAAAAATGATATATTGTACAATATAGCCATTATGATATATTGGGCAATATAACCATTATTTTCTAATAACTTTAAGTGGAGTATAATCTATAAAAATATTGAACCACTATGTTGTACACCTGAAAGTAATATAATAAAGTAAATCAACTGTACTTCAATAAAAAAATTAAATAATACCATCTTTAAACATAGAGATGGCTGAAAACAGCAATCCATGGAAAAAAGAGCATAGACTTCAGCTGTGACTGTCCTAGGTTCACTTATTTTCTCTGTGGTCTTGGTTGTGTGTATCTGTCAGAGTTTAAACGAGGGAGCAAAGTCACAGTGATCATTATAGGAGTGAAAGGATTATTACAGAAATTAAACTTCAAACGAATGTGGGAAGAATCGAGGAAGTGAAAGTCTGGAAAGGGAGGTCAAGCTATCAGAGAAAGAAGCACTAGCGAGTCTTCCTGATGCACTGTTACAGGTGGACAAGCCAGAGTTTTCAAAGAAATCTGAGAAGCCAAGCACATCTGGCTGTTAAAATGAGGCCACAGAAAGGGAGCTTGCAGCATGTTTATGAAGCCATTGCATTTGTGTAGCTTCCACCTCTGTGGTGTACAACAAAGAATCTGGTGGTGAGCTGGGGTTGCTTTTGATCAGTAGAGAGCAAGAAATGCTGTCTCTGTCCACCACTGTGTCTAATCGCAACCATCTTCTAAGAGAAGTGACTGTTGCTTTACTTTGTCTTCCAAGTCTCATGTCAGTACCACTTTTGGCTAGTTTTAACCTGGAGACATCCAAGGAATAAGATTCTGGGGAGCATAGTTCCCAGCCTTATCCAAGGTGATATGCACAGTCCAACACAGTTATGTTACTTAATCTCTCCAAGCATCAGTTTCCTTACCAGAAGAGTGGAGACTCTAATTTGCCATGTTTTTGTAAGAATAAGAAATGCTTATACAGCCTAACATACTGGAGGTCCTCAAGGAATGGCATCAATGATTATATGTTATGAATAAAATGCAGCCCTGTAACTGCTCCTAGAGAACTGCCTTCTACTTTGTTCTGAGATATAAAGAACATATGGAGGAGAGACAATTAAATAGAAGAAGAAGAAAAAAAACAAGGTCAAAAAGGGCCTTTTACAAGTTTCAGATTATAGCGTTGGTACCTAAATTAAGGACTATTTGACACTGATCATTCTCCATATATTCCATTTAGAACGTCACACATCAATCACAATTGCTTCAATTATATACTCCATTATATATGCTGCCATTTTCTTAAGAACAGGAAAGGAATGCACTATAGATTTCGGAACTTTCTCACTCCAGAGCTCTTAACATGTCTTTAGTCAAGGTGGGCCTAAATTTTGCCAAAAAGACACTCATGGTCTAGTGTCTTTTTGGCAAAATTTATCAATTTGACATGCAGTTATCATTGCAGATAAATCTGATGTCCAATTTAAGTGAGCACACATTGTGAGTGAGGAGAAGGATGGATGAAATTAGTGTGAGCTTTTGACAATGATATTGGAAGTCCAAAGTGAATTGAAGTCAGTTCACATGGGCCACCAAACATTCATTCCTTATCACAGTTTTCTAGATGAGGATCCACCCAAAAATAAATCTTCCAGTTTTATTCATGTCTAGGAAGGGACATTCATGACTAGAAAGTTCTTTGGCTTTCTTTTTTTTCTTAAAACCTTTACCCTCTTTTTCTTATATGTTTCATACCATCATTGTACCATCAAATTCCCTTATAGCATCTCCAGGCCTATGGGTAAACTTCTAAAATAAGACTTTCTTCTAGGATTAGCTAGTTGATTGGATATATAAAAAGTGAATCCTTTCTATATTCTTGAACATAAGTCAAGAAACTTTTTCACACATCATTGTGGTTTCAGGTGTTCCTGCTTTACATATGTCTAAATTCATTGGGCTGCTCTAGAAAAAATGAGATTCTGTTTGTATTCTTCTTATCTCTGTCATCTCCTTTCTTTGTCTCTGTTAGTAGACCAGGGGTCTTCAAACTTGTTCTGTTTGCAGGTCAAAAGTCACATAGTAAATATTCTAGGCTTTGTGGACCAAAAGGTAAAAACAGAGGTACTTAGATAACCATTTAGCATGTAGCTATTTAAAAACTGTAAAAACAAAAAACAACTTAGATTATGGCCTTAAACACACAGGTAGCAGGTCACACTTGGTTGACCTCTGGTGTAGACTATTGCCTACAATTTGACATGTGTTTTGATGTCCTAACTTGCTCTTTGGCTTGGATTCTCTCCAAACTTTGGTCCATAATTTATTACCAGGCACATGCCAACCCACCATAGGTCCTCACCTGCATTTTGGGGAACTACTTAGGAAAGGCCCCAATTGTCTTTCAAATGGACAAATCTTCAGACATGATATATGACTTTTTTAAGCTTGTGATTTCAAAGATAATTTTTTTTAGTAAAATAAACTAAAAGGGTAGATTCCTAATGACAGGATATATTATATTCTGTAATAAATTCCCAGGGCTAACTAACAGGATATAAGTAATATAAAAGAAAGCACAAATCTGCCTTCACCCAAATATCTTAATAATTAATGAAAACTTGTTTTATGAATTTGAGAGACACAGATGACTTCTCTTTGTTGTTCTACTCCTCTGGCATTTTTCCCTCTGGCATTAATTCCTTCAGTGAATATTTATTTCACGTCTATAATGTGCCAGAGATTCTACTACACACTATCAAATTAGAAATAACAGACACAGTCCCTGCTTTCAGGGGCAAGAAGTTGAAGGCAGGAGAAAGACAAGAGGAGAGTTAACAGATATAATGCAGGGTGGTAAGTGATATGACAATAATGGGTCCAGGGTAAAATCCTTGGGAGTGGTGCTGAACTGGGCAAAATGAAGTCAGGGAGGTCTTCCCATAGAATTTGATGTCTGAGCTGCATCCTAAACCATAAGCATTTATCATAACGCAGAAGAGAAAAAGAGTATTCTCTGCAGGAAAAGAAAAATGTGAAAAGGGCCAGAAACCTTAGAAACCCCAGTCTGCGTAGGGGCTGTCTGTGATTTAATAAAGCTAGGCTGTAAAAGAGTGAGATGTGCAGTGCCTGGAACCATGCCTGGCATAAAATTGATGCTTGATCAAGAATTGTTGACAGATTGAATGCCAGGAGATGAGTCTGAAGAGGTAGGCAGGGCAAAGATAATCTATGGCAAGCTAAGAAAGTTGCTTTTTATCCAAAAGGCACGGCTGAGCTTTATAAATGATCTGACTTGAAGATACTTGGGTCTCAGAAAATTCACTCTGGCAGCACTGTGGGAATGGACGAGAATGGAGCCAACCTTGAGCTGGAGAGAACAGTTAAGAAGCTGTGTATTCTACCAGAAGGGAAATGTTGACTAGTCGCACCACGGAGGTAACAGAGGGGATAGACAGGAGGGTTACAATTGGAGAGTCTTCCAGAACATTAATAGATCTCTTTGTTATTCTGTTGCGCAAACGTAGAAATAATAAAACCTCGTTTTATTTATGTAGCCCCGTACAGTTGGCAAAATATTTTCAAAGAGAGGCTTAATCAATCAGTTCGTTGCACAGTCTTTGTGGATTGGACCAGAGAATTATAATGAAAGAGAAAATAATGAATAATACGACACACACAGTGACACACGCAATCTAAGGCCAGGTTTTGTTCGTGATAACTAATTCCTACTGATCACCTAATTAATCCCAGAGAGATCTAAGTCTTGAAAATGCAAATATTACACTTTTCCTCACAAGGTTAATTTGTATTTACCATCCACAGTTTGGCAAATGATTTTCTGTTTTCACCATGAATATGTATGGCTTGCTTTCAGCGACCAGAAACACTTTGTTTTCTTATATTCTACGTCATGTTCTGCCTGTAGCAGGACTGACTTGGGGAGCAGCCTGCTAATTAAGAATGGGTAAATTATAAATAGTAAATTTAGAGGCAGTTGGTGGACTTAGAAAATATATATGGTATACAGTGTGGATCGCAGCAGACATTTCCAAGCATTCATTTTACTTTTAATACATAAAATTCATGGGACTTTTTAGTGTACCATACCATATTTACAAGATTGCCTCGGTTGAAATCAGGGTTATCATTTAATGGGTACTTAAGAAACAGAAGGCATTGAGTTAGAAATGCACTCTCTGATATTGCTGAATTAAATATTCTTCCTTTGTTTTTCCTCCTTTTAAAATGTCTTCTATAGAATCTCATAGAAAAGAAATTGAGATCAATATATAACGTTGTAGCTGCAGTTGTCATAGTTTTTCCATCTAATACTTTAATGTATTTACAAGTGAAAAATTGAGGCTCAGTGAGATTACATAATGTGCCCATGATGAACAACTTAGTAAAAAGAGATCTAAGATTTCCAGCTGAAAAGCCAGTGTTTTTCTCCCTGTACACCTTATAGAAGCATTATTACCTCTTGCCAGTTCCTGAAAGGTCACTGCTATAAACTGATTTATTTCATTTGAACTTGGGTTTACTTAAAAAATTCAATCGTTCCAGAGGACAGACATTTACACCTGTAAGGTTTATCAGTCTATATACCTTCTAGTGTGAATAAACCTATTGTGTATATTTCCCTGAGAGTGGACTTCAATCAGAGAAAAGGGAGAAAATGATCAATAGGGAGAAGGGGAAAGTGTTCCTGTAAAAGAGAGAAATAGGTCTAGAAAAGCACACCAAACTTGTTTTACCCTATTGAACTGAAGTGGTCCTATTTAGATATCGATAATAGAAGGTATTTGTTAAATTTAAATTTTAGCTGCAAAGAATTTGAAAATTGATGACTAGTTGTGTTAGTAACTGTGTCATCTCCTCCAAATATTCATTCATACCCTTCCTGGATATTCAAATGGCTTTTTTTTTTATCACCTCCTTCAGGTCTTTGTTTATATGGCCCTTCTCCATGAAGTTTTCCCAGACCAACACACTTAACATTGCACCCACCTGCCCATCCCCTTCCCTGCTTTCTTTGTTTCCATAGCACTTATCACCAACCTCCACACTATAAATTTGAGCTCCTTGCTAGAATGTCAGCCCTATGAAGGCACGACTTTTGTCTGTTTTGTTTCACTGCTCTTACGCCTAGTGGCTGAAGTGGTACCTGGCACATGCTAGGGGCTCAATCAACTTTTATTGAAAGAATGAAGAAATTGATTGTGAACATATTATGTACTACAAAGGAAATGGAAGAGATATGCTATTTTATTTTATGATGGGAGATTTATAAAGACTAATATGGAGAGCAGCATAGCTTACTTATTGTGTTTCAAACTAAGAGGAAGCTATCAAGGTTCTAGCCTAAAATGTGGGATAATCGTTAAATACAGTTTATTTAGGAATAACAGTAAATTACATATTTGAAGCCTGATCAATGAAAAACTATTTTAAAATTCATATGTGATTTATACCTGGTGAGGTATAGCTGAAAATTTTAGGTAATTGTCATGGAAATTAACTTTCTGTTCTGCGATTCCATTTCTTTCCAGCAAAGTTATGTAGTCTTCCATCACCTGTAAAGAGAAAGATAAATAATTTTCTGTTATGAAAGGATTGAAATTTAAGTAGTGTACAAAGGAAGTTATGACAAAAACAAAAATCAAAACCAAAAAAAGTTAGCAAATTTTGGCCTCCTATCTGAGCTCTAGATAACCATTCATTCATGTACTTGATTTGTTTGGACCTTAAGTGTGATATGCTATTGTTGGAATAATATTTGTGTTAATAGCAAAGGTCTACTAATAATTCAATTTATATGTTAGCCCAACTTAGTTTAGAGACAAGTCCATGGACAGGTTGACAGGAAAATCAGATAACATGCATTTAAGCAAATTTTAAGGAAGATAAATAGTGTCATCTGTGTGGTGTACTCCATCAAATCTCTCCAACAATGATTATGAAAATTTAATTGAATTCAAGTAAAAACAGATGACCCACGCTTGTCTGGGAAATAAGCAGATCACTCTCTTCTAGTGAATGAAGAATGAATCTCAACCTCTCTCTCTCTCTTTCTCCATATACGTATATATACAAACAAGCACACACAGTCGGGTTTATATATATGTACATATGTATATTATGTATGTTTGTATATATATGTATATATATCGATATATAGAGTTACATGTGTATTTTAAAAAATAATCTTATTTTCTTTTCTACTCTCTTTTTTCTTTCTGAAGGATTAATGACACAGAAGAAAGCAAGCTTAACTTTGAAGATCTGGAACTAAATCAAATACCAAAAAAAGATCAAGGATTGCTCTGTTTGTTTTGTTTTGTATCCCAACTAAAATTTAAATTTTATAAGAGTAGTTATGCAGTTCATTTGCCCTGTCGACTGTATATAAGTCAGTGCCACTTCATTTGACTTTCATACATTGTAATTTTTACTGTAGTTAAAGATCACTGGGAAAAAACTTAGGGATAGATGTTGGATAAAAATATATACAAGAAATTTTAAGGCCTGCTTGTGCAGTCTTCATCATTTCAATTATAAGAAGATAATTTAATAATTAGAAACTAATTTCAAAAATAGGAGATTTTTTTTTGAACAGAGCAAAGGGTCATTATTTATTGATAAAAAATAATTTATCTTAGATACTTAATGGTTATAAATTTTCTGAATATCAGCAACCTATTTAAAAATATAAGTAGATAAAAACAGATTCAATGTAGTAGGAAGCAACATCATCAACCTATGGTTGATAAAAATTCAAATAATTCAGTTAATAAACTTGAAATAATAGACATACATTAATTGGATACCCTACCAGAGAACTACGTGTTTTCTTAAGTGCACCAAATTTTATAAAACTTAGTCATATATTTGGACAAAATTTGTAAAAGATTAAAATTTTACAGACCAGGGCTTCCCTGGTGGCGCAGTGGTTGAGAGTCCACCTGCTGATGCAGGGGACACAGGTTCATGCCCCGGTCCAGGAAGATCCCGCACGCCGCGGAGCAGCTAGGCCCCTGAGCCATGGTCGCTGAGCCTGCGTGTCCGGAGCCTTTGCTCCACAACGGTAGAGGCCAGAACAGTGAGAGGCCCGCGTACCGCAAAAAAAAAAAAAAAAAAAAAAAAAAAATTTACAGGCCATATTTTTGATAACACTCTAAAACTGGAAATTAGGTACAAATGTGTAAAGAAAAGAATAATTCTTCGAAATTAAACCATCAATTTTACAACCTAAACAACTATTTGTTTAAAGAGGAATAAAAATGTTATTAGAGACCTTTAAAAATTGACATTTGAATATGTATTATTTCCTATTTAAAAAAGAAAAGTGATACATGCTACATTATTTACTCATACACAAATTTTAAAACTCTTTCCAATGCCCACTATTAGTCACTCAGTATTTCAGCACAAGGGATAAGAGAACCAAAGAAACAAAATATCTGTCCTCAGGGAATTTCCTTTATCCCAGAGTAAAATAAACAAACAAACAGATAAATCACAGGCTAAAAAATGCGAAATACATTTTGTGTAGGTCAAATGGTTAAATACGGACAATTTCATATGGTTCAATCTAATTTATAGAATATTGGGTAGATAGAAGATAAGTAAACATATCAGTTCAATCAAAGTTTATAGGTGCTGAAACAGAAGTATCTGTAATATGTATGATGAGAACATGAAAATCTGTCTTGTAGATCATTAGCATTGTGCTGGGTATTATACGCAGGAAAAGCCTTTGTGTCCATTTGGTTGATAATAGTACTGAAATCAACAATTTTCAAGGTATTGCTTCACGTTATTATGCATATTTACATAACTATACAGATATACATGTTACATGCTACATATCAAGGAATTGTTTCTTTCTACCCCCCTTTTTTTAACCAGTAAGTGCATTCTAAATGTATTCTTCCAAAAAATTACTTTTTTTCACTTAAAATTTGTAAGGGGTTATTTCTTGCTGTATTGATTATAAATTTAATAAATCATTTAAATAGATGTCTAATATTCTATAATATGTGTATAATATTAATATATCTTTTGTATTTATTTATATGAACACAATTCCTCAAAATGAGATTGTTGGATCAAGAAATAATTTTAGAGAAGAGGTCTAGGGGTCTCTACATTCAGGATATATACTCTCACTAAATTGCTTGTTTTCTTTTTTTTTAAATTTATTTAATTAAATTATTTATTTATTTTTGGCTGCATAGGGTCTTCGTTGCTGCACGCAGGCTTTCTCTAGTTGAAGCCTTGAGGTGCGAGGGTTTCTCAACATGGTGGCTTGTTGCGGAGCACGGGCTCTAGGCATGTAGGCTTCAGTAGTTGTGGCTCACGGGCTCTAGAGCGCAGGCTCAGTAGTTCTGATGCACAGGCTTAGTGGCTCTGCGGCATGTGGGATCTTCCCGGACCAGGGCTTGAACCTGTGTCTCCTGCATTGGCAGGTGGCTTCTTAACCACTGCGCCTCCAGGGAAGCCCCAGCTTGTTTTCTTTTTAACACATTTTTCCTCAGTTATACTTAGGCCCCCATTCCAGAGTCTTTTTTAAAATATCTTTTGCAGTGAATAACCCTCTCATCTTTTGCCAGAATTTGGTAAGTCTGTCTTCTGATTGTACAAAGTAGGGAATTGGATGTGTATGGGGAGGTAGGATCCTTAAATGGAATTTCTGTCTGTCTTCCAGTTTTCATCCCTAACCTCACCCCTCTTCAAGGCACTAGGTGACAACAATTTATGAATCTTTTGTGTATGTTTCAGTAAGCCCGCTTGCTTATCAGCTTTCTTAAGTTCTCATTTAGAGCTCAGCTTTCTCGGCCTGCTAATCACATACTCTGCAGCCTGGAAAAATCAAATGCTGTTGTCTCCATTCTCTTTGAATTTACAGATTTTTTTTTTTTTTTGGTTTGGTTTTCATGGTGTCTGGAGTAAAGCTAATTGAGAGGATTTTAATCTGTCATCCTGACTGAAAGTCTGATTCTTCATTCATGCTTGGGCTTTCTTCAGTTTAGATGGGTTATAACCTTGAACATTTTAGAGGAGGCAATGATGCCATTTGGGTGTGAAGGCAATCTATTCCTTTTGGAAAATGTCCCCTTGATTTTCTCAAGGCAAGGATTTTAATATCCTACAAAGTGGAGGAGGTCTTAGAGATCAGTGTAATATCTTCACATTATATGTGAAGAAAAGAAGCCCAAGGATTGTAAAGGTTTTTCCAGGTTCATATGGGTAATAATTAGTGGGGTAAGCGTTTAATTTTGTTTAGGTTTTTAATGTACTCTTTCCCCTCCATTTACAGTACAACCTAGATTTCCAGTTTCCCAGTCTTCTCTATGATACTACACAGAGGATCTGAGCATAATTTATATATTTGCATGTTTATTCATTTATTATCTAGCCTCTCCCAACAAACAAAAATTCCATGAGGTCAGTGAATACCTGTTTGTATTGCCTTTTTCATTCATTCCAGTACCAAATAGTGTTATTTCCAGCACTAAATAGTGGCTGGACTTGATACATATGTTAAATAAAGTATTGAATACATTAATATAACCACTGTTTAGCTTGGAATGGCTACATTTTATCATCTTGATCCCCACCAAGTGTGGAGTTATTCTTATATCTGAAGGACTATCTAATGCTACCATTCTCAGTTCTACTGCACAGATCACATACACAGCATTGACCGGGGATTGTTTTTATTGCAGATGCTATTGGTGAATGAAACTTATTATTCTTTCAATAATTAAAAATATTTAATGATTCCAATAACAATCATTAAAAATGTGCTTTTGTAAAATAGAATATTAACAAAATATGCAATTTTCTTGATAATCCAGTTATCATTATAAACATATAGATTGTACTATGTTACTACTTCTCACATCTTTTCCCTACCTTCACTTCAACACAAAGAGAAATAACACATATTCCACTTTAGTTTTTCAGGTAAGAAAAAACTTTTTTATCAGAAGGGAATACATTTTCATATTATGGTCTAAATTGATTTAGCAGAATTTAAGCTAAATATTAAGTGACTTGGTATTTTTAAATATCTATACTTTACCATTCAGATACATATTACAAGGTTATATGAAATGTCTTTATATTTGGTGTGTCACCTAGAAATAGTGCTTTGATCAGTTACTAGACTGCATGTTTTAGTAAAGAGAATGTTTGGAGAAGAACAAAATATATCAATGCCATATTTATTAAAATTAAAATGAATTTTAATTTATGCATCCAGGACCTCCCATTTTTCATTCTAGTTGGCAAACGAAAGAATACATAAAGACATGTAAATTATTTACTAAGGAGAAAAATAAAACCACTTTGGCTCTTATGGATGACTTTTGTTTCTTGGTAATTTTGAACATTTTTATCTAAGTGTTCCTTATGTTCCTGAAGGTGAAGAACACTGGAAAGAAAGATCTTAACATGATTTTTCCAGTTTTCACAGATCAGTTTTAGCATTCAGGAGATTATTGAAGGCCAACAATTTCTTACATCAGATTCATGGGGCACGAGCTACTTAAATATTTAGTTCTTGAAAAAAAAGATAAATGAGCAGTCAGATGAGTTATAGGGCTTGAAATGAAAGGAAAAGCTCTGATGAGGTGACTGTTGAGAAGCAGCGGGAGGTCAAAGGATGGTAACAGAAACAAGGAAATGAGAAACACACCTTATTATTATGCAGTTTTTTAGAATGTAAAAGATCTTTGGTAACTCTGTGAAAATTGAAGGTGTGAGATATTTTATTAACATTTAGGAGAGATTTATTGCAAACTATTGCTGCCTACTCCTGAAAGTTTTCTGCAATTTTTATGCTACATCAATACTTAATGATTTATTGTGTTCTATGAGGTTCTAATCCTTGATAGGCACTGAGCTATATAATTAGAGGTCTGGAACACAGTGGTTAAACATGGATTCTGGAATCAAACTATGGAATCTGTCCAGTTGTGTGGCCTTGAGAAAGTTACTGAACCTTTCTCAGACTCAGTAAAGAAGAGAATATGAGAACACACATACTTCAAATGCTTACTATACAGATTAGACAGGTTACTATGTGTAAAGCACTTAGTGCCTGGCAGATGTAGAGGTTACTGTATATCTATTGGCTACCATTATTCCTCAACATATCTGATATCCAGATTATCCCTTCATGTGAATCTACATTAATCTCACTCTTGTATGCTGCTTTCCAGTGGAGGAAAGGTTTTTAAAGTTTCTTGAGAAACCTAGGACTTTCTTGCTTCTAATCCTTTGCCCATGCAATTTTCTCTACCTGAATTAACTTCCTCTTCACTTTCCACCTTGCTAAATTAGCCCTAGCACAGATGTCACTTTCTAAAAAGCCTGCCCTTTTTCATAAATTGAATGTCTCTCAGTTGAATCTACTGTAATATTTCCATGTGTCATTCATCATACTTTGTCTTGTAAAATCTTTGTGGTATAAGGAATGTTTCTTAAACTGTGATTTGTGGATCCTGGGGGTCTGCAGACATATTCTCTACTTCTAGGAGAAGTTATGAATTTTCTATTTTCATTTGGATAATGATCTTAACAAAAAAGTATAAGCATATTCTAAGTCACCTGTATGAAATCCTTGTAATTGAGTGTTGAAATGCATTTTTATTACCCATGTTTTGTTTTTTGCGGTACGCGGGCCTCTCACTGTTGTGGCCTCTCCCTTTGTGGAGCACAGGCTCCAGACACGCAGGCTCAGCGGCCATGACTCATGGGCCCAGCAGCTCCGTGGCATGTGGGATCTTCCTGGACTGGGGCATGAACCTACGTCCCCTGCATCGGCAGGCGGACTCTCAACAACTGTGCCACCAGGGAAGCCCTATTACCCATGTTTGTGTTGTGTTTACAATCACCTTCACAAGAGGTAAAGGACAGAAAACTTCTCGGCATAGTAAGACAGGTTTCACAAGAGTCCAAATAGAAAAGAGTCATGGGTGAAAAGTGAGTCTGTGCACATCCTAGAGCATGGGGTCACCAAACAATGCGTGCTCTCTGTGCCATATTCACATGGTAAGTTGATGCTTGGGGGACATTTTTCATCTTTTATATGCCAATTATCCAAACTTTATTGGCAATAAGTGGAATAGCAAATATGCAAAAAATGTGTTTTATTTTTACATATTATAGCTTGAGGTGTACTGTTATACTGATTGGCCCATCAAAATAAAAAAATTCATTTTTAATGAGAAAATTAAAAGAAGTGATTATGATGGAGACTCAAATTACGATTCTGCACACTCAAATTCAAAAGAATCAATTTGAAAACAAATGAAGCACAAAAACAAATACGTTTCTATTATTAAATGTAGTATCAGCAAATTAGTTGCAACAAATTCACATAATATATATCATAAAACTAATCTATAACATTAAACTAATATAATATTTAACTATTTTATTGATTTTGCAGTTTATTAATTCAAATTTATTCTTGAATTCAGCAATTATTTATAATCTTGCTATGTACAAATCAATCATCTAGTTACTAAAAATATAGCAGTGAACCAACAAAACTCCTTGTCTTTGTATAGTTTTTTACTGTAATGAAAGAGGAGACAGTCACCAATATGAATATGTAAAATATACAGAGTGTGACATTGATTAGTGATAAGGTGTAAAGATAAAATAGGGAAAGGGGCAGGGGAGAGTTGAGAACACTTGCAATTTTAAATAATGTGGTAAGAAAGGTCTCCTTGAGTGGGTGAAATTCCATTGAAGATCTGAGTGATGTCCATGTAGATAACCAGGGAAGAGCACTTCTAGCAGAGGGGAATAGAAGATACTAATACCCTAAGGCAAGAGCATGCTTGTGTATTTGACAAGAGTGATCAGGTCCATGTGGCCAGAGAGATCTAAATAAGGGGCAGAATAAAATGAGATAACATTTGAGGTAAAAACAGCACTCACACTAAGTAGGGACTTGTAAATCATAGGAAGGATTTTGGCTTTTGTTCAGAGTCCAGGGGAAACCATTGGGCACATTGTAGCAGAGAAATGTTGTGAACTGATTTAGTTTAGCTAGAATTCCTTGGACTACTGTGTTGAAAATGAACTTAAAGGCATCGAGAATAAAAGCAAAGAGCCACGTAGGGAACCTACTTTAAGTGGAAGGTAACAGTGACCTGAACCAGGATGGGAGCAGTGGGAATTGTGAGAAAAGCTTACTGTCAGAATATATTTTAAGGATAATAACGCTAACAGGTATGCTGATGGGCTGGATGTGGGCAACCAGAGAAAGAGGAGTTAGATAACATCAATATTTTTTACTTGAAATACTGGAGGAATACAATTGTCATTAACTGAAATAGGAAAGACTCCAGAAAGAGTAGGTGTGGGAATAGAGTGAAACATTAGGAGGTCAATTTTGTACATGGTAAGTTTAGGAAGGTTCTTTAACATCCAGTGGAGATATCTTTTGGTTTGGGAGTTGCACAAAATTTATAGTTCTACCTTTTGTATTTAAGAAGTAATGTAATCAAGATCATAATTTAAATCACCAATCAGTGTCTACCAGAATATTTCTCCTTTAAAAGAGACTAAGTCATCATTTGATTTTAAGAAGCACTATGGTAGGGGATAAGAAGTTAAAGCATTTTGAGGTCAGGGAAACCAAAATTTGAGTTCTGATTTGATCATATTACAGATATGAGACTTTATATGAGTAATTTTTTTGAGCGTCTATTCATTTCTAAAAGTGGATATGGTAATACCAAGATAAGAATTTTGTGAGAATTAAAAGAGATAATTTCCATAAAATATATAACTCAATGTCCTGTTTGGCACTTAATTGATGCCCAAGTGAAATGTTACTTCTCTTTCCTAAAAGTCCCTTGATATGCTTTGAAAAAATGGCAGAATTTGACCTGGAGACACAATAGGGCTGGTTCAGTCAAGAATGTGAGCAGTGAGAACAGAGGTAAGGATCAGTCATCCTAAAATATATGTTTGGGAGTGGAGACCCAGGGGTTTCATACTCCAAGAAGTATGAATTAAAGCCAAATATTTGGACATGGTGTAAAGGACAAAAAAGAGCCTTATAAGGTAGATGAAAGCAGATAGTGCACTTAGGAGAACTTCTCAGGCTCAGTGAAGATAAGGAAGGTCAAGCATATGGTGGATATCAGGTAGGAACATGTTCAATATCAACATTTACTGATTACCTCTTTAAAAAGCATAGTAATAGGTACTTCTTATGAAATCTTTATAACACATCAGTTGCTCAGGTCACAGAAATGGAATTGAAACCTGGGTCTTCTATGTTTAGTAACTTTTACCATAACTTTGTGGAATTACTGTTCTTAGGGAATTTAAATAAACTATATGTACAAACATATACGAACTTATACATTATATATCCATATCTATTCACATACACACACATACATATACACACACATACATACATACATATATATACATATAAGTTGTTGGTGTTATTTCTAAAATAGTCAAGCACGAGATAAGCTTAGAGAAAATATAGAAACAGTCAATATGTTTAGTAAAGTATCTAAAGACAAGTTCTTAGCATCTTCTTAAGGTAAAATGGAGACTGCTTCAAGATCTGTGAAAGAGAGCACTCCTGCCCTTCTCTGAACTCTTCATTTTAGGGGAGGGAGCAGATTCTCTGTAGTTGACTTCTAACACAGAAGGACTAGGCAGCACCTTGGTGAGGGCAGAGAACAAGTCGCTTTCATATACTATTCCTCTCGGGAGCTAGCCTACAGAGTGAGCTCTAAAGAGTCATATGGATTTCAATCAGTGTCCCACTCCCCATAGTCACATAATTAGCTCTCCACATCAATGAAATCCTCAATTCACTTTTGATGGGTTGGTCTATATCCTGCTGTGTTTTCTCAGCAGTCCATCAGATTAAAAATGTCAGTATGTTCTTTGGACGATGGTAGACAATGAAGTCAGCCCAATCCAAAGACAAATAAAGTAGCTGAACTTTCCATAATGAAATAGCACAATGTCACTGAAGACTTTCATAGGCACAAATACCCTAAGAATCACCATACTGGAGTATAATCAAAGTACACTCAGCCTGGAATTCTTGTCTTATTTGTGTCAGTAATCCGGGAGAGAATGGAGTTGTCATTCATTATAATAATCTCAAAAACATAGGAATGTACCACCCAGAAATATCCTCAACTTCCAAATTTGTGATTCGACATTCATGAGCCTTTTTTCAACTATCATTACATAATAAGTTTATTAGGCACTGGGTATAATACTCTTCTATTTGCCTCATGTTTATGTATTTCAAATGATAAACGTTAGTACTCTATTCCATGATTGTATGGAAAAAAATATGCTCTTTTTTATGTTTCATATAGTATTTATAATTAATACATGTATATTGTATAAAATAATGTGTAAAACTAAGTTTCCTATATTTAGGTTAGGTTTCCTATATTTGCTCATATGCTAGTTTATATGGTACAGCTTAGTTTAATTGTAATTAACTAATAATTTTTTGAAGTATAATTTACATCTGTCTTCCTCACTATACTGTAGTCACCTTGAAGATAGAAACTATTTTAGTCACTTGTATCACCGGCACTTAGTAGGTGTTGCAATAAATATTTGTTGAATAAATGTAAGAAATAAAATCATAAAGTCATAATATATTATACTATACTATATTATATTGTATTATATTTAGAGAGAGAGAGACTCTGAAAGGTGAAGAGAAGGTAAGAAACCAGCTAGGGATGTTGGAACCAAAGGAATGATATGGCAGTGTATCCTTGGATTTTCTTTGTACCTCATATAGCTAAGACTGGATGCTGGAGAAGCCAGCAACCCAGAAACACTAACAAGTACAGATCAAAAAATGGGCTTAAGAAAAACCCACTTTCTTTAGTCAAGGAAACAGGAAAGGGGGAGTACAGCAAGGCAGGAAACTTTTAGAAAATAACTGCTCTACTCCAGCCAAAACTCACACACACACACACACACAGTGGTCCCATCCCACTCTGCTGGGATGGTATCACAGAGTGGGCAGGTGGGATATTCACCCTCACTGAGCAGTAATGATGATGCTTCCCATGATGTTTGTGGAGACCAAGTGGGAAGCCTGCCTGGACTTTCATCTCCCATTCAGAAGTAATGTTGTGCCCTCTCCTTGTGGACTGGTATCAGGGGAGACCTAATGGAGAGTTAGGACTTTCACCACCACCCAGAAGTAAGCATTCTATGCTCTGGTCATGTCTGTGTACACTTCCTGGGGAACAATCTCGAGGCTCATGGCATGCTGCCATACAGGGCAGTGCAGCAGAGGCTAGTGGAGAGTTGTACTCTCACCTGAGCCCAGCAATAATAGGCAACCCTCTCCCACTGGCTTTCAACGGAAGCTGAAATGATAACATAGAATTCCATCTCCAGATGGCAGTAAAGAGGCAGTGTCTCCCCTTTCCCACAGAATCCATGACAGATGAGACCTCCCTCTTAAATAAAAGATATAAATAAGATCTAAAAGAAGATGTACAGGGACTTCCCTGGTGGTGCAGTTGTTGAGAGTCTGCCTGATGATGCAGGGGATGCGGGTTTGTGCCCTGGTCCGGGAAGATCCCACATGCCGCAGAGCGGCTGGGCCCGTGAGCCATGGCTGCTGAGCCTGTGCGTCTGGAGCCTGTGCTCTGCAATGGGAGAGGCCACAACAGTGAGAGGCCCGCGTACCACACACACACACAAAAAGATGTACATATATACAGTGGAATACTACTCAGCCATAAATAAGAACAAAATAATGCCATTTGCAGCAACATGGATGTAACTAGAGATTACCATATTAATTGAATAAGTCAGAAGGAGAAAGAAAAATACCATATGCTATCACTAATATATGGAATCTAAGTTATGGCACAAATGAACCTATCTACAAAATAGAAACAGACTCACAGACATAGAGATCAGACTTGTGGTTGCCAAGGGGGAGGGTGGGAGAGAGAAGGATGGACTGGGAATCTCGGTTTGGTAGACGCAAACTCTTACATTTAGAATGGATAAATAACAAGGTCCTACTGTATAGCACAGGGAACTATATCCAATCTCTTGGGATAAACCATAATGGAAAAGAATATTAAGAAAAGACTGTATATATGTCTAAAACTGAGTCACTTGGCTATACAGCAGAGATTGACACAACACTGTAAGTCAACTGTACTTCAATTTTAAAAAAAGAAATGGAAGGAGAAGAAAAGAACAATCCTAGCATATTAGTTTGAGCTCTAGATGGGGCTCAAAAAAAAAAAAAAAAAAAAAAGATGGTGATGCAATTCAGTGGGATAGAAAATTCTGGGAAAAGAGTAGATTTGGAGAGAAATGAGATGAAAAATCAGTCTTAAGCATGTAAAGTTGGCTTTTGGGCCACACAAGCAAAGTTGCCCAGCAGTCAACTGGAAGTATCTGTCTGGAGTTATGAAGAGAGATAGAAACTTTATGTCATAGGTAATATTTTCTTTGACTCATAGTCTAAGCCAAGGATTTGTATGCAAATGGTTTATTAATAAAGTTGGGGGAGAGGTAATAAGACAAGGAAGGGGAAGAAGCCATGAAAGAGAATTATTTCAGATGAAATCTCAAGCTCTATCTCATACATGGGAATCTTTACAGAATAAATTATACTTCAAAGTGCACTGCAGTGAAGGCAAAGAAGCTGATCTCATACTCAGAAGTGCAGGGAGAAGGGAATGTAAAATTCCCAAATACTTCTGGTTCTCTGTATGTGTGATGCAATTCCAGTTCCCCAGGGAAATCTTCTAAAAGTCACAAGTATGAGATGTTAATAGCAAAGCACACAGAAACTAGTTTCTAGAAACTAGAAACAGGAACACAGAGGATCCAAGAGGATCTGGGTGGGGCATTAGCAGTATTCACTACTGTGTAGATATAGATTTTGAAATCAGCATCTAACACATGATAATTGAAGCCATCAATTCATCCATTTATTCATTCATTAATATTTATTGAGCATCCGCTGTCTGCTGAGTACTGTGCTAGAGCATGGAGGCATAATGGTGAATGAGGCTTATGAGGTCTTTTCCTTTATATCTAGTAGAAAACTAGATATATGTTTATATCTAGTAGAAAACTAGATATATTGATATGTAGTTATAAAGTAAGTCATGGATTATAATTTCAATAGAGGCTATGAAGGAGGACAAGGTAATAAGAGATTACATAACAGCAAAACCTTCTGGTCTGATAAGTTCAGGTACTGCAGTTAGGTTAAACCTGTTTCTGGCCTATAGGATACTCCATAATTGGTTAAAGTTAAGTCTTCTCAAAAGTTTTCCACACAGTTTCCATAAATGAAAATTAGGATTTGGGGGTAGATCTTGGAAAATATCCAAGACCTCTCACCCTGGGTAAAATTAAACATGGGCATGCTCAATGGGTGGCACAAGCTATTGGTGTATCAATAGATTTACTCAGCCAAAATTTGTTGAATGTTTATATTTTCCAGACACCATTTTTGATTTTGGAGTTTATAGCAGTGAATAACACATTCTAAAGGCAAAGAGTGTCAATAAACAAGTTAAAATACATGACGTATGGATAAGTGCTATGATATTAAGTAACACATAAGTATTTTCTATATATTTCATTGGGGAAGCAATCTACCCTCTTCATTTACAAGTACTATGGCAGGGACCACTGGTTATTATTGGTGAATTCATTTCCCCCTCCTTCCTTAAAAATAGAGACTCTATTTTTAGTTGGATGAATTACTGCTAAGCATAAAGATTTTACTTCTCAGGTTTTGTTGCAGCCTGGCCATATGATGAAGCTGTGGAAACTGAGTTTTAAATAAGTTATGGGTGGGACTTCTGAGGAGGTTGTTTAAAAAGAGCTGATTCAGAGGTAATGTCAAAAAGATGGTGGAATAGGAAGTTCTAACCCTTGTTTCCTCAAAGAAAAACAAATTTGACAACCATCTGTGGGCCAATATACTTTTATAAGAATTCCAGAATCAAGTTAATAAGTTGGAGTACACTAGGACAGTACAAAGTCAAGAACAGCTGCATTGAAATGGGTAAGAAGAGCAATTTTACTTTGCCCATATTAGTCCTTCCCCCAAGCTGGCACTGGTCAGAGCTGAGAGAGATTGCTCTGACTGGAACTTCTTTCTCAGGAGTAAAGAGAAAAGAGGCATATGCATCCAACATTCTGACTTTCTGGAGGGCTGCCTGAAGGACTGGTTTCTGTGTTGCCTCGATCAGAGCCCTGACTGATATGGCATACTTTGGATGCATACTGACTGCTGAGAATCCTGGAAAGTAGATCATTTGGTACTGTAGAACTACAAAACTTGCAGTGATGTAGAAAGACACCAGAGAGAACAAGAGATTAAAAACCCCAGAAAAAGAAACTGGCAAGCCACTCTAATTGAGAAATTACATGCATAGGCGCAGAGAAATTATGTGCCCCTCCAAATGTTTCAGAGGCCCCCAGAATCTCTAGCTGGGCTGATTGATGGGGAACTTCACCTATACAGAGCCAGTCCACATACACTGGCAGAAGTGGCTATTTTATCAAATACACAGATCCCAACACAAAGTTACAAGACATGTAATTCAAAATGGAAACATGGCACAAACAAAGAAGCAATACAAAAATACAGGAACTGATCCTAAATAAATGGAGAAGTATGAATTACCTAGTAAAGTGTTTAAAACAATAATAAAAATGCTGTATGAGCTCAAGAAAAAGATGCATGAAAAAATGAAGATAAGAACAAATAAATAGAAAATAAAAAAAGACCTAATACAAATTTTGGAGCAGAAAAATACAGTAACCAAAAAAAAAAAAAAAAATTATTACAGGGGTATAACAGCAGACATGACGCAGAAGAAAGAATCAGTGAACTTGAAGACAGGTCATTTGAAATTACACAATCAGAAAAACAAAGAGAAAAAAGAATGAAAAAGAATAAAGAAAGCCCAGGAAACTTATTGGACATCATTAATGAACTAATACACCTATAATGGGATTCTCAGAAGAGAGACAGGAAAGTTGCCTAAAGAAATAATGGATTCTTAGAAGAGGGACAGGAAAGTTGCCTAAAGAAATAATGGAGTGACATAGCAGCGTCAGTGGCTAGAGTTTCTCAGCATGAAGCAGCCATGTGGCTGAAACGGTCTTGGTGCACCAGCCTGGTGTCAGGCCTGAGCCTCTGAGGTGGGAGAGCCAAGTTCAGGACATTGGACCACCAGAGACTTCCCAGCTCCATGTAATATAAATTGGTGAGAGCTCTCCCAGATATTTCTGTCTCAATGCTAAACCCAGCTCAATCCAAAGGCCATCAGGCTACTGTGCTGGATTCTCCATGCCAAACAACTAGCAAGACAGATACACAACACCACCCATTGGCAGAGAGGCTACAGAAAATCATACTAAGTTCACAAATACCCCAAAACACACCACTGGACACAGCCTTGCCCACCAGAAAAACAAGACCCAGCCCCACCCACCAGAACACAAGCACCAGTCCCCTCCCCTAGGAAGTCGACACAAGCCACTAAACAAACCTTACCCACTGGAAGAAGACACCAGAAACAACAGGAAATACAAACCTGCAGCATACGAAAAGGAGACCCCAAACACAGTTAGTTAAGCAAAATGGAAAGACAGAGAAATATGCAGCAGATAAAGGAGCAAGGAAAAAACCCAACAGACCAAACAAATGAAGAAGAAATAGTCTACTGAAAAAAAATTCAGAGTAATGATGGTAAAGGTGATCCAAAATCATGGAAATAGAATGGAGAAAATACAAGAAACATATAACAAGGACCTAGAAGAACTAAAGAGCAAACAAACAATGATGAACAACACAATAAATGAAATTAAAAATTCTCTAGAAGGAATCAATAACAGAATAACTGAGGCAGAAGAACAGATAAGTGACCTGGAAGATAAATAATGTAAATAACTACTGCAGAGCAGAATAAAAAGAAAAGAATGAAAAGAATTGAGGACAGTCTCAGAGACCTCTGGGACAACATTAAATGCACCAACATTTGAATTATAGGAGTCCCAGAAAAAGAAAGTGTCTGAGAAAATATTTGAAGAGATTATAGCTGAAAACTTCCCTAAAATGGGAAAGGAAATAGTCAGTCAAGCCCTGGAAGCACAGAGAGTCCCATACAGGATAAATGCAAGGAGAAACACGCCAAGACACCTATTAATCAAGCTATCAAAAATTAAATACAAAGTTAAAATATTATAAGCAGCAGGGGAGAAACAACAAATAACATACAAGGGCATCCCCACAAGGTTAACAGCGGATTTTTCAGCAGAAACTCTGCAAGCCAGAAGGGAGTGGCAGGACATGTTTAAAGTGATGAAAGGGAAAAACTACAAGCAAGATTACTCTATGCAGCAAGGATCTCAGTCAGATTTGATGGAGAAATTAAAAGCTTTACAGACAAGAAAAAGTTAAGACAATTCAGCACCACCAAACCACCTTTACAACAAATGCTAAAGGAAGTTTTCTCAGCAGGAAACACAAGAGAAGGAAAAGCCTACAAAAACAAACACAAAACAATTAAGAAAATGGTAATAGGAAAATACATATCGATAATTATCTTAAATGTAAATGGATTAAATTCTCCAACCAAAAGACATAGACTGGATGAATGGATACAAAAACAAGACCCGTATATATGCTATCTACAAGAGACCCACTTCAGACCTAGGGACACATACAGATTGAAAGTGAGGGGATGGAAAAAGATATATCATGCAAATGGATATCAAAAAAAAGCTGGAGTAGCAATTCTCATATCAGACAAAATAGACTTTAAAATAAAGACTATTACAAGAGACAAAGAAGGACACTACATAATGACCAAGGGATCAATCCAAGAAAAAGATATAACAATTGTAAACATTTATGCACCCAACATAACAGCACCTCAATACATAAGGCAAATGCTAACAGCCATAAAAGGGGAAATCAACAGTAACACAATCATAGTAGTGGACTTGAACACCACACTTTAACCAATGGAGAGATCCTCCAAAATGAAAATAAATAAGGAAACACAAGCTTTGAATGACACATTAAACAAGATGGACTTAATTGATATTTATAGGACATTCCATCCAAAAACAAGAGAATACGCTTTCCTCTCAAGTGCTCAAGGAACATTATCCAGGATAGATCATATCTTGGGTCACAAATCAAGCCTTAGTAAATTTAAGAAACTGAATTGTATCAAGTATCTTCTCCAACCTCAATGCTATGGGACTAGATATCAATTACAGGAAAAAACTGTGAAAAATACAAACATATGGATGCTAAACAATACACTACTAAAAACCAAGAGATCACTGAACAAATCAAAGAGGAAATCAAAAAAATAGCTAAAACAAATGACAATGAGAACACAAGACCCAAAACATATGGGATGCAACAAAAGCAGTTCTAAGAGGGAAGTTTATAGCAATACAATCCTACCTCAAGAAACAAGAAATATCTCAAATAGACAACCTAACCTTACACCTAAAGCAATTAGAGAAAGAAGAACAAAAAAATCCCAAAGTTAGCAGAAGGAAAGAAATCATAAAGATCAGGTCAGAAATAAATGAAAAAGAAATGAAGGAAACAATAGCAAAGATCAGTAAAAATAAAAACTGGTTCTTTAAGAAGATAAACAAAATTGATAAACCACTAGCCAGCTGCACCAAGAAAAAAAAAGGGAGAAGACTCAAATCAACAGAATTAGAAGTGAAAAATGAGAAGTAACAACTGCCACTGCAGCAATACAAAGGATCATGAGGGAGTACTACAAGCAAGTATATGCCAATAAAAGGGACAAGCTGGAAGAAATGGACAAATTCTTAGAAAAGCACAACTTCTGAGACTGAACCAGGAAGAAATAGAAAATACAAAAAGACAATCAGAAGCACTGAAATTGAAACTGTGATTAAAAATCTTCCGGCAAACAAAAGCCCAGGACCAGAGGCTTCACAGGCGATTTCTATCACACATTTAAAGAAGAGCTAACACCTATCCTTCTCAAACTCTTCCAAAATATAGCAGAAGAAGAACACTCCCACACTCATTCTACGAGGCCACCATCACCCTGATACCAAAACCAGACAAAGATGTTACAATAAAAGAAAACTACAGACCAATATCTCTGATTAACAGAGATGGAAAAATCCTCAACAAAATACCAGCAAACAGAATCCAACAGCACATTAAAAGTATCATATACCATGATCAAGTGGGGTTTATCCCAGGAATGCAAGGATTCTTCAATATATGCAAATCAATCAACGTGATAAACCATATTAACAAACTGAAGGAGGAAAACCAAATGATCATCTCAATAGATGCAGAAAAAGCTTTTGAAAATATTCAACACCCATTTATGATTAAAAACTCTCCAGAAAGTAGGCATAGAGGGAACTTACCTAAACATTTATTATGTTTAGGTAAGTAATATGACCCTCAGGCCATATATGGCAAACCCACAGCCAACATCATTCTCAATGGTGAAAAACTGAAACCTTTTCCTATGAAATCAGCAACAAGATAAGAATGCTCATTCTCAACACTCTTATTCAACATAGTTTTGGAAGTTTTAGCCACAGCAATCGGAGAAGAAAAAGAAATAAAAGGGATCCAAATCAGAAAAGAAGTAGTAAAGCAGTCACTGTTTGCAGATGACATGATACTATACATAGAGAATCCTAAAGATGCTACCAGAAAACTACTAGAGCTAATCAAAGAATTTGGTAAAGTAGGAGGACACAAAATTAATGCACAGAAATCTCTTGCATTCCTATACATTAATGATGAAAAATCTGAAAGAGAAATTAAGGAAACACTCCCATTTACCACTGCAACAAAAAGAATAAAATACCTAGGAATATACTACCTAAGGAGACAAAAGACCTGTATGTAGAAAACTATAAGACACGAACGAAAGAAATTAAAGATGATACAAACAGATGGAGAGATATACCATGTTCTTGGACTGGAAGACTCAACATTGTGAAAATGACTATACTACCCAAAGAAATCTATAGATTCAATGCAATCCCTATGAAACTACCAATGGATTTTCACAGAACTAGAACAAAAAATTTCATAATTTGTATGGAAACACAAAAGACCCCGAATAGCCAAAGCAATCCTGGGAAATAAAAATGGAGCTTGAGGAATCAGGCTCTCTGACTTCACACTATACTACAAAGCTACAGTAATCAAGACAGTATGGTACTGGCATAAAAACAGAAATATAGATCAATGGAACAGGATAGAAAGCTCACAGGTAAACCCATGCACATATGGTCACCTTATCCTTGATAAAGGAGGCAATAATATACAATAGAGAAAAGACAGCCTGTTCAATAAGTGTTGCTGGAAAAACTGGACAGCTACATATAAAAGAATTAAATTAGAACACTTCCTAACACCATACACTAAAATAAACTCAAAATGGATTAAAAACCTAAATGTAAGTCCAGACACTATAAAACTCTTAGAGGAAAATATAGGAAGAACACTCTTTGACATAAATCACAGCAAGATCCTTTTGATCCGTCTCCTAGAGAAATGGAAATACAAACAAAAATAAACAAATGGGACCTAATGAAACTTCAAAGCTTTTGCACAGCATAGAAAACCATAAACAGGACAAAAAGACAACCCTCAGAATGGAAGAAAATATTTGCAAATGAAGCAAATGACAAAGGATTAATCTCCAAAATACACAAGCAGCTCATGCAGCTCAATATCAATAAAACAAACAACCCAATCCAAAAATGGGCAGAAGACCTAAATAGACATTTCTCCAAAGAAGATATACTGATTGCCAACAAACACAAGAAAGGATGCTCAACATAGTTAATCATTAGGGAAATGCAAATGAAAACTACAATGAGGTATCACCTCACACCAGTCAGAATGGCCATCATCACAAAATCTACAAACAATAAATGCTGGAGCAGGTGTGGAGAAAAGGGAACCCTCTTGTACTGTTGGTAGGAACGTAAATTGATACAGCCCCTATGGAGATCAGTACGGAGGTTCCTTATAAAACTAAAAATGGAACTACCATATGACCCAGAAATCCCACTACTGGGCATATACCCTGAGAAAACCGTAATTCAAAGAGTCATGTACCACACTGTTCATTGCAGCTCTATTTACAATAGCGAGGACATGGAAGCAACCTAAGTGTCCATTGACAGATGAATGGATAAAGAAGATGTGGCACATATATGCTATGGAATATTACTTAGTCTTAAAAAGAAATGAAATTGAGTTATTTGTAGTGAGGAGGATGGACCTAGAGTCTGTCATGCAGAGTGAAGTAAGTCAGAAAGAGAAAAACAAATACCGTATGTTAACACATATATATGGAATCTAAAAAATAAATGGTTCTGAAGACCCTAGGGGCAGGACAGGAATAAAGACGCAGACATAGAGAATGGACTTGAAGACATGGGGAGGGGGAAGGGTAAGCTGGGATGAAGTGAGAGAGTAGCATTGACATATATACACTACTAAATATAAAATACTTAGCTAGTGGGAAGCAGCTGCATCGCAAGGGGAGATCAGCTCCGTGCTTTGTGACCACATCTAGGGGTGGGATAGGGAGGATGGAAGGGAGATGCAAGAGGGAGGGGATATAGGGATATATGTATAATATAGCTGATTTACTTTGTTGTACAGCAGAAACTAACACACCATTGTAGAGCAATTATACTCCAATAAAGATTAAACAAAATACTCAACAGAATAAAAGGGGCATAAAACACAAAACTGTTCATGAAAAAGAAATATAGATAGATTTTCAACATATGAAAAGATGTTTGCCTTCATTTATAATAAAGGAAATGCAAATTCAAAAAAAATAATGGCTGAAATTCAAATCTGCAGAAGAAATTGGACATTCAGATTCAAAAAGCCCCACAATACTCCACTAGGATAAATCTCCCCAAATCCACATTGAGACATTAAAATCAAGTTGTCAAAAGTTAAAGACAAAGAGGAATTTGAAGGTAGCAAGAGAAAATGACTCCTCGCATATAAATGAACTCCCATGAGACTTTCAATGCATTTCTCAGCAGAAATCTTTAATGACAAAAGGAATTGAGATGTATTCAAAGTGAAGAAAAAAATATTGCCACTCTAAATACCATACGTGGCAAAACTAACCTTCAAAAATGAAATAAATGTCTCCCCAGATAAACAAAACCTGAGGGAATTTATCACCACTAAGAACTGTCTTACAAGAAATGTTAAAGGGATTTCTTCCAGGTGGAATGAAACGATGTTAACCTGTAATACAAAAGCATATGAAAGTATAAAGCTCACAGGTAAAGGCAAATATATAAACAAACATAGAATACAGTAACACTATAATGATGGTGCAAACGTTACTTTTAATTCTAGTATAAAAGTTGAAAGGAAAAATGACAAAAATAACTATAAAAATAGTGTATAATAAATCACTGTTTCTTCCACTGTTAATGGAAAACTCAGTTTCGATTACATGCAACACTGAAGTCTACATGATGCAGATGCCATCTTCAATTATTCATTGATAATATTTGCCTGAAGTACAGAAAATAATAAAAATATTTGATAGGAATGTTGTAACAGTCAGAGGCTACGTATTGGTTCATAAGCAAAGCATGCTATTACCAACAGATTAAACTTGTCAACCAGATTCACTAGGTAGAAGAGTGATGGAAACTTTACCTAGCCTAGGCCATTCTTCCCCTTGTGGAAGATGTTGAAGTCAATTATACAATGCAAATCCTCCACTCTTCCCACCCTCTCAACTGGCTCACAGTGTCTCTTTCCCGGTTCATGGGGATAAATTTGATATATGCTTTCTTTGTCCCCAAATCTAAATGAACTAGGTTTGAACAACCTTTCTTTGTTTCCAAGCCACTGGATATGGTGTAGTTTGAAGATTCCTGAACCTTAAGATCGGTTGAGTCTGGATTTGAATACTAAAGCCCCTTAATCAAAGGATGAAGTATCTTCTGAGATATTCTGTGTCAGATTCAATGGATGGAAGGGATAGTATCATTTTGAGCATAAAATCTTACAATAAAATTATTAATTTAAAATCTTGGATCTGAAAATGTTCTAGTAGATCATCTTTTTTAGAAGTGTGCTACTTTCCTACCGTATGCTATTTGAAACATGACACGCAATCTGCGTGTTTGAATTTTAGGTGAGAGATATTACACTGAACATTCTAGAATGTTTCCAAATGTCTTATTCTTCTATTTCTAGCTCCTGTGAGGTTTGAAAAGTGTACGTATAGATGTTGGAGTAGTACAACTGGGCTCATATTCTAGTTCATTTACTATTTGTGTTACCTTGGACAAAATGTTTAATCTCTCTTAGCATCATCCTCTGCAAGAGGATTATTAGCACCATCGTCTGCAAAATGAGGATTACGTAAGATGAGGCATGCACAGTATGTGGGACAAAATAGGCATTGAGTAGATGCTAGTGTTTCCTACTTGCCTTCTAAAATAAGTGTAATCCAAGAATACTTCTATTCCCATTACTTCTTCTGAGATCATAGCCAATTTCAGCAAAAAAGATGCATTCCACTAAGGAAAAAATTCCATTTCTCTTTATCATTGCTTCTGTTTCACTGATAAGAAAATGAGATATCACGTGAATTCAGTTCTCCCTATTATATGGTCATCTAAAAGCATTTGTGGACAATTTATTAGACATTGTAGATACCTACACAGTTAATCATCATCATCTTATGACTATTGATTTCCCTGGCTCTGTATAAAACTTCTTACATCTTCCAGTGTCTTCACTGGATTGCTCTTTTATGGAGAAGTAACATTTTGCCATGAGAAACATGTAAAATATTTAACTCCTTGCCATTTTTTTTGTCAAAGGTCAGAGTTTAATGAGATAGATTACTTCAGGGCCTGGAGCATATTTTTGCAGTGAGTGTGTAGCTGTCAAAATCTTTACAGTAACAGAAAATTATTGACTTTTCTCAGCTTAGGAATGACCACCGAACAAAAGGATGATTGAGTCCATGGCAAGTGTTTCTTAAAACTCCTCATGACCTTGTCATTACCTCATTTGCAGGGAGAAAAAAAAAATCCAAAATTAATTTCCTAAGGAGCCAGGAACTCTGCATTGCTTTTTATAAGATGACATCAGGGGCAGCGCTATAGGGATAATGTTGGGAAACAATGAAAGATAATGTGAGAAACTTAGATTGGGATTGGCTTGGTGATGCTAGAAAAAGTATCAAGTATAGTTCAATAAACATTTGTTGAATGTTTTTCACACAAGATTTTAACCAAGATAAATTTTACAGAGAAGGTTACAATTAGAGAGGTTAATTCTACAACCCAGGAGTTTGTACTTTGTAGGCAAGCAAAAGAAGGAAGTAATTTTGTATATAGAAGGATGGGTAGACCAAAGAGCTGATTTGGGAGTCTATTGGCTTGGGTTCTAGCTTCACCTCAGATTTAAGTCTCTCTAACATCTTTGCATTTTACCTCCACTGACTATCGACTGAGGACTGCTCAGAATCCAGGCATTTTCCCAGCCAATCCACACACACACACACACACACACACACACACACACACACACACACACATACACACACACAAACACACTTAACCGTGTCACTGAACTATTCACCTGGCAATTTTGTCTTAGAACTTGGGTATAATTCTGGCCAAGTTCCAGGTCTAGAGACCTCCAGAAGGGGACAAAGAATTAAAGTTAAGATTCATTGAACATGGTTCTATGATTGAATCCGAGGATGCTTTTCAGCCACTTATCACTTTCATTCCTGAGGAATAGCTTCAAGTTTATAATGCAACAATTTCCCATTTCTTTCAATTTGAATGTGGCTGTGGCCTCTGGACCTTTTCTAAGTTTAAAAATAATGGGGTTTTATGTGGCCAGTATGAGGAATTGGCACACTTGACTTGAAGAAAAGAGCCAATTTTTGGTAGTTAGTGATCCTGTTTTTGACTTTTTTTTGAGAGTTTGAAAAATATTATATAATTTTCATGGAATCAAAGAATAAGAGGCATTCAGGCTCTATAAAAAATGGAAACAAACATATATTCCTAAGACAATATTTCTGCTTTTATGTTACTCAAAATTCTGAGGCATAGCTATAAACCTACTTTTGGAAGTGAGATCATGAGGTCAACAGTATGTGATTAACAGTTGGTTGACTTGCTTTCATAGCAATTACAGAATTATTAGATAGACATTAGTTTACAAATTGCTTGATTATATACCATATTTTTGAGTGAGGAGGATTAGTTATAAAAGCAAATTCTTTGAGGGTTTTTGCTTGAAATATTAATTTATAGAATATAGTATATTTTTCTACTTGTAATATTTACTTATCCAGCTGATTTGTCAGTAAATTTAAACATGATCTACTGCAGAGTTCTCTCTACTAAGAGAGAGAGAAAAATGAGAAAAATATCTTCTACTATGAGAAAAATATCTTGCAAATTATGGCATGCTGTTGAGATTTTTTTTCCCCTTGGGGCATAACATGGCTTATTATAATAAAGCATGTATGATAGATTTTAGGATGACACTTTATTTTCTAGAGTGGAGGTTCTTTTGCATCGGCAGGCAAACTCTCAACCACTGCGCCACCAGGGAAGCCCTAGAGTGGAGGTTTTTAAAACTATTTTGAGGGCTTTCCTGGTGGTGCAGTGGTTCAGAATCTGCCTGCTAATGCTATGGGATATGGGTTCCAGCCCTGGTCTGGGAAGATTCCACATGCCGCAGAGCGGCTGGGCCCGTGAGCCACAGCTACTGAGCCTGCGCGTCTGGAGCCTGTGATCCGCAACAAGAGAGGCCGCGATAGTGAGAGGCCCGCGCACCACGATGAAGAGTGGCCCCCGCTCGCCGCAACTGGAGAAAGCCCTTGCACAGAAACGAAGACCCAACGCAGCCAAAAATAAATAAAAATATATTTTGAGTATTAGGTTGTCTGTAATTATAAATGTAATATTTCAATAGGCTTTTTTCTCCAAGGAATGCAAAGTTTTTATAATGTGAATAAATTGACTTACCCACACTATAGCAGGTGACGTAGAAAAAGAAGATATAATCAGCTTTTATTTCTGGTTGCTTGAATTAGCCATAAGAAACATGATATGTAAGGGGAAAAGTGAACCGCTAATATTTATATGTTTGCTTCAATCCAATGATATAGAAGAACTTGACACACTCTTCAAATGAAAGTGCATTTTCTCATTCTTATTTGGGACAATGGACTGTGTGGTCCATTATCTACAGCCACAGCAAAAGGTACAGTAAGTGGATATGTTAGGAGAATGAAATTAGAAAGGCATTTCAGATTGGCAGAATGTAATTACTTACTTGAAATTTACCCAGGACATTTGCTGTTGACACATTCAGTTGGTGCAAAGGATCTTTAATTACTCAAAGCAACTAGTTTGTGGTTTCACATCTCAGTGGAAAGAAAGCAATTCCTGGAGCAAAGCATTGTAAACACCATGCAGTTCTGAAGCATTCCTTCTGATCAAAGGAAACCAGGGTTACTTCTTATTAGAGAGGTCCACTGCTAGCTTGCTCAGTTATTTCTTAGGACAGGAGTCCCCAGATATTTTGTGAAGAGGAGCTAATTTTCCTTTCTTGGAGGCAGTGTGTAATAAAGACAGTGGGCTTTGAAACAAGACTGAGATTGTGGAAATCCTAGCTGAACCACTTACCAACTCTTTGACCTTGGGTAGGTTATTTAATTTCCCCATATATAGTGCCTCAAAAGGGAAATGATACCTATGTCAGAGAGTAATTAGTTGGGGTCAAATAAGCTAACATCTGTAAAATCTAGTACAGTGCATATCACATAATCAGAACTCAACAAATGTCAGTTTCTCTCTGTAAAGCATGGTGGTTTGTGAAGGCTATATTCTGAAATAAATATATCCACATGAATCAAGATTGGGGCATTGCTGATGACTGTGCTTCCCACTATTTGAGTTGAACAGGAAACCATGGAGATGAATTTGGACCCTGATGTGTTGCCCCAGGCATCACAGTAGAAGGGAAAGAATAGTCCCTGTTTTGTTCCTACTTAGCTGCCTGGCTTTGGGTAAATCACTTAACCCAATAATTAGTTGCTTCATCAAGTAATCCCAGCTAATGATATCTTTCCTGCTTACCTCCCATGGGTGTGTGAAACAAACAGGTGTGTGAAATATTTTTTCTGTATTAGTGAGTGCAATCCAACCATGACGACTACCTTTCTAGTCCCAGAAAAGAGGGGATGAATCCATTCCTTTATATAAATAAATATACACATATTGACGGATGAGCCAGTTATTGTGCTAGGAACTGGCCAATAAAACAGATTTGATACGCTTCATAGTATTATGGAGCTTAGAGTCATCTTTCTACACTTTTCCGAGACTAGCACAGAGTAGATATTCATTAATTATTTTTTCCGAATTGGATTGAATTAAAATATGTCTGATAAGGCTCTGAGCTCTCCTGACTGGAACATCTGTCTTAGGCATTTTCTGAAACAATTTGTGACTCATCAAGCGTTTCAGGTAAATTACATATTCAGGTGTGACTATTCGTTAATGGGTTTTGGATCCCAGTGAAATCCACTTTTCTCTCTTTCTTTTTTTTTTTTACTTTAGCTATCTTTGTGTTTGTTCGTTTGCTTGCAGGATTAGCCCTACTCTCATTTTGTTTTTAGTGTTTGGCTTATCTTTATACTCATATATGTATTAAACTGTTTTGTGTAAATATAATTTGTTCTTATTTAGAAATAGTAATAAAATCAGAGAATACTAACATAAGAGTTTTCTTACCAAAATCAGGATCTAAAGTGTATGATGTGTCCATGTTGGCTGGGCCACAGAGCGTGTGAACTCAGAGCCATTTAATTGATGACTAGACCATGTAGTATTTCACTGGATAAGGAAAGCAACAGATAACTTTTTGTTACAATGGAACTATTGCTATTATCATTAGTCTACAATATCCATTTCAAAGAAGTATTCATAAGCAAACCTGGTATAACTACTTTGTCCTTTGCAGGACTACTTTGTCCTTTATAGGAGTGGGCCTTTTAAAACAGAGGGATGTTTATGATTCTCAGATTAAAGAGATCTGGAGTAGGTATTCCAGCAAAAGTTAAAGAATAGGGAGAAACATTGTCCTCTTAGCTATGCTACCTCCCATGCTGCATGATGTGACCAGTTGGTTGTGCAATAACAGCAATGAATGCCAAACTTCCCCTGCTGTTCCTGGAGCCCAATCACTTAGATCAATCACAGAAGCATTTGGATCACATGCTTGGACTGACCAGGGCCAAGGATACCATTTTGAGTGACGACTTTCCAGTTCTGCAGGAACGATAAAACTTGTCCATAGAAAGCCCTGTGGAGGTCACTGGGGTCAGGGATAGGAAAGATCTTCAGTGTCACTTGAGAGCATCAGGCTTGGGGAGCCCTTTCTGGGTTGCACTAGGGAAGTTGGACTCTGTATTCCTGCAACAGCAATGGCAGAAATTGGGCAGTGGTTGGAGAGACTGATGGATTGTGAAGTCCACCTCAGCTGGAACTCTATTTCACCTGACATAAACAGCATCACCACGGTGACAGGTATCTTTTCAGTTAAAAGTAAGAAATCTCCTTTTAAATTGACAGCTAATTAGAATTAGTACCATTGCTTTCAGAAAACAAGCAAACAAACAAAAAGGAAAAGATATCCTCAGTAGTCTGGAGGGTACAAGATAAGAAATGCACTAAAGTCAGGACCTATTTTCATAACAGCTGTACAACAGTTAGGAAACAGGCCTTTGCTGTGGCACAGAGAAACTTCTACACCCCATGATGTATAAAAAGTGTACTAGAACAGCTTATGCCATATATCAATCTAGCATGTTCATTCATTAAAAAATTATTATTACACACCAGGAACAATTTAGGACACATGTATGTAGGTTAGAATTGACTTTTTAATAAAACTGTGATGGCAGCAGGCACATACCTCTAGATGGAAAGTCCTTTTTGAATGAGGACATCTTCAGCCCCAGGTGCAAACATCACTAGCTGCTATAAATTCTGACAAAATGATTCCTTCTAAGTAGAAAGCTACTTTTTAAAAGTTTATCTACATTCAAAAATGTTAAATGTTGACAATGAAGCAAAATGTTTTATATTCCCAAAAGGATGATATCGATATCGTTTCAACTTTATAATTCAGGAGTCAGATACAAATGTATGTTCACTGCTAACTTTCCTTTGAATCCTAGCTGTGTGGACATAGATTCTATTCAGGTTATGATTGTGTACTTAAGCAATGATGGTGTATTGTGATTCCAATCCTTCCACTGTGTTGAGTGTTATAGTCCAGAGAGAATCCATCAATAGCTTCTTTGTTTTTCCTTCTTCTTTCCCTCTACTTATTCGGTTATCTACTGCTCACAAAAGAAAGCAGATTATTAAGGACACTTTTATTTTTTCTGGAAACTATGTACAGAGCTTTAGAAAATTACAAATTGATGATTTATTGGTGTCTACGTTTAAGTAAAGTTACATGATGAGATTTTTATTTCTATTGTTTTTGTACCCAGCCCCTCAAGGTATCTGAGACATTTCTTGCTTACTAAAAATTCTTAAAAATATTGAAACAAAAGAAAAACAAAAATCCAGACAACTTCATCAGTTCTGCAGATTTTGAGTCCACAGTTTTCATATGATTACATTGCCAATTAAGTAATTGTTTTTTAGAAACTTTCATTTTTACAATTCTAATTTGCTTCTTAATTCTATCATAAACACCAAAAAGATGCTGTTCCTCTGATATGGATACCAAAGGGATAGAAATAGGCAAACTGCAACAAAGTAATATTTTTCTGTTTTGTCTTCTCTCACCCTATAGAAATATTAACGCTTCTGCCCACCCTCTAGATTCTGACCAACAAGAATTCAGATTCCCCAGGGATTGCCTCATGTTCTCCCTCTAGATCAATTATTTTCAAATCTAAGGTAAAACCTGGGGGCTGTCTTAAAGATTCAGATTTCCAGGACCCCAATGCAGATTTACCAAGTCTCTGAGACTGTGGCCAGGAATTTTACTTTTCAAAGCTCCTAGGAAATTTTGATGATGAAGTCCATCCCTAGAACGGCAATTGCCCTGGATACCTCACCACCCATGTTTACCATTTTCCATGAGCATGAACTTGGCTGCTGCAGGACGCCTGCTATTTATTCTTTTTCCCGGGCCCCCTCAACAGTACTGCATTGACTTCTGCTCTCCCCATGTACCATGTCCTGCATGCATCCTTTTCATTCCACTGTTGGACTGGTCTCCCACAACTGAGGCCCTCCGTGGATGCCAGCAGCTGCTTCAAGGTTAACCCCTCGCATTCCTTTACACTATTCGTGTGTGCACTTGATAACGTGCTAAAATTCTGGTGATCTGTTTCCTGTCTTTATATTTTCACATCTACTTTTTCTTCTTCTGGTCACAGTCTCCGGTAGAAAAGAGTGGAAAGAAGGGAAAAAAATTAATAGGACACACCTGAAGCTTTTTCCTCCTTCTAGCACTGAGTTTTCTTGTTTTACCTCCAGAGATTTGGGGTGGATAAATTAAAACAAGGTGCTCTTTCTATGTGTATCTAGCCACATGCCGGGTCACAATACTTAAAGAAGGGAGTTTGGGTGAAATTTCAGCCTCTACTCTTCTCACTGGGCAGATGTTTGTGAGCTTTGCACCACTAGCACAACCAAAGTGGAGGTCCAGATTTCCTATTTCTTTCCCAGGAGGCTACTCTGTTCCTGGTACAAAACCAGCCATAGATGATGTACCTCTCAGATGCTCCAGACCATGATGAGGGTATCTGAATGCTGAGTAACACTGCTGGGACTTCTATTGGGACCTCTGCTAGGAATAAATAATGTGTTTCAGAGTCTGTCTACTAAATAGAATTCATATCTATAGTTATGTAAGCATATAATTTATAAAAATATTTAAAATGTTTGCATTTTTAGACACTTTTCAGTTGATCCCCCCTATTTATTTTACACAGAGGTAAATGTCCATGAAGACCTCCTCTTTTACTTTTATTATTTTGATTATATTTCCTTTTTTTTTTTTGCAGTACGCGGGCCTCTCACTGTTGTGGCCTCTCCCATTGCGGAGCACAGGCTCCAGACGCGCAGGCTCAGTGGCCATGGCTCACGGGCCCAGCAGCTCCGCGGCATGTGGGATCTTCCCGGACCGGGGCACGAACCCGTGTCCCCTGCATCGGCAGGCGGACTCTCAACCACTGCGCCACCAGGGAAGCCCTCTTGCTATTTGATAGTTCTATGTACCCTGAAATTCTCTATGTGTATAGAGTTCTTGAGTGTGACAACATTGGCATCTTAATATTTTGCCCATCCTTCTAACATTTTAGTGCAGCACTAGTAAAATTCATAAATTATTAAATATTTAGTACCTACTTAGTGCAAATTACTGAGATAAGCATATATATGTGTGTGTGTGTACATATATGCGCATATAATTTTTTCTTATTATTTTTATAATAACTCTGGAAGTTCTAGATTATCCACATTTTCCAAATGTGGAAAATGAGTCTCAGAGAAGTTAAAGAAATTTTGCCAGTCAACAAAATGGAAAATAAATGTACTCTGGACTGGTTCCTTTTCCTCCTAAATCTTCAGGACTTTTGGCAAGAGGATTCCTATGTTCTTCAGCCACAACTGCTAGGCCAAGCAATTTTCTTGATGGAAATTTTACAGTAGCAGTAGTTTCCTTTGTGAGTCACTTTAATCTCTTTATTAGATATTAATAAGACAGTGCCATTGCCACAAAACACTCTTGAGCTCTGTATAAAAGTAAAGCACAGTCACCATCTACACTGAATGAAGGTCTCTCAGCTCTGTCTGCCCTTGCTGTGGCTTTGTCAGCAGCAAGACTCTTTGTAGAATGATGTGGCAAGGGACGGCTTTTCAGACATTTCTGAAACCTGCTTAGAATATTTGTTAGTACAAAAGCCCTGGGAAAGTTTTGGTTTAATTTCCCATGTTAAAAAAAAAAAAAAAGAAAAGAAAGAAAGAGCCTTCAGGAGGGCTACTGTATAATTAGAGCCGGATGAGAATTTCATTCATGCATTGAATAAATATTTATTAAGGGTCTACTAAATGTCAGGCCCTCTGTTAGATGTTGAAAAAAGAGGGCCTCAAACCTGGTCCCTATTCTCTCATAGCTTAATACCTAGAAGGAGAAATGGGCAGGAAACTGTCATCATACCTACAAGGTGAGAGAAAATGAGGTGGGGAGAGAGGAAGGAGGCTGTGAGAACAGGAGCCATGGGATAAGCCAGGGGAAGTATATCCAAACAGCATGAAGCCAATGGGCAAAGACTCCAAAGGAAAAAAAGAAAAAGGGGGGCTTCCCTGGTGGTGCAGTGGTTGCGAGTCCGCCTGCCGATGCAGGGGACACAGGTTCGTGCCCCGGTCCGGGAGGATCCCACATGCCGTGGAACGGCTGTGCCCGTGAGCCATGGCCACTGAGCCTGTGCGTCCGGAGCCTGTGCTCCGCAACGGGAGAGGCCACAACAGTGAGAGGTCCGCGTACCGCAAAAAAACCCCACAAAAAACAGGGATTGAAAGTTGTGGATATGGCTGAAATCTAGTGTGCAAATGACAATGGGGCTGGGCTTCTTCGCTTCTCTGTCTGATGTGGCCCGCGGGGAGAAGGAACACTTTCTCATTTGTAAATGAGAACCATTTTCCAGAGATTTCCTCTAATTATCCACCAGTTTTGGGACCTGCCGTGGTGCATGATTCAAACAAGCTGCTTAAGCGTTGGTGCTTTCAGTGCTTTCTCTGTCTCTCCCTAACAACAAGACAACTGCATGGGAGCATCTTGTAATGGAAAATAAGTTGAGCCATTTTTGGTCATTTGATGTCAAGTAGGTTATGCATGGAACCTGGAGAAGTTAACTCTTCTTTTCATGGACACCCAAACAGAGCTCTCACTGCTCCCAATTCTCTGTTAATATTCTTCTCCAGCAATGAGAAACCATTCAGCCCCTTGCTTTACCACGAGGTTGGAGTTGCACTTGGCTTTCTGAGGAAGTGTCCAATCACTGCCAGGTCAGAATCCTATAGTAGCTATCAGTGGAACTCTAGCACTACTAGGGTAATGCGGTATTTGTCAGATTTCATTTTACTGCTAGTTAGTCAATCAAGGCTAGAAAAACATCCAATTTACTTAGCTAAATAGCTCACTCCATTAGCACCATTCATGCCTATCTCCAGGGTAGATGGAGGCAGCTGGCTTTCCTTCCTTTTTTTCTCTTCTGTTTTTTTTTTTTCTTTTCTTTTCCTTAGGATTTCTCCATGATTTCTTAGTATGGAAATACTTTGAATAATAATAGATACCAAACAGGAATGTTTATCCTCTGACTTAAGTTCAGTTTAGAAAAAACAATCAGCCTAGCTCAAAACCATTTTTATTGGTAAAACGATCATTCTGCAATCCCCAGAATCTTATAGCCTTGAATTCCAAACCTGAATTGGAAATGTAGCAGGATGCCTTTTAAAATCCCAGAGCAAAGACAGAATGGGAAAGATCCGATTACAATCTCTTTTCTCTCAAAGTATAAAGTGATTTATTTTGAAAGAAAGCAATACTTGGGGTAATAAATATTTTTTATTCATAGAGGTGTTGCCTATACAGTTTCAACTTAGTTTTTAGTTGGGCTTTGATGGGGGAAGAGACTTTCAGACTTTAACATAGTATGAATTTGATACAAAGGGTTTTCAGAGTTTTAACATTTGAATTCAATAGTGTCTCAATAAACTACTTTTATCTATCTATCTATCATCACTATCTAACTCTTAAACTTTTAAACATAATCTTCAGGATATTTGTGCTGTTTGCCCCCAAAGACCCATTCTCCAGTGTGCTTTGCCCTGTGTCCTGGGAGGCTGACCTGTCCAGACTGCATGGCCAGACTCCGTTGCCCTCTGGCTTTCAGATTTTACTGGCCCAAAGGAGAGACTGGAGCAGAAAAGAGGGCAAGAGCGAGGGATGTCAGTGACTGTCCTGTAGTTACCTTCATCCCCTTCCTGAGGCCATACCTGCTGTCCAATGTGATACAGACTCAAGGCTTTGTCTTCTTGCCCCTTTGGGACTAGGGTTAATAGTGTTCTGGGTCTTATCTTTCTTTTTAATTATTTTTCCCTGCCCACACTCTGGGAAATAGTCTCTCCATTTGACTCTCCTCAGACTCAGCTTGAGTGTGCGTATACCACACTCCGGTCCAGTTTTGCATTTTTGAGTTGGATTGAGACACAGATTCTATGTTCATACTTTTTCTATAGGACATTTTATGCCAAACTGCCTATGATAACTAAAGTGAGAAAAAGAATGACCTATAACTTAAATTTTAAAAATACTGAAACTGTCTCATTAAACCTCTCCTTATAACTCTCCCATGTGCCACATAGTAAATAAAGTCTATAATCAGACTCTCTTGTGTTACCCGTGTGGGAGTCTGGCTTAGAGCTATTTTAAAGTTGCAGAATATTCTTGAGAGCGAAAGGGACAAAGCCAAGCCTGAGGCCACGCTGGGACTCTGGTTTGTGTGTATTGTGTGTATGCGTTGGGAGAGAAGGGGTCAGAATATGAGGACATATAGAGGTGGAGGAAGGAGCTTCAGACTTTGCATTCATTAGAGACAAAATTGTCTAGCCTCCTAACTCAGTCACACACTGAATCTGAATATGGTGGCTTTTCCATTGAGGCCGCAAGACATAGGACGGAAGACAAGAGAGAGGTGAAATGATATGCAGTCTGCCTAGGAAACCCCTGTAGTTTGGCATCATCTAGAATTATCCTCCCTGTGGTTTCAATCTTTCTGAAATTGAGCAACATTAATGCGGTCTTTCTTGGATTTTGGGGAAAACAAACCTAACTGAAATATATTTTATAGAGAGTAGGGGTCCCCAACCTCTGGGCCGCACAGCAGGAGGTGAACGGTGGCGAGGGAGCAAAGTTTCACCTGCTGCTGCCCATCGCTCCCCATCGCTCGCAGGGCTGCCTGACCATCCCCCCACCCCACCCCAACCCGTCCATGGAAAAATCGTCTTCCACGAAACTGTTCCCTGGTTCCCAAAATGTTGGGGACCACTGATATATAGAATGTGGAATGCATGAGAGTCCAATGGACGTGGTTTCAAGTAACCACTAAATTGTATGAAAAGTTGCTTCTTCCACCCCAAAGAAAACAAAGTCATCCCAAATACTAACATTAAAGAAACCCAAACAACAAAAACAACTTTCATTGGAGCCAAGTTAAATTTGTTCTTCACAAATATTCCCACAGAATAAACATAACATTTTCTTAAGCCCTGGCCAGTTAAACAAATCCAGCTTTAAAGAAAGAGGGTGTTAAATGTTTTTCCTCTGACAGTGTTGTCCAAAACTGTAGTGTGGGTGGAATATTTTTGGAAGGCTTCTGAGATTTTTTTTTCTTTCATCCCATTTGCCCCCCAATTTTGTTTCCTTTGGTACTTTAAAATCAAATCTAACTCATCTTTCACATCATGAAGGATGATAAGGTCCTAGATAATTCTGGGATCATACATTTGGGGCTGAAGTGCTTTAGTCAAACAAGGATGTTGAAACAAAACATTTTATTCTTTATCATTTTTATTGGTATGGAAGCTTAGTTCTCATGAAGACAGACATCTTCCCCGTTCATAGTCCAAATCTTTCTGCTTATTCTCAGAAGAGATAATGAGGTCAAGTTAGCACAAACTTAGCCTAAACTGCTCTGCTTTATGCTTCGATATAAAGAGAAAAATAAGCCTTATGATTTTGGGCCTCAGAGTTGCTAGGACACCACAAGGATGCTATTTTGAAAACCACTTATAAGATATTAGGTAGACGACAATAAGTTCACTGCAATAACCATAATACAAATGCAAGTGGAAGGCTGGAGAGCCTGTTCTCTAAGTGCTAGACCATGGTGTCAATTTGCTTGGGTTAAAATCTTAACCCAAACAAAGCTCTGTGCCTTTAGATGAGCTATTGTAACCTCCCTCTGCTTAAGTTTCTTTCATCCATAAAATGGGAATAAAGGTAATATCTGTGTTATCAGGCTGTGGTGAATATTACATGAGTTAATATTTCCAAATACTTATTGCTTGCATGTAATAAGTGTTATAAAGTATTGGCTTTTGTTTTTAATAGATCAGAAAGACGGGCTCATTTTCCCCATTGTAGACTTACTCATTTTCCTTGTTCTTTTAACCGTCACCTCTAAGAGAACAAGGGCTTGTCACAGTTTGTACCTACTGAGGGTCAATCACTGTATGAACCACTTTACTTTCACTAGCTCATTTAATCCTTTTAGTGAACTTAGGAGGTAGATGGGCAATGGAAACCAGGTCTTAACCGTTGCAGTTTGGTGACTCCATTAGACTATTCCAGATAGCTTTGTTGAGTGTATTTTCATAAGTAGTGCAGCCATCAAATAGACTGGTTAGGATTATCTTATTTGCATTATTAAATTAAAACCCTACAGGGATTTGTTATTACTTAATAACCATCCTCTTCACTTTCACCTTGAAAGACCTAGCAAATTTTGAGGTCTGGAGTAGGAACTCAGGAGTCTCATTAAAGATTAGAATTTTCTACTCACCACTGTAATGTTACCAATTTTTTCTTCTGCAAAATGATAACTAGAAATTTTCATTCAATTAAAAAAATTGAGCTCATTTCAGCTATTGTCATCACCCTATCATTTGAAACCTTATTTCTCCCAACTCTTCTTTCTGCTGGCTACAAAACAGCCTCATTATAACTTGGACTGCTATGTTGATACACTCTGAGGATTGGAGAATGTTCTGGGGAATCTGAATTTTTAGAAAGTAAGATTATTATCTATCAGTTCACTGAGAACCCACAATTTGTGAGGAACTCCAGCAGGTACCCAGAGTTAAAGGATGATCGAATACTAAATTTTTCGATGTCTACACTCCTTCTCACCCTCCGTCACATTCATTAAACTTTAGCGATTTTGATTTTTAATGACTATTTCTAATGCATTCATGGCACCTTGAAGACTTGGTAGCTTATTAAAAAAAAATAAGATATGAACCCTTATATAGACTACTGATTCAAAATATTTTAATATGTACTAGTCATCTCCTCAAGCTGTCAGCTCCTCATTCTTTTTTTTTCGTTTATGCATTGATTTACTAGAAATGAAAACATCTACATAAGTATGGCATATCCCAATGTGATGAAAATAAATATGTAAATATATCATGCTTAAACGTAATTTCTTAACATTCTTTCATACAGAGATTGAATTCAAATCTACTGGAAAAATTCTCATTTTGATTAATTTGTGGCAATATCAACCTCCAGATAAACACTGGGTGCTCCCTCCTAGCAATTTTTTTTTAAGCCTTCAGAATTTGCTTTTATGGTACCTATTATTTCCAGATGACAGGACATGGTGCTGAAAAGTATGGGAAAATATGGTTAGACTAATGGGTTTCCTGCTGACTAAATCATTCTGAATCATTTAACGCGGCTTATATATTATCTTGTTGTTGATTAAAGCAGAGGCAAATTACAGTATTGGAATCTCTTTAAGAGAAATTATCTGATGAACTGGTTCTCAAAGAGGTGGGGAAATGTGATATGGCTGTGTGCTTGAGGTACATCATTTTCAAGCAATGTCTTTCTGCGATAGGAGCAGTGAATTTGTATTCCCGACAGAGATGTCATTCTGCTCATGGCACATGTATGTCAAGATGCTATCTAAGCTGAAGATTGTTTTTCAACTTTCTTAATTTATAACCTGCAAAGCCCCTTTGTCAATGAAACTTAGAAACCTGAATATCTTGGATGGTTTTCTGCATACAGGAAATTAAAAATGACTTCTTATAAAAGAAGGATATCAGAGGAGAACAAGAAAAAAAGAAAGAAAATGTGTCAAAGTTGATTAATTAGTAGAGTTTAAAATATACCCATTATAAACGGTAGTGGAGAGTGATTTAAAAATGCATTTTAAATGACGATGGCTTTCTGATTTGGATGTCATTTGCTCAATACAGAGACCCTAATGTTGATTGATGGTCTTATAGATGTCTTCTTTGGGATCTGGCAGACAAAACTGACATCAATGCATTAAATCAAATGCTTCCACAGTTTTTAGTTCTATTATAACACTCAAAGCATCATTCTCAATGATCTGAAAGACTCATATCCCATGGCTGTGACAAATGAAACCCACTTATCTCATCCAGATTATATGACTATCTTCCAAACCTTTTCCTAACATCTTGTCTTTCAAAGCTATGCCATGACAATTTCAGACATTTCTTTTTCTGTTTTCTATGTATTGATATTTTCCCTCACATATTTTGGCACTTGATTCATCTCCCTCAAATTGTCATCAGCTTAGCATTGGCAATTTTTGTGATGCCTCATGCATTTAACAATAAAGATAAAACCTAAACTTATGCTCTACTCTGCTGTGGTTGCAAGGTTGATCTTAAGGCAAAATTCAGAAAAGGCATTTGGAAAAAACCGGTTAAGCATACGGATAAGGACTAAAGAATATAAGCTTTAAAGATAGACTGTATATAACTCACTTCCAAAATAATTCTTGGCCAAAGAACCAATATGAAGTTTGAGAGAACTGTTTTTTTCAAAGATAAAACAAGGACATGACAAGAAAAAAATATCCAGTAAAGAATTGCTGTTTCCAGTTTTAATCCTCCTGAAATCAGTTCAATCCAGGCTAAGTGTAGACATAATTTGATTTTTTGGTGTGAAGGGTAGATTCTTGCATTTCTTGAACAGTAATACAATATGGATTGGCATTGCAAGAAGTTAAATTTGAGGACTAGTCCTGTAATAATCTACATCTGAATATCCTGAGTCAACACAATTTTCATAAATACAATACTTATCATACTTGTGTAGTTTTATTTGCCTCACAGTCTTGAGATCCTTCGAACGGAAAAATAATGTCTTATTCTTCTGTACAACTCAGTTAGTTGCAGAGCACCTGGCATATAGGAGACGTCTGATAAATATCTGACAAATTTGTCTGTAGGAGGCAGGTTATGATACAGATGTCCTGCCTCAGTATCAACCAATAGCTTCTTTATTTGGTTATTCATTCATTTGTTCATTGAATACATACTAAGTGACTACTGTGAAAATCTGTCTAAAATATATTTGAGTGACTAAATATGTATCTTAGGCTAATAATGCACAATGAGGCACAGTTCTTAATGGATGATGGAAAAAGATGTTACTATGAGTTAGACCATTAGAATTCAAGGCATTCTGTTTGGGAGGCACATAGATGGACATGATTTTCTTTAATGCTTAAGTGTCCTTGTTAAAATTAAACTATAACTATTAACCAGAGCAGGTGTCAGCAGTCTACTACCTGTGAATCAAATCTGGCCTGCTGCTCATGTTTATAAATAAAGTTTTATTGGAACACAGTCATGTTCATTATTTTACCTATTGTCAATATCTGCTTTTATGAGGCAGAGGTGTATCCTTGAGGCAGAGACCCATTGACTTGCAAAGCCTAAGATATCTGGCTTTTTACAAAAATCTTTGCCGACACTTAAGCTAGAATATACTTACTAGTGAACTTTGTAAATCTGTTATCTAAATTTTAGCATATATACTTAGGATCTAGGATAACTTGAACAATTCATTTAACCTCTCTGAGCCTCTATGTCCTCATCTGAAAAATGAGAATTGTTAGAACTTGCTTATCTATTGTAAATAAAATGCTGGGGAAATTGTAGCCCTCTGATCTCATTCTCATTCTAATAGCTTTGTGGAGTTAGATGTCTAATGAGTAACCTTGAATAATAGAGCTTAATAGAATTAGTACATCTGACCAAATAGCAAGCAACATTTTAGATTGAGCAGAAAGTTGTCTAAAGATCTTTATAGGTTTGTCCTTGAATTTGAACATTAATTTACAAATATTCCATAAACGTGAAAACTTTCATAGTAGAAACTCTCCCTTTTGCCAGCATCATTACTAGTGGCATTAATACTAAAATCATTACTACCATTTGGGACTTTGGGAAACACAAGGCATGATGCTGAGTGCTTCACAAATATTATGGCGTTTAATCCTGAGGATGACCCTATGAGGTGGGTAAGGGTTTTTATTTGATTGCAGATAAAGACCCTCAAGCTTAGGGAAAAAATGAATGCTTTGTTCAAAATGACTCAACAAGGAACTGGGGAAACAGGAATTTGAAAGCAGATGTAGCCTGAAAGATGAGCTTTTAGCCAACACCCTCTGATGTCTCCTGATGTTGTCCCTGGAGCCTTTCTTGCCTCTCCTTTATTGGCATCTTCACTCTTGTCACTGCATTTTACCTTTAGACTTCAGGACAAGATCAGGGCACAGTCTGAGAAATATATAATCTTACAGGCTTCACCAGAAGGGAAAAAAGGAATTCCATATTTCCATAGAATTCATGCTAAACAAAGATTAGTTTCACAGCACACCCTGTAAACCCTTTATTATTTAACTGATAATTAAAACGAAATGCAGTGAAATACTGTGGTAATGCACTTAGTGATAACCAAAATTCAGAAATTATACAACTGAATATTGACTCTTAGAATCCCTAAACTTCTAGCCAGGTAACTGCAAAGCTTTATCTGGTCATTTCATTAACCTTGCTATAACATGGCTCTGCATTTTATATGTGTAAATTTCCATCCTTATTTATAGAGTTTTGGTGGAGTTTTGCTCTGCTATGTAAAGCAACACCCCTTACATTTGACTAGTATGCAGTCCCATTAGTCAAACTGCTCAGACAAGTATGTGAGACCCAAACTATAGCACAGCTCAACAAGTTGGCCTAGGAAGGCATGGAGATTTTGGTGATAGATATATATTATTGCATTTAAAGTATTATGGTGGCATAGTGGGTGGAACTGTTGGATTCTCTACAGGCTGCTTCCTAATGAGAAGGTGGGGAGGTAATATTTCCTATTTCCTCACTTGTCTCAAGTTTTCCCTTCTGTGGAAACTTCTGCCAACTGATATTAATATCTCTAGGGTTCAGATAGCTTTTTCCTAAAGGAATATGAATATAATAGGAGGTTTTAAATATTTCTAGATAAGAACTTGTATGGACTGAATTGTGTCACTTCAAATTCATATGTTGAATTCCTAACCCCCAAAGTGACCATATTTGGAGATAAGGCCTATAAGGAGGTAATTAACAGTAAGTGAGTGAAATTTTAAAGGAGGGGGCTTAATCTAATGGCAATGGTGTCCTTAGAAGAAGAGGAAGAGAAACCAGAGTTCTGTCTGTACACCACAGAGGAAAGGCGTGTGAGGATAATACACGAAGATGACTCTCTCCAAGCCAAGAAGAGAACTCTCACCAGAAACCAAATATGGCTACACCTTGAGCTGAGATTTCTAGCCTCCAGAACTGTGAGAAAATAGATTTTTATAGTTTAACCTACCCAGTCTATGGTATTTTGTTATGGCAGCCTAAGCTGACTAATATTGTACCTATTGTAAACAGGAAGCTAAGTTCTGACAGTTCCTTTTCCAACATCATTTAAATTAGAGCTTTTTCAATACAGGACATTTTGATTGCCATATAGGAGATTATTGTTTAAGGATTCCTTTCTCATAAAAGAAGTATTCTAAGTCTTTGTAGAAGTAACATATGAAAGAACTTTTCTTTGCTTTACTGTTATATATGGTGTTAAGTTTGACCCTTTGAAAGGTTCCCTGATATTTGATTTCTCAATATATGTATGTTTGGTTTCTAAAGACCTGAATATCCAAATACATACCACATGTATAACATTCCATAATTCTGCTTCTTAGTGGAAAATAACATTGCATTAAACATGTTAAAATTTCTTTTTCTTCTTTTTAGTTAATATTAAATTGTTAAAAAAAATCTATTGCTAGGAGAGGTACCAGGGCAATATTTAAGAACCATTTTAACTTGGGAATCATTGTTACACAATCTTTACATACTGTTCCTTTTGGTAACTGACATCATCCAGTAGTTCTCTCAAGTTTTCTACAATTTTAATAAATTTATCATATCTATTTTGGATTTTCTTAGTAGAAAACCCAAAATAGATATATTAGTATGAAGCAGTTGAAACAGTCAGCTATTTTTATCATTGCTATTTCTTTTGAAAGATTGAGTTAATATTTTAGGAACCAGACAGAATAGCCTTAGCAACCGAAACAGGGCTGGACTCAATGGTAACTCAGTGGTGAATGTGGTCAGAGGACATGGAATTTGGAGAGGATGATTTGGAGTTGGGATTTAGTTTCAGATTTAGTTTCTACTTTGTAAACTCCTGGTGGAGATTTTCAGGTCCCTGTAACATAAAGGCTTACTTGTGCAACTCAGGGTCATCTGAGTTTGGCCCTGGCAGGCTGTTCCCTTTGGACTTGAACAGAGTGAAATTTAAGTGTTGAATTCATTGTTTACATATATATTTCCCTTCAATCTTTTGTGGTCCCTATGTTTAAGTAAAATAGAGATCTCTTTGTTTAAGGAAAATACCTTATATTTTAAATATTTTTATGTGGTATATAAATATAGCCTATTTTAATTTTCCACATATTTTGGCAATATCTCAAAAGTATTGAATATCAGCCATCATAAGAACATGTGACAATTATAAGTTTTTTTAATGTACTATAAAATATTTTTATAATTTTATAATTTTTATTTTTAAGGACTAGAGATCATTGATGTTTATGAGGAACTACATGGAACACTCTGAAAACTAGATCCTCAGGAAAGATTATGTAATGCTCCAGGAACTTTACATCCTGGCCTTGGCTTGCCTTTGGATTCATCTTGGGCTGTCTTCTTTGGGTGCTCCATTCATAATCACAGTTAAAGACTTTCTGTCTCAATGGGATACAATGCATTTGAATGCCTCCATGTCTTTCCTAATACCATTCCCACTGCTAGGAATGACAACCACCTTGCTTCATCTTATCTGCCATTTTACACTTAACCAATTCCCATTTGCCCTTTCAAATATTCCTCCAGTATCAATGTAGTCTTCAGTGACCCTTCCATGCAGAATTAATTTCCCTGCCACGACACCAAATACATCTTTCATTATGAATTATTTACTTATCCATCTCTTCCACTAGTGCAAGTATTCTTCAAAGGCAAGGACTGCGCTTTGTTCACCTCGTATTTCATCTTATGTGCTTTGTACTGAGCCTGGCATAGGGTAAACAGTGCATACATACTTGGTCCCTAGATTTGAAGTCCTAGATTTGCTAATTCTGCATTCTAACTTTGAAAGTTTGTAAAACACACACACATGTCACATATATGGTGAGGTTGATTCAGGGAGAATAGTTGAATTAGAACAAAAACTTACTCTTGGACTATATTATATTGTAATTTGTTAAAACAATAAAATAAAGAGTAAATTAACTTCTGCCTAAAAAGGCAACTCTTGTTTTAACCAAAGAAACTTGAGAGAAGTAACACATATCACTTTTGGTGAAGGCCTTTTAGCGCTGCTGCATGATTTGCTATGTGCTCTTCCCCCCTGTAATGGAAACATGTGATGTACCAGATGATAGAGTTCATCAACCTGGGTCTCTAATTAGAGCCCACCAGGGCTGAGACAAAATGGACCTGTCATCTGAATGAGACATAAACCTTTTTTGTTTTAGGCTATCGAGATTTAGAGTTGATTACCACAGCCTAATCTAGTTTTTCTGACTGATTCAATAATTCAATAATTGTTTAAGAAATAGACATTCTCATAAATGAGAAGTGCAAGAGCTATTACCTAAAAGAGAGAATATTGTCAAGAACATTTACCAATCCAGATATGTTACTTTTTTATACCTGTGGAAATATTATTTTTTTAAAATGTAATGTTACATTTTGTACTTCTAAGATAGTCTGAATCAATATTCCAGTAAGGTAAGATTATACTTTGCTATCTCTTTGCCAGCCAATCCACATTTACTTGAATACTTACTCTACCATATGAAGTAGCATGTGTCCCTGTGGAGGGCTCATCTTTAGAAAGGTTTTCTAATTTTTGTAACCCTTTAGCGTAAGTACTAATTATATAGCATTGCTACATGGAATATAATTTCTATTGATTTATATTTATGTCTCTACAAAAGCATTTATCTGTTTTTTTTCACTTAGCAAGCTATTTATTCATTTATCTTCTCTTTCATTCATTTATTAATTCATTCAACAACTCCTTTTGAGTGCCTAGTACATGTGTTATGTTTGGTGCTGGAGTCAAGTAAGTGAGTGTGTGTGTGTGTGTGTGTGTGTGTGTGTGTGTGGGCGTGTGTGTTTGTATTTGTGAGGGGTGTTCTAGTCAATGGGTATTGAAATAATATTACATTGACTCTGTTCTGAAAAACTTTGCAGCCTAGTATAATATATAATCACAATGCCCTTCAAACACTGGAATCACCAAATTACAGTAGTTGGTCAACATTTTCAGTTGAATAATAGTCATTTGGAAACTAAGTGGTGATGTCCTCAAGCTTGTACAATTCAACTGATAAAAGAAAAACTGTCCAAAAAGAACGTGCTGTTTTACTCAGTGAATGTGAAGGGTAGTTTTGAGGACTTGGATGGATCACATTACCTGGAAAGTCCCTCAGAATGGGGAGCACTGTTCTTAGAGGAGTACTTAAACAAGAGCTTTTCCTATAAACCATCCAGACCCAGAGCCAACTTCCTTCTTTGGTAAAAGTCAAGAACATCAATATGAGTTACTGCCTAAGCTCTTTCCATTTTATGTGCTACAACTTCTTGTTCAGGTATCTCCAAGATATCCTAAACATAGACAACCAAGTTATTTTCTATTTTACAACACTATGATACTGTTGGATCCCTAGAATGTCTTGAAATTCCCCTGGCTTCTCTCTTTCGATTTCTTCCTCATTATCATTCATGGAAAGTTTTCAAAAATATTGGCTTTGGGTCTCCTTCTCTTTTCTGTACATGTTCTCTCATTTGGTAATGCATTTACTCATAGGAATTTATCTCTTACCATCATATAAATGACTCAAATCAATATCTGTATTAATGATTTCTTTCCCAAGTTCTATTCCCATGTTTGCAATTAACTGGTGGATGTCTCCTCTTAGGCATTGTTTAAATGTTTCAAAATTAAACATTTCAAAGATGAAATTCTTGTTTCTTTCTCTCACAAAACAACTAATTCCCTTAGGCTACAAGCCTCCAAGTCATTTAGTCATTGTTAAGACTATGTTATAAGCTATTAGACAAACCTGCATTTAACTTTACTATAAAAGCTATGAGGCCTTGAATAGTTTACTAACATCTATAAGCATCCATTTTCTCATTTGTAAGCTAAGTTGGATACAGTGCAGGTTCTAAACAATGGTGGTTTATTTTATTGATACTTAAAATTAATCCTTATGATCAAAATAAGGAACTAATTATGGTTACGTTTACTTTTAAAATAATTCTTACATTAATTTTTAAACTTTCCATTCCCACATAACCAGTTAGCTTTCCACCTGAATAATAAGTTGTCTTCCTTATATGTCATAAAGGAGTGGACATTTGATTTAGCCTTTGACATATAGGCAGAGATCAGCAGAAAATGTGACAGAAGGACATTTTAGGTGAGAAAAAGCATTGAGGCAATAAAATGAACGCTGTTTCCTATGACAAGCGAAGACTTGAGTTTCTCTGAGCATGGATTTCATGTAGAGGAATTGTGTGGGAATAGAGTTTGAAATGGATTTGTTGTGTGTGAGGCATTGTGTACTTTCCTAGGACTACTTCAGTGGGCATGAAGGGCAGGGACGATGCTGGAGTTAAGTTACCAAATCTATGCTTCAGGAGTGTACATCTGACATTCAGATGTGACCAAATGGAATAGAGAGGCACTGGGGACAAGGGCATGAGTTAGGAAGTTACTGGAATTATGCAGGTCAGAAATAATATTTGGTAGTCATGAAGGGAAATCTCAGAAAGCAATGTAGTAATTCAGGAGAAACCGACTCCATTTCAGAGATTGGACTGTAATCCCTAAGAAAAGAAATAAAAGGAAACTGAGAAAATCTGGATTGTAGAAAAGTTATCAACAGCAGAAATTTTGGTGTGGAGGAATATGGCGGGAGTCTAGTTACTGGAACTAGGTTACCATGTGAGCTAATGGACTCAGGAAAAATGCAAGAACTCAAGCTGTTTATGAAAGGAACTCAATTATGTTCATGAAACCTCCCATGTTTATGCAGAATTTCCTTACATGCACATGTGCCTATGACATTTCTCTGGAGACAGTGCCTACAGCATTTATCACATTCAAGAGGGGCCATGATTTAAGATTTATTTATTATTTACTATTATTAAATGTATTTAAGATTTACTACATTTGGCTGTAAGCTCCACAGTGACTGAGACCATGTTATTCTGATATAGTATTCAATCTCTGGTGCCAGGCCTATATAAGTGTTTTAACAAATATTTATTGGTTGAATGAATGGATGAATAAATTAATGAATAAATGAACATAAATCTTTCTTCTTGATGCTTTCCTTGAGGAAAAACACTGGAACAGACTATATACTTTTGTTATGTACAATGTTGTATATAATGAATAGGCAGTCCTGAGACCATCTCCAAGAATCTGATGGGGACTCCCTGAGCCAATGTTGCCAATGTTTTCACTTCAGGAATAAATGGACAGGGACCAGTGGCCCCGGTACTCTCAGTCATTGGCTGGGAGCAGCCCAGGAGATGTGTTGGCTTCATAGTGAAGGAAGTATACAGAACTGTAAGTCCATCGAGGAACTTCCTACCCAATAATTCTTCCTTCTATCTCCTTTTCCAAGTATCATACCCATATCACAGTCTGAAGGCTCTACCTGCTCATTTTCCCTTCCTCTCTCTTTATCATTTGCAGGTGTTATCTCTAAAAAATCCAAATGCACCATAGCTGAAAGCTGCCATTCAAGTGTGCTCCTTGAAACATTATTTTAAAGAGAGTTTTGAGAATACATCTCAATGGCTGCTGTACTTTTGTATCTTGGAAACTTTACAGATCTGATTTGAAATATGATCATGCTACTATGTTTCTGTTGGATGGAAACTAAAATTTTAGCACTATCTATGTGAATAGCAATCACGTAGCAATTATTTGGATTAAGAATGCTGGTAAGACTGTAATACTTATGCAAAGCAGGCCAGGGAAAAAATACAAAGTTGTCTGTTTATTTGGGGTATAATTTTTTGAGGGGGCAATGAATAAGACTGTTCACTTCATAAATGTCATAAAAACAAATATGGTTATTTGCTTTCTGCTCGATTCCAAAAAGCCTGAAATGACACACAAAATAATATCCCAATTTAAAGGGGGCTTTAATCTTGGAGACAGTTAGCCAACATTTAAGTGCTGATTAAGACTATGCAGTCTATGATAATAGAAACTATTCTCTGCCTCCAGTCTCCTTTGGTAACATTCTGAACACAAAAATGTAAATTGCATTTTGAACGTACTTAACGTACAGAATTTAAAAGAAAGCTTAACTCAAAAAACAACTTAACTTCTTTGCTTTTGATATATAGATATTTTCCTAGATCGTTGGGATGGGAAGCGAGCTGAGCAATGCAGGTCTGTGGACGACTAAGGACATTTTTCTCATTTGGAAATGGTTCTTTTCTGCTATGTATTCCAACTGACAATCAAAGTTGTTGATTCCTTCCTTTTACTCCCTTTGGGTCCTGGAATGTAGAACTTAGATGGGGCCATGTTATTTTGTAAAAGTCGATTTGGAAAGTTTTAATATAGAGCTAAAGCAAACCAATGGTAGAAAAGGGGTTCAGTGGAAATGGAACTAGAAACCAGGTTCCTGGACTTCCAATTCTGAGTTTTTTTCCACCATGCATTCAGAAAGTCAGAATTAATAATGCAAGAGTATATGCCAAGGATAGGGGAAAGGAAGAAATGAATTACATAATAGTAAACTTGTGGGTTTGTGTCTGAACTTACCTAATGAGTTCATAAGGGAGCCAAGAACACAAGTATTGCCTCGGAATCATATGTTAAGGAGAATGAGCTAGGGGCTTAGCGAAATCAGCATCATCTATCCATTACTAGAGGGAAATGTTGCAGCAAGCTTTCCAATTAATCGTGGTTTTCCATAATTCAAAAAAAGTCATGTACCTAAATGTTCATTGCAGCTCTATTTACAATAGCCAGGACATGGAAGCAACCTAAGTGTCCATCAACGGATGAATGGATAAAGAAGATGTGGCACATATAAGGAATGGAATATTACTCAGCCATAAAAGGAAATGAAATTGAGTTATTTGTAGTGAGGTGGATGGACCTAGAGTCTGTCATACAGAGTGAAGTAAGTCAGAAAGAGAAAAACAAATACTGTATGCTAACACATATATATGGAATCTAAGAAAAAAAAAAGGTCTTGAAGAACCTAGGGGTAAGATGGGAATAAAGACACAGACCTACTAGAGAATGGACTTGAGGATATGGGGAGGGGGAAGGGTAAGCTGTGACAAAGTGAGAGAGTGGCATGGACATATATACACTACCAAACGTGCAGCTGCATGGCACAGGGAGATCAGCTCGGTGCTTTGTGACCACCTAGAGGGGTGGGATAGGGACGGTGGTAGGGAGGGAGACGCAAGAGGGAAGAGATATGGGAACATATATATATGTATAACTGATTCACTTTGTTATAAAGCAGAAACTAACACACCATTGTAAAGCAATTATACTCCAATAAAGATGTTAAAAAAAATCGTGGTTTTCATCAATGAAGTCTGTAAAAGGGTATGTAGTTCATAACTTGCAAATGCAAAAGTTTTCATATGTCTTATATCCCCAGTAAATATCAGTAATGCTTTGGTAGCCACATACCTTTTTTTTCTTCTCTTGCTTTTTACATAGTAGATTACCATATTTCACCTAGAATTAAGGTATTGTCTCAAATAATAAAGATAGGTGTATGTACATATGCAACCAATTTAGATAAAAGATTCTGAGGTTGGGGAGAGATTATAGGGATGCTGTCTACTCAGAGGGTCATTTGCAATTAAACAATTGTTTGTACAAGGGTTCCTTCTTAATCAAAGCTGACAGTCCAGTGGATCTTGTTTGGAACTTGTTGGATAAAATAATACATGCAAGAGAATGCCAACTTCATTTGATCATTGGCACAAATTAGTCAATGGTACTTACATCTTTCTCTTGATCTCCTCTTAATATCCAAGACGTCACTTGAGAAAAAGCATATCCAATTGCCCATACTAATTCCTCTGCTTTTTCCTCCACTTAAAATGATGGAACATTTTTTTTCTACTGAACCACACTACTCTTGCTCTTTTAAGTAAATTCTGGTCAGGACCCAGTTGCTGAGTGGAGTAAGATGTGCAGGACAATCTAATCATCTTTCAGAACCTGAAACAGAACAAATTCACTGTATTTTTCTTATAGAAAAACATAAACCTTGGTAATCTCAAAACCAATACACAGTGGACTAAGAAATCATATGTATGTATCTCAGTATATAACACAGTGACTTATTTACCCCTTATCTCTTGACAATTTCAAATAACCCATTTATGGAAACAACACTACCAAATTTTTCTTGTCCTTTCATTTATAACCACTTATTTAGATTAGAATTTTTAAAGGATCCTAAAGGTAAGGATTTTAAAAAATATCTGGTTGTATGTTAAAGAAAAACAGTATTTCCAGCTTCATTTTTGCTGTAGTTTCATGATATTAAGCTTGTTCAGTCTGAAAGTGTGAAAAGTGACTTGCTTCGTTCTGAGAGAAGTCAGGAGTATTCTAGCACACTACTTGTGCCATTACAATCAGGACTTCTTGTAAATGTTAATACATAGTTGTTCTCATTTGTAGAGTTAAAGAGACAATACCCACCATATATTTTCAAAAATTCTACAAATGCGTATATTGATTTTTGGAAAGGGTTTGAAATCATATAAGGGGAGCAACATAGAAATCTTAAATGAAATAACAAATTTTTACATGTGAATTTATTAAATTCAACATAATACCCAGTTGATGAAAGAATATTAATGACATTGAAAATCACAACACTTGTTATAATGACCACAACTATATCTAGCACTTTTCTGCCAAGCACTGTTCAAAGCATTTTACATGTGTTATCTCAGTTAATCTTTTTTTTTAATTAGTTCATTAATTTATTTATTTTTGGCTGCGTTGGGTCTTCGTTGCTGCACATGGGCTTTCTCTAGTTGAGGAGAGCGGGGGCTACTCTTCACTGCAGTGCGAGGGCTTCTCATTGTGGTGGCTTCTCTTGTTGCAGAGCACAGGCTCTAGGCACACGGGCTTCAGTAGTTGTGGCATGTGGGCTCAGTAGTTGTGGCTCTCGGGCTCTAGAGCGCAGGCCCAGTAGTTGTGGTGCACGAGCTTAGTTGCTTCGCGCCACGTGGGATCTTCCCTGACCCCTGTCCCCTGCATTGGCAGGTGGATTCTTAACCACTGTGCCACCAGGGAAGTCCCTCTCAGTTAATCTTCATAACCACCCTATGAGGCAGGTTTCATCATCTTCATTTTATATAACAGAAAATTGAGATTTGATAGGTTTACTCCCCTAAGTCATAAAATTAGCCAATCATTAGAAACAGGAAGTCCAGCCATAAAGTCTCTAGTCTTTTTACGATTCCTGCTGCTTCCATGCCACTGTTCTCTTTCCCTAAGATCTGAGCATTTTGGGTCCATATCTTATTTATTTGCAATACTGCAGGAGAGTGCCAAGAATATGGCTTTGGGCTCACATAGACTTGACTTCTAATTCTTACTCTACCTCTTAACTGCTGTGTGATTTGGTAGAATCACAAATTCTCCAAATCTTATTTCCCTAAATTCTCTGAGATTTCTTTCCTCATCCATAAATAAAAACTGTAATGTCAATATCATATGATTAATGCAAAGATGAAGTGAAATAATGTATGGTGACCTCATAGTATGGTGTCTAGAACCTAAATATTATTGAAAGAGAGTCATTATCCTTTTAAATAATATTTAAAATACTAATCCAAAGCTTTTTAATTTTTGAACTATTCCTCACTTAATTTGAGTCTTCAGGTACATTTTAATGACTTCTTGCATTCTTTAATATGAAGCCATAATACTGGAGCAAAAATACTAAGGGAGCTTGGGTAGATATTCTGGAAGGAGATAACAGAGTTGTAGGGGTAAATTAATCTTTGCTGACCCAGTGTTATGGGATGAATTTTGTCCCCCTAAAATTCATATGTTGAAGTCCTAACATTATCTTAGAATTATTTGGAAACAGCGTGGATGCAGATACAATTAGGTAAGATGAGTTCATTAGGATAGGTCCTAACATAATATGACTGGTATCCTCATAAAAAAGGGAAATTTGTCATGTTTTCATTGTCATTTGTCTCTAGGTATTTTTTGATTTCCTGTTTGATTTCAGCCATAAAAAAAGAATGAAATAATGCCATTTGCAGCAACATGGATGGACCTAGAGATTATCATACTAAGTGAAGTAAGACAGAGAAAGATAAATATCACATGATATCACTTATATGTGGAACCTAAAAAAAAGATACAAATAAACTTATTTACAAAACAGAAACAGACTCATAGACCTCAAAAACAAACTTATGGTTACCAAAGGGAAAACGTTGGGGGGAGGGATAAATTAAGAGTTTGGGATTAACATATACACACTACTATATATACAATAGATAATCAACAAGGACCTACTGTATAGCACAGGGAACTCTACTCAATATTCTGTAATAACCTATATGAGAAAATAATCTGAAAAAGAATGGATATATGTATAACTGAATCACTTTGCTGTACACTTGAAGCTAACACAACATTGTAAATGAACTATACTCTAATATAAAATAAAAATTAAATTAAAAAAGAAATTATCTGGAAAAAAAAATAAGGGAAATTTGGACACAGGGAGAATGCCATGCAAAGAGATACAGAGAGAAGATTGCCATCTACAAACCAAAGAGACAGACCTGGAACAGACCTTTACTTCATGGCTCTCAGAAGGGACCAACTCTGCTGACCCTTTGATTCTGGGGTCAAAACCACAGGACAATAAATTTCTGCTGTTTGAGCCGCTTAGTTTGTGGGGCATTTTTATGGCAGCCCTAGCAAACTAATACACCCAGAATCCACTCTTTCTTCATGTGATGACTGTACCTTCTGGCAGTAACCTCTTCCTCACCATCAATTTATGTGGTTCAAGTGAGGCTGGCTCTATCCCAGCTCTATCCATGGGCATGACCCAAGACTGACCCATTATAGAAGCCCAAACCTTTGGTCATTGTTTCTGTTACAGAAATTGACACATAACACAAATGAGACATAAGTCCAAGATGTTTATGGGGACCTACTATAAAAGAAAATTCATTTTGTGTTGTTATAGCTCATGGGTCAGCTCACTGTATCTGTAAAGAGCCATATTAAAAAAAAAAACTTCAGGTTTTGTGAGTCATTTGGTCTCCACTGTAACTACTCACTCTGCCTTTGTAGTGCGAAAGCAACCTTAACCAACATGTAAACCAATAAGTCTGGCTGTGTTCTGGTAAACTCTATTTATAAAAACAGGTAACTGAACAGATTTGGCCCATGGGCTGTAGTTTGCTGACCTATGCCATAGATAATAAAATATTAGCCTGAAACATCTTGGTGTTACCATAATGAGATCATGTCTTAACACAAATCTAGCACAGAGAAAAATAAAGCTGAGAGATACAAAGAGACAGATTCCTAAATATATTGTGCAACAGTGAAATAAGAACACAGACATTTAGTTTCATGACCCAAATTATTTTCTCTTATATTTAAATCAATCTGAGCTGGGTGGGAGTATCTTTCCACAGAAGGAGTTCTAACTTATTAGATAAAACTTCCCAAGTAGTATCGATACATAAGGAGAACTCAGTGTTAGCCTTCTTTCCTGTTTGATGGGCAACTGGTGGATTCTTAAGGTAGTACTTTTTTTGAGGAATAGAGTATATTCAGGATGAAAATATTACAGTTAAGCAAAATGAATGAAACAAGTGAAAATGGCTATACAAATTCATACTTTCCACTCTTTCCTTTTGCAATTGCCCAAACTTGACTCCTTTTCTAAACACTTTCCACCTTGACCATAACTGATTCTATTTCCTGAATAAAAAGAAGAGATTACTAAAGAAATTAAATTCCTTAATATTGCACTCTTGCTTTTCCTTATAAAAGAAGCAATTTATCAATGTTGTACTCCTCGTGGCTTCAGTGTTCTTAAAGATGGAGTGAGATCTTTCTAAAGACTATAACACTGATATTTGTAGGGGAGAATAAATATATGGAGAGCAGAATAACTAGGAAGGATTGGTAATTTGAAAAAGCCATAGATACAGGATAGAACACACCAGATACAGGGTAGAACACACCAGATACAGGGTAGAACACACCAGATATTGAAAATTAAAAAGGCCAATATTACTTGGGTAAACAAGAATGTGTTTTTAATTACAACAAAACCTTTTTAATGCTTAACAGAAATAGTTTACATATTATGGTACTCAAGTATGAGTGATCTCCATCCCAAATAGAGAAACAATGGACCCTTGAGATAGTTCCAACATACGTCTTCCTTATTGAAGAAAGAAAGGTGCTAGTGACTAATTGAAATATATATTTAATTCCATTTTTTAGTTTTGGGAGTATTTTACTTTTTATTTAAATCTCCTTATTATTTCACTTTTATGGAATTTTGATTAGAATAACCATATTTGATTGTGAGGGAAGGATATTTTCAGGGTGACCTGTTGACTAACTGCTGTTCATTAATTCATTTATTCAATGAGTATTTTATGAATATAAAAAAATTTATGAAGTTCTCATTAAATGTACAGCATTTCTTGCTGTTATAGTTTTATGTGCATTCTTAGTGCCTGGAATGATACCTCTATTGCTAAGAGCAATGCAATTGAATACATGTTTAATAAAACTTTTTGGATATACAAATAAGTTAATAGATTTATCTGAATATATGATGTGAACTTCTTATCTAGCTGAGGTGATAAACCCCGCATACTTGAGGAAACTACATGGTTGCAGAGATGAATCTCCTGCCAATAATTAATTGCTACAATAAATTATAATAACAAAGAAACTAAGGAAATGAATGAACATTATGGGGTGGGATAAAGAGTTTGGAATGAGTAATGGTTCAACTAGATTCTGAACAATGAAAGGTTAGGATTTAATTAGAAAGAGAGGATAAGGAAAGACATACCAGGTAAGAGAGTTGACAGATGTGGAATCAGAAATAACCATTTCAGTTTTCGGGGTGAGAAGTGGGATGACCAATCTTGGTGGGGGGATGGGGGTGTTAGTATTGGTAGAGTGGTGTTTGGTAAGATTTCATGTAAAGGTGAGACTGTTGGAGAGGTCTTGGCCTGTAAGGATTGTTGGCAGGGAAGAAACTACTAGTCTAAGCCCCTTTGCAGCAGGCTCTGCATCAGAAGGAATTAGAAAAATGGCAAATTAGGAAAAGACATACCTGTGGTGCTCCAAGGACAATGGTGCTTCAAGGACAAAGGATGACCCTTCCTTAAAAATGTTTCAGCGTTACACCCCCTACCAGACACTTTATCGCCCTCCTCACCATGTTTCCATGGTTATGAAATTCCTGAAACCACCTGGGTGACGCCCACCTCGGCAATGGGACCTGCCCCAAATAAGGAAAGGCATCTGCCCTGTCCCACTCCCATATAGTCTTTGATCTGACCTAGCAAGACACTCCTGTGGTCTTAACTACCTGCTGCATCATGAAGAAAAGACCAGGATCTGAGCCTTGCCTTGGGCCTGCACAGATGAGGAACACACCCGAAATCCTAATGAGAACCGAGCAGGGGCACAGGCAGTCCCACTGCAGACCTGGGCAGACCCAGAATGGAGATACCAGGCAAATGAAAATGGGGCAGCAGGAGGGCTCACTAGGAGAAATTACATGATGACCTGTCTACTAGAAGGTATGTAAAAGGCACTCATCAAACCTTTCAACTATAATAAACTCAGAGAAGTTACACAGGAACCCTCTGAGAATCCTGCCCTTTTTCAGGCTCAATTAGTAGAGGTTATGAGGAAATACACCAGCCTAGACCCTGAGACCCTGAAGGTCAGGCTATACTTGCAGTTCAATTTATAAGCCAGGCATCCCCAGACATAAGACAAAAATTACAGAAACTGGAGCAAGAGCCACAGACCCCATTTTCTGTCCTACTTCACACGGCCTTTAAGGTTTTTAACAATAGGCAGGAGGCTTCTAGGAATAGATGAGAACTAAGAGAGGAGGAAAAATTAAAACGACATGCTCAACATATGGCTCTTGCCATTTCTCAGTCCCTCCCACAACAGGGGCCCAAGGGAGCCCCTCTCCCATCTCAGAAACCACTGCTGACCTGCTACCAGTGTGGTCAGAAGGGGCACACTTCCAGGAACGGCTGCACCCCACCACCAGATACCCCGTGCACTTACTGTCATCAAAAGGGCCATTGGAAGAGGGGTCGTCCCTTCTGTCTTCAAGTGGGGAGGCCAACACCACAACCACCCAACACTTGGGGTATTTTGGGTCCCGCCCCCTGGGCTGAAGTCAAGGTCAGTTGCCCCTGTGAGTGGTAATTGACCATCAGGATCAAGAATCAGATTGCGCTCTAGATCTGGGCCTCCTGGATGTGGATGACTGAAGGTGCCTGGGGTTCAATCTACAGGTCCCTATGTTCTCCATAAGACCGGAGGAGCCCCAGGTAACCCTGGATGTGGCAGGGGCTACTATAACCTTTCTAATTGACACAGGGGCTACTTATTCAGCCCTGATCTTCTTCTCTGGTCCCACTTGCCATTCCTCAATCCTCCTAACAGGGATGGAAACAGGCTCAGCAGGACTCAAACTCTATTTTCACTGCCCAGCAGCTCTCTCTTGAACTCACACAACAGATTGCTTACCTAGCAGCTCAAATTAACATGCTACAAGAACAAATAAATTTGCTGGCAGGAGTGGTTTTATGAAATAGAAGAGCTCTGGGCTTCCTAACAGCTAATCAAGGAGGGACCTGTGTAATTTTAAAGGAGGATTGCTGTTTTATTTTTGGCAACCAAATGGACAAGGTCCCGACTAATCTTCGAGCCATTATTGAAAGAGCTAATGGATTCTACAAGGAAGGAGTCTCAGGGGGATTCAACTGTTGGGACTTCAAGACTGATATCTGGTCCTGGTTCTCTTAGCTAGCCCCTTTCCTGGGTCCTATAACAGCCTTCCTACTTCTACTGATCTTCAGGCCATGTATTTTTAACCTCCTTGTTAAGTTTGTCTCTTCCAGAACACAAAAAATAAACCTCCAAATGGTGATAGAACAAGAATACCAGCAAGTCAACACTTGTACAACCCTTGAATGAGCCACCATCACTTTCCATGGAGCCCATGCTCCTCCCTAGATACACCCTGACAGAGAGCAGACAACAGGAACCCAGTGCCCCATGACACCCCTGCTCAGCAGGAAGCAGCCAGAGAGAGTTTGTCACCCCTTCTCCTCACAAAAGGGGTTCCCGAATGTCTGAGAGGGAATTAAGCAGGTGGGTAGATATGAGCAGGGTATTCAATAGGGCCAAGGAATTGGCCCTATAAATAAAGAGAGGGGGAAATGTGGTGGTTCAAGGACAATGATGCTTCAAGGACAAAGGACAACCCTGCCTGAAAAAGTTTCAGCATTACACCCCCTACCAGACTCTTAATCGCCCTCCCCCACATGCTGCAATGGTTATGAAATTCCTGAGCCCACCTGGGTGACACCCACCTGGGCAATGGGACCTGTCCCAAATAAGGAAAGGCATATGCCCTGTCCCACTCCCACCCTACAGAAGGAAGGTATATGTGCCTCAACAAATCAGTAAATGAAATTTTCACCTCAGACCATTCCTTTGTTTTCTGGCTATAAAAACTGATAAATAGCACATGTTTGGGCTTGACTCTCTCAGAGTACTAGGAAGTCAGCCTGCTGTTCTGGCAGTGACCCTTCCCTCTAATAAATTCTATCTTCTTTACATTCTGCCTTGTGTCTGGAATTCTTTTCCAGCTCACATTCAGACCATGACAATATCCTCTGTTGACTTGAGTCTCCTGGGTGCACTGTTGGTAGTAATGCCTAGGCTGTATTTCAACTTCTTCCTCCCCCTAGCAACTACCTTTGCACAGTACATTGACACCATGGTCTTCTTACGATTTCTCTTTGCATCCCCAAGGTCTAGTGAGTGGATGAATATTTAAAAAGCAAAGGAATTCATGATAAATATTGTTTTAAATAATTAATCAATGAAGTGTGTGTTGCATGTTTTCTATATATACCTTAAAGATAGCCACCAGAATAGAGAAGGCAAATGCATTTATTTTCAGATAATATTCTTGTTGTATAGAATATACGTGTGTCATTTCAAGATGTTATTCAAATTGCCTAAATCCAGTTGACATTCTATGGAATCTATTGCTGTTTTGCAGTCTTAGACAAAATGGCATAGGAGCTGAGGGCATTGATTAGGAGTCAAGACTGAGTTTGAATTTAGGCTCCGATGCTATGTGATATATCGTTGGTCAACCTATTAGTCTTTCTGGGCATGATTATTTCCAGACCATATAAGAAAATGAGGCCTGCTTGGATTTTATAGTCCTTGGTATTTAATTTTTTAAATAAATAAATAAAATCAAAGACTCTATTCAAGTAAAAGCCTAATTTTAGACGAGGGAGTTGAGAGGGATGGAAAGAAAATGGATTCTACTAATTTTATTCTGAACACAAGCCAAATATATGTACAAAGAAACTGTCAGTACTCCTCCTAAGCCCAGGGCATAGAGTATTTGAGAAACAATGAAATTAAGATGAGAACTGTTTCTTCAATGCCACTATTTGATGTTCTCTGATTTGAAACTTTGCTATCATCTGAGATTTTTCCTACATGTGACCAACTCAACCATTTCTCTTTCCTCTAAGATTAGGAAGATCGTTTTTGTATGGGAAGTCTTTAATTTCATAGCATTTTAAAATAGCTAATAAATGGAAATGTTCTTAGGTACATCTTTATTTTCCAAGAATATCATATTTCATGATTTTATAACCATGGTGGAACAGAAGAATATGGATTTAGAGTTCCAACTTCTTCTGACAGTACAGCTAGCTAGAGAAACCCAAGATACTGAAACTACAGAAACAGAACTTTCTTCTTTCTGTGATCCTGGATTCCAAGTAGCAGGTAGCAGCAATTTTTCAACAGTGATTTATATGATCAAAGACACTGACATGTGTGAATTATACAGTATGCCTGCTCCTATTGGTGATGCTGAATTCCAGGGAATAGGCACAATAGATGTTCTCTCTCACTCAAATATGCTTATGCAGATAAAACATGAGTGAAAGAACACTTATATATGGGTAATTTTAATCAGCTCAAATCTTTAAATAAAATTATATTAGATTCAAACTTTGGCATTTTAATATTAGGAAACGATATATATTCCTTACACAGTGCCAAAGTAGACTGCCGAAGAGTTCTGAGCTATTTGTGATATTTGTGCACAAATGATGCAGCTGCAAAGGCAAATGGGAAAAAAAAGTAATGCCACAAAAGTTGAAGCATTGTCTCGAGCAATGGGAACCTATGGTCTTACCAAATTTTATGGACAACTGCTAAGAAAGTAAATGAAGAACTATTCTGACTGAGAGAGGGAATCCACCAGGGAACTATGTCCATTCAAAATTCTCCTGAGAATCTTGGTTTCCCCTGACAAATACCATGCAACAATAGAACGCTATAAAATGCAGCTGAAAACTACTGCCCTAGTGGAAAGAGGGACAGAATTTCTAAACATAGAGATGCTTGGGTTGAAATACATGCTCAAGCATGTTCCAAGCACACTCTCATTTAGACTTATGAGCTTTGATTTTTTTTAAAAAATCTGATAGTGGGAAAAACTATTTCATCTTGTTAGGTTAATGGGGGAATTAAAAATGATCTTCATGTGGTACAAAATTGTTTTGAGAGATTTATTTCTATTTTCCTCTCTGTGTTGCTCCCTCCTCTGCTTTCATGTAGGCTCTTTCTTTTTAAGTTTTTGCCTCTGTAATATTTACAGAGCAGAAAGCAGAAGCTGTTTGAAGTTAACAATGTCTCTTCCTATCTTTTGCAAAAAAATGTGAAATTTCTGGTGTGCTGAAATTAGGAAAGGGAACAGTTATGTGGACAAGAGAAATATGGGAAGAGAGATTCCCAGTGGGTGGGAGGGGAAAGGGTTAGTAGGAAGAACAACAGTGGGTACCTTTAAATCACCCTGATCTAAGAACCTGTGCCTTTTCAAGGATTCTAATACCTGTGGTTTGCTGAACCTAAGGAATCATGAGCTATGAGACAGGGATGTCATAACAGAAAAGTGGGTGGGCAAAAGAATTTTGAGCAGAAAGACTTTGCAATCCTTTGGATATGCATCAGAACCTGAGATCTTGGTCAAATTTGGGGTAGAAGGGAATTCTAGTTATAACTCTTATTGAGAATTTAGTCAGCTACGTATGCTAGGCTCAGATCATATTTAAATTGAATAAGAGAAAAGAAATATGATATTTCCAGTTCAGCCAAGTTTATAAACTGAGATTCGTATCCACTATATGCTTAAAACTCCTAGCCCAATTTCAGATTATAGGTAGTATTAAAAATGCCCATCAATTTAATCCAGGCTGCAAAATGCTGACACTAAGACAAAAATTATTTCGTTATAACTCCTAACACATACTTTGAACGAAACTGTACTCAATAAATACAATAAAATTAATAAAGTGGCAATAGAAACATGCCTAATCACCTGCCATTTTTTCCTGTCATGGCAGACACTTAAATCAAATATAAAGCTGTGTACACTTACATCCTTTACTTCTTTTTTAATGAATAGACAGATAGTGGATATTTGGGTATTTTTTGTTCATTTATTTTAAAAATGCTTACTGATCATGTACAAGGTTCCAAGGACTATTCTAGGTATTAAAGCCACATATTAAAAAGGAGAAATAATTCACAGCTGGTCTTCATAGACCCTACATATCAATTGAAGAATTAATTAGTGAGGGATTTGTGTTCAGCTTCTAGTAGCAGGGGTTTGACTAATTCACAAGGACTTGTCATTTCACATAAAAGCAAAGGATTTACGTAGACCAGAACTCACTTGGTTCTTTTATGGCATCTGCTTCTCCATCGGAACACATGGCTTCCATCCTTAGAATCACCTTATAATCCCTGATTGCTGTTTGAGCTCCAGCTAGGATGTCCATATTCCAGGGATATCAAAAGGGTAGAAGAACAATAAGGACTCACTTTGTCGAGAGTCAGTTTTTTTTGTTTTTTCTAGCAACTTTCCCAGGAATCCAGCACCAGATTTTGCTTACATCTAAATGGCCAGGACTTGGTCATGGCCATAATCAGCTGCAAAACATACTGGGAAATGTAACCTTTACTTAGAAGTACTGCTGTGCTGATTAAATAGAGATACTATACCTAAGGAAGAATGGGAGGATAGCTAGTGCTTGGCAACTAGCAGTCCTTGACATTGTGAGACAGATATTTAGCCACAAATGGTTGTAAGATACAAATGAAGCAACAAATAGTGCTAAAAAAATGAAGTACGTCAGAGGATAGAAAGTGATTGGACTGCCTTTTTAAAAGAGTGTCATCAAGGAAGACTTCTCTGAGGCACTGGAATTTGGTCCGAATCCCAAAAGGAGTACAGAGGTTAACCATAAAATTATTTGTGGAAAGAATACTTCAGTCAGGAGAATGGACAGATGCAAAGTTCCTGAGATACAAGCATGTTCAGACTCTTCAAGGAACTTTAAGAAAGTCTTTGTAGCTAGGGCAAGATGGTTTTATATGCAAGATTGTGTGTGTATTGTTATGGTAAGAATGGAGGTAGCTAGAAAGGGGATGAAAGAGAACAAGCATAAGCATTTCATATTTTGGCTCTTCACCCTCAAAGTAATAGTAAGAGCTAAAAATTTTTCTGTTACTACCATGCAGTAGGCAATATATGCTTTTTTAATAAATTATTTTACTTGATCTTTACAAGACCTCTAAATTAGGTACTATTGTCACCAATATGTTGCAGATGAGAAAAGTAAGGCTATCGGTTAATAAATTGGCTAATCTTACATATCCACTATGTGACCTAGTAGGGATATAAACCCAGGCAACCCCATCCCAAAGCTTAATTTTAACCACTGTGCTCTACTACCACCCTGGTATTCCATGGACTGTGCTTCATTCTGAGTATATCCGTTAGTACCACTCATCATCTAGGTCAGATCTGTCTGGGGGTATGAGCCTTGACCATCTTGTACTTACATTTTTCTTATGAATCAGATTTATGGGGTAAGTCTCTTTCAAAGAACCAAGGACACAGTTTAGAGACAATCAAGGGGAGATAACATCTCATATCTACCCTTCAGTTGTGAAACATGAGAAGTACGAGAAAAGTCATTGGGGTCCAGGGAATCTGGAATGAGTGAGAACTACTGACCAACGAATCAATGTCTGACCCTTTTCTTCCAGCTCTCTAGTGTAGCTTGTTAATATAATCGTGAGCATTCCAAATGTTAACAATTTTCACGCACCTGTCCAGGTGAGACAGATTGGATTAGACTCTTGGTCTAATACTTGGTAGCTTTACAGATCTTCCTTGGCTTATGATGGGGTTATATCGCAATCAATCCATCATAAGTTGAAAATACTGCAAGCTGAAAATGCATTTAATACACCTAAATTACCAAACATCATAGCTTAGCTGAGACTACCTTAAATGTGCTCAGAGCACTACGTTAGCCTACAGTTGGGCAAAATCATGTAACACAAAGTCTATTTTATGTATAATTAAAGTGTCGAATGCCTCATGTAACTTACAGAATACTGTATTGAAAGTGAAAAACAGAATGGATACAGAATGGTAGTTAGGTATATGAGTTGTTTACCCTAGTGACCGTTTGGTTGACGGGGAGCTGTGGCTCGCTTTCAATGCCCATCATCACAAGAATGTATCATACTGCATATTGCTAGCCTGTGAAAAGATCAAAATTCAGAGTACAATTTCTCCTGAATGCATATCACTTTTGTACCATAATAAAGTAGAAAAACCATAAGCTAAACCATGTGTTATGGATTGGATTGTTTCCTACAAAGAGGTTATCAGAAGGTGACCTTATTTGGAAATAAGGTCTTTAGAGAGGTAATCAAGTTAAAATGAAGTCAGTAGTGTTGGCCTTAATCAAATGTGACAGATGTCTTTATAAAAAGGTGAAATTTGGGCATAGAAACAAACCTACACAGAGGGAAAATGATTTGAGGACACACAAGGAAAAATGGCCTTGTGACAGGAGTGATACATCTAAGAGCCAAGGAATGCCAAGAATTGCTGGCAAATACCAGAATCTAGAAGAAGAAAGGAACAATTCTGTACACCTAGATCCATCAGAGAAAGCACAGTCTGTGGATATTTTGATTTCAGAGTTCTTTCCTCTAGAATTGTGAGACATTGTTTTAAGCCACCTTGTTTGCCGTACCTTGTTAGACAGTGATAGGAAACTGATATAGCAAGTTACTTAACGTCTATCTGTCTGCATCTCTTTACCCAAGGAATGGAAATGATTTCCATCTTGAAAGCTGACTCTAACATCCTTAATTTAAAAATATGTGATACTCTGGTTTAGTGGTTAAAATGATATGCTTTAATGTAAGGTAGATCTTCATAAATTGTGGGAAAGGTAATATTTTCTCCAATATTTTGTGTTCACACCTCCACATGACCGCCTTGATGAGTCAGCGTGTGGTTTTCTGGAATTTGGCAATTATTCCTGACCCAGGAGAGCCTACCAGCTGCTGCCATCTTTCATCTATACCTCATCAAAACATCTAGGGAGGATAGAATTGTTTAGAGCAACAATATGCATTGGAACTCAAGAGGATTACTCATTTTTTTAAACTACAGAAGACATCTTCAGAACTAGATCCAGAATTCCCATCTTCTGAGGTCCAGCCCTGGGCTTTTTACTTCCTTCTGCTGATTTTCTTATGTGGGGTTTTCTAATGAGTAATTTATTTCATTCACTTAGACGTTTATTGCCTTCCAAGGTTTCCAGGTTGGACCTAGCTAGAGATGGAGTTGAGTTACTGATTATATCTGCACTAATGCGTAGGGCTGGGAAACGTTATTTACTCACCACAATCCTTGTTCTCTCCTAATCTAAAGTTAAGCTTTTTGGGGAAATGTTCCAAAATTACTATGTTTCCCAAAGTAAAAAGAAGGATGATAACTGAAAAAGAAATATGGAATCATATTAGCAGATATGTAATCTGTTCATGATAATCCTCAGGTAAAACTAATCTTAATAACAGCAGTGGAAAGTCTATTCAGCATGACATATAGGCAATAAATGATTTGAATTCTCACTTTTCAGCCTAATATTTCTATTATTTCCTATATGTATCCTTGATTCTGGCTATATAGAACCAGTTACTTTCACAGAATGTGCCATTCCCTTGCACTTTTCTGTGTCTTAAGCATATTGTTCCTGCCTGGAATTTCATTTTTTGCTCTCTCTAACTAATAAAATTCTACTCACTGTTAAAGATCCAAGCCCCAAACTTATTATTATGTCAAGTCTTTTCTGTTTAACTCAAATCGAGGTCACCGTTTATTTGCAGCCTTACGGTAACCAATGCTTACCTCTATTATAACATTTCCTGCACCATGTTAAAAAAATTTTGTAATATATAATTTTTACTTTCCTTAATTACAAGCTCATTGAAGGCAGAATTCATGTCTTGTTCAACTGCATCATTCCCAAGTGCTTAGGCCAATACATAGAACAGGGTAGGATTTCCCCAAATATATGTTGAAGGAACAATGGATGGATAGAGTACAGATAAAGCCAGATATACCAAAGGAGATCACAGTCAGGATCATACAATGATGTCTCTTGTCTTCAGAGCTACACTCTTTCCTCCTCTCCCTCCTCAACTCCAGTTCTAGCAACACTCAGCAAATCACAAACTGTTCTTAGAACTTCCTTGGCAGGCATGGTTTGTATTCACTGATACAAACTAAATCTGAAAGGAGTTATTATATAGATATCCATACTATGGATTGGACATTGTACTTTGATTATTATGTTAGAGAAAAATGAATTGTCTGCATTACATATAATAGTTTAATAATGTTACAGAATAACTAGATAATAGTTTTTTGGTTAGATTATTTGAGTTTGCTGGCAAACTAAATTGAGCAGCATTCAGAATGGAGCTGGTATTAGAAGGCATTTACTGCCAAAGATTCCTCTATTGTCCAGTGCTTTCTGACTCTTGATGATTATAGAGGATTTCTTCTAGTGGTGAAATGATGAAATCTGTGCCAAAACATTTTTGAAGGGATGCACTGGAGAGAGAGCATAGAAAAAAGGATGCTTCATGGGCAGCTGGGGTTTATTTTGCATGATTTCCTGTTATGAATGCAGAAGAAGGGGGGGAGGGGAACCATTCACAGATAAGGGTGAACATTGAAAAATATGAGTTCACTCCCGGCAACTGTACCAAGACAAGGCTCAAGGCAAGTTCAAGGAAATCTTGTTTCATCAGAAATGAGTTTGGAATCTTGACTGTTATAGCTTCTTGGATTTTATGACCACAAAATGACAATTTAAAACCAATGGAATTGATCTCAGTATGTGTTGACTGCATTGAACCAGTTGTATTCATTCACTATGGCAAGAAAAATTTGTTGAGCATTCTACCTAGTGTTTGGCATTAGAAATGTATTAGAAATGCAGAGATGAAGGAAAAAGAAAGATACTCTCAAGTTTCTTACAGTTTACTTGGGAAAACAGTCATAGTCACAAAAACAGTACAATATGGTGCATGTTATTAATAGATAGGGGTGCAAGATGATTGGAGAATAGATGGACGGTGTGATTATTCCTCTCTGGATACTTAAGGAAGGGTCAGAGAAGGTAATATATACTTTGATATTTTCAAAGGAGCTTTGAAGGCTGAGTGAAAAAAAGACAATAAAGACATTCCCAGGCAAAGGAAAGAGTGTACATAAAGGTATGGAGACTGGAAGGTGTGTGTGTCTTACCCCCCTCTCAGGATCACCACCATTTATGTTCATGGTGGTTATGATTCAGTTCATCAGGTTGGAAGTTGTTTAAAACCCTCCTCCTGATATCAGGGCATTCAGAACTCTGATCCCTCAGGGAGGGAGTAGCCATTGAGGTGAGAACCCTGACTCTTGAAACAGAAAACATAGATACTAGCCTTCAGTTAGAGTAGTAACATCAGGCCGTCTTTCCTGGGATAAATTGAGAAAACAACAAGCCTATTAGTTATAAGTCAAGTGACCACACAATCATTTCTAAACCAGGAAATTCTTTAGAGTAAAAAGGAGAGTTATTAATAATTGCACCAGAACCCTGGGTGTAAACTGGGACAGTGTCAGACAAACTAGGTGTCTGGTCATCCCAGTGACAAAGAAACAGAAGAAAGAATAATTTCTGGACCAATCAGAATAACTTGAACATTAAGAAGAGGGTGAAAGTGGATATATGTATATATATAACTGATTCACTGATTTGCTGTACATCTGAAACTAACACAACATTGTAAATCAGCTATACTCCAATAAATTTTTTTAAAAAATGTAATTTTAGAACATGTTTATGTAAAAGTTTATTATTATTTCCTTAAAAGTGAGAAAACCTTCTTTGAATTTACAAAAAAAAAAAAATGAAAAGGGTGAAGACCATCTCATCATGGGAATAATTCAACTACATCTGTTAAGATTTTACATCAGTCTCCCATTGGATTGGAACTACACACTGAAATCAGAATTACAGTGTTTGTTCCTTGCAATTCTTTGCAAATAAATATGTACAGAAAAATCTCATTTTGCTTCACTTAATGAGTGTTATCTTAATTATTATGATAGATTATTATTTCATCTTCATAAGGTGCTATGGAAAAGGACTCAGTTGGTAAGACATTTCTACATAGCTGTGGATAAGAATGACAGTGATACTCATGACTGGGATATTGTGGGATGTAATATGCATTCAAACTCATCCCTCTCTCCTTGAGCCTTTCACAGGAATGGAAAAGTATAAGAGGCATGCATATATGAGGAGTACAGGAAACTTCATACCTTGTCAAAATCTGTAACAAACCCTTTTCCAGTGACAGTGACTACCAAAAATTTTGTTAGTGAGAGCAGCAATCTTAAGCTTTTCCAAACATTCCCATTACCTGGGAAATATACTCATTCCCAGTTAACTAACAATAACAAAGTTTCACCAGAATATTGAGCAACAGTAACTTTTATACGTTGCTAGTAGAAGTGTATATTTTACAATCCATTTCTAAAGTTGCATATAATCATATTCTATAACCTTGTAAAATATGCCTATGTATAGACATATAAAGATTTATACATGAATGGGGATATGGATATAGATATTGATATATAGATAGGTAGATAGATAGATTAGATAGATATCCAACAGAAATACAGGTTTACTAAAAGGCATGAATTAGAATGTTTATGGTGGGTTTATTTGTAATAGCACCAAACTTCAAAAAAGCCAAATAAATTGTTGTATAGACATTCAATAATGTAATATACAGCAATGATAATGAACACAATTTTGTTACATGTAATACACAGAAGAATCTCAATCATAAAGTTAAACAAATGTCAAGCACAAAGAAGTACATACTGTATGACTCCAGTTATCTAAAGTTTAAAATTGACAAAACCACATTGATATGAGAGAAGTCACAGAAGTTTTCTGGGCTTCTATTTCTTGATCAATATGGTGCTTCTGTTTATGTCTACGCTGCAAAAGTTCATTAAGTTGTATCTTTAGAATTTTCACACTTTTCTACATGCAGGCTACATTTCAAGGAAGATTTACTTACAATTAAAAAAAGAAAAACCATAGTTAGTATTGCATATTTCCATTTTTATAAAAACAGCTTTGTCTATATATCTATATGGAATGACATTCATTCAATATTCTATGGTTACTTCCAGGCACTTGGATTTTGAGTACATTAAAAAAAAATTTCCTTTATACCTATCTGTATTGACTATTGCCTTCAAAACAAACAAAAATCACTTTTACTAAATAGTTTATTTATGAAAAAGATCAGCTAGAAGAGTGTTCTGTATGTATACCATAGATTAAAAAAAAAGTTCTAAGTTTGAATAGTATATTATTTACATTTTATTCCAAATTGCAAATCCATAAAGTGAGGGAGTGAATCATTAGTTTTTGTTTGTTTGTTTGTTTTTACTCACTGCCAGAATCATGGTGCCTTTTAAGCAGTGTCTGGTAAACAGGAGGCAACCAAAAAACGCTTGTTGAATGAGAGAATAAAGGTCTCCATCCTACAATTTTAATGTCACTGGCAATGGTTTCTGGTGTCAACCTTTTTTGATAACAAAAAGACAAATACATAAAAATTCTTTATTCCTTCCAAAGCCCAACCTACCTATTTCAGGAAGTTGCCTCCATTTTATTTTTTGAGAAAACATTTATAAAGTCCAGGTTAATACTGATTTGATGGAAGGACTGGAGAACTGGGAATTGGGAAGCCACTTGACAGTGGGATATCAAATCCCCTAACCTCTCAGGATATGAATTCCATCATCTCTAAAGCAGGGAATGGAACCAGAATACCATTTGTTAAGATATTTTGCTACATGATTTTACATCAGCATACCATCAATCATAAAGTATTTACAGCCCAATGAAGGGTTTTTTTTGTTTGTTTGTAAGTTTACAGTGGAACCTTTTTACTTCTAATGTCAAAAGTGAAAAAAATTACCTTCCACATTGGCTCTCACATATAATGGTAGATTAATTTTACAAAGGATAGAGACATATTTTTGAAAATGTTATATTTTAAACATTATTCTGAAAAAACTATTTCTGGTCAAATTTTCATAAGAATAAACATTACCAAACTTTGCATGTTTTAAGCAAAAGTGCTGATATCCAGACTAAGAAAAAGTCCAGTTATAACTGTAAAAAATCACAAAGACCTATTATGAAAACAAATGGTATTTGAGAAACATAATATCTTTTATGAAAAATTTTATCTACTTTTGTCCAAAGTGAAATTACTCTGATCCTCTCCTCAGTAAGGAATATTCTTCTTTTGCTGTCCCTTCTCTTGATCCCATGGTCTGTCATTAAGGCCAACATCTCCTAAATGTGATGAAATGCCTAAAGTCCATAAACTAAGTATAAAGTTAATATAGTTAGGGACTGCTCTAAATTGGGTGTGTCAGTGTATGTTTTTCATTTTAGAGTCAGTAAGCTATTACTATTTCAAATCCTCACGTGCATCTCACCCTTGAGAGTTAAGAAAATAGTATTTCAGTTCATACAACATAAAAAGTAAAAACAGGTATAGAGGTGAAATTTGCTCATAATGGAAAGTATGCTGGACTGTAAGAGCCAGTGGACTTGTGTTCTAATTTAGTCCACCCCTGATTACCTGTATGACATTGGACAAGACTTGTAACAGGTTCAACCGAGTGTGGGACAACCAGTGCAGACAATTTTTCCAAGGAGTTTTTGTATAAAGGACATGTGTAATGGTTCTATGGAAGAAGGTGCAAGGGATCAAGTAGGTTTATATTTTAAGGTGGGTAATTTTGAAGAAATTCACCATACTAAAGGAAACAATCCACTAAAAGGCAGAGTGAAGCAGAGTAATGGGTTTAATGGGACAGAAATGTGTGGCCATAAGTCTTCAGCTTCTTTGGGTAAATATCAAGGAGTGTGATTGCTGACCCTATGGTAAGAATATGTCTAGTTTTGTAACAAACCACCAAACTGACTTCCAAAGTGGCGGTACCATTTTGAATTCCTAAAGCAATGAATGAGAATTCCTATTGCTTTACATCCTCACTCGTATTTGGTGTTGTCAGTGTTCTGAATTTTTCTCAGCCATTTTTTGTTGTTGTTGAGAATCCTGAGTCTTTTGACCTATAGAATTTCCTAATTACTAGATTTGGTAGATTGCACCATGTGGCATTTGAAAAATGTTT